>NW_026000057.1:26126830-26129132 GCF_001458135.2 Marmota marmota marmota
AGAGAGAGAGAGAGAGAGAGAGAGAGAGAGAGAGAGAGAGAGAGAGAGAGAAATCTGATTCTGGCCTTTTGCTTTTTCATCAAAGTTTTTTAGTAAAATTGTTGATGCTGAAACGTGTGCAGAGAAATTGTGTAAACATTCTCTTCTATTGTTTGGCTTCTCAAACATCACTCATCCATTTCCAACAGGTGTCCTGCCAGCTGTGTCCAAATGGTTCCAATGATTTAGAATCTGTTTCCACACTTACCTTGTATTGTGGCTATTTACTGTAAAAGGAGTTCTCTGATTACAGAGTTCTTTGGCACAGGCAAAAAACCAGGAGATAGAAGAGCGAGTCTAATTTGAGGTTTACCTGCTTGTTGTTACTACTTGGAAGAGGGAAGAAGTGGGGGTGCTAAGATCACTTTGTGTGTAGTGCTGGCGCTGATAAATGGACTTTTCTTTTAATCTTGTGTACTTTGGCATGTATATTTATGTTGTGGCAAGGAAGAATTTAAATGGAGTCAGAATAACTTTATTTTCACAGCTGCATGAAGATACAATGAAAGACAGTTCCAGTTCTCAGAAATTCTAAAGCTATGTGGTCTATTAAAATGGAAAAGATCTCTTTCCCTTTACTTCTTTGATGAAGAAGTGAGCAGCATGTAATGTCCTTTCTATCTATAAAGCTATATGGTTAGTGATCATAAATAACTGGGAATAGATAGGAAATTTTATGAATATATCACCTTTTGGTCAAGATAATAAAAGCAAACGTAAGTACTTCTGGATACTTATATGTTTCACACTGCTGAGACTAAACTGTTCTTTGTTTGCTTGTTATTAATCAACCAAATAAATAAGACTCAATAGGCAGTACATTAAACAAAGCAGTTTCTCATGCTGATAAGAAGGTTTTGTTGTCAGCTATAAATAATCATGGTTGAAACATCTTATTCAAACTATAGTTATAGAGTTAAACATGGTAACAGATACCATGTTGCAATGTCATGTTATAGTTTATATCAGTTTTAACTGTTGCTGTCACTTTATGGCATGCTACTTACTATTGGATTGAATTCTAGCCTTACAGTTGAATTCTAAATAAAAGCAAGTGTTAAGAAATGTTGCCTTGGAGTTGTAGGAACAGGATAGAGTATATCCAGGAAGATAAATATGGTCTCTTTTGTGACATTGCAAATATATTTGCTCTTTGTGGACAGAGTAAAATTTGTTAGAGCCTAGGGAATGATCCAAAACTTTGTTTGTATTTATATATGTATATCCTATGTTATATATGTGTGTCTATACTGTATTGTAGAACTGCTCTTCATGGCAGTGATCTCAAGGCTCTGAAGTGTCCTTTGTCATCAATCTGCCACTATGACGTTTTGAACTTTCCCTTTAAGTACAAAATTAAAGCAACCAGACTGTTTTACTCTAAGAATAATCGAGTATAGGTTGATCATCCCAAATCCCGAAGTCCAACATCTAAAACTTCTGTTTGTGGTTCTGGGGGTGGAACCTAGGACCTTGCAAATACTAGGCAAGCAGTCTACCATTGAGCTACATCCACAGCCCCCAAATCTGAAACTTCTTAAGCATTATAAATAGGTAAAGAGTATGTAAATATTTCAGAATCTGAAAATCTCAAAAATCAGAAATCTTCTGGTCCCAGGCATTTTTTAAAAAGGATCCTTAATCTGTGTATGCACTGTAGTGTGGTGTTGGACAAGCTGGCTGTGGACTCAGGCAGCCTGAGTGTGAAGCCTTGCTCTTCTGCTCTCCACTCTGTGTGACACTGCATGAGCTATTAACATCCATTCCTCTGTGTGTCCAGCTCCAAGTGAGAATAATTATAATGGCTGGGCAGGCTGTGGCTGCAGCAGCAGTAGGCAAAGCAGCCCTAGCATGATGGAGAGGCCAAGGGTTGCCCCTCAGCTGTATTTGGGGCAGGTCCTGGAAGAAGTACGCAGGGCTTTGGCATAGGTTTGTTTGAAGGTTAAATTAATTAGTATGTGCGCCATGCTTAGGACAGTGTCCTGCGTCAAGAAAAGCATTCCTGTGCTTGGTCCTTCCATCCTTGACAACTACAGCTTGAGAATTACTTTGGCAGAAAAGCAGGGCTTTAATTAGCCTCGTTTTTCATGCTCTTCACTTTGAAATTAAGGAAGTGGAATACCATAAGTAATTTCTTCAAGATTAGACAAGTAGTTAGTGTCACATTTGGCCTGAAATTTAGACACCCCCCATCTCTTTTCCCCAAGGCCACTCAACCACTGAGCCACATCCTCAGCCCCTTTTTAAAATCCCCCCCCCCCCC
>NW_026000057.1:26129924-26144421 GCF_001458135.2 Marmota marmota marmota
CCCCCCCCCCCCCAGATATGATTTCACCCAGTTGCTTAGGGCCTGGCTAAATTGCTTAATCTGGCTTTGAACTTGTGTTCTTCCTGCCTCAGCCTTTTGAACTGTTGGGATTACAGGATGTCACCATACCCAGCTAGACCTTTTTCTTTTTCTTTGTTTTTTATTAAAATTGAGGGAAAATTCACATATCATAACTTAACCAATTTAAAGCATATAGACAATTCAGTTACATTTAGTACATTCACAGTGTTGTGCAACCATCATCTCTATCTGGTTCTAAAAGACTTCATTACTTCAAAGGAAATTTGTGAAGCAGTCATACCTCACTGCCCTTTCAGCCCCTATCCATTGACAACTACTTTTGATCTCTAAGGATTCCCCCACTCTGGATATTTTACATAAATGGAGTCATACAATGTGTGACCTTATGACAGACCTTTGTCCAATGTTCTGACTTTGTTCTGTTTTTTTTTTCTCCTCTCAAAAATATTTTAGAATTTTTATAGTTATCATTTAGACATTTGATTTTCAAAATTTCCCTTTTATTCTTATTTGGACTTTAAGATCATTAAAATAAAAATATCAGTATCATAAAAATACTGAAAATGTGTATAGTAGAAAATACTTAGTTCATATATTTTTAAAGTTATTTTAAAAATCCTCACTTGGACTACGGTTTGCATGCTTTGTTATGAAAGAACCTAAAATGAGGAAACCAGACTCTTCTACATTGGCATCTGACCCGGGATGAAACTACTAAGTATTCTCTGCCATATAAAATGGTAGCAAGTTTTTAAATACACAGGTGTAAGCTCTTAGAATTAATAAAGCATGATTGCCTTGCATTTCTCTGGAGACCATAATTTTTAATCCATTGTATATTCTGTAGATATATCACTAAAAATGGCTTTATTTATTTAGAAGTTCTAATAATTATGCAATTTTTGCAAGCTCTGTGATCTCAAGCATTAAGGTATCAGTGAGATGATAATGTTTGTACTTTTTGGGTACTTCTAGGGTTCAGGGAAGCTTACTAAAAGCAGAACTATAGAGAGGACTTAATTACTTGCCTTCAGTGTTTTTTTTTTTTTTTTGATGAACTTATTGCCTTATTGTAATGCTACTATTAACATTTATGGTGCAACCTGTATACCTCCATTGACTGGAGAGATTGAATGGCTTGACTGTCTGGGATATGTAATAGATTCCAGCCTTTTTCCGTGACATCATTATTATAACAGACTTCTTTGAGAATATGAACAGCAGCTGTGCACTTTTGTGAGTTTTACATTATGAACCATAACAACTTTTCAGCTCTATACAAGTGATAGGGCAGCTTGATACTTAACAAATGAAGCCAAATTCTGAGCTGTGAAACTGTTAACAGATCTAGTAATGACATGGGCCCCACGTATGGAACATTTCATAACACAACAGGGGAAATGGGTGACGATCATTTAGCACATTGGCTAAAGGTTTTTCTTTACCTCTTGTTCAATGTAACTTCACAGAGTTAGTACAGAATTACAATTTGTGTGTCAATACCTTATCACAAATGTCCTCACATAAAGTAGCTTAAGTTTAATTTTATTTTGAAAGTTTAATCAGATTTTTTCCAGCATATCAGTGCTCCATTTTCCATCCCTTAAGTTAAAAAAAAAAAAAAAAATTTGAAGATAAAACACTCTTACCCTAAAAGTAATAATATGAAAGGAAACAAATCTTTTGGTTTAACATCCATGGATAACTTAGGTACAGGAAGAGATATATCTACTTCTAATCTGCTGAATAGTAAAGCAAAAATAAAACATCTTAATAGTAAAATTTATTTAGCTATTGAAGAACTCATTGTAAAATTCTTTACTTACCATGTTTGCCTCATCATTTTTCTTTTCTTGAATAATAATTAACACTGTGATTGGCAGTATAAACTATAGGACTTCCGTGTTTCTGTTTTCTGTAGTGAAAATATAGCTTAGTAATAACTTTGGAATATTTTGTTTTTCCCCGGATAGTTAAATCATGCAGAGTATTTTAAACAGATCAAAATTCCTGAGATGGGAACATTTTTAGAAGAACATTTTTTATAATTCCTTATTATAAATCTAGACTCTTGGAATAACAATGATCTCACAAATCTTAATGTATAAATCTTGTTAGAAGTAGTGTATATTGTTATGGAATGTTGGTGAGCATATTTGTTATCTCTTTCGACTCTTGGTAAAATTTTTAAATTTTTAGATTGATGTCAGTTCTTTTTTTTTGAATGGGCATGACTTCTTCGTTGGCAACATTCAAGAATATCAAATATTCATTTTTCTTTTTTAGATTCCCATTGAAAATTGTGGGAAAATTATAACTTCTAAAGACATCAAATCTCACATTGTTAATGATTAGTTGTTCTTAACTCCTTATCAATTTTATCATTGTTTTCATACATCACTTAGTTTGAAGTGAGGATGTTATGGTTGAAACAATTAATACCTAGAGGAAAAAAATTGATCTGGAGAAAGGTCTTATAATAAAACTTCTTATAGAAGGCACTGGAATAAATTTTAAATAAACTACATATAATTGAATTTTCAGTAATAAAAGTTGAAAGTATAGTACATATTGCTCAAACTAGCCCAAAATTATGAATCTACTCTTACAAATTTTAGCCTCAATTACTAACTTAGTTTACTCAGTCAAGCAAAAAATCCAGCATTAGGTAACTATAGTGTTCCTTTTTAAGTGCTCTACTTTGAAATTAGAACTCACAGTTAAAGCCATGATATTCAAAAGGGAAAAATTCAAGGAAAGGTCTTAACTTTAGCTGACGATGTGAGGTCATAATCAGTGCGTTTCTAAGGATTAAATTTAGGTTGAGTTATTATCACTCCAGGAATAAGGATTTAATGAGGTATATGCTGAATGAATCAGGAAAGAAATTCTAAATGCAATCATCCAGTGAATTCCTTTAACAAGTGGTATTTTTTAGTCAAGAGAATTCCAGATATACCTATTAGGTTGGCTTAATATCCTTTCCATGATTATCTCTTAGTGAACGTACTTTAAGGAACTGGATAAAGTGAAAGATTTGATAATGCAAGATTGCTTAGGAATATTTGTGTGCAATAGGCCCATCGTAAAATACTGTCACTGTTCTTCCCAGATGCCAATCCTTTGAGCTCTTCAGTGGTCCTCATTAATGTGTATTAATTTTATGTATTCTAAGGTTTTTGAGGGCTGGAGCATCTGTGCATGCATGCCTGGAGATGAGAAGCACAGTGAGTGCTTAATTTAAATGTTAGTTGAGGGCTGGGGATGTGGCTCAAGCGGTAGCGCGCTCACCTGGCATGCGTGCGGCCCGGGTTCGATCCTCAGCACCACATACAAAGATGTTGTGTCTGCCGAAAAACTAAAAAAAAAAAAAAAAAAGAAAATATATAATACAAATTAAAAAAAATAAAATGTTAGTTGAGTCATATGCTTGCCAAAGGAACCAAGATTTACAACTTCAGGTCACAACCTTTGTGTGTGGGACCCACTGGATAAGTAGCCCAAAACAGTAAAGATCAAGTTGTTCAGCTGCCTGGCTTGTCCTAAGCTCCCTTTGCCCTAGTCCTTAGGGTTTTCATACCAATGCTGACAGGGGGCCTTCTCCAGCCTGTGCCACCTCTGGCTGTCTCTAGCCTTAGGTCCTGAACCACATTTATCTTAACAGGTTTCACTTTATTTTTTCACTACTCACAGGTTTAGGTCATATGATTGTTGCTACTACTAACTGCCCCTCCATCACCACTAGCCACCACCTGTTGATGGCCATTACGTGTTTAGTACTTGACTAAAGTGCTAATTTATTTAATTCTCACAATCCTGGGAGGTAAATAACATATTCAATGACACACACCATACAGATGGAGACAGGACACTCACCTAGAGCTGTCTGACTCTGGAACTCTACCCTGAACCTCTTCCTGGTCATAACTGTTGTCTACATGTCAGATAGTTGCATTAATCTGGCTTCAGCTGTGTACTTACAATTCAGACTTTTATTCATACCAGGTGGTTGATTCTACTGTAAAACCACCAGAATCACCCTGAGAGGTCGTAAAAGAACAAACATGTTGAGAAGCATGAAGGAGACCTGAAGTGAGGAAGACAGAGAGGGGCCAGGGTAGTGCGAGAGAGAGAGTAAGCTGACCTTCATAGTTCTGTGTATCTGTGATCAGAATTCACAGGCTCCCAAGCTAGATATATTGTAAGAATAAAGTCAACATTTCTTCCTGAAACCAAATGAAAGAGTAGAGCTTTGGAGGTGTCTGATCCTCATTTAAGTGGGAGCTAACAACAAGCCTAAAGGAAGGATAAGGTTTTGTAGTTCCTACCTTTGAGGAGCTTGGGTGCTTTCTTTTAAAGGGTTTGAGGGTCTGTGTAACCTGAGCTCCTCCTCTAACCATGCAGTGTTGGGCAACTTATGTAAATCTCAAGTTCAAGTTTCATCATTTGTAAGTTGGAGATTGTCATGGCAGATTCGGGCTGTAAAACCAAACCTCTTGGTTTCTTTCCCTCTTCTTTCTTTTTAAGCTACAGGTGTCTAGGAACAGTCCAAGTTTGCTAAATTACAGCCTGTGCCTGGGCTCGTGCGGAGGTCCGGAGATGAGACTGTGTGCGAGGCTGCAAAGTATGTTCTTCTTGGGAGTGTGGGCATGACTTTCTGGCTAATAGGGTAGCAGTCAAAGAGTTTTTAAGCAGTTTGTTAAGTGTTCTCTGACAGCAGTAACTGAAGGTAGGCAAAGGGGTATGCCGTCACAGAGGTAATTAAACCTGTCTTTATTTTTTGGAAATGTGTTAGTTGAACTAAACATGTTTGTCAATAAATTGTATTCTGAAAGGAAATAAAGGTGAAGCTAGTCAAGAGACTAACCTTCTTTGCAAGGATGGATTTATATTTCTACTTTGTCTGCAAGTAAAGGTTCATTCATGCTTTTAATTCATTCAGTAATGTTAATTGGTGTCTCTACCAGGTGCCAGACTCAAATATGTTACTTCCTCAAAGAAAATAATGCAATCTTATCGAGTTGCTGCCTCATGAGAAATAATTGAAATAGGTTATTGTGAGTCAAGGGAAGAAGGATAGCTCCTTGGGACTTTTAATTGGCCTGAAAAATGTGTTAATTATCTCTCCTTCCCATTCATATGTACCTCTTAATTACTAACATTTAAAGGCAACAGATTTTTCAAAATCGCTCATACTAAGTTTTTAAAAGAAAAAACATTTGGTTTCACTAGCAAGTGCAGAAGAATGTGCCACAGACTGTTTATATCACCTCTGCCGTGTTTCTGCCTGGTCTCCAGTACTTTCTCTGTGTGTTTGGAATAGGTTGCATTTCTCTTCCAGATGAAAGCACCCAAACATCTCTTCCAGATGTTTTATTATGGGGAACAAACAAGTCTCATTTAGACTTTGGTTTTAGTATTTGTCACTACATTCCATTCATTTCATTGCCATTAAAATATCAGCTGGGATTTCCTTTATGGAGCATATTTTTTGGCAGTAAAGTGGAGGCATCCAAAGCTAGTTCAGCTTTTACTAGCAGGTGATAGGAATAGAGTACCTGTTGAAAGCTTTCCTGTTAATTTCCTTTAGTGAGAGCCAGGTAGAGCTCACAAGGGTGAACCTACCCACTCATGTTTGTGGAATTGTTACTGGATAGTTGCTCTTTAGAGGTCAAGAGATAGGGTGAGGACGAAAAGCAGGTTGGGATTTGTGATCCTGACAGCAGGCCTACAAATTAGTGTACCACCATCAAGTTCCTTATAGAAGGATGAGGGCTCAACTTTCTCATTTATACAATGGATCTTTTAATTCCTATCTGATAAAGTCACTGGAGATAACATGTCCTTAGAAATAAGTATCTGACTTAATGTTAAGCCTTAAATGCTACTTTCTTCAAAGAAATGTTTCCATCCTCTAAACAGGAGCATGAAAGAGCATGTCACATATGCTTTTCATGAAACTCCCCCATCCAAAGGAAAAAAATCCTTGATAAGGTTATGTATTTGTATTTAATTCTTTTCTCCAAGTGAGCTAGAAAATTGTATTCTCATTTTTTTCTTCTCTGATATTGTAGATTTCACATTTTGTATTTGTAAGTGGGTTTTTTTTTTGTCCAGAATATTTTTATATCCATTAATGAATTCATTCCTAGGAATACCCTATTTCAAGCATTTTGCATATGGCTTTGACCCCATCCTTTTCTGTCACCTCTCTGACTTTGAACCTTCAGGGTTGTCTCTTTGTTGCTCTTCAGTTTTTTTATCTTACAGAAGGGAGAACTTTTCATGATTCATCCTTATGATACATTGCTGCCAGTTTCAGGGCTTTGAAGTAGTGGTTATCTGTACTTTCCAGGACCTTGCTTTTGCTCTCACCCAGGGCATAGAGGTCATATGGGAGGTGAACTAAGGACCTTCAGTGTTTCTCACTATTCTCTATGATGAGCCGGTGGAGATGGGTTTGAACAGATCAAGGGCTGCTTTACTCCCTAGAGCCTAGAGCAAATCTGGCTCATTACCATACTTTGACTTTGCCGATTGCTTTTTCTCTGGCTAAAATTTTCTCAGCCTTTATTTTCTGCTCATATATTTAATTGCTGAGTGAAAAAGAGGAAGACTCTATTAAGATCTTGACTTACAAACTGTAGATTTGGCTAAATGATTAAACTTTATACCTATGCAGTTGCAGATTGATGTGGTTGCCATACTTGGCTGCTCAGATTGTGCACTACACAGTCTTGGGGACTCTGTTCACCTAGATTGCAGTATGTGGAATACACAGTTGCCCTAACTGGGTTGTTATGAGAAGTATGTGGACCCATAGAGTAGTTAAACACACGATAAAGAGTCTGAGCTCAAGTGCTTGGGACCATAGCTCAGGCCTTCAGTCTAATAGCTATCTGATCTAGGACAAATTATTTATCCTTCTTGTGTCTCACATTTCTTATTTTTAAAATAGAGAAAACAGTGCCTATCTCAAAAGTGTATTTTGAATGTCAATTGCATTAGTATTTATAAAGTATGTAGAATAGTTTTGGCACATACTGAACACCCAATAATGGTTAGCAGTTTTTCCTACTTTATGAAAATCATTTTACTTATGACATGTTCCTTGGAATTCCTGTTGACATGTACGACTTATCATTCACGTTCATGGTTCTTCTCCTTTGGGCTTTCCTAACCTCCCTACATTTCAGCTGTTTTTTCAGCTATATTTTGAAATTTCTTGCAACAGCAATTACAGTCAGTATGGAATTTAGCTTAGAATTTATGCTGCGTACAGCATGCATGTTTCTGTCTCTGAAGTGGGAGGAACGTGAAGACCAGCACCATGATCTGTGCCTTTGTGGTGTTCTTAGCTTTACTCCCTTTTCTCCTCCTTGCCTGCCACCAGTTAGTTGAACACATCTAGTTTTGCCTTTTGCTTAAGGATTAAGGTTTGGGAATTGTAACAGACCACAGAAATTTTGTACTCAGTCTCTCTTTTAAAGATTTTGTGATCTACTTGATTGTTGAAAACTTACATAAACAACAGTGAACAGTTGAAAGTGTAATTTAATTCCACGATATAAGACGAATTGAGAAGAGTGCCATGTCCTTAAGAGCCAAGTCAGTAGGATGAGGCTCTTGGTGGAGTTCCACTTACTGAAATTGTATGTGGATAGATGGAGGTGGGCTGGCCTTCAGCAACCTTGAAAATATGTAAATACTAGCAGCTAGTGCCCACATTAACTAAGGGCACACACCAACGAGGTGCATCCTATGCCAAGCATTTCTTTTGGTAATTTAGATATATTAGCACATTTAATTCTTACAATAATTCTCCATGGCAATAACTGCTATTGGCTGTTTTTTAAGTGCAGAATCTGATGTTGTTACTTAATTGTGATTACGACTACAAGTTTTACCTTCTTTCGTAAGTTCACAATTAAATGAAAGCCTTTATGATTACTTGAGATAGCCAACATTTTGAAATTATGTTTCATTATATTTTTTAACCAATCATGTCCTGGAACTTTTTAAATAAAGGTTTAAGGTTTTAGGCAGTTTAAGGTCCATATGTTCTTTTTTAAGTGAAAGTTTTAACGATAATGCTCCATAAAGATATAATATGATTATCAACAACAAACACAAAAATTATAAAAGGCTTTTCATGTTTTGGAATGTGGAGTAGCTCATTTTAACCTTTTTAAAAAATAATTTAGGTCAGCACCATTAGATTTTAATGGTTTTTTATTTGTGTGATTAAAAACAACTGGTAAAACTTGTCTCCAGTGAGAAAAAGGACAAAGTATTGAGTTTGCAAAAATATGTATTTGGAAAAGTTTTGTATTTAATTTCCATCCACTTGAGTGATAGTAGCAAACCAGAAACTGCTTTCTAACAATTTTGATAATGTGATCTTGTCAAACATTATAATATAAATTGTAGATCAGGGGCAAATTCCATCAGTATTTTTAGGTGGCCCTTTGGTAGAAATACACTTTTTTATTGTGTTATTTAAAGGAAAACGTAATTTAATATTTTTATACTCTTCAAAGAATCTGCCTCAGTTTCATTTTGATTCATTTCTAACTACATCTTTTTTCTGACATAGACTGAGTCCTGTGACATCAAGGAAAATTCCTTTTTTTCTAATGGAAATCAAAATTTTATTTAAGGGTCAGGTAAAAATGAACACTGACTATATTGTCATAAAAATTGACAGTCTTTTAAGTGGTGGATTACTGCGATTGTTCTTGGCTTATTCATTTGCCAGCATAACAGATAATCAATAGGGCAAGTGTGTGAGGCCTTTAATTGGGGCCATTTTTCTCCCTGGTGTTTGCCTGTCTTTTCCCTTCTCATTCACAGATCTTGCTGTGGATTAGTGTTAACAATCCTGTGTTTGAGCATGGCTGTGAAACCTGATGCCTCACCTGGAAGGCCTGCCCTCCATGGCGGTATATGAGGTGTGACTATGAAGTGTGAGACTGGTTTCTACTTTATGGACACGCTGTGTACACAGAGTCGGCCTCCTGTTTGGTGGTGTTTTCCTCTTACAGTGTGGGTGTGGAGGACTGTGTATAAGTATTCTCCGTGGCTCTTCCTTTTTAGCATTTTTCTTTCGAGACTGTGGGATATTTAAAAGGAGTTCTAGTACTTAGTCCACTATGCTTGCTCTTTCCTTTGCCTATTTTTCACTCTATTTTTCTCTCAGGGTCTTCTGCTCTGCACTTTTGGGTGAGAAGCAGTTTCCTTTGGCCCACCTATCCTACTATGTTCCTTTCACTAATCACAGTGATGTTGCATAGATGACATTGTGGTCATGCAGTTCTTAAGTCTACAAGGGAAACATAAAACTTCAGTTAGTGAATTCAAGTTTCATCAACTCTAAGATATGGGATACATTCTGATTGCCTAGGATCATGACAAATGTTCTGATTATAAGATGTGTCTTTTAAAAAAGACGTTAAAATGTAAAAAAATAGAATTGCAGGGCTTTGCATCAGTAAGTTATGTTAGCATTTTTATTAGAGGAAGTCATTCATGTTTGATATGAAAAGTAAAAAGCATTAGGATAGACAGACTCAAGATAGATATGTGTGCCAAACCATTATTTTTTTTAATTGTAGTTGGACACAATACATTTGTTTGTTTATTTATTTATTTATTTATTTATTTATTTATTTATTTATTTATTTATTTTTATGTGGTGCTGAGGATCGAACCCAGCACCTCGCACGTGCTAGGTGAGCACTCTACCACTGAGCCACAACCCCAGTCCCCACAAACTCCATTCTTTCAGAATTTCTGAAAACAACTCTTTTAAATAGGCCATTATTAATTTTGGACCTGACTATTACATATGTTCTTAAAAATCACAGAATAAAAGGAAAAAGAAAAAAGAAATTTTGTAATTTTCAATTCATTGGCTTGACATGATAGTTAATATCATGAGCTTTAGAGGAAAATAGATACAGGCTGTATTATCTGTGAGGTCCTGAGCAAATTACTTCATTTCAGGTTTTTTTTTTTTCCTTTTTTCAGATTATAAGCATACTTTCTACAGAGCAGTGTTAAGAAATAATCAGGGGGGCTGGGGATGTGGCTCAAGCGGTAGCACGTCCGCCTGGCATGCGTGCGGCCCAGGTGCGATCCTCAGCACCACATACAAACAAAGATGTTGTGTCTGCCGAAAAAAACTAAAATAAATAGAGAGTTTTTTTAAAAAAAAAAAAGAAATAATCAGGTATATAAGAAAGAGAGCTGGCGTGTGGGTCAGTGGTATAGCCCTGGCCTAGCAGGCAGGTGCCTTGGATTTGATCCCCAGCACTGCGTGGGGGTGGGGGAGACACTACTTAGTGTCAGGACACGTGGCTAGTGTGTGTAAATTTGCCAAGGCTGCCATAACAAAACACCACAAGTTTGTGATTTAAACAACAAAATTGATATTTACAGCTCTGGAGGCTGGGTCTTAACTGGATGATGAAGATGCTAGTGTGAGTTTAAGAAAAAAGATCACAGATCAGGAATTATAAATAATGTTTAAAATCTCAAATTTGGAATGGGTGTGGTACTGTTGGAAAAATGTGAGAAAGCTGATTTGGATGGAAAAGAGCTTGAAATTTGGAAATCTTGAGAGAGTAAGTTCTTGTGAGGGGTGTCAGTTTTAGAATTGCTTGAAGCACAGGCTTAGAATGTTTACCTCTAGGTCCTTAGTGATGGAGAGCATCTATTAAAGTTATTAAACCGGATAGTGACATAAGAACTTAGGAGAGCCATGTATGTGTTCTAGGTTCTAGTTCTACAAATTTCTGTGTATTTTTTTTGGGGGGGAGTGGGTGGGTACAAGGGGTTGAACTCAGGGGCATTCAACCACTGAGCCATATCTCCAGCCCTATTTTGTAGTTTATTTAGAGACAGGGTCTCACTGAGTTGCTTGGGGCCTCGCTTTTACGGAGGCTGGCTTTGAACTTATGATCTTCCTGTCTCAGCCTCCTGAGCCACTGGGATTACAGGCATACGCCACTGCACCCAGCAAATTTCCGTGTATGTTTAATGTAAGAAACAAGAATACCATCACACATTATGCATGTAGTGAATAGAAATACCTCTTAAAGTATTTGAAGTGATTCTGTTAGTAGTTAACGATAATGATTAGGTAGTTGAGGTATTAGCAGTCTCATAAGACATGTGGAGTACCCTGAAATAGAGTGTTCAGGTGATTGCTTCAGGTGACCCCCTGCTCTCTGCTCTGTGACAACAGCATGAGGTCTGAGGACCCTTCCAAACTCAGTCTGACTGGACCCTCTGCAAAAGGCAGCATTTTATGGAGACTCCTGAAGTTGAGTACCGCTTTGGGTTGTTAAAATATTTCTTAGTTCTCGCATTTCTTTTAAATATTTTTACCATTATTATTGTCTGAGCCACATTGGCTATCTTTATAAGGACAGCATTCTTTCTTGAAATGTAATATAAAATTTCATTACAAAATATGTAGTTGGGTTCCATTTCATAAAGTTAATTTACTTCACAGAGGTTTGGAACTGCTTTGGCCATTGAGGTTTTTGATCTTTGATTAAAATGTCAGGTAATAAAAATATTATGTGAGTTGAGATATATCTGAAATAAAATCTAGGGTAGAGAGTATGACTGTAGAAGCAACTTGGAAAGTTTTGTGCATTATTTATTATTTTTGAAACCCCTTTAAAAATAAGAAAAAATAAAATGTCTGAGTGAGATATAATTTGAAAATTATTTTTTAAAGATTTAAATGTTCATTGAATTATCTGCATGTTTCCAATTTTAAAGTATAGTCTTTGAATTATTGCTTATATTGAGTGTTAGTATCCACACATAATTATTGCATGATCATAAGAATCAGTGACTTTTTTTCCCTCATTAGAACTGTCTGGGATGCTAGATTTTTATTTCCTTTTATAAATATGAAGGGCCAGAAACTTAGGGAATCTTCGTGTTTTAAGATGGAAGTTTAATCATTTATAAGCATAATTTCATGTATAAGTGTCCTATACACCAAACTCTTTAAGAGATCTTTATCATTGGACATTGTTATTTTTCCTACTCAGTGTGCCAAGGAACCATTTTCAGGGACAACCCAGAAACGGTGTGGTCACTTTCTTCTATAGCCACATGTTTTTGGAATAGGTGATAGTAATGTTAGAACATAACAGAGAGGAAAAATAGTTGGCATTCTGAGGCAAATTAGATTTTAGGGTCTGCTTTAATTTTAAAAACAAAAGCTCTACTGTTTCTAGCCAGAAAACCAAATATCTTGGAGTTAAACATGGAAAATGTTTATAGTGTTGTATAGTTTTATTACTACAGACAGAAGGAAAACAGTTTATGGAGTACTTTTCAGCCAGTAAGAAATTTTATACAGGCCAACAATCAAGAGGTGTATGAATTCTTTTTTTTTTTTTTTTGGTTTAGTGAGAAGGAATGATACAACTTAAGATATTGAGGCATTCATTTTGAATCCAGCACAATCCTTCTTGACTTTTATGTGGCAGCAGAAAGCTAGCTGAGTAGAAAGGTTTTGTGATTTGCAGAATTGTCCTTCAAGTGAGGGACATGTCCTTTTTATTTTTATTTCTTTAGCCTATCTTTTTTCCTGCTGGCTGGAATACTAATTTAACGGCTAGAACTCAGGTATATACTTTGTATCATATATTATTTTTGTGTATTATTTTGTACCATATATCATATTGTTTGTATCATTATTTGTATCATATATTATTGTATCATATATTATTGTATCAGTATTATTTGTATCATATATTATTGTATCAGTATTATTTGTATCATATATTAGTATAGTACCATATACTAAAAGTTACATGTAAAGGATGGTGACATGGGAGTATAGAAGGAGCCTGGGCCTTTCGGAATTATGGAGTTGCCATACCAGACCTTTCTGTTACCTTTCAATTCTCTTTAAAAAGAGAGGGAAATGAACTTCTGTCTGTAGTGTTATTTCATGTTTTCAGTCACAATAGTGACTGAGTTACCCCATTTTCCCAGCCATATCTAGTCCAGGAGTCACTAAACTATAGTCTGTGGGCTGAATCTAGCCAACTGCCTCTGTGAATGTGTGTGCACGTGTGTGTGTGCGTGTGTGTGTGTGTGCATATTTATGTTTGTCGTAGTTTAGATATGTAATGCCCACCAGAAGTGTACAGAAGTGAGGCATTTAGAGACTAATTGGATCATGAGGACTCTGACCTCATCAAATGGATTAATCTATTGATAGCTTAAAGTACTCCTGAGAGGTAGGACCTATTCGGAGGAGGGCAGGTCACAGGGAGTAGGACCTGGTAGGGTTTATTTTCTCCCCAGCTCCTCTTCCTCTTTCTCTTCCATGGGGCCCCCTCCTCCCCTCCCTCCCACACCTCTGCTTGCTGGTTGCCATGAAGTGAGCAGCCTTCCGCTACACCCTTCCACCATGATGTTCTGCCTCACCTCAGGCCTAGGTCAGTGGAGGTAGCTGACCATGCACTGATACCTCTGAAACTGTGAGCCAGAGTAAATTTTTTGTTTTCTAAGTTGTTCTTGCCAGGTATTTAGGTCATGGTGATGAAACCCTGACTAATACAATTTCTTTATTTAAATTTTAACATTTATTTTTGTTCATTTGTGTACAGGCTGTTTGTGGTTGGCTGTGGCTATATTCTTGCTACAGTAGCAAATTTGTGTATCTTTGTCAGAGACCATGTAGCCTGCAAAGCCGGAAAGATTTGTGATCTGTTCTTTATAAACATTTTTTTTTTTCCTATTCTTTTTTCTGGAGAGGGGGTATCACTGTCTTGTCCAGGTTGGCCTTGAACTCCCTATCCTCAGGCCTTAGCCTCCAGAGCATCTGTGACTATAGGCATTTGCCACTACTCCTCACTTAGAGAAAAATTTTCTGATCCTAGAGCTAGTTTATTGACTGACTTTATTTATCTTTTTTGAAAATGTCTCATCTTTTTTTCCTGAATTATTGTCAGACTCTTACCAGGGTAATTCTTTTCACCTCATGTCTAAACTATCTTTTTACCTTGCTCTTTAATTGTGTAATTTTATCACTTATCCATCCTAGTAGATAAACTGTAACATGGTAGGCTTTCTTCATTGGGTCTTATTATGTCCGTCCCATGATCAGAAATTTACAGTGACTTCCTATTTCTTACAGCATTAAGTTGTAGTATTTTTGCTTGCTTTTCATGATTCTTATGTTCTTGCCCCTACTCTACCATGTCAACATTATTTCTTTTTAGCAATTTATTTATTTATTTTTTTTAATTTTTTTTTATTTTTAATTTTTTATTGTGGGTTGTTCAAAACATTACAAATTTCTTGACATATCATATTCCACACTTTGATTCAAGTGGGTTATGAACTCCCACCTTCACCCCATACACAGATTGCAGAATCACATCAGTTACACATCCATTGATTTACATATTGCCAT
>NW_026000057.1:26145342-26208365 GCF_001458135.2 Marmota marmota marmota
TGGGAAAACTGGAAATCCACATGCAACAAAATGAAACTGAATCCCTTTCTCTCGCCATGCACAAAAGTTAATTCAAAATGGATCAAGGAGCTTGATATTAAATCAGAGACGCGCCGTCTGATAGAAGAAAAAGTTGGCTATGATCTACAGTCGGTGGGGTCGGGCTCCAAATTCCTCAATAGGACACCCATAGCACAAAAGTTAATAACTAGAATCAACAAATGGGACTTACTCAAACTAAAAAGTTTTTTCTCAGCAAAAGAAGCAATTTATTTTTAAGATGCCAACATGTGCTAGGAAGTCAAAGACATATCTACAGTTCAGATTGTCCTTTGTGAGACAGCAAGCAGCTCCTGATGGGTCGCTTGCCTCCCCTATCTTGGTCTTTCTTCTTTGATGCTTCTTTGATGCTTTCTGGTCTCAGGTGCACTTTGATACAACCTTCAGTGACTCTAGATCATTTCCATGGAAGGCTCTTCAGCCTACATAGCTTGTTGGCATACCTTATAAGGTCTTGTGTGACATGGACCCTGTATCTTTCTGCCTCTCTCTCTCTCTCTCTCTCTCTCTCTCTCTATATATATATATATATATATATATATATATATATATATATAGTTTTTTTAGTTTGAGTAAACCACCTTTTACTCCGTCCTTGAAGGACTTGCCACTTCTGGAATTTCAACCCAGTTTCTGTTCCTTTTGCAGAGATAATGTTTCTATCTAAAATGTCCATTTTTTTGTCCTCTTTTCCTGTCAATCCTTTTCTCCCGTAATGTGTCTCTGTCAACCCTTCCCAGATTAGACACAAATGACGCTTTCATTGTGAGGTATTCCTGCTGCTTCCTCCTAGGTTCTTTGCTGTCTCCTGTGCCACCACATAGCCTTTGCATACCTATGACTTAATTGCTGTTGGATCATACAGTCACTCTTCCTCTCCTAGAGAGTGACTCCTGACACTGAAGTCTCCTGGTCATGTGCTATCTTCTTATCTTATAACTTTCCCTTATGCCATTTATCATGCATTTTAAAATTTGTGTTATCTGATTAATAGTTGATTAATATTAATAGTTGATTAATAACTTTCTAGTTTACTGTTACCTAATCCCAGACCAGACCTGTCTTTTTGCTGAATCAATGTATAACTCAGTAACTAGAACAAAATATACCAGTATTTAATTGCTGAATAGGTCAATTAATTTGTTGAGAACAAAGATTTTTCTTTTTTATGTTGTACCTCTGTCATACAGCACTGAACTCAACAGTGTTGATTATAATCACTAATGATTATGGTTGCTTTCTTCTATAGCCACGTTTTTTTTAAAAGCATTTATTTTTATTTTTTTAATCTTTATTTATTTATTTTTATGTGGTGTGGAGGATTGAGCCCAAGTGCCTCACAACATACTAGGCCACTGAATCACAGCCCCAGCTCCCCACGTTTTTTGAATAGGTGATGTTCATGTTAGAACATAACAGAAGACAAACATATTTGTCATTCCCAGGCTTTTAAAATGATAATGTACATTTCAAAATTTAGAAGGATTTTTTAAAATTTATTTGTTTATTTTGGTACTGGGGATTGAACCCAGGGTGCTTAACCACTGAACCATATCCTAAACCCTTTTTATTCTTTTTTTTTTTTCCAAATCTTTTTATTCTTTATTTAGAGACAGGGTCTCACTAAGTTATTTAGAGCCTCACTAAGTTCCTGAGGCTGGCCTTGAACTTGGGATTCTACTGCCTCAGCTGCCTGAGCTGCTGGGCTTACAGGTGTGTACCACTGTGCTCTTTAAGGATTCTTTCTTAATGTGGAAGGACTCCTTCCTCAAAAAAATTTTTATCAGAAGTCCTATAAATAAAAGGGATCAAATGCAGTATTTGAACATTATAACCCACTAGGCTCCTGAGGTAACTTCATAGAATCCCTGGGACCTCATGGGTTTAATGCATGTCGAGTAGAAATGCATTGGCTGTTTTGGGAGGTAAGCAGTGTTTTTCACCAAGCCCTGTCTGTGGCTTGGTGACTTTGAGCAAACCATCTAACCAGTCCAAAACCTGGTTTTCTTTTCTTTGAAATGAGAAGTTTGTCCTAAATGTTCTTAGCATTTTTTTTTAGCTACATATCTAATAATTACAGGCTCATTCCAGCCCTTAGTCCTCACTGAAGCTATGTACTTAAAAAAATATATTCTTTTTAGATGTACAAGACAGTAGAGTATATTTTGACATATTATACATGCACAGAGTATTACTTATTCTAATTAGGATCCCATTTTTGTGGTTATACATGATGTAGAGTTTCACTAGTTGAATCTACATATATAAACACAGGAAAGTTTATGTCTGATTTATTCTACTGTCTTTCCTATTCCCATTCCCTGTCCCTTGCCTTCATTCCCCTTTGTTTAATCCAGTGAGCTTCTATTCTCTCCCCACACCCTTATTATGCGTCAGCATCCACATATCACAGAGAACATTCAGCCTTTACTTTTGGGGGATTGGTCTATTTCACTTAGAATGGTAGTCTCCAGTTCCATCCACTGGCAAATGCCATAATTTTATTCTTCTTTATGGGTGGGTAATATTACATTGTGTATATGTACCACATTTTCTTTATACATTCATCTGTTGAAGGGCACCTAGGTTGTTTCCATAGCTTGGCTATTGTGAATTGAGCTGCTATAAACCTTGATATGGCTGCATCACTGAAGCTAGGTACTCTTAATGGAATACACATGCCTCTACTTATCCTAATGCTAAATTTTCTCCAAGACCATGTCAACTTCTAATTCCTTAAGAAGTCTTTTGCTGTACCAGTGCTTATTGCTCCTATTGCATTCATTTTCTACATCATAGAAAGTAGAACCTGATATATAGAGCTTCCCAGAATAATCTACTATCATATATTAGTTGTCCAGGCATTATCCACTGCCAGTTTTGCTTATCCTACACATCCTAATATTATTTCAAAATATTAAGGTTCTTTTTATCTATCTATCTATGATTTACCATCTGAAAAATATTTAAGCTTTATTAGAACACTGTATTAGTGTCTTTTATTAATAATTTTGATTAGCCTATCTTCTTAACTACAGAGAGATTTCTGTGTACCTCCTACCAATTACTCTTTACTTGTTAATTGATCAGTTGAAAGTTAAACGCCCATGTAGTTGCTAAAGTTAGAAGAGGAAGATATATTTTGAATATGGTTTTGTGTTAGTCAGCTTTTCATTACTGTGACCAAAATCCCTAACAAACATAACTTAGAGGAGGAAAACTTTTATTTTGACTTACAGTTTATGAGATTCAGTCCATATTGGGCCCAAGTTGAAGCAGAACTTCATGGTAGAAGGGCCCGATGGAGGAGTGTTAACTCCCTTCATGGCAGCCAAAAAGCAGAGAGAAAAAGGGAAAGGACCACAGGGAACATGAACCCTTCCAGGGAACAAGCTCAGTGACCTACCTCTCCCAGCCACACCCTGCCTGCCTACTTTACCACTAGTCAGTCCATTCAAATTAGGATGGACTTATCAGGTTACAACTCTCATAATTCAATCATTTCACCTCTACATATTCCTGCATTAACACAGGAAAGTTGTGGGTCACCTCATATCCAAAACAACAGTTTGGTAAGACTGTAATTTCAAGCAGGTTGTTGAAAATCTATTCTACTTTTCTTTGTCCACTGTTTATTAGCTAAAAGAACAAAGCAGAAGAGAACCCTATTTTGGGAGTCAAACATCTGAATATGAGTCAGAGCTCTGTGTCACCTTTAGTCAAATTAAAACCTCTATGACTTTGATTCCTTATTTTAAAATGGCAGTAATGCCTCCTTTCTCAGGTTGTAGTGAGGGTTGTTGAGCTAGCTAACATTCATACATCATATGTAAGTATATATGTATCTCTTTATAAATGTACATATACATGTACACATATATGTATTGTGTGTATATGTATATCAGAAGCCTGGCTCATTGTGGACCCTTCACCAAGGTTAATTACTTTATGTTATTAGCCTGGAATAATTGGAATAACCTGGTATCTAACTGGAATAACCTGAGGTGAGTGCTGCCTGGGTGGTGGTGGGGGGTTGTGGAAATTCAGGTATTCAGAGAGTCCGTGCAAATCCATTTTCTGGCCTGGGTTATGTAAAATATTACTTGTTGGGTATTTTCTTTTTTTCCCCCCCTACAAATTTTCTTCTAGTATAAACCATTGAAAGAAATTGGAGCAAATATGGAGATTTAGTAACTTTGGTTAAAGCTGGTCAAATTTTGTGTAGCTGACTTTTTTCCATCTGAATTTATCTGGTGCTACCCTGAAGAAATATTCTTCCTGGTGAATGTGTTTCAAAGAAAACATTTTGATTTAGGTTTAAAGAGCAAATTGTGTGTGTGTGTGGGTGTGGGTGTGTGTGTGTTCGTGTTTTCATGTTCATACATATTCACAGGAGTATCAATGTGATAAACACATCTCAAGGCACTCAGCAGCTCTGATCAGTATATAAAGCAGCAGCACTAAGCTCCAACAATGGAACATTTGTGGAATTAGAAAACACAAAGAAACATTGGAAAGCCAGTGCATTGGCACACAGGAAAAGCGTTAGCCAGCAAAGCACTTAGAATGGACGTACGACCACACTGTGGTAGAAAAAGGGTTTTGAATCTCTCAACACAAAGTCTTGGCTTTGGACTCCTTTAGTTTAAATATTGACTTTTGAAATGGGATGAAAGTTGATATATGCCATGTTGCAGTATCTTTCTCACCACATGTTAAGTGGCAGTAACACAACCTTGTTGGATAACTAGTACTGTGTTGTTTCTGATTTACAGCCCTGGTAATTTTTCTTGTTCTGGGAAAACATTGCATGAGAACACATGTTGAAGCTAAAATTAGCTTCCAACCTACCTAAGTAAAAAGGAGAGTTCTCATATAACTGTAACTGATAAATATTTAGATTTTAAAATGTTCCTTAAATGTATAGATTTAATTACCTTTCTCAGAAAAAAGAATCAGAAGAATAAAACAGTATAATCATAGAAACAAAATTATCATCAGGACTAATTGCGGTGACTGATAGATAGTTTGGTTTCCAAAGAAAATAGTGTTGACTCTGTGTGTTCTTAAGAGAGCTCAGTGAGTAGGACAGGCACATCAAAGGGAGCTGGCAGGGGGGAGAAAGAGAAGGTAAAGGGGAATGAGACTAATCAGATTAGGTTGTGTGCATGTACAAATATGGCATCATGAATCCAACTGTTATGTATAATTATGACACACCAGTTAAAGAAAAACAAAAACAAAAAAGTATCCATGAGAACAACCATAGTGTAAAATTTTTGCTACAAGAAAAACAGGCATATGTCTCTTTTACAGAATATAAAGAATATACTATAAAGAAAATAATGCAACTTTTAAAATTGGTCACATTGTTTTCTTTTCTTTTCAATGAGTAACACATTATATAATTAATGTTCTTTAAGTAATGAAATATTTATACTGAACTATATGAAAAATCTCCCAGTAACTGGGTAAGTCTGGAACCTTCACTTGGCCATGTGTATAGAACATAAATGTTCTCAGTAGAATTTATGACTTAACTTTAATGCCTGAAAAAATTGCATTTCATTAGTTTAATTAATTACACATAAAAGTTGAAAACCTAAAGTTTGGTGACTACCTTTACACTTTTTACAATTATTGGTAGGGTTCTAAATGGTAGATTTATACTGAAAGGTTTTCATGAACGAATCAGCTGTTCCCTTAGAGATATGATGGAGTCGTTAAGGGACAGATTCTGGGAGTTCCGTGAAGCCAGTGAGGGCTCTGGAGAAATACTATTCAGCCTGTAGTGGCACAAATATTTTATCTTGGGAAGTGACAGAAGGAACCAGGAAACCCAATTGTCTGAAATATATTTATATATTTATTTATGTAGGAGGGATATGGGAATCTCTGGTGGAGTATCTCAAAATTTGTGTTGTATTCAAGCTCTGAGAGTTTACAGAGAAATGAAACTGTAGACATAAGAGATATATTTTTCACCAGGACCAACCAAGCCCTTTTAGAACTTTTGCTACTCAACTCTGCTAAGCAGAAATACAAGCACCTTTAAAATCTTTCTTGTGGAAACAATTAATTGTATCTGAATTGAAAAATTACATTAAACTTGAGCCATTCAGAAAATTGAGCCTGTTCCAAATACAGCCCTGCTGTGATAGTGTCTATCAGCCATGTTTATTGCAAAGTTACTCTCTATGATCACATTTCATTTTTATTAAATTCTATTATAGCAATTTTCGTTTGCAAGTGTTTTTTGCCATATGAAACAGATTTTTTTCTATTAACTATTTAATGAAACAGTAAGTACACTCTATTCTGATCATAGTGCTCTAAGAGCTTAAAATCAGTCAGACTCAAATTTATTATAGAACGTGAGACAAAAACACATTCTGAAGAATGGCCATTTTCTTTATCTCACTTGGAAGTTATCTCTAAAAACATGATGACAATAACATCTTAGTAGTTTACTTTTCCCATTAGTAGTTTTGCAAGTGTTAACTGTTTTTGTAACTTTACTTTCAGGGAGATTTTCCTTCTTGTCTTCTTTGAACTTTCCTGGAATCTCTCAGACATCATTACTTAATCATATTTGTGTGGTTTATTAGGCTTTATTTGCTCAGAAAGGACCAAAGCTAAAAGATCACAGAGGTTAGAACTTGCTAATTACGGTGGCTCCATCCTGCCTGGTTGCCCTTCCTTGTCAGGAGAAGATCTCACTGGGCCTCCACCTGGAGGAACATTATTAGACTTGGGACCTAGTGAGTAACTGGATTTTTTTTTTTTTTATTAAAAAATAAAATGGCAAGTTTATGAAAGCTACTTTGTGGACTGCACTTTAACATTTTAAAGATGAAAATGATACATTGAATTCTGGGTAAAATGTGTTTATTTAAAAATTAGACACAATACTTTATCAGACTTAATGTCATTAAAAAAAATTTGCATTGCTTTAGCCACTAAAATGTTAGCCTGGGGGGAATATTGGAGAAGCAGCAAGCCCAAAGTGACTTTGTATTTCTTAATTCAGTTTTAGTTTTGATTCTCATGCTAAAACTTAAAGGCAGCCCCTAGAGTTGGGCAAGTGTTTAACCTACAGCCTGTGGGCCTCTGATGTTTGAGATAGCCTCCTGCTAACCCACTGATTTAAGATCCTCCTGAGTTTTACCCCTTGCCTTTATGTTCGTCTATGTCCCAACTAATTTTGCCATTTGTGAGGATTCTACTCCACCCAGTTTCTGCTGCCAGATTTCTCTGATGTTCTCTCTGGAGTTCCCAGCTTTACCTTGTGACTTTCTTTGTGGGTTTTCCAGCAGTTTTTCTGGGCAGGCATGTTGGTACTACTTCCTGGATCTCCTGGGTCTGCTGCATTCTGCCTATCTCTCTGACTACATTCTGATACTGAGACCCTTGTTTGGTCAACAGCCTGCAATTGCTAGGACACTACATTGGATTGTCCAATCCATTCTAACAGCTAAGGCCTTCTTTTTAACATTGAACAATGTCCTCAGAAAACTTGTAGCCCACTGGGGAGCCATGCCTGGCAAAGTCAGAGATTTAAAATATCCTGTTTGCATTTTAGGATTAAGAATCTATGTTCTTGCTGAAATAGAAAATATAACCCAAATCTTCCTTGTCTGTTTAATTTTCTTTTTAGTGCTTATCACTAACTACTATGCCATATATTTCACATTTGAATCATGTTTATTGTTTGTCTTCCCCACTAAAGTAAAGGTCTATTAGAGCAGGAAATATTGTCTGCTTTATTTCCCTCTGTATCTTTAGTTTTTGTTACGGTGCCTGACACGTAGTATGTGATCAATAGTATTTGTAGCTTGAAATATCCTTTGATAAATAATTATGTCTTCAGTTTTAGAAATCTTCCCAAGAGAATGGTGTTGATGTTTTGACTGCTTTGTGCTTTCTTACATGTAAAAAAGAATGTGATATTTTTATAAGTTTTTAGATGTTTATTATACATTTAAATGTTTCAATATTTTTTACATTTCAGAGTTATGATTTCTTTTTTTTGTTTGTTTTAATTAGTTACACATGACAGTACAATGATCTTGACATATCATATATTTGAATCAAATGGGGTATAATTTCTTATTTTTCTGAGTGTACAGGTTGCAGAATCACATTAGTCATACAGTCATGTATATACACACAGCAATACTAGTGTCTAATTTATTCTGCTGTTCTGATTAGCTTCCTTGGTACTTATAAGCCAGGATTATTTTGTTGTTGTATATCCCACTTTGTATAGCCCCTTACATTTTCTTATGAACTCAGTAAATTCATTGAAATCAACTATACCATACTTAATTAATTTTAAGACACAGTCTTAACTCTTTTTTTCAGTTGCTAAATTTGTCATGTTTTAATGTCAACATTACATGACAGTTGCAGCATTTTTCTAAATACTACATAAAATTGGTACGGCAATATATGTAATGATATTTTATATTTTGTGAATTACTTTAGTTATGTTTCAAATTTTAGATAGTTTTTAGAATCATTAAAATTTGATTTTTAAGGTAATGTGTTCCCATTTGAACAAAAGAGTCACTGAAAACATTAAAAAAAGATAGCCACCTTTTATATATTTTATATTCTGCAATTATTCTAACAGTAGTATTTTGGAGAGGGTTTGCTATTACTATTAAATGAGAGGGAGGATTTATTACCCAGCAGTGATTGCAAGGTACCACTTCTGAGCCAGCATGTAATGGAAACCTATCCTTTTGCAATTTGACAAATGAAACCAACTCCTTTGTAGGGCTTGAGAACTTTAGAACTCAACAAGGCTGGTTGCTGAATGTTTTGTCCTCTGTGGGCTTCTGTATTAAGGAGCCCTGATGCTGAGAGTGTGGACAGATTTGAACATCAATCCAGATGTTCCTTACATGTGACCTGCTCTGTAAGGTATGCTTTTCATCTGTAATAAACCACAGGTACCCTCTGGAGGCTTATTCAATTTTTGAAAGAATATTAGAATCATATGTTAAACAAAATGTTTGTGAGAATCTAGAATATTTCTCCCATGAAGGAAAATCACCCAGCCTCTTTGAGCTTCAGTTTTTCTTGTGAAATGAGAGAAATGGACCATGGAATCTGATAAGTAAAAGGAAATAAAAATTACTGCTTTTCTTCCAAGATTAGATGTGTTATAGAAGGGTTGTTTGACTTAAAATGTGTCTGCTTCTTGGAAAAAAGTGTTTAAAGTCAACGCATACATTGGTTGAATTAATTGTTACTGAAATCTTAATAAGGCAGCCTATTATTAAGTTAGTTATTTTAAGGAAAAATAATTACATTATAGCTTCTATCACACATGCCAGTTAGCTACAGTGCTTAAGTTTTATAAAACAATTAAAACATTTGTAAACAAAAATTATTCTCATTGTATCTAGAGATATTGCAGTTTCTGTCAGTAGCTCCCTATTTTTCTTCCCAGTCATACTGAGCTTAGCAACATATAATTCAGATCCATTTTCTATTTTATCTTTGCTTATTTATTAGTACAGTTGTTGCTTTCAATACTTAACAATAACATTTCAGATGGTTTAATAACAATTCAAGTTTTTAAAGCATCTAATATCTTCATAATTAAATTTTAATAACTAATATAAATTTTATTAGCAATAAAATATAATTTCATTAAATGTAATTCTTTTTTACCATGAAATGGGAAGTTCAGGAATAGTTTGTTTCTCATATAACCCTACAATTTTAAACTAATATTGGCAGTTTTTCTCCTTAAAATAGTTCCTCTCCTAGACAAAGTGCTATAAATCAGAGTAAAATGATGATCTTTTTTAAAAATAATGATGATGCTCCTAAATGATGTTAAGATAATTCAATTTTATTTGAAATTAATGGTATTTGTATGAATGAAATTTGAGATCATTTAGTATAAATTAGTCCTTAACATCAGTGAAGAAATTAGAGGAACTTACTATTCAAACTTAACAGTATCACTACAAATTATAGTATGTAGAAAAGTTACATTTATTTTTTGATATTTGTGTTATTTTTTTCTACAATAAATGATAAAAACCATCAGTCAAGTAATGGTAACATGATGTCTTCTTCCTCTTTTTTTTTTTTTTAGAGAGAGAGAGAGAGAGAATTTTTTAAATATTTATTTTTTTTAGTTTTCGGAGGACACAACATCCTTGTTTGTATGTGGTGCTGAGGATCGAACCCGGGCCGCACGCATGCCAGGTGAGCGCGCTACCGCTTGAGCCACATCCCCAGCCCCAATGTCTTCTTTAATTTATAAAGTGTTTTGGGAAGAACCAAGGTCACTATAAATATATAATTTGTATTCAACTTTTCTTAGCTAACTTCTCTTGGTAGCTGTAACTTTGCTTATTTATTGTGTCTTCAAAATGATAACTTTTTTATGACCTTTAAAGGAATTTATGTTCATTGTAAAACATTTGAAAAACATGGATGATACAAAGAAAAATGTAAATATTTATTCGTTTTATCCCCTGAGAACCACAGATAATGTTCTTGTCCATTTGTTTCCTTTGCCTTTCCTGGGTATACATGAATAAGTATTCAAATAAATACCTTGCACATATTTTTCATAGTTTGATTGTAATATTTTAATATATCTTGAGCATATCTTAATTTACTACATTTTACTTAAAATATATTTTAATAGTATCATGCAATGTTCCATAGTTAGTTGCTTTGTGTTTTTCTATTTCTTGGTCTCATAAATGCATCTAATAAGCAGTGAGCACAAAAACATAAAAGAGCACAAACTTTAGAGTCAGACACACGCAGGTTTCAATTGTAGGTTTAACTTTTTTTTCTGGATTTTAATTCTGTGCTACTTATTTTGTCTATTTATTATATGAAGATTTTGCTGATATGGAAGTATTAAATATTAAAAGTACTCTGGGGGCTAGGGATGTAGCTCAGTTGGTAGAGTGCTTGCCTTGCATGAACAAGATCTGGGTTCAATCCCCAGCACCACACACACACATACACACACACACACACACACAGTACTTTGGTAACAGCATTTTCATAAAACCTAGTTAATCATAGATGCTGAATGAATCAGTGTCATAATAATTGGTAATCTTTACTTTTTGACTATGCAGCTATGCTGTGTTTATTGAATACAAAATTGAAATTCATGCCTCTGACTTTTGATAGATTTCTATGAACTGAATTGTTAAGAATAAAGTATTTATAGTATTGATATTTAAAGAGTCCAGTCATATATTTATTGGTATTTTAAAGACTCTGGTCATAGATCCAAATTGCTTTCAGAATGCTTGTATCATTTCATCATTGAAAAGTAGGATATATGTGCTTTTCTTTCCACATCCTTGCCACCCTTGCATACTATTATTAAAACTCATACAGATTCTCTTAACTGAAACTGTCATTGTTTTTTAAATTTTCATTTATTTTATCACCAATGAAGTTAAGATAATTTCCATGGTTAGGGTTCTGTTCTGTTCATTATATATTTTTAATCTATTAGTATTTTTCTTACCAACTTATATGTGTTCTTTATATATTGAAACTTTTAACTCTGTTGTATTTATAAAAATATATCATTCATAGTTTAGTATTTATCCTTAATTTTATAAATGAAAGATTTTAACATTCAATATTTATAGAAGAGTCATTTTAATACCACTTTTCCATGTTGAACTTAGGTCAGCTACCTTTACTGACTCTCATTAGCCTTTGAAGACTAGCATTCAGGGCTCCCTATTCCTGATGTCCCTCATGCATACCTCATTTCTTTCCCAACTTTTTCCTCAAATCACTGATGCAGCCAGATAGACTTTGCTCCAGTCTGCCTCTTATAGATCATGTTTATGGATATCATGATATTATTTCTATATTCTGTAGTTTTTCCTTCAAAAACCTGTGATATTTGAGCATGGGTCTAGTGTCTGATTATACCACAGTTTAGCATTGGATTATTTTATAATTTGTTTTATGTTTCATAATTAGATTAGTTTCCCAGCTGCATTAAAACATGCTTCATAATAGAGCTCATACTTTATGCCTTTGTGTAACCCCAGATCTCCTCACACAAGTAATAAACATCCATTGAATAGTAGTTTTGTTTTTTTCTTTAATACCACAAAATTGTAATACCTGACCAAAAAGTTTTGTTTTATTCAATTATTTCACCTAAAGATTTGTAGACAATGTCATTGGAAAAAAAAAAAAAAGAAAGAAAAACTTTTGACTTTGTGAAGTTTTATCAGAACATCTAATTCTATTTTTAGTAATTTCTGTAACATTTCCCACATACAATCAAAATGAGATGCCTATTATTCTAACTGTAATAGATTGTTCCAGTGTGTAGTGGCTTAAAGCTACAACATCTGTTTTATATCTCAGTGATTCTGTGGGTCAGGAATTTGTGTAGACTTTGTTTGCTCCAGCTCAGGGTCTTTCAGGTGTTTGTAGTCAGCCAATGAACAGAGTTTGAACAGAGAGTGATGAAGTAGGGGGTTAGTTCGGCATCACTCTTTTCTTGTAGCTTCTATTGGACTCTGTAGTCTTTGTAAATGAGCTAATTTGTGTTTCGTGGAAGCATGGCAGCCATAGGTAATTGACTGCTAATATGGCAGCTTAATGTTTTAAGAAAGAGTTACAGTATTGTAATGAGCAAGGTGAAGACTGCGTAGCCTTTTATCACTTAGCTTCTGAAATCAGAAAGCTTTGCTTCACCAGGGGTCATAAATTCAAGATGAGGAAAAATAGATGGCAGGAGTGTCAGAGTTACCTCATAAGACAAGTAAGTGGGACGGGAGAGATTATTGTGGTCATCTTTGGAGAACGGTCTTCCACAGACCATCCTCTAACCTCAATCATTTACAGCTCTCTCATGTACAGTTACTCATTCCTGCCCTCAGAAACCCCAAGTCTCATTCCATTACTACATGAAATTGACATCCAGGTCTTGTCTTCAAGTCTTGGTGCAGAAATTAGGTAAGGCTTCTTTAGTACTTAAAACCTTTGAACTCAGGGTTCTTTTGAATAACTTTGAACTAAAGAGACAAGTTATCTGCCTTTTACACATTCAACATCCAAGAGTGGGACCAGCATCATGGGAAAATTCTATAGTTTTTTTTCTTTCAAATGGAGGTGTTGTTACATTTCCTAGTAGTTCTGAAGTGAATTGAGCATGTAGTCATTTGCTTAAGGAGAGCTCAGATCATTCCCTGGGAATTGTTCTTTGTGATTCATGGCTCTTCCCACTGTGCTCTAGTTTCCATGTTCTGAATCATCATTCTTTTCCCAAAAACACGTCCTGGATTTAGAGCTGACAATTTTCTAAGTCTTATTTCTGAACATGGCAAATTTGGGTTCCAAAGACCACTTTTATTTTGTATCCTTTTAGTTCCAATTTGTAGAATTCTTTCAAAATCTTGGAGGGTTTCTTACGTTTTAATTCATAATCTATTCCAATAGCAAAAGTCACACCTCCAAATTTTTGAGATAATCTTATTGTTATTAAGTTTTTAACCAGGGATGCCCTGTGAGGCTGCTGAGGGATAATTCTTAAGATTATTAGTAATCCTTTTGTTTAGCAGAAAAAGTCAGTTATTATGCCCTCCAGATTCTTGGAAAGCCTGTATCTATCTTAAAATTAGACCTGTGAGGCATCATATCCCTAAGGTGTTAACAAACGGGATTTGTAGTTACCTCCTTACCTTTAGTTTAGACCAGGTCTTCCTGATTGTACTAAGTATTTTATCTTCTCCAAGGCTCTCCCTTAGGGTCAGATTGCTTTACAATTTGGAGTGACAGGGAATGCAAAATAGTTTTATTTGTAAACATAGCAACTTTTGTCTTTTTAAAAAATAGTTCCTTTAAATTTTGCTGAAACCTGAAATTTTCTTCTTTTAACTTATCTACCTCTATCCATTTTTTTTCAAAATTTTATATTAATACATTATAGTTATATATAATATCAGGGTTCATTTTGACATAATTATACAGCATGGAATATAATTTGCTCCAATTCAATCGCCAATATTTTTCCTTTTCCTGTCTTTCTCCTCTGTTCCCTTTCATCTATTCTGTGAGTCTTTCTTCTATTTATTTATAGTTTTTTAAAATTAGTGCATTATATAGATACATAAATGTGAAATACACTGTGGTATTTTCATACATGTATGTAGGATATTTGATAAGTTTCATTCCACAGTTTATCCTATTTCCTATCTCTCCACTCTTGCCCTTGATCCCCTTCCTCTACTCTAGTTATCTCTTTTTCTATTTTAATAGGATTCATTGTCCCAAACCCTTTTTTTGCTTTATTTTGGTCTAGATTCCACATGAAAGAAAATATTCAATCTTTGCTTGACTTTCTGGGTCTGGTATATTTCAGTTAGTATGATGTTGTTCACTTTCATTCGTTTACTGGCAAAGGCCATAATTTCATTCTTCTTTATGACTGAGTAAAACTCCATTGAATATATATACCACATTTTTCTTTATTCATGTGTCTGTTGATGGGCAACTGGGCTGGTTTTATAACTTGGAGTGTGAATTTTGCTGCTGTAAACATTGGTGGACCTGTATCACTATAGTATGCTGATTTTAGTTCTTAGGGATAAATAACTGGGTCTTATGGTGATTCCATTCCTACTCTTTTTAGTAATCAACAAACTGCTTTCCAAAAGTGGTCATACTAATTTGCGGTCCTACAAACAATATATGAATGTACCCTTTTCCCCACATCCTTTTCAGCATTTATTATTATTTATATTCTTGATAATTGACATTCTGACTAGAGTGAGATGAAATCCCAGTGTAGTTTTGATTTGCTATGATTGCTATAGGTATTGAACATTTTTTTCATATATTTATAGGCTATTTGTATTTTTCTTTTAAGAAGTGACTGTTTTTTTGCCCTTTTATTAATTGGGTTTTTTTTTTTTTTTAGTTCAGTTCTTTATAAATTTGGATATTAATTCTCTGTCTGAGGAGCAGGTGGCAAAGATCTCCTATTTGTAGGTTTTTTTCTTTACATTCTTGTTTTCTTTGCTGTACAGAAACTTTTTAAATTTGATGCCACCCCCTTATTGATTCTTGGTTTTATTTCTTGTGATCTAGAAGTCTTGCTGAGGAAGTAAATGCCTGTGACAATGTGTTGGAGTGTTGGGCCTACATTTTCTTCTTGCAGTTGCAGAGTTTCTGGTCTAATTTTCAGGTCTTTGATCCTCTTTGAGTTGACAGAGAGGGATCAGTTTTCATTCTTCAGTTTTCCCAGGCCTGTTTGTTTAAAAGGCTATCTTTTCTTCAACATATTTTTATTACCTTTGTCAAGTATCAGGTGGCTATATCCATGGGGATTTGTCTCTGTGTCTTCTATTCTATTACACTGGTCTGGTACTAACACTATTGCTCTTTTTGTTACTCTACCTCTTTAGTATTATTTGAATTCTCTAATTGTGATGCCTCTAGTAATTTCCTTTCTTGTTCAGGATTGCCTTGGATATTCTGGGTCTCTTATTCTTCCAAATGGATTTTTTTTTTATATAGTTCATGGAAGAATGCCATTGGTATTTTTTGATGGGGATTGCTTTAACTTTGTATAATGCTTTTGGTATATGGACATTTTGATAATATTAATTCTGCCTGTCCAGGAACATGGGATGTCTTTTTTTTGTTTTTTTTTTTCCTTCTAAGGTCTTTAATTTCTTTCTTCAGTGTTCTATAGACTCCATGGTAGAGGTCTTTTACCTCCTTGGTTAGATTTACTCCTAAGTATTTTATTTTTGAAATTGTTGTGAATGGGATAGTTTTCCTAATTTCTTTTTCAGCAAATCGTTTATTAAAATATAGGAAAGTCTATATTGATTTCTATATATTGACCTTGTATTCTGCTACTTTGCTAAATTTGTGTATCAGTTCTAAAAGTCTTCTGGTGCTGAGAGCCACGGCCGAGTCTGTATGGCCCCTGGCATTTTGCCAACAGTATTGATTGACAGGCGAGGCATTACTATCCGCCTCTGCCGCAACTTTTGAGTTCTCACACTATTTTGGAGTTCTCGTGGGGATTTCCGGGGATTCCCCGAGAGTTCCCATTGGTTGGGGAAGTGCAGGAGGAGGGATTTTCCGGGAGAGATATTTCCGGCTGGGGGTTCCTGGACAAGCCTCGTGGCGTTCGGGAGGATTCCCCGGGAGCTGTGTGAAGTGTTTTCCTGCAGTTTAAAAATAAAGTTTGTTCCTGCTTCAGTGGCTCGTGATTTGTGCCCAGCCAGACTGCGGCATTCTGGTGGAGTTTTTTTTTTTTTTTTTTTTTGGTGGGGAGGGGGTCTCCTAAATAGAAGATCATGTTGTCCGCAAAGAGAGATAATCTGGCTTCTTCTTTTCCTATTTGTATCCCATTAATTTCATTCTCTTGCCTGATTGCTCTGGCTAGAATTTCAAGAATTAGGTTGAATAGAAGTTGAAACAGTGGACATCTTTGTCTTGTTCCTGATTTTAGAGGACATGCTTAGTTTTCCTTTGTTCAGTATGATGTTGGTCTTGGGTTTGTCATATATAGTCTTTTTTTTTTTTGAGAGAGAGAGAGAGAGAGTCTTTTAATATTTTATTTTTTAGTTTTCAGTGGACACAACATCTTTTTTTGAATTTTTTTATTGGTTGTTCAAAACATTACAAAGCTCTTGACATATCATATTTCATACATTTGATTCAAGTGGGTTATGAACTCCCATTTTTACCCCATATACAGATTGCAAAATCACATTGGTTACACATCCACGTTTTTACATATTGCCATACTAGTGACTGATGTATTCTGCTACCTTTCCTATCCTCTACTATCCCCCTCCCTCCCTCCCTCCCATCCCATCTTCTCTCTCTGCCCTATCTACTGTAATTCATTTCTTTCTCTTGTTTTTTTCCCCTTTCCCCTCACATCCTCTTATATGTAATTTTGTATAACAATGAGGATCTCCTTCCATTTCCATGCAATTTCCCTTCTATCTCCCTTTCCCTCCCACCTCTTGTCCCTGTTTAATGTTAATCTTTTTCTCATGCTCTTCCTCCCTGCTCTGTTCTTAGTTGCTCTCCTTATATCAAAGAAGACATTTGGAATTTGTTTTTTAGGGATTGGCTAGCTTCACTTAGCATAATCTGTTCTAATGCCATCCATTTCCCTGCAAATGCCATGATTTTGTCATTTTTTAATGCTGAGTAATACTCCATTGTGTATAAATGCCACATTTTTTTAATCCATTCATCTATTGAAGGGCATCTAGGTTGGTTCCAGAGTCTAGCTATTGTGAATACAACATCTTTATTTTATTTTATTTTTTTATGTGGTGCTGAGGATCGAACCCAGCACCCCATGCATGCCAGGAGAGCGTGTTACCGCTTGAGCCACATCCCCAGCCCCTGTCATATATAGTCTTAACAATGTTGAGGTCAAGTTCCTTCTATTCCTACTTTCTCTGGTGTTTTAAACATGGATGGGTGCTGCCCTTTGTCAAATGTTTTTTTTCTGCATCCATTGATAATCATGTGATTCTTTTTTAAAATTCTGTTTATGTGGAGAATCATGTTTATTGATTTATGTATGTTGGATCAACCTTGCATCCCTGGGATAAAACTAACTTGACAATGGTGCACTGTTTTCTTAATGCATTTTTAAAATGTGCTTTGCCAATATTTTATTAAGAATTTTTGCACTTATGTTCATCAAGGATATTGACCTGAAATTTTCTTTCCTTGATGTGTCTTAGTCAGATTTTGGTACCAGGGTGATAATGGCTTCATATAATGATTTTAGCTTTGTGCCCTCATTTTCTACTTCGTGAAATAATTTGAGGAGGATTGGCATTAGTTCTTTTGTAAAGGTCTGTTAGAACTCAGCTGAGGATCCTTCTGATACTGGGCTTTTCTTTGTTTTAAGGCTTTTAATTGCTGTTTTAATTTCACTACTTGATATTCATCTGTTTTAAGTTTTCTACATCCTCATGGTTTAATATGAGTAAATCCTACATCTCTAGAAATTGGTCAGTATCTTCAAGGATTTCAAGTTTATTATAGTATAAAATTTCAAAATATTTTCTGATGATCTTCTGGATTTTGGAAATACCTGCAAAGATATCTTCCTTTTCATCTCTAATTTTCTCTCTTTTGGTAATTTGGCTAAGGGTTTATTAATCTTATTTGTCATTTCAAAGAAACAACTCTTTGTTTTATTGATATTTTTAAATTTTTTATTCTCAATTTCATTAATTTGGCTGTGATCTTAATTATCTCCTATCTTCTACTGATTTTAGTGTTAAGTTTTTTCTTTTGCTAGAGCCTTGAAGTGTAATGTTAGATTATTTATATGGTATCTTCCTGTTTTTTTTAATGCACAACTCAGTGCTTTAAATTTTCCTCTTATACCTGCCTTCCTACTGGCCTAGAGATTTTGATATGTTGTATCTCTCTTGTTTGTTTCTAAGAATTCTTTTTTTATTCTCTCCTGATTTTTTCTGTGATCTGTTCCTTATTCAAAAGTATATCATTTAATTTCCAGGTATTAAAATGGTTTTTGTTTTTACCTTCTCCTTGTTTTCTAATTTACTTTTATTATAATCCCAAAGAATACAAAAAATTATCTATTTTTTCATTTTTAAAATTTTTGCCCTAAAATATACTATTTTAGAGCAAATTTAACGAGACCCTGAGAAGAATGTGAATTCAGTTGTTGGTGGATAAAACATTTTATAGCTGTTCATTAGGTCCATTTGATTAATAGTACATTTTAGTTCTGAAGAGTCTTAGTTTCTGTTTGGATGATCTGTCTAATGGTGAGAGGTGTGCTGAGATCATCCAGTATTATTATATCATGGTCTATTTGATTCTTTTTATTGAGAAGGTTTTGTTTTATGTACACAGAAGCAACATTGTTTTTTGGAGCATAAATGCTTGCAATCATTATATCTTTTTGGTGGATGATTCCATTAACCAGTATGAAGTGACCTTTATCTCTTATTAATTTTGGCTTAAAGTGTACTTTGTCTGATATGGGAGGAACTACTATTTTCTTTTGGTTTCTATTTTCATGGTATATCTTTTCCCATCTTTTCATCTTCAGTCTGTGGGTGTATTTCAGCCTGTAAGGTGAGTCTAATGTCAACAGCATATGGTTAGGTCTTGTTTTTAAATCCATTCTGAAATCTTTGTCTTTTGATTGGAGAGTTTAGACCATTTTCATTCTGTGTTATTATTTTAGAGCAATGATTTTTATTTGCTGTTCTTTTCATTGATTTCTAATGCTGAATTCCAACTTGATTTTTACTTTTACTTTTCTAGTACAGGTCATCACTATGCTGGGTTTCATATTTTTTTATTTCTTCAGCTTGTATATCATTAAGTACATTTTGTAGGGCAGGCTTAGTGGTTATGAATCCTCTTAGTTTCTGCTGACTATGGAAGGTTTTTATTTCATTGTCAATTCTTAAACATAGTTTTGCTGGATATAATAATCTTAGTTGGCACCAATTTTTCTTTCAGGGATTGGTATTTATAATTCTAAGCCCTCCAGCTTTTAGGAACTGGACTGAGAAGTCAGTTAAAATCCAAAGTAGTGGGCTGAGGTTGTGGCTTAGTGGTAGAATGCTTGCTTAGCACACATGAGGCACTGGATTCTATCTCTAGCACCACATAAAAATACTAAATAAAGGTACTGTGCCCATCTACAACTAAAAAAATTAAAAAACAAAACAAAACAAATTGGCTTACCTGTTAATGTTACCTGCCTTTTTTTCTCTTAGGACTTTAAAAATTCTATCCTTATTCTATGTTTTAGGTATTTTAATTATAATCTGTCTTGGTAAGGATCTTTTTTGATGTTGCCTATTTGGTGTTCTATATGCCTCTTGTATTTGGATTTCCATCTTGTTCCTATGATTTGGAAATCCTTTTTGGTTATTTCTTTGAAAATATTGTGCATTTATTTAGTTTGTATTTTGGAGCCTTTTATCCTAGTGATTCTTAAATTTGGCCTCTCATTGTTATCTAAGATTTCTTGAATATTCTGGTTATGGTCTACTAAAAGTTTTTCTTTATTATCAAGCTTATTTCAAGATTATATACTTGATATTCAAGATCTAGGAATCTCTCTTTAAAGTAGTATCATCATTGTTGATACTTTCTATTAATATTTTAATTTGATTTGTTGAGTCTTCCATTCCCAGGATTTTTGTTTAATCCTTTTTCAGAATCTCTATCTCTTTATTGAAATGATCTTGCATTTCCTATATTTCTAAGCACATTCCTTATATATTCTTTTTGAACATTTAAACTATGAACTTTCTAAATTTTTTCTCTGGAATCTCCTCCACTGTGGTGTCAATGGGATCAATTTTTGAAGCAAAATCTTATAGATTGTGTTCTCCATAGTGCTTACAATCCAGTTGTAAACGTTTAGTAATGTTAGTTTTTGGCATCATGATGGCACCAGCCACAACTTGGAACACTTTCCTCTGTTTCTTTTCTAGCAAAAGTAACCCAGTTGTTCCTTTCATTGTTCTTGGAAATCTCTATAGCTGGATTCTTGGAGTTAATTGGTACATTTTCTGTTTTCAGCATCAGTGGGCTAAATTTATTGCTGAATTTTCTGCCACTGCGTAACAAGAATCTTTACCCTCTAGTAACATAGTCCTTATTTTTGTAAAGCCTTCAGTGTTACATTGACTGTCTGCTCCAGGCCCTTTTACCTTCTGTATGCTCTCTGGTACCAAGGTCAATACCACATGCTTTGAAATTATTTAATAGCATATCACCTCTTTTATCAAAATATCTTCTCTTTATCTATTGATTTTTAATAAAATAATTGTGTCACTTCTCATGGTTTCTATGGGTCAAGATTTTGGACTAAGCTCAACTGGGTGGTCTCTTAGGGTCTTTCATGGTGTTGGCAGTCTGGTGGTTTCTGGAGGTGGGACAAAGAGAGTTTGATGCAGCTGGGAGTTGTCCAGGTAGGTCTTCATTCATGTAATCTCAAGTTGTCCCTGGTTTCCCCACATTGGGTAGTTTGGTCATTCTAGTATAGTGTAATAGCCTATGGATGGTGAGACTTCTAAAATGGTAGCTGAAGGTTTTGAGAATATATATTCTGATTAGTAAGGTGAGAAATGAAAAATTATATAATTTTGTTTGGAAATTATATAATGTCACAGTCTCCATGGTTTTACGTTCACCCAAATTCGAAAAGAAAGCATTTGGAGACCAGCTGTCAATGAGAGGTGTGCTTAAAATACATCATAAGAACATTTGTGATGGGAGAGATTGTTGTAGTGATCTTTGTGAAGTAAAATTTGCCATACATTTTTGTATCCAATCTTTATAGATTAATGCTAAAACTAATAGAAATTTGATATATAGTGTTTCATGTTTAAAAAAAAAAATCCCTTAACCTTAACACACTTGCTTTCACACTCCAGTTTTGCTATTTATACATCTAGTGAATTTCTATTTATAGCATTTAATGGTATTTAAATTTGATGATTTTCTCTTGGCAAAACCAAAATTATGATTGTGGGTGGTGCATGTTTTAAGTGATATCAATTTCTCAAACATGCAGAATTTATGAATGGTAATAGTTTTAACTGGCCAGCTACTGAAACCTTGTGTTTCTTTAAGAAAAGAGGAAAAATGTTCTTTAAAAATGAAGAATTACATTTCTTTCTAAATCGATGCATAAGTACTGACAGATTGTCCCCGCAGTTCTTAAAATTAATCTTTTAAAGTATCATGACCCATATGGTTGAACTTCATGAATATGAACAATGAAAACTTTATTGAAGGCGATGAATGTGCAGCTGCTGGCATCTCTTTGCTCTCAGCCATACCCATTTAGTTGATCTTCTGTCGCTACATATGTGGGCCATGTGTGCTTTGAAACCTTTTTGACTGTTTCGGATGTTTAGTCTGCATAAGCTGGACCCTGTCCACTGCATCGTATTACTTTGGATTCCTCTTTGCTTTCAGCAACAATACTGTCCAGCTAGTTTTTGTGAGAGAGCCAGGCATGCAGCTTGTGAGAATCAAGGACTAGAAAACTGCTACCTCTGTGAACATACCTCTGTATGTTCCATGGGCTGTCAAAGGACCAGGCTCCACATAGCCCTCTTAAAAGGATCAAATATAGAAAGATGAATGAGAAATACCATAAGTCATCACAGTTCACTGTAATTGTTGTGCCTAGGAAAGCATGTCACATTTTGGCAGTCAGTTTGGTCACTGATGATGAAATTTAAACCTTTGCAAAATTGAAGGCAGTGTTGCTTAGTGTGAGTAAGCTTACTAACCATAGTTTGAATGATGTTCTAAAATACAGGAAAAGTATAATATAGTAAGTTCTAGTATAGCATTGATTAATTTGTGTCATAGCCATAATTTTACCTCATAAATTCACCCTCAGGTAAATTCCTCTATCATGCAAAATGAATCCTAGCAAGAAGTCCAGTGAATTTTTCAATTTTTAAGACTATTGAAAGGTCTTTTGAACAAAGCTATTGAACAGTCTTTCAAATATTGCATAAATAGTAAACCTATAAAAACACATAAGGCAAAGATAATATGAAAAACATCAGAAACTGGATCATAACAAATTAGATTATAACTGGATTATAACAAATTATAACAAACTAGATTATAACAAACTGGATTATAACTGGATTATAACAAAATTAACATGAGGTGGGTAAATAATTGGAATATCACTTTTTGATAATAACTATTTCCAGACAATTTTAATTTCCTTCTTTCAGCATTTCAGTTGTTATGAGATTATATACATAATAATTTATCATTGTTATTTGTAAAAATTGAACTTGTTATTCATTCTGATCTTTAATTTTTGATTGGTCAGTAACTCATTGATTATCAAGGTGTTACTTATATTAATTATATGAATTGTGTTCATCATATAAGCCAAATTTTATTAATACTTTGAACATAAGCCTTTTAGGTCTTTGAATTCCTTTTTTTTTTTTTTTTTCCCTACTACAAATTGAACCTAGAGGCATTTAACCTCTGAGCCATGTCCTCAGTCCTTTTTATTTTTTGAGAGTGTCTTACTAAGTTGCTTAGGGCCTCACTAAGCTGCTGAGGCTGGCCTAGAACTTGTGATCTTCCTGCCTCAGCCTCCCAGGCCACTAAGATTACAGTCATGCACCACTACTCTTGGCTAGGCCTTTGTATTCTTTTGCTTGCCTCCTAAGAGGTTCACACCCCCAGCCTCTTCTGCATCCTCCACTTGGCTCCTCAAATCTTAGCACATCCCTCACTTTCTTAAAACTGCTCAGTGGTCTGCCTTTTGCTGGATGATACCTTTTCATGGCAGAGCAGACCTTCCATGATTAAGTAGGCCCTTCCTTTCTTGATTTATCTCCTGACATCCCTGTCCTGTAACTTCTCCTCCAAGCTGCAGAGACTTGCTTGTCATTGTTTCCCAAAACTACACAGTTTCTCACCGTTGTGCCTCTTTCTGGAATAAATCTGCTCTGCCTCTTCTAATGGACTAATTTTTATTGGTGCATATTAACTATGCTGGGTTTCATTGTGGTGTATTTATACATGCATAAAACATAATTTGATTAGTTTTACTCCCTATTATATCCCCTTATATTCCTCTCCTCTTTCCTGCTTATCCCTTTTTCTACCCCAGTTGTCTCACTTGTACTTTTATGATATTCCTTTTTTCTTATTTTCCCCTTCTACCTTTTACATGAGAGAGAAAATATGCATGCTTTTTCCCCTGAGTCTGGCTTGTTTTGCTTAACACAATACCATTCTCTCCATGTCCTACAAATGCTTTTCCTACAAACAGTGTGATTTTGTTCTTATTTATGATTGAATAAAACTCCTTTGTGTATATATAATTACATTTTATTTACTCATTTATCTGTTGACAGACACCTAGGCTGGTTCCATTACGTGGCTATTATGAATTGTGCTGTTACAAACATGGGTATGCATGTATTTTGACTTAAAGTCTTTTGGATAAATACTGAGGAGTGGTACAGCTAGATCTTATGATAGTTCCATTTTTAGTTTTTTTTTTTTTTTAAAGAAACATCCATATTGATTTCCATGGTGTCTGCACTAATTTGTATTTTACCAACAATGTATTAAAGTTTCTTTTCCCCTGTATCCTTGCAAGCATTATTACTATTTGTAGCCTTGATGATTTTTGCCAGTGGAAAATGAAATCTCAATGTTGTTTTGACTTATATTTACCTGCTGGTCAAAGATGTTGAACATTTTTTTTTATATTGTTAGCCATTTGTATGTTTTACTTGAAATCTCTATTTCATTTGCCCATTTATTGAATGGCTTATTTGTTTCGGGGTTGATTCTTTTGTGTTCTTTATATATTCTAGATATTAATCCTCTGTTAGGAGTGGCTAGCAAAGATTTTTCTCTTATTCCATAGGTTATCTCTTCATTCTGTTAATTGTTTGCTGTGTAGAAGTTTGTTAACTTGATGACATCACATTTATTGATTCTTCGTTTTATTTCCAGAGCTATAGGAGTCCCATTCAAGAAGTCATTGCCTTTGCACATGTGTTGGAGTTATTTCTCCTCTGTTAGAGTAATTCTACTTATCCTGTGAAGACCTGGTTCTAGGATACCTTTTCTCCCCAATTAGGTACATTCAGATTTATCACCTCTGCATAGCTCTTTCATTGCTTTTATTACTCTGTATTACAGAGTTTGACAGCCGGTTGCAGGGAGGCAGGCGTTGTGTCTCATTTTTTTATGTTCATACTGGGTACCTGGTATATATTAGACGCATTCAACATTATTCACTGATGGAATGAGTAAGTAAGTAAATTTATGACCCTATTTTATTTTCATTTGAGTCTGCAGTTTCTACTCAGCAAACTCTCATCTATTGGCTCTTCTTGTTTGGAACATAGTGGTACCACTCATTTAGATTTCCAAGTATTTTTCCTCTGTCTTTATTTTATCTAGTTGGGAGAGAATGGGAGCCAGAGCTTGGAAGTGGAAAAGTATATTTGCACAAGCTTACACTAGCATTCTGCTGCTTTGATATATCTTCCCTTTGACCATGGAAGGTTGTTAAGTCTTCATTATTCATTCATCAATTAGCTGGTTGTTTAACACAACAGAAGAAAGGAACTGTGATGTGCAGAAAGATATAAAACATAGCTCCTGATATCAGTATCGTCTACTAGGAAAGGGAAGATGGGTACCGAACACAAGTTGAGAATATTGTGGCTTTTAATAAAGGTCCCCAAATAATTGCAAAGGCTGTGATAGAGATTACCTTATCTGGATTCATCAGATAGAATGTTGAGTAGAAGTTTTCATTTGTTTTATCTCATAGGTTGTTAATTCCATAACCAATGGACTATGGAGAAAACTTGTATACTGTCTTGAAATTTCTTTGAAGAAAAATTGGTGGTAGTAATTCATACATATGCAGTTTTTATATCTCCTGTTGAGTGGTTGAGCTTTTAATTAATTTCCCTCAAGTAGTTAGCATACTTTAATATGCTAATAGAAGCTTGAAGAGGTGGTCCACAGTGGAACCCTTAGTGCTATAGCACCACATCATAATGAAGTCAGATTTTTTCTGAATGTTTTTTCCCTTGGAATGTGAGCAGTACTTGATTGCTACTGCTGTTTTTACAATTAACTAAGGTTTCTTGATTATGAACAATTATTAACTCTCAAAAAAAAATAAGAACCTAAAATGATAGTTGGAAAATATGAGGTTTTAATATGATTAGGAGACTTTTTTCTCTAATAAATACACTCTGAAAAAAGATAATCCAGTGTGTTTATTTTAAAAATAGAAATGCCAACTGCACCTGATAAATGTATCTAAGTGTACATAAACTATCAGGTTCAAACAGTCTTAGTAAGTAACCACATTTTTTCTCAAATATTATTTCCCTGTTCAGTCATGCAGCTTTAGCCAGTGAACTCTTGTCAAAAGTACATGCTGCAAAATGATGTGTTGGGCCCTTTTAAATGGGATCAAGTACACATAAGATTCACACATAGTTGGTTATGAATAATGGAAAAGAATAATGCCCTATGAGGGTGGTGCCTACAGCCACAGCTACTGGGAAGGCTGAGGCAGGAGGATCACTTGCACTCAATAATTTGAGGCCAGTCTGGGCAACAGTGAGACCTCTATTTCTTTAAAAGTAATAATAACGTAAACAAAATTTATCTCAGTTTTTGTATATATTTTCCTCAGAAGATATAAGGTTATTTAAAATTACAAGCAAATGCATTTTAAAATATACAGAGAATACATAAAAGCAATGAATTAGATGGATATGACTGCCTCAGGCACTTCCAAAAAATTGTTTTCAACTAAATTGCTTTAATTTTTAGAGGAAAGCATTTCAATAATTATTTTTGTTTTCCATAGAGGGAATTTTCTTTAGAAAGGAAAGTATTTCTGAGGGACATTGCTCCTTTTTACCAAATATCCAGATAGAAATGAAATAATAGGTGCCGACCAGAAATTTCAGATGAAAATTTTACTTTTCAGTGACTGTTTTTATAATTGGACTAACATTTAAATTACAATGGCCTGAATTAATGCTTCTCAACTTTGGCTGCACATGAGAATCACATGGAGGACTTTAAAGAATATTGATGTCTGGTTCTTACTGTAATGATTCTAATTTCATTGAGTTTTGGATATGGCCTGGGCATCTGCATTTCTAAAAACATCCCAGATGATTTTAACATGTAGCCCATGTAAGAGCCGCTGACCTGAAGCTCCCACATCTTTCAGCCACCATTGACTTATCCCACATGATCATGTGCTTCCCCCTCTTTTGTGTCACTTGAACACCAGAGATTGTTCTTACCCAAGGGACTTTTCCTTTACCAGTTCCTTCTGTTTGGAACGCCCCTCCTACTCATTATTACATAAGCCAACCTTTTTTATCATTTAGGCCTCAGCTCCAAGGGCTCTGCTTCAAGCAAAGCTTTCCTTAAGCCAGTCCCATCTGAAGCTTTCTTTCCCCCAACATCGCCACATTATTCTGTATTAGTTTTATTATTGTATTTGTTTTACCATGAGATAGTATCATATTCGTCTGTTAGTTTTTCCTTTCCTATGAGGGCAAGAGAACAGGAACATCTGGTTCCCCACAACATTCCCAAGACTTAAAACTAAGCCTCACACTGCAGTCGCTCAATAAATGTTTTCTGAATAACAAAGCAGATAGAAAAAATTATTGTGGTAATATACATAATTATATTTCTTTTATCCCTCCAAAAATACTACATGGGACCTCATTTTAAATATTAAAGACAGTAAAATGAGTAGAAATGTCAATAAAGAGTTAGAAGCAAACCTAGAAATGTGGCTAAGTACTGAAAACTTAGGGGCGGCAATACTAAACCTGGAATAGTTAATAGTTACTTCCATTAATAGTTACCTCCACTCAAATTTCTCTAAGGCCATGTTTTGATTCTTACCATCAGCCCTATAGTGCCCTATATTTGAAATCATTAAATACTTTTTGGTGAACTTATCCTATTTTAAGAACTCAGGCATCACCTCCCCCTCCTAAAATCCTTTTCTGAGCTGTGTATCTAGGAAGTTTATCTTTTCTGTTCTGCATGTTTGTATCATGGCCGTTGTCTCTTGTACTATTGGAATCTGGTTACTGATATGTCTCCCTCACCAGCTTTGGAGAATAGAGATGGTGACTGTAATGCCAGGCACATAACAGGTTCCTAGCAACTGTTTATTGAAGGAAAACATAAAAATAAATACAAAATATTCCAAAAGAAGCATTAGAAATGCTAATTAGAATTATAAAATGGATTTGTCAGGAATATAATGAAGTCAAAGTAGATTCAAATAGAAGAAAGCAAGCAAGGGTAGCATAAGCCACCTGGGGGTGTGTGATGTTATGCACACTTAGGAAATTAAGAAAACATTGTTGGTGCCAAAAAGTCTGAGCACTGCTTTCTAACTGATATGTGGCTTGTCATTTGAACAAGGTTTTCATCACTCACTCGGGACTTTTTATACATTATTTACTCTTTTGATAAACTTTTCAATAGCTGCTATTCAGATGGATGCATTTTCCAGTAACACCTGATATGCATTTTAAAATGTAGCTTTTAATTGATATCGATTGCCAATAAATCTAATGATAACGTTCACCAGTATACTCCGAACTTGGTTGTTCTAACTAAAAGAAAATGCAGCAATCTTTAGGCACATAAATATTTAAAATTCTCTATGTAGATGCCCTGTTAGTTTCATGGGTTCTGTTGTCATAATGCGAGCACTTAAATATTACTTAGGATTCCTATAACAGATTGTATTTCTGCTTCAAAATTTCTGTGGCACCACCATACGTAATTTTACCCGAGAGTTAGATGACTAGGGTTTTTGAAAGGAACATCATCGTACAGTTGACACTCATATTTTCATTGCCTAATTTTTTTTTATCACAGAGATTATTTAAAAATAAAGACGAGTGGGTGCTCAGGACAGAAATGCTGGTCAGATCTCATAAAATCATACTGAAATACACCATGTAGTCTCAACGGTGCTGCTGGAGGCATGGGATTTGTATGTGCTTTTCCCTTCAGTTTTCAGGAGGAAACCAGTGCACATCAAACAATTTGTTACATTTCTAAAGAGAAAGCCAGTCTTAATGTCAGAATTACAGCCCCCAAATAATTTTTCTTCTTTTAATTTGAATCTGCATGTCCATACATTTGAATCTAGTTCTTCACGAGCTTAAAATTTACTCTGTGGAAATAAAGGTGAACAGAATGCCATTCTGTGAAGAGGCACAGAGGTGTGGAAGTGCAGCACATGGCATTTCCAGAGAACATATGGTTTGGTGTGTTAGGAGAGTATATTGTGGGATTTACGTTATGGACAAAAGGGAAATGGAGCTGAAAGGGCAGGGCCAGGTCAAGATGGTGGAGAGGCCCATATTCCATGCCAAGAAGTCAGAACCCTGCGGTCAGCAAGAAAAGGTGTTGAAAAAAAAAATTTTTTTAAGTATAGTCACAATATAGAAGATTGATGCAGGAAAGAGTAGAGTGGTGATAGAGAGACTTGATTATGATCACTTCGATATATAAGGTTATATAAAAGCTAAATATGAATTTTTGATAGAAGTAGAGGGAGAGGAAAAGAGAAGACCAGACTCCAGAGATTTTTTGAAAGAGAGAATCTTGAGTATTTAGTTTCCAGTTGGAAATAAGGAAGAGCAGAAGTGGGTCACAAGGTTTTTAATGTGGCTGATTAAGTAATGGTCCTTTCATTAACCAACAGTGGAGAAACTGAGATAAGAGCTCTCTCTCTCTCTCTGTGTGGCCATTATCAACAAAAACCTGCCCCAAATTGGAACATTTCATTCTGTTCCCTAAGAATTATTATTTTTTTTTCTCAAAGGAAAATAATTTCTACTGAGATATTTTCCTGGGGTGTTATTGAAAGACTGACTGATCAGGGCACAAGATTTCATGTGAGAGGACCTGAGAATTTCGTCTATCCTTTCCAACTTTGACATCATGTGTTGTTCTCTTACCTGATTTGAACTTCAGTTTCCTCGTATATAAAGTAGGGATGCTCTCATTGCTTGCCCTGCAAGTCAGATGAGATGATATTGGAAAGAACACTTCTTAACAATATCAAATGCTATGTAAGTGTGAGTATTGGACTTGTACATATCATTTGGAATTGGGCAATAAGGCCCTGAGAACATATTTTGAGGTACCTTTTCTGTACTTCCAAAATATTCTATCATATTCTCTGCTGACATTTTTAAAGTATGGTTTTCTGTTTGTATATGCTTTTCCAAACACAAATATTTATGCAAAATAATTATTTTGATTCAATGGTTCAATAAAAATTAAAGCAAAACAGAAACAGGTTGATATGCAATATGTTGATATTATTTGATCTCTTTAATTGGGTCATGAAAAAGAAGTGTATGGATGTTTTTTATTTTTATTTTTCCTGCATTTACCACCCATCTGTCTTCAGCCGAGTTCCAATTCTGCCCTTGCTCAATTTAAGGCTCATATCAGAATAATTAGAAGGGAAATAATCTGCATCTCCCTACAGCTTTCACCTACTCTAAAGTAGTCTTGTGAAACTAAAGCTTTAGAAACTGGAAAGATAACGTCAATCCATATCAAAATCTAACTTAATTAACTCTTGGAAATGTGTTGTACATGACAGTATTCACATCTACTAAATTACAGAGTTAAAACAATGAGTTTTTTTATTGTTAGCTTTTTTTTTGGCATTAAACTTTAGTTATTTTTGACACCACATTTCAAGAAAATTTTAGGCTCTGTCAATCAGGACAGCTAGTAGAAACGACCACATTTTATATGTGAAACAAGCATGGTAATAGATGTTTCATTCATTTCTTGTTAAGATTAGTTTGCTTTGTTATTTTCTTCCTGTTTTCTCTTTTTTTTTAAAAAAAAACACCATATATTTTAATGGAAAAGATCTGGTATTAAAATGAATAATGATATTTTTCAGCTTTACAATTTAAATCCTCCATAGGAAAGCATATTTATCATGAAACAGTAAAATAAGCCAGTTGTTGTTTTATTTTCTTTGATGAATTATCAGACTTAGTTTACATTCCTGTTTTCACTACTTAAAGTTAGTCATTGAGTGTTATTTTCACAAACTACTGGCATATAATTGCTAGATTAAAAACAAACACACATCTTAAATTTGGTAGACAAGCACTTCTCTCCCCCACTGAGGTCATTGAGTTGGTTTTTGTTGAATCTTTCCTGGCTGGGATTTCCCAGTCTCCATCCTAAAGCATGTATGGCTTTGGCTTATTATAGGAAATCCTGCAATGTTTGCTTCTTTCCTTTCACCTAATATAAATACCTATACAATGGATGGTTTCAGGATCACCTTTTTGACCCGTCTCCAGTGTTGGAAAAGACACTAACTAGTCTTATGATTCCAGTTGCATTTACTTAAAAACAAACAAAAAAATAACTGCAGCTTTTTTCTATTATATTATTCTATTATAACATTCTATTAAATTAATGACATATTGCTAATTATGGGCATTTGTATAAATGAAAATATATTCAAGTGAGTAAGTAAAAAAAAGAAAGTAAGTAACAGGTATTAAGAGCTCAACTACATCTTTTTGATGAAAGAGAACTCTTGCCTAAAATGTCAGGTAATGATTAGAACCACCCAGTGATGAATGGAATTAAAACTCTTATGCAGATTTTTACTGCCATTTAGACTCAATTTAATTTCGATTTTGGAGTGGTAGTAGAAAAATTTGAATTAGTGGGGATTAATTCAACAACTCTAAGAAATGTCAGCTGATTGCAGTGGAATACAACTATAATCCCAGCTACTTGGGAGGCTGAGGCACAAGGATTGTAAATCTGAGGCCAACCTGTGCAGGTTAGTGAGATCCTGTCTTAAAATGAAAAGGTGTGGGGATTGTATAGAGTACTTGCCTATCATGAGCAAGGCCCTGGGTTCAATTCCCAGCACTGAAAAAAAGAAAAGATAATTATTTAAAGTTAAATGATAATTTTAAGAATTGTTTTAAAAATAGGAAACTGTAATGCAAATATTATGTTAAAGAAAACTTTTGACATTGACTTCATAGTAATAAATATGTACAGTAATAATAGGAGAAAAAAATGGAAATACTGATACATAGCTGGAAACTTAGGTATTTTTAATAAGCATGAAGAAAAATGAGATTTTGTCCATTAGCAACAACTAAAACATAAAAATAATGATATTTCTGATTTATTCACCATTATTAACTTATTTCATTAAGCATAATTGAATGTTATTGGTTCCTGCTTATGTGCATTCAGAACAATTTATGTTTATATTTGATAAGGTTTTTTAGTTTGGCATTAGTTTGGTGTGATATCAAATAAAAGTTTAAAAGGATACACATTCTTTGCTATGGTTTGCTTATTTAACATATTCCTTCTCAGTTTACATATAACATTATTCCAGTTGAGAAGAACAGATGGCCTATTTATTAATTGTGCAGTCAATACTTCTCAAACTAATAATGGATAAGTACTTACAATAAAGTGGCAGCAGTAAGGGTTAGTAGACTTATATATGTTTTTCCTGTGGAGTCCTGGGAACCCAAAGTATTTATTACCTGAGAACAAAGAACCTTAGAGTTAAAGGTAAGCAACTCTATCTGATATAACTAAATCTAGGCCTCTAAAGGAAGAAAAAGCAGAAAATGGTCTATGGTTTGCTCTTAACTAGGAGTCAGTTTTCTTTTTCCTCAGTCATTTATGATGAAAGTCACATATTACCTCAGGTGAAAAATGAGGACAAACTTGTATTACTAATATTTTGCTTATAGCTATTTGCCTCTGAGCAGTGTGTCATTCTTTATAGGGTTAGATAACTTTCTATTATTCCTATATGATTAAGTTGTTAACAGCATTTCTTAAAAAAAATTCACTGCTTAGCTTTTTATTTTATCAACCTCTTACTTCAAGGAAGCATTAAAGCATTAATATAACTGATTACAGTTTCAGTTTCCTAACATTATCTGATGCTTAGCTTATTAAAATACAATATCAATATAGGTAGCAGTTATCACCACACTGAACAGAGAATTATTCTGTTTTCTCTATGATTGCTTTTTTTTCCTTTCAAGGCTTTTTCTCATTAGTAAATATTCTATTGAGTCTGTATAGGAATTCAAATTTAGTTTAAAAACTGAAAGAACATGCTAGTAAATATTTCTAATTCTTTAATCTTTCATTTGTTTATTAATTTATTCACTTATGAGTGAGTGGATATGTCTATACCAGGTACACCTCTTTTAAGCACTTTAAAATATACTTTAAGCTTTATTTGGTCTTAAGAGTTTTCTCAAATAACATTTACCAAAAGTCCAGAGTAAATACCTCAATGGCAAATAAGAACATGAAAATACGCTTAACATTATTAATCATTGGAGAAATGACAATAAGATTCTATTTCAAATATTCTCTTATCACTCTGAAGAGATGTTTATAGATATTTATTAATTACAGGTGTTTGTGGAGAACCTTCGTGTGTTTGCTGGCAGGGATGTAAAATGGTACAGCCACTTTGGAAAGCAGTTTGACAGTTTTTTAAAAATGTTAAATTACCAGATTGCTTAGCAGTTTCATTCCTTGGTGTTTACCCAAGAGTAATGAAAACATAAATTCAATCAAATCTTGTACATGAATGTTCATAATAGCATTATTCATAATGGCCCAAAGTAGAAACCAACCCAAATGTCCATCACCTGATGAATAAAACCTGGTGTATTCATCCTGTGAAACATTTTTACAATAAAATGAAGTATATACTGATTCTCAATGACACAAATACTACTATTGAACCCATTTTTATTAAGAAGAAATTAAGGCACATATGTAACTTATATTGTTAGTTTTTCTGAAAAGAACAACTTAGAAGAGGAAAGGTTTATTTTGGCTCATGGTTTCAGAGGATCCAGCCCATGTTTGGCTGGCTGTATTCCTTTGGGTCTGGGGTGGGGCAGAATATCATGGTGGTAGAGAAAAGTTCCTTAGCTCATGGAAGCTGGGAAAGTAGAGAGAGAGGAAGAGAAGAAGGAGCCAACAAGAGTCCCCAAGGCCATACCCCCAGCCACCTCTTCCTCCAGCTTTGTCCCACCTTCTTATAGGATTCACCATCCCAGTAAGTGTACTCATTACTAACCCATCAAATGGATTAAACCCAATGAGGTCAGAGCCCTTAGGAACCAATCATTGCCTGAAAGGCCCAGCTCCAGACCTTGCTGCATTAGGAAGCATGCTTTTAACACATGAGCCTTTGAGGGGGAGGTTCCAGACCCAAACCATAGCACAGTCCAAGGAGAGAGAAAAGAAAACTCACATCACCATGACCTCAGAGCACTTACTTGACCTCTACATTGTAATGAGTTTTTGTTCCTGCTGTTTGAAATCATTGTCCCTGTCCTTCTTTCTCTTTTCTTCCTGACCAAACCTTTTGAGAGGGATTTTACTCTTATCCCACTTCACATGCTGATGTCCCCTCTCCAGTGGAGGCTGCTCAGGTACCCATGCTTGCTTTCTTCATAATTTCTTTGCAAGACATCATTCATAGGCCATACATTTAACAGTTTTAAAGTATATATTTCAGTGGTGGTAGTGTCACAATACATTCTGAATATTGTATGTAATTGGCTCTTTTCTGTCCTTTTCATGTTTGACCTTTTTGTGACATCTGGCATTGTTGACTTCTCACTCCTATACATACACCAGTCTCATTCATCCCTTTTCTTTCTTCCCCTGTTTACCTCATAGTTGTTTTCAGTCTTTGTGGGTCCCCCCTTTCCCAATCTGCCTTTAAAATTTTGATTTGGGGTTATTTTTCTCATTATACATGCTGCCCCTGAGAGAGTTCATGACTTCAAGAACCACTAATGTGTGTGGCTCACCAATGTCTATTTCAGTCATTTACCCAATAAATATTTATAATGCATTTATCATGTTCAAGGCTCAGTTTAGGTATTTGGAATCTGTGCTATTATTGAACCTACTTTCTACTGGGAAGAGAAAAGCAATAACAATGAAGTAGTAAAGAAGGAAGTTTGCAGTTTTCAATTGCCAACGATAGGGTTTGCTGAGCAAGTACCTTTTGAATAGAGAATTGAAGGAGGCGAGAAGTCAGTCCTGCCCCTGTTTTTAGGAAGATCATGCAAACATGGCAACAGAAAATAGAAGGATATTAATGACAAACTTGTTAGGCACATTTTAAAAAAAGGTACGGAGATAAGTGAGCTGGAGTTGAGGAGCGGGGTGGATGGATGTTGGTGCTGAGATACTGAGTGAGCAGGACAAGTAGAGATTTATGGATCATTATAAGGTCTTTGGCCTGTATGTAAAATGAGGTTGAAGTACAGGATTTTGTTGAGCAAATGAATATGATGGGCACGTCTTCTGTGTTCACCATAGACTCTATGGTGACAAAGTTTGGAGCAGGAAAATAAGAATAGAAGACTACTGAATTGGTGCAGTCTTCATTCTCCTGTATCATGGACCAGCACACTTAAATGTCCATCAAAAATACTTACTAGGGTGCCACACTTCTTAAGTTCATCGTCTCTAAAGCTGAAACCATCTCTTTTCCCAGCTGCCTGTTCTAATGTTTCTCCCTCCTTCTGTAACTTTTCTCTTGAGAAAGGCCCAAAGAGCCACCCTTGACTTTTCATGGGTTCCTTACTTTTCAACCAAATTGAAGATTAAAAATGTTTAAGTTCTTCATATGGCATACACTACTTTACTTTCATCCAATGATTAGTTAATCCTGTATTTCTGCTGCCTTTCAGTAATTGATATTAAAATGACTTTGGTTTCTTAGATGTATGCAGGATAAGGCTCTCTCAGTTCTTTCTGACTTGTGGAAGAAACTGCTCTGTCTACTTCCCTGCCTGGCCTGGGCAGCCTCTACTTCTTATTTAAGTGACTGATATGAAGGTAGTATGTGCTGTAGTTGGGTTGTATTCCTGCTCTACAATTTATGAGTAACATGACTTTAATTACCACTTAATAATAATTCTAATAATTCTCATTTTCTTTCTCTTAAACAAGGCACAAGCATAACCATCTGTCTGGATTGTTTTTGTGTGTGTGTGTTAGATATAATACTTCTAAAGCCTCTGCTAGATAGTAATGACTCAAGAATAATACTCTCTCTAGGGCACAAGCTTCAAGAAGACAGTAGAAGGGACTTAACTGAAAGTCATAATTGACATTAGGGCTTACTCTTTGTGTTGTATGATGCTGTGGATCTTGTCAAGTGCATCTGCCACCACATAAACATAATATCATAGACTAGTTGCAGCGCCCTGAAATTCCTATTTCTTTCTATCCCCAAAGCACCCTTGGAAACCATGGAACTTTTTGCCATCTTTTCTGTTGCCTTTCCCAGGATGTGAAACAATGGGAATCATATGTTTTATAGCCTTTGCAGACTGTTTTCTTTCACTTAGCAATTGAATGGATAGTTTTAATGGAATCAGTGTCTAGGTTCTCTACTTCTACATATACTTTTTATTAATATTGATCTGGCTAAGAGCAATGCTTTAATAACAGTCTTTTTTCTTACTCTACAAAAGTAAGGCATCCTCATCCATGTCAAATCTTACTATGGTGCATTGCCTTGGAGTCAGAAATTTTAATATTTTAACAATTTTAACTAATGCATTAAAGTTTTACTTTAGAGAAACATGACAGGGAGACCAGTGAAAGACTTCTAATTATAAAATATATTACACAAAAATTCTATGAAGAAGCAAGATGGAAGTAAAGGTCAAGAAAATAAAGTGTAAAATATAAGTATCAGCTATTAAAAGTAGCTATTTGTATATTTAAGGGGATAACGATTATACTAAATTGTTATGGATTTAGATTCTATTGAGTATATTTAAAATATATGATGTCTCATTTTGAAATGGCAGTATTTTCCAATGGAGTAGAAATTAAATTCTTTGAAGGCATACATTTACTTTAGGTGAAAATTGTAGATGTTAAGTTAGTAATAGGTGAGGGTTATATAATGTTTCAAAATTTCAAAAGTCAATGAAAAATGTTGAAGGTCTACCTACTCTATAAAACTTAAGTTTGTTAACCTGGCTTGTAAAATCCCTCCACACCTCTCCTTCTCTAGTCTTTTTTTTTTTTTAAATGTTTTAAAGTACCTTTTCTTTCTGTCTTTATTTTCCAGCAAGAATGAACTATTTGAATTTCCATGTGCATACCCCACTCTTTCCCGCCTGTCTTAATTGTGTTATTCTTCCTTTCTTTGCCTCACTAAACTGCTCATTCTTCAGGTCCGGAAGTCTCAAGTGAAGAACCACTTTCTGTATCCCCCCTCCTATTGGCTCAAGGCTCCTTTCCCTTGGTCTCTCAGTCTTCATCCTGGGACTTCACACACTGTCTTGCAGCCAACCCCCCAACCCCCCACTTAGACTATTAGCTCTTCCAGAGTAGGAACTGTGTTTTGTCTTTGCCTCCTCAGCATCTAGCTACTACATCTTCTGGCAAGGAGTTTATTTATTGGACGAAGATTAATTATTGAAGTAAGAAAGATAGATTTCATTTGTCTGAAAGTTAATTGTACAGCACTTTTGTTCTGTCAATTACTGTTTTGTTTTATGCTAATTTTCTGGCTGTTGTATTTGCATTTACTGGTAAGGTTTTCAGTAAACTTTCACATGAAGGTGGACCTGAAATTGAGTCTGAGGGTCACTGCCCAAGAAAGAGAAGGAACACAGTCTTTGAGCAATTAGGCAAGGACTCTAGTTTTGGCTCTGCTGCAGAGTTGCCTCTTGACCCTGGGCACAGTAATAGCCTAGGTGGGGGTTGAATTTTTTCATTAGTAAAGTAAGTGACTAGATCATTTCAAATGCCTTCACCTTGAGAAAAATTAATAAGGTGAACAAATGATTACCCTTGACACAGAGAATAAAAATTACAGGCTTCAGTTATTTTCTTATCATTTATACTATGAGCATTATAGGTTTTATAGGTAGATGATAGAGATCTTATTCATATTACCTACAAACTATAAATTAAAGTAATTTGGGGTTAATACAGTATGTTGATTCACATAATTTCAGATTACATTTAGCTTTTTTCACCAAATACATCATTTACCTGATAAATATACTTTCTAGTGCATTTCTATCATTCTAGAAATGAACTTAATTATGTCAAAACATTTCTTTGTGCCCAATTACTGAGTCACTGTAGCCTTAGTTTAATGAGAAATAATATTAAAACAATTGCAAGAATGCTTTCCTATGTTTTTGGCCATTTATAATATGTAGTAATTAAGTTTTATAAAGCCTGATTGAATGACATTTAGGTCTTTTATAAAGGGTTTGAGATTGTGTTTGGCCAGAACAAAGGCAGTATTTCCTTTCTTGTCTTGCACTCCTCCCTGCCCCCCTCTTCTCCACCTGCTTGAGGAAAGCTGTATTTCTTCAGACAAACCTCATAATTGCCCTTCTGTGCCTGATTTGGGCCTCAGGAAAGGCCCATAGCATCTGTAAAGCTGGCAGCAAAATGGTATTTCCAGGCAGGCACAGGGTTGCTGGGTAGTGAGCCAATCCACAGCTTTGTCTGAGCAGCTGAGAACTTTGCCGGAGTATTACCACGGTGTTCAGTAACACAGACCTGTGCCATGAGCAAGTAAAGCACTGAGCAAGTGTGAGGGTCAATATTTATAGACCACTACGTAGCTGCCTTGCAGAAAGAGACGAGAGAGAAACACGCAGGCAGAGGGCAAGGAAAGAAAGACCAGAAAGACCGCAGTGGAGGAAACTTGAATTTTCAATGTTGTTTTTTTTTTTTTTTTCTGAAAAAAATTCTTTTTAACTGTCAGGTTCAAACTTCTGCTGAATCATAACCATTTGCCGCTGAGCTATGACAAGAAAGGAAACAAAAAGTTAGAGGAGCAAGCCTGCCTTAAGTGAGAAGGTAAGTAATTAGCCAGTTCAGTCTCGCTTTTACTTGTAAACTCCATCTCCCTGTTGGCTGTTCTGATCAGTAAGCAGAGGACTGTGTGGCATGCTAAAGCTACTAAGGAGGGCTGTCTGCTGCTGAAGAGTGTTCTTGGTGGCAGTGTAGTTTTGTGTACTACTTCCGAGAATGCTGTGTACATACATAATGCACTTGATGTGGGTGGTGGGAACAGCTGTCAAACACTAATTCCCTGTGTGTCCTATCAATAAAGTTTCTGTCTCTCCTTTCTGTCATTCTCAAAGTCTTCCAGTTGGTGAGTTCCTCTTTATTTTTTATATCAGTAATTAAAACATTAGTATCAGTTAAGTTTATAGTAGTGACAGGGCTAGGGGTGTATGGGAATTTTCAGATGAACACGTGAAGATGTAGTAGATAGTGTCAAAATGCAGAAGCTGGGAACATAGGCATCATGTTGGTTTTCTTTTCCTTTTTTTAAAATTTCAAACCAATGTCCATTTGATAGTGCACTGAAGTGAAACAGTCAGTGCCTTTGGGAACAGAGATAATCAGGAGTGACGAGGAGTAAGAATAGCCTTTTTTTTTTTTTTAAATTTTCCTAACCAAATGCTCTTTATTTATACTACAGAATAATTTTATATGGCCTATTCTTAGTCATTTTTTTTTCTTTTCTTTTTTTTATTGGTTGTTCAAAACATTACAAAGCTCTTGACATATCATATTTCATACATTAGATTCAAGTGGGTTATGAACTCCCATTTTTACCCCAAATACAGATTGCAGAATCACATCGGTTACACATCCACATTTTTACATAATGCCATATAGCCTTCTTAATCCAAGGTGCAAAAGACTTAGGCACTTAGGACACAGTCCTTGCTGGTCCAGGTGACTTGCTACTGGTTTCTTATAAAACATGACTTGCTATTAAACATTAAACTAAAACTAGTGCCTCTTGGTACACATTGTTTATTTTTCCTGTCACCACGCATAGCACTTGTTTCTGTGTGTGTTCATAGTGCTGTAGTATGTTCGCTTATCAATTTGTTTCTGAATATCCCAGATTATCATTGAAAGTAGTAGTGTTGAAGGAGACAGGAATAAATTATTTTCTGTGTGTTTTTGGATTTAGAACACTCACACAGTTTATATGTCTATTACCCACGGCTTAGAAAAATAAATATATTGCCTCTCTAAACTGTGGCAATAAATACATGATATGTACTGACATAGTGAGAGTTTCCTTGTTTGGTGTTTTGGACTGTGGAACCATAAACAGTATGATATTTTGAATTTTTAGATTATACATGAGTTTATAGTTTCAAAGGGTTTTCTTACTACATATTTAAGTTAAAAACACGGATAATAGTAATGCTGCAGTACATATTAAATGATAGGCCAATAGAAGTAAAGAACAACTAATACTCTGGCACATATTTTGTTAGGGCTACTGTGCAGAAACCAGCTTATTCTAAAATAGGATTATACCAGGTCAAAGCAGCAGGTGGAATAGGTCTCAATTAACATAAATATCTTAAAATAAGGCCAGTAGCTGTGCAATATCACTTTTTTAAATGCATGTATAATTTTTTAAATGACAAAATATGCACAACATCAGATTTATTAACTCATAAATGCTTAAAAACTGATCTAATTGATATCTAAATTTGAAGTATTTTTAACACTTATTTAATGCATGTTTCGTCCTCTGAATCACTTTTTCAAGTTCTTCCTGTCAATTTATTAATGAGTTTGATTTAGATTTTTGACAGTGTTTATTTTGAAAATGCCATCATGGTTAATCCAGGATAGGTATTTCTCAGTTAAAGAAACTGAGTTCAGCAATAATGTTATTTTTTTTTTCCTGACAGATACTGTGTCATGGTCAAGAATATAATTTCAGTTTTTTTATTAAGATCTCTCTATTTTTTTATCTTGCATATACATCATAATGCTTCTTTACCGTTTTTATTTATTTATTTTTATTCCTTCTGGCATTTTGTTTCTGAAGTATGACTTTGAAACTTTGGGTAGAAAACAGGGCAAATAAATCACTACAACAAAGAAAAACCAAAGAAACTTTTTTCCTGTGAATAAAAGGAAAATAATAGAAAATTAATAGATTGGTGCATAATGTCTAAAGTGGGCTATATATTGCTTAAAGGTTTTTAAAACTTGAAAAACTTGTTCAACAATGTTTTTTGGATTATCGTTAATCCTGTATTGGTTATTTATCATATTTTAAAATAATATTTTATGCAGGCCATTATAAAAAATGAATGTGGGACCTTTTGTATTATGTGTTAAGTATCTATCAAAGCAAGGTGAGTTTTGAAATGTTAATGTCAGCTTCCTAAAGAACCTCACTGTCTCTATTCATGTGTTATGATACCAGTCCATCTGCTACATCACCGTTAGAATGATCAAATCTCCCACCCTGGTGAACACATTGCTTGTTGCAAAATCCTCCCATCTCTAGCTGCTGTTGCTCAAAGTAAAGGTCAAGCTTCTAGGTACTGTGAGACTCTTTATGATCTGGCTGCTACTTTTCTGTATTGCTCTTCTGCCATTCCTTTTAGGATATTAACTACATCTGTCCTACCCACCCATGAGATTGTTACCCATTTCCTCTTTTTCACGCTCCAGCAATATTCAATATCTTATATTTCTTGAAACCATCTATACAGTGTTGCTTCTCTCTGGGGTTGACACTGCCCTCTCTGTCTTGAAAGCCTTCTTCTACATCTTTGCCTGTCAGTCTTAGCCTCTCCTCCCAGGAACTCTTCTTGGTCCACTCTCAGCTTCTGTATAGGCCTTAGTTACAGCATTTGGCAAAGCTTTCTATAATTTTCTTGGGTTTATTTTTCCATGTGAGACTGTAAGCTACTTGTGGCCAGGTTTTAAAATGATTTCTTTTATGTTCCCCCAAGACCTACCATATAACAAATGTTCCAGAATTTGGAAGAAAAAAAAAACAACAAAAAATTCAATTATTTATTTTAAACACCCACTTTTTAAATAGCTCTTTTAATATATTTTAAAACTGGTTAGATTGAAAGAAAGAAACTCAGGTAAATAATAAATGGATTGAGGACAGTAGCAATGATTTGTAAGATAATTATTTTGTCTTTCCAGCACCAATCACAGGAGTGTGCATCCTCATCCTCATCCATGCATGCAGATAGTTGTTGAAAATACAAAAAAAAAAAAAATGTTCAAAATACATTGTTTTGAAAATGTGTATTCAGGATATATATTTCCAAAGTGTTGTTTACTCAGTTAATTTGATGAAATCTGTCAACATAATAAGCTAGTTGTGGCTGCCACATGGACTGCTGAGATAAATTGATACCTAAGCAAACTAGCCAGTGGCCCACCTTCCAAAAGGCCAAGAGAGAAATTCAGGAGGATCCATCCTCATGGATCCTAGAGAATTATAGCATGGAGTTATTCCCAAAGTTACTAACAAAGGTGTTTCTTCAGATTTTACTTTTGTTGCAGAGATATTTAGGGATTTAGGGAAATAATAGAAAATCATGGCTTAAAAATCCTCAAACCCAGGGGCTGGGGATGTGGCTCAAGCGGTAGCACGCTCGCCTGGCATGCGTGCAGCCCGGGTTCGATCCTCAGCACCACATACAAAAACAAAGATGTTGTGTCCGCCGAGAACTAAAAAATAAATATTAAAATTCTCTCTCTCTCTGTCTCTCTCTCTCTCTCACTCTCTCTTTAAAAAAAAAAAAAATCCTCAAACCCAAAAGGTGATACTCCATTTTAGACAGAAGAAGAATTTTCTTCTCAAAATAGAAATGTTGAAAGAAAAGGAAGTCGATGTTTAATAAAGTAGTTGAGAAATAGCAGCTGTTTCTTTTTGTTCTGATACTCAATAAAAATAAAATTTATTTTGTCTTTAATGGTTTTATTTACCCATCATACATAAAAGTACTTACTTTATTTATGAAATATTTTGTATACCAGAGACAACTATAAAGCTTCATGCATAATTTCGAGTAATTTACAGTTTTTCTCATTTTGATTATTTTGACTCCTTAGTGTACTCTACCAGCACTTTCCATTATTATTTAAGACTTATAAACCTTTTCCAGACGTTGAATATGACTCTTTTGTTTGTTTAACCTTGAATTGTATCTTTCTCAGGAATGAAAACAAGATTGGTATTTTCATAGGAAAATTTGTTAACCTTTTAATTGCTTGGAATGGACCATACTCAATTTGGAATTTCTTTTCAGATATATTTTGTCCCTGTAACTCTCCTATGGTAAAACTGATGTGAACTGGCATGTCAAATTACATATGTAATTTATAGAGGCTGGGAGGGTAGGGGTTTCACTGGTCATGGATGTAGAAATGTACCTAGTTCCCATTGGCCAGTAAGGACAGAAATCCAAGTTTCCCCCAGTACTGAAAGGTTATATAGCAAAACCAAAAAGGCAAAACACCATCACCACTACCAAGTAAAGGTCAAAGAACTTTGTGGTTGGAATGAGGTATAAAGGATTTCACCAGAATAATAAAGTCTTATTTTATTATTGTTAGCAGCTTACCTTGCCAATGAAAACTTTTCTATAACTAAGCATGGCATAGAATTCATAGAACCCGAAAAAAATAATAAACCCGAAGTACCATCTTGAAGCTTTTCTTCTTCAACTCTTTCATGTTGTAGACAGGCATTTGTAGCACAAATGGGTAATGGAACTTTCCAAACACCAGCTTTTAAGGCATCTAGTTAAGACTTGGATTTAAAAGAAGAAATACATAATTACTGGGCCAGTATTTTATTAATATTCTTACCTGATTTTAATGGCTTTTAATTGATTTAAATATGCATACTCATTTAAAACAAATTTATTGTATTTTTGTATCATATTAGTCTTATTTCTTAATTTGTGAAAGTTAAAGCTAACAGTTATTGTCTGAAGTGAGATGATACTGTGCTTTTCCATTTATAACCAGATTTAAAGTATTTTTTTTTTTTCCTTCTGAGAGCTCTCCTTCCTGGGCCCCCTGGTTTTCCCTGTTCAGTTTGGTAGGGTGATCACATCTATGCCTCACAACCTTTTTCCTTTCAGCAGAACGTGGCAGGTAATCCTGAAGCAAAGACAAGAAACCACAGAGACAAGTTTTATGCTTTGATTGTATCTAAGGGATTCGAATAGGGAATACACAGTTATATTTTGTTTTCTAACTTTGTTTTTAAGATGATTATTTGTTCTGGTTTACAGCAGGAAAGAGCCTTGAATAAAACAAAAATCTAAGGATCAAGTGTGCTTTTCCAGACTATATTGATTTTCATCTAGAATTCTTTAAACACATGTAAATAATTAAAGAGGGAGAAAGGGGGCAAAACAGGGTTGTTTTGAATATGAATTCTTCTAGTAGGTCTTTATTCCTCCAGTCCTGTCTCTACCACTCACTCCCAAAGAAGTTGGGGGCCTGTTCCCTCCTTAATATTAAGGTTCCTGGTCAGAATGGTTTGCATACTTAAAGGTTAAGGAGTTTTTGAGCAAATAGTTAAAGGTTAATATCAGCTTCTTCCTGTGATTTCTGTACCTTCCTATGTCTTCCCTCACATCAAAATCAAAGTAATGTTCTTTCCACACTTCCCCAGTCAATGGAAAAAATATGATTACCCTTTAGTGAACATTTTCTATTAGATTGGTAATGTTTCACGTTGGATCTGTATCACCCATTTTTTAAAATTCTTACCTGAAAAGAGATTTATAATTTTATGATCTTTTGAGGAAAGTGATATTTAACATGCTTTCAATTACTAGTGAACTTAAATCTGAGGGAATCACTAATAATTAGGATTTTATTCTTTATCATTTCTATTCATATGTTCATTATCTTTTCAGGGTTACATTTGTTTTTTTTTTTTTTTTTTTGGTTTAAAAAAGTTCTTTTTTTTTTTTAATTAAGTTGATTCTTTTTTTTTTGAGTGTTCTACTTGTGAGCCACATCCATTTGAGTGTTCTGCTCCTGAGTGACACCCACTAAGGTCTTGATTCTTTTTTTTTTGGTACCAGAGATTGAACTCAGGGGCACTCTACCACTGAGCCACTTCCCCAGCCCTATTTTGTATTTTGTTTAGAGTTGCTCAGCACCTCACTTTTGCCTAGGCTGGCTTTAAACTCACGATCCTCCTGCCTCCGAAGCCATTGGGATTACGGGCATGCACCACCATGCCCTCTTAAGGTCTTGATTCTTTAAAGACTTACTGCATCTGTTTTCCCAAACTTTTATTAACTTTTACTGTTGTATGTTTTGAAATATCTTTATTTTTACAGGTAATCAATATTTCCTTCATCTCTGTTGAAATTTAGAAAGCTTTTATGTCCAGAAATAGTAAAAATATTTTTCTACATTTTTTGTTTAATTTACTTAAGTGTTAATATTGGGATCCCCCTAGATCTTTTTCAGCACTTTTATTGAATCATTCTCCTTTTCCACTTTTTTTTGTGAAATAATCTTTCTTTCATCTTCCTGTTGGTACCAATTTAAATCTTTGTGCTACCTCTCAACTCATATTGCAGTTAAAATTTTATCTGTTTGGAGAAATAAAGTTTGTTTTTTATTAAATGAGATTTAAGCATTGGCATATGTTAGGGTGGTGGTAGTGGTGTTGGATTTAACTTGACATACTTCTTGAAATTGTTGGGGATAGGAGGCCAGGGATATTTCTTATGTTAAAATAAAACCTAATGAGAATATGATCTGTGTGAGAAATTATGCATTAATAATAAGCACTGTTAATGAAGGATGTGTGCATGTGTGTGTTCCTCTAATCCTTGTAACAGGCCTTTGGTTGACTTATTCCTTTTTAGGATTAAGAAACTGATACCCCCAAATGTAAAGTAACTTGGTCAACCTGACATAGCTAAGTGATAGGGTCATAATTTAGTGTCAGATCTGGCCTAAATCCATCTTTCAAGGAAGTATTGCCAAATAGAACAAATATGCTTGTTACCCTAAGTATTGTAAATAAATGTGGGTCTATAGGGATCAGATGTCAGAAATACCAGCTTGAGTCCACCTGGGAAAAAGTGAGTTCAGGAGCAATGGCTTCCTAAAGTGTAGCCACCGATCAATGAAACTGGTGAAACATGGAGCTTTTCGTTATTTGGCATTAGCACTGAAGATGCCAGAATCTCAAAATAGAAGTAACCTTGTCCCTTAAGTCATTTTGGAAGCAGTTAAAAAATTCCTTAACTTTCCTGTGTTTTAGGTCTGCTGTTGATTTAATCATTTTGTTCCATGTTTAATCCAACTTAGATTTCAGTTCTGCCTTGCGAGCTTGACAGAGCACCATTGCTTCCCCCATCCCATCCCCCACATGTCTCCTGATGACCTTAGCAGGAAAATTGGCAAGGAACTGCCAGGACCCAGACAGTGGCTGTTGCAGGTGGCTTACTGTTTCTTTACTGTAAGTTACATGAAGGGGAGAGATGAGTCTCACCACCTAGCTACCTTTGCTGTCATTTCTATTTTAAGATACTCATTTAAGAGACTCAAACTTGTACCCTATGTATCAAGCTTTGGTAGTCCAAGAAAGAAAAGAAATTCTGTATATTTTGATATCATTGAAACATATATTTATTGGTTACCTAGAATGATGTAAAATAGTGTAATCTGCTTATAAATGGACACACTTCATAAATATTGTTTATATGTATATATGTGGGGGTCCATATGATAAAGTTTATAAAAATCACTTGTAATCTTAATTTTTTTTATGTTTTTGATCACCACTAAATAATTTGTTCAATTTTCCTCTTTAACTCAAGGCAAATATTTTGGCATAAGAGTAATAAAGGACTTTTACTCCTTGGATCATTCTTGTTGATACATTGGTATATCTTTGGAAGTAATCATTCTATACTTCATTGGGGTTTTGTTTTATTACCTTGCCCTGGAACATTTAAAAGTAAATTATAGGGCTGGGGCTGGGGCTCAGCAGTAGTGCATTTGCCCAGCATGTGTGAGGCACTGGGTTCAATACTCACCACCACATAAAAAAAAGGTCTATTAAAAATTTTTAAAAATAAACGAAATCTTATAGTTTATAAACAAGTGGTTCTTATTATCTGGAAAATTATGCATCAGTATTTGTACTAATAAGAAGTCTTAAGATTTATAAATAACTTAGGTATAAAGAGATTACTGGTATTATTCGTCCTTTTTTCAGTCATGTTTAGTTTCCTCTTAAAAATGTACAGAGAATTGTTACTCATTAAAACATATGATTCTGTATATTAATTCACTAGGTAAATATTTGCTTTTTCTTTATGTAAAACTCACCCCCACTTAAAAGTTTGTTTTCTACTTTCTCCATTCCAATTTTTACATCATCAATAAATTAAAATATTATTATTCCCAGTGCTAGTTTAGGTTACTAACCTTGAAATTTATTTCCATGTTTATTGTCAGAGTCTTATTGGCAAATTGAACTTGACAATAAAAGGGAAAGAAAGCATGGTGACCTAGGACACACCATTCTACTGAAGGAATTCACAGTTCTTTGAATGTGTAATTTTTTTTGTTTATTTGTTTTAAATGAACCAATATACAATTCATATAGTCTCTTGAGTTATTCATTAATACTCCACATGCATTTCTTTTAAATTATTATTGGTAGACATAGACAATGATTGAGTGATTTTTTTTTTTCCTTGTGCTGTTACCGTCTGAAGTAGATTGGTACAATTTCCAAAGTACAATATGAGTTTAAGATATAAACTGATGAAACCATCTATTCTTAACTTGGGGGACTGGTTTTGTGTGGGTTATAAGCTGTTTAAATACTACATGCTTCTCCTATTAGAAAGGAAATCGGATATCCATGCTAACATGAATTTCAGTTTCTTAATATACCAAACATGTGCATAAGATTTGCAGAGATGAAGAATCAATTTTAAAATTTTGGTTGGATTTTAATGAAACATTTCTGTGACACATTTATGTTTCTATTTATTAACTATGTTTCTAATGGTATTATAATTGATGCTGTTACAGACAAAAAGCATACATGAGACTACACAGTGGTTTACAAATTCATAAGATGTGGAATACACAGAAACTTCTGCACCAGATATACTGTATGTCTGCTCATTTCTTCATGTTGGGCAGCTCACAGTCTTCCTAGGGAGGAGCAGGTGGCCAGCTAAGAAGCATCCACCTAGCAGGAGCTATGCATGCTAGCTGTTTCTCTCTTCCTCCTGCCCTTGGTTACTCTTCTTTTTTTCCCCCTACTTCCTCCTCTAATTCCCTTCTACCTTTCTGATTATTTGCCCTTGTTCATGAATGGCTATTGTAGCTGGTTATATGTCATACCAAGTTGATACTAATTTTTTTAGCTTTAACTTTTCCTTTATCTTTTGTCTTCCATATATCACCCACTTCTATCAGAAAACTGTTCTTTTGTATTTTACAGTTTGAAGAAAATTTTCAAGCTTTAACAAACATTAAATGCCTGGAAGTCAAGAATTTTTTATCATAGAGTGTTAAAGTACAATTAGTATCTTTCCCAATTTCCCTAAAGTCATCTACTTTCTTATTTTATAATTAATGGCAACTTAGCCAAGATTATGCCATGGGTATTTGTATATAAGATAAGAGTCTCAATTAACTCTTATAATATTGCCACAGAATAGTTATTATCCCCCTTTTAAAGGTGAAGTATAAATTCAGAAAGGTTAAATAACAATGCTTAAGATCAAACAGCTTGGAAATTACAGGAGGTAGAAATGTAGTCTAATTCTTTTTGACTCTAAAAGCTTCACAGTGTAACAATGTGACTTTCTTTTAAAATAGGTAATTTCACTTTCCTTACTCCTGTACATGTCTAAAAGCTTGAGAAGCAGCAGAGTGCAGTACCTTTAGAGAAGAAAGCTTCTAAATGTAGCAGATGTCTACACCAGACATCTCCCCTCCCTGCAAGAAAGGCAAGGTTCTGTTGACACCAAGTGGAGAAATATATCTCAGTTTCAGTGTATTCTCATTTCAGTTTTCTAATTCTATCTGGGTTTCTTTATAAAAACAAACAGAAAACATACTTAAGAAAGCATTTTCTTTCAGATAAATTCAGGCTACCTCTTGAATTTTTTTTAATTAATTGTAGATGGACACAATACTGTTATTTTATTTTTATGTGGTGCTGAGGATCGAACCCAGTGCCTTCTACATGCAAGGCAAGTACTGTACCACTGAGCTACAGCCCTAGCCCTCTGGATTGTTTTTGAGGCAAATAAATTTATTTGTGATCCACACATTTCTTAATTTTAGTTAAATTCTAATAGTTTTTTGCATTAGTTTTATCACACCAGAGTGGCATAAATCATTAGATCACATCCTTATAAAAGCTGATTTTTGTTGTTGTTATTTGGAGATAAGTTTTTCTGTTTATAGTTTAACATTTAATCTTCACCTTGTTCTGCTTTTCAGGACCTTTACTAGAACTATGTGGTGTAGAAAATGACATCCAAAACAAATTTTATTTTCAGTCCATTTAAAAAATCTGTTTTTTTTTTTTCAAGACTTTTGGTTTTCTATTGGTTTTCCCGTGCTTATTATAGCACCATATTTATAGGATGTAATTTAAGGTTATTATAAATTAAAGTGCTTATGAAATATTTTTATTGTAACATCATTTTCATACAGTGTTTGTTTTCACACTCTTCCCCCAAATACTTTCAAGTAAGTATGTGACATGCATTTTAAGGATGGAAAAGTTAATGTGAATTGAGGGTGGGTGCAGATCCTAGAGTAAAAAACCAAGTGTTTCAACCTTCCCAGATTAGTTCTAAAACTTGATTAGCTTAATTGTAATATATGAAACTGTAAAGAAATAAATTTGTAATTATGTGTTAACTCATACCAGACTCTAGTAGAAATAATGAGTAGCAGGTGCAAGTAATTTAAGAAAAAAAATTATAAGTATTATCTAATATTGAGAAAATTGTATAAATTTAATTTAGTTGTTTCTGAAAACTTAGAAAAAAGTTTAATATGATCATAATGGCAGAACACCTGTATTGAGCTTGTGGAATTATGTGAGAATCTAGTTTGGGAGCCACTGAATTATTGTGAAAAATTTCTTAATCAGTATATAAGGTAGCAGTAATATTTTTCTAAGCAGTAAACTGGTATGTCAGTAAGATTTTATAAGGAAAACAGTCCAGTTTATATAAACTACTGAATATCTCATATAGCATGGGGTAAATTGATGACAGTGTGACTATGTACAATTATTTAAGCTATATAAAAACTCTTTTTAAAAAGTTGAATGCAATAAATTTATCAGGGTGGTGTTTTCCCCCTTAGCTTCTCTTACTTCTTTTTCATGTAATGATATGCTGTGGACTTTAATGCCTCCATCTATGGCCTTCAACCCAGCACTTGTTCTGGTTAAATCCTGATGAGCCTTGAATCCAAGCTGCCACTATAATAATTGACTGGTTTTTCATATGGAAAATGAAAATTAATCCTTACCTCATTCCATAAATAGAAGTAAATTGTGTAAGAAAGAAGCACTTAACTATAAAAGACAATACTTTAAGATATTTGGAAATGAGTATGTTTATTATCTTCAGAATAAGGTAACAGTTTCTTTAATAAGAAATAGAATGAACAAACCATAAAGAAAAAAGTTAAACGTTAAAATTAAAAAAAAAAATGTGTTCATCAAAGGACATTAAAACAGAGTAAAAAAAGGCCAAAACCGGTTTGGTATACAGAATATATTGAGGTTCCTGTGAATCAATAAAAAAATAAAGAATAAAAATAGGGATTTCAAAAAGAATAAATCCATACTGTCAATAAAGAAATGAAAACTTGATGGGCTTCATTAATAATTAAAGAAATGAAAAGTGAAACTAGAGTGATACACTATTTTGTGTATACCATGTTGGTAAAAACATAAAAGTCTGAAAATAACAAATGTTGATGCAGATGAAAAGAATAAGAACTCTCATACTCTGCTTATGGGGGTGTAGATTGGGACAATTGAATTATAAATAGAAATTGAACATAAAAGTAATTTTTTTCAGCAGTTCAGCCCAAGGTGTCTATCCTATAGAAATTTTTACTCATGTTTCAGGGAATAGGTATGAGGTTTTTACACACACACACACACACACACACACACACAATAGCTTTGTACATAAGAGCAAAACATAATTGTGGAAATAGTCCAACAGAAAACAGAATGGATAAGTTGGCAAATATTTGTATATAGTAGTAGAATTAGCATAATTATGAAAATGAATGAACCCAGCTGTGTGTGTGAACCTGTATGAATTCTCAGAACTTAATGTTCAGTGAAAAAACCAAGTTCCTCCAAATACGTCACGATTTCAATTACACAAACTTTGCTCAGAGGCAAACCCAAGTAATATATTTTAATGGAACCACATGTATGAGATCAAACTATAAAGAAAATCAAAGGAAGAGGATGTTGAGTCCCTCTAGGGAGGGAAGGGTTGGATTCATAAAGGGCCAGAGAGCTTCGGTGCTGCATAAATGAGTGATTGTCAAAAATATAAATATTCAAATTGTTATAATGACTATGTTATAGATATAAAAATGGATTTACATTATAAGTAAAATTATAAATTATAAATAATTATTTGAAATATACATATATAAGTAATTCATAATGCAAAAACTATATAGGAAAGCATTTTCTCCCCTCATCATTCTGCAAAACACCTTTAAAATTTGAAGCTAATTTTCTTTAGAACATGCTTCTTGATTTTATGTGGGTGCTTATAAGTTTGAATTTTTGCACACTTTATGCCTACTATCCCTATTTTGCTAGTTATTCCTCAGATCCAGAGATTTTCCTTTAGTCGTTATATTTATTTCTTAGCCTGCCATGATTTTCTGTTTGTAGTAGTGTGGTCGAATGGTGCACGTGCCTCACTAGCTTTTTTGGTCATTACTATACTCAGATTTCTTTATTTAGCTCCCATGAGCTTGGCTGTAGTGCTCTGAATCTATCTGCCTTTTCTGGATTTTTTTTCCCTGCAGTATTTCTGGGAATCCTCAAGGGATTTCCACCTGGTTTCACATGCAGCCAGGTTGCCTCTGTGAGCCAACACTCCGGCCTTCTCCAGGCTGCCAGCATCCTAAGTAGTCACCATCTCTAGTGTCCTTCCTGCTCCCAGCAGAGGCATGCTCCTTCAGCTGGCCAGTGTTGCTGCTTTATATTGTTGTATGACTTTATGTCAGAGGGATTAGCTATGTTGTGTTTTTTTTTTTTTTTTTTTTTTGCTGCTGCTGCTGTTGATAATGATAATCTATTCCTGACTGCTGGTGTATCTGCTTCTTCTAGACTCTGAGGCCTATATTCTTGTCCAGTGCCAATTAATCATCTTTTATGTTTAGCCTCTGACGGTGTACCTTCTCTTGCAAAGTGAGAAAGGTAATAGCTGCCTTCCTGCTGGTACTTTTATTTTGAGAACCTCCAGCATGTTTGCTTAGGTCCTAAAGTGTTGCAGGTTTTATGGAATATTGTTTTCTAGGCACACATGCCACCAAGGTACATGGATCAGAAAGGGTTACATGTATTTTTAAAGTTATAACTAGAAGCATTGGTTTCCTCTGAATCTCTGGTCCTGTTGCCAAGTCTGCCTTGCCAGGTCTGGCTCTTTCCTTAAGAATAAATTCTCTCTAAGAGGTCCTGGTTCCCCATTTTTTTACAATTCATTTATAGCTTCATCTGTAGAGACAAAAATAAGTCAATCAATGATGCTCAATCTGTCTTCCACTCTCTTTTTCACTTATACACACACATACCACCCAACCCTAGATTCTTAGATATCCAGTCATGCCTGCACAGGTGAAAACTCTTATTTTAGATTAGGTTGAATTATTTCTTAGAGGGTTCCTGAGTCCCCAAATAAATCTTGGGTGCACTAGATAGCTGGAGGGAATTGGTACTTTTAAAAGATATACAGCCATGTGTATCAGCAACTAAACTCCGAACCCAGCCAGTATTCCATTAATAATGATGACCAAAAAAAAAAGCAGTAGAAGCAGCAGCAACTACATTTCATGTTTTATATTGTTTAATCTCATTAAAATAAAACATATGAGGCAGGTTTTATCATCCCCATTTCACAAGTGATAAAACTGAGACTCAGCTTATAGAACTAACTCAAAACTAGATAGATAGTAAAAGTGGAACTAGGCTACATTATATATGATTATAAACTCTGTGCTTTTAACCTCTAAATGAGATGTAATCTTAAAATGCATTAAAATAATTGTATTAACATAACACTTTTATTTTTAAATTAATTTTAACTGATACACAAAAACATGAGAATCACACACACTTATGGGGTACCACTTGATATTTTGATAGTTGTTTATATTATATAATGTTTACATCAGGGTAAACCTGTTTCCTCATTTATCATTTCTTCATGGTGAAAACATAAAATCCATCCTTCTTGCTTTTTGAAATATACCGTACCATATCATTATCTATAGTCACCCTACGTACAGTGGCACATCAGAACTTACTTGTAACTGTAACTTAGTGCCCCTTGATCAGCCTTTTCCTAGCCCCTTTTCTCTCCCCATTTCTTAACAAAATTAATTTTAATACATTCTTTAAAATGTGATTTTAGATTCTCTTACTAGTTTCTTACACTGAATATATCATCAAAATTGTGAAGTTTTCTTTAACAATATTATAATTATTTGTTTTAAAATGACAAAGTAATGGCACAACTTATTTTGTGTAAAATATTCAAGATTGGTGTGTTTAATTTAATTTGATGGGTCTTTGGATATGAGAATGCAACCTGTAAAAATTGAGTATCTCATCTACTAAACCAGGAGCTGCAGAGGCCACCATATTTCGTTGACCAGTAAAAATCTCTTTAGTCAGCTTTTATTGCATTGTTATTAAGATTTGTTAAGCTTTCATTAATTATTACAATTAAATGTAGTATTTTAATAACATTTTCCTTGAATATATAGTTTTGAGAAATAAGTAGCTTCGGTTTTTGAATTTGGGTTGTCTTATAGAATGATTAAGGGTAGAATGAGAGTGACCAAAATTCTCTGCGAAAAAACATGTATATGAGTCTTCATTGTCACACTGTAAATGAAAAAAAAATGTCACTTAAATGTCGGTTCTTAGAATACATAAATAATTACATAAGTAACTTATTATACAATTAAATCATTTTTAATAGTTAATATCCTGGAGCAATGTTTACCAACATGGTTAAATCATTAAAACATAGTATTGAGCAAAATAATTTACTGCAGTGTTATGTTTGAGTAGGTGGTGACCCCCAAGAGCTACTGTGTTAATGTAGGAATGTTACAGGGGTGAAAATGATTAGATTATGAGAGCTGAAACCTGATAGTCTATTGTAATTTGAATGGAGTAATTGGTGGTAACTGTAGATAGATGAGGCATGGCTGGGAGAGGTGGGTCAATGGGCAAGGGCCCTGGAAGAATTCATTTTCCCTGCAGCAGATTGCACACACTCTTTCTCTGCATCCCAACCCCACCACAAGATAAGAAGCTTCCTTCCATTATACCCTTCAGCTATGGTGCTTTTCCTCACCTGGGACCCAGAATAATGGAGTTGGCCCACCATGGACTAAATCTCTGAAACTGTGAGCCAAAGTAAACTTTACCTCTTCTAGATTGTTCTTGTCAGATACTTTTGTCACAGTGTTGAAAAATGATTGACACATGAAACGCAAATGGATTTACAGTATCATTTATAAAAAATGTTTAATCATTCCACAAAATAATATATATAGTTTATGGACATGTGCATACATATACATATGTGTGTCGGCCAATCAAATAATATTAAAATGTGCTTGATAAGAGTAAACAGAAATACCAAGAGAATAGGTTGCAGATACTAAGTCCTATTAGACAGTTTTAGCGCCTTCTGCATGGTCCATAGTATATGTGTTTAATTGTTCATGTTCTGGATATATGCATTTTGTCCTTTAGGAATTGCATTTAGATGCAAGTAATGGAAATTGGAAATATTAGCACAATAAAACAGATTGTTTCTTAAAGTCCAGAGGTAAGCCACCAGGGATAGTGTGGGTTTTTCAGGATCCTCAGGGACCTAATATCTTTCTATTTTTTTTCTGCCCTCACCAGCCTAGCATGTGGCTTCTATCTTTATTGATAAGTTATGGTCCATAGTATCTGTTATTGTTTTGGCTGCCACATCTAATTTCTAAGTAGTAGGATAAAACATGAATGTGTCGGATAGAACTTATGTTCAAGGATCCTAGTCAAGTACTTTCTTGTAAGCAGCAATTCAAAATATCCCATCTTGGTTACATTTCATTGGCCCGTTTTTAATTAAAGAGCCATATCATAATTTTTAGCTGAGTATATTGCTACCCTGAAAAACAAAGATTCTATTGTCAAGGAAGAAGAGAAGAATAGATAATGAGTAATGGATAATGAGAACTTGTTTGTTCTGCCTCAGTTGTTCTACTTAAGATATTGATGGGAGTATTTCATAGACAAGAACAATGGACTTTTCTCTTAATTCATAAAACTTAAATGTGCTGATTCCCCATTCTGAAATGTCCCTGATGGAACCTTAAAGTTCATTTAGCCATTTAAAATAATGTTTTAAAAGTCTGTGCTGTTTTCCTCTTTTTAATATATTAGGTTAAAATGCATGCTTCCCTGAAGAGATTTGAATATCTTAGATAATTGGGGAACTATGGGATCTACTACAGACATCTCAGTCTGAATGCATAGATATGTCTAGAACCTTAGGTATGTTAGAGGGAAGGTGTATAATTCAGACAAAATGAAAATGTAAGGTAGTGATTTGTCTTAAGTTCACAGTGAATAAATTGTATGTTGTTATTTTAGTAAGTTACAGTGTTACTAATTCAAGAGAAATTGATTTTTCATGTATTTGAATGATTCATTTCTAGTCTTAAGCATAAGTACTAAACTTCAACTTTATATACTTTGATATGATTGTACCTATGCCGCTTCTAATTAATATTGATTTGGAATTAATACGGGTATAGGGACAGTTATTTTGGGTGCTTTTCCAGCTGTATAAATACCCCTATTGCATAAACAGACTAAATTTAATCACAGAATTTACTGTGCTAGCAGTATTTACAACTTCATTGTGAACCCAATGTTTTAAACATCTGTCTTTCATTTACTATATCTTAAATATAGACTTTTATAACACAGGCAGAGTTATAAGTATTTATACAAAGATGCTATAATGAAATCGTTCTTGGAGGAAGGAATAAAATTTCTAAGAGTTTTTTTTTTTTTTTTTAAATAAATAACACTTACTCGGCAATCCTGTCTCCCCTACAAAGAAATAGGTGTCTATCAAAAATAAGGATAAAGGTATTTTTTGAGAGAGATCCTGAGAATCAAAATTTTAAAATAACATTGAAGATGTTGAATGGAATATTTTTAAAGGAGAGATTTATGTTGTTTTCAAAATGTCTTTGTCATGTGTTAAACAAATTATGCAACTTTTTCATTAAATAGCTATTCTTTCAATGAAAAAAGTGTGGTCTTGAAAGAGAGTTTAGAAGGATGTACAAAGCTGAGAAACAGATCTTGTATATATCATTTTTAAATTAACTTGTTTCCCACCAAACAATGGCTTTATATCTGTCCAATTTGATTTTATAAAAGTAGAGTCTTATTTTTATAGTTAATTTTTCAGTTAGAGCCCTGCAAGGCTAGTTCCTTGTGTGTTTCCTCCAGCTGATTTTATTTTGGATAAAATTATTTTTATCTGATTTTCCTTTGAGAAAATATGGACACTTGCTTCTTTGGCTGACTTACAGGTATGAGTGAGTACTGAAAGACCCACATGAATAGACTTCACACAAGAGAGCCCACCCCATGCAGAGGTGCTTTCCAGGCTAGTTTTTGTGTTCTGGAAAAGTCTGAATTACATGAGAAGACAGGTACTGAGACTGCTCTGTTTCTTGGACTTAAGCAGTCTTTTTTTTTTTTTTTCTATGTACATGGTAGCAGATAGCGTTCTTAAAGATGATAAGATTAGAAAATGTTAACTTCTAGAATAGTACTACTGATACATGAATTGGAAAAAACCTACAAGGTTAAAGAGGTGATGAATTAGAAAAAAATATGGAAGTCATCAGCCTACACTAAAGTACAAATGTCTGTTGCACTTATTATTTTACATTATAAAGCTAGCATTCTTTTGTACTATTTAATTACATAATTGCTTTATAAATGTGTATATGTATTTTCACTAGATTCCAGTCTTTTGAGAAAACTTTACTTTTTATTTTATTTTATTTTTTGGTCTCGGGGATTGAACTTGGACATTCAACCGCTGAGACACATTCCCAACCCTATTTTGTATTTTATTTGGAGACAGGGTCTCACTGACTTGCTTAGCACCTTGCCATTGCTGAGACTGGCTTTGAACTTATGATCTTCCTGCCTCAGCCTCCTGAGCTGCTGGGATTACAGGCGTGCACCACCACTCCCAGCGAGAAAACTTCTTCAGAATTCCCTGTAGCATCTAGCATTACGTCAAATATTTCATATGCCTAAAAAGATGTTTAACTGGATCCAGATGACAATTGTGGTTGGTAGTTGTTTCTTGGTACAGGGTTTGAGGATTCGCAGGGAGGTTTGCGTTGTTAGAAAAAACATGGTGATAAATTAGGCAAAGGACTCTTGCTGGGGCCCCGCAGTCTGGCTGGGCACAATTCAGGAGCCACTTGTCAAAAGAAACGAACTTTATTTTTAGAACCACACACGCCAAACAAAACAGCTCCTCAGGAAAACCTTCAGAGCCCAACTGCCACCACTGGCTTCCCACAAGCCTCTCCACCTCCCCCACTCCTTCTGCTCTTGAGGCCGATTGGCTGGGTCACATGGGCGGAGCCAAAAAAAGTCCCCCAGTGAGCAGCTCCATGGTCTGAAAGGGTGGGGAAACAGCCCAATGAGCATCACAGCAGAGGAGCCAATCAGTTGGCAGCTAGAAGTTGCTGGGGCCGCTGTGAGCCAATCATCAGCTGGCAGCTGGAAGTTTGCTGGCAGCTGGAAGTTTGCTGGGGCCCCTTCAGCTGTGGCTCTCAACAGACTATTTTGTTTATTGAAGTATATCTGGTGCTCAGAATCGTGTCTGACAAGTTGTAGAATTAAATAATTATTCGTTGAAAGAATGAATAAATGATTCTGTAACAACTGAGGAAGCAAGTAAGTTACTAAACATTTTAGCCATCCTGTAACTAAACCAATTCTAAAGTTTTTTTTTCTTCTAATCCTAATCTGTAATTAGTATAAATATTTGTTGATTCAGCAAATGTTCAATCATTATTCAAAATTAGAAGTTAGAATATCTTATTGATAGAATCCACTCAAGAAATGGAGACTCAGAATTACAAAAAATAATTAAATTTAGTAAAGACAATATTTTGTAGGATTCACCATCATGATTTAAGAAACAAGAAAAACTCTCTTCACCTGTTTAACTTGATGAATTGTGCAGTTGTACTATGTTATGTCAAACTCCAGCTAATGTTATATTAACTGAGTAGAATTACTCTTCAAATTATATTGGATTTGATATAGTGTGAAAGCCCATTAACCTGGTTTTTAAATAAGGTTTGGAAATGATTAAAATTTCTCTCTTAAGTAGGGAAAGATTATACTTGGACCTTTTATCTGATTTTATCATTATAACATCAAAATTAAAAAAGAGGTTTAATCTCTCTTTGATCTCCATCTTTTATATTGTAAGATGAATCCTTAGAAATTAAGTGATTAGATTTGTAGATTTTGACTACCGGGAATAAATTGCCACTGGAGTACTGAGTCAACTCTGGCTATTTTGAAATTTCATTATTCCAAAGTGATTTTTTTTTTCCACTAAATACTAAGGAAGACATTCTGTTAAGACCAAAATGATTCTGTTCTGTGCAGAGTGTCATCCATTAGTCACTTTGGACTCCTCAGTGTATGATGAGAAGAGGTAGCCATAACATTGGCCCTTTGTCAAAGTGTGGTCCTGGGGCCCCAGAGGTCTTCAGGAACTTTCAGGGTATCTGTGAATTAAAAACTATTTTCATAATAATACTGAGATGTTATTTGCCTTTTTCACTGTGCTGATGTTTTCTCTGACGGTTCAAAGCAATGGTAGTTAGGTGTTGGCACCTCAGCACCAAAGTTCTGGTAGCAAACTATATTATTTGACATTGTGGTGGTCTCTGGCACACAATTGAAGGGAAATAAAGGAGAGGGAAAGGTGAGCTTTAAGTTTTGAAATGTCCTTAATAAAATGGTAAAAATTGTCAATTTTATTGCCATATTCATTTTAGATATTCTGTGGGATAAAATGGAAATTGGCTTCCTGCTGCATTCTGAAGGACAATGGTTTTACTCAATGAATTCCTGCTAACCTAGTTCCTTTTAAATAGAATATCACTTTTAATTGAAAACGCAACTAACAGACAAACATTAGAAATTCAGACTTGGATATGGGGTAGACATTTTCTTGAAAATGAGTGAAAAAAGCCTGTAACTTTAGGAAAATAATTGATGGTATTTGTGAGGGCAATAAAATTCAAGGTTTCAAGTAAAAATTCCAGTTTTGGAAAATGTGTAACTGCCATTATGACCTTGAAAACATGCAATATTAAATTATTAAAATATTTTTGGTTATATGCTTGGTGGTATTACTGGATGTGATATTTTGTTCCCGAACAAGGGAATGTGCTACTTTTGGGAAGTTCCATATGACTCAAAGAACCAATATTTTCCAAATGATCAATGCATGACATAAAATTATGCATGGATCAAAGATTGGTTTAAAATGCAAGATAGTAGATTGATTGTAATGTAACAGGGTATAAATATTTCCTTGATAATGGCTCAGATCTTGCATCCTAAATAAACTTCAAGAAACTAGTAGTTTTTGAACTTTGGAGTAGTATTAAGGAAGAATCCTCTGTAAATATTGAGGAAAATATCATCACTTAACTAAAATCAGTTTAAGTAAATTTTATTATATAAATTAAACTTTTATTGATGAAATAATTATTAAAGAATGCATGTCAATCATGTATACATAAGGCTATAAAACTTGCATTTTGATTTTAGTTATAATTTGCTTTTGTAGTGCTTTTCTTCCCCCCAAATTTTATTTATTTAGTACCTTGGAGTTATACAAAATAGTGAAATTTGTTGTTGCATATTTGTTCATGCATACACTATAACAATACAATTTGGTTAATTTCATTTTTTAAGTGGTAATATTAGGTTTCAAGAATGATATTACTGTTAACAGTTATGAATTGAATTGGAGGTTGTATGGAAATTACCTATATTGTTTTTGGAAAGTCGTTTTTAAAAAGAGTGAATAGTCAAATTTTAAAAGTGACTAATAATAGTTCCATAAACCAAATAATGAAGCCATTTACTCTGCACTTTTTAGAAAGTGTGCTCTTAGGCCCATAAAGTGCTATTTAGTAGCTAGGGGGGTGCTAGTTACCAATAACCACACAGTACTCTAGTTGTTTCCCAGAGTTAATATTAACTACCACAGATTTCTAATTTATAATGTGAAAATATTTTAGTCACTGGATTACCTGGATTATTTAGTATTTTGTATTCCTGTGAATAGCCACTTGTTCGTGGAATGATATGACCTTTTCATGCTGCTATTTATGGGATTATTTCACCTAACTGAAATATCTTCCTAGTGATATGTATCTACTGTTTATCAAAACTTCTAGAGAAATAAGCCGAGGATTCAATTTTGGGTTGCACAGACAGACGCAGTATGGTTAAGAAATGGAACTTGAATGGGAAGAGTTAATCTTGAAGTTCAGCTGGAGCTCTGTTTACTGATCCTTTTCTGCTGCTGCTTGTTAGTTGGCACCTCCATACTAATTAATGGAATAGCAAGGGGCAGGGGTGCCATTCTATTTTGATAATCCTTGTCAGCAATGTCTGTGTAATCTTCTTGTTTAATTGTAATGAATGTGCAATTGGGGTACATGAACTTTCAACAGTTTTTTTTTCATTGGAAGTTCACTGGTCAAGGACAGTTTTTCAACTGTCACACATGGCTGCATATTCAAGTTTCAACACCACAGTTACTAATTCATACAAATGAAAATCACTACTGGAGGTAAAGTGTTTCTTTAAAACTAGACAAGTATAACTCAATTCAGAGGAATAAAAAATTGCTTTAGTTGTGCCTTTTTTTTGAGTGAGAGTGAGAAATTTTGTTTAAATAGAGACATTTAATTTTAAGAGGACTTAATGGATGAAAATATTAGAGTAATGTTTTCTCTGGAAAGAAGAGCCTAGGCGGGAAGTCAAAATAAATGGAATTGCTTTACTTAAGAATTTGCAAGGTTTAGCTGTGAAATGACTAGATAAATGATTCCTTGGAAAGTTAGGTACCTACTATATGATGTGTATTTCACTCATTTCCATTTTAAAGAGACTGTTATGCTTCCAAGTATAAAGGTGGATTTAGGTAAAATAAATTCACCATATTAGTAGTTTTTAAGTTGGGGGACTGGTCTTAAAATTGTAATCTATGCAGTGCATTATTTATTTGGGGGAAGTGGGAGAAAATGAGGGAGGAAAAAGTCGAAAAACACCTCCTTGGCTGTTAATACCTTGAAACTTAGTGGAAAGGAAATAACACCCAATTTATAAGAACTCCAATGTAAACAAACAGGAGCTATGATAGGAAATAGCACTAGGGCCAATTTATAAGACTTGGTACATGTTCATTTTTCAGATAAAACTTCCTGTACTTACCCCTAACCTTTTGGATCAGACCAAAACCAAAATAAATCTTCCTCAAATAGTGAAAAGAAACATTTAAATTGAATGATATTTTTGGAAAATCAGAAATAGTTACTTCTACGATTGGTACATTGATAAAATTTTAAAATATTATTGAAGATCAAGTTTGTATGAAGTTAGATGTTATACACTTTACAGTTTATTACATAATAATGAAACTTTATCATAGCATATTTGTGTCTAACCAGAAATGCTTTCTCCAACTTAGTTTAAATTTATAATCTAAATCCAGTGCTTTAAGTCTGAGTTTCTCAATCCTGAGGGAGTTTTGCCCCCCAGAGCACATTTGGCAGCATTTAGAGACATTTTAAATTTTTACCCTCAGGAGAGGAGCTGCTGGCATGAATGAGAAGAAGTAAGGGAATGCTATCTAGTATCCCACAAGTGGAAAAGGCCCTCCAAAAAGAATTTTTCAACTCAAAATGTTAATGTCACTGGGATTGAGAAACTTGGCCTACCTCAGTGATGTCATCTTCTGATAAAATAGTGTGTTATTTATAATAAGTGGATTGTGATTACGTTGGAAACTTCTTGAAGAAGTGCTATTATATGCACTGGAAGAAATATTCACATGTGGGTATGCATGTGTTGTGCTGTGTGTGGTTAACTAGAAATAGCAAGTTCCTAATTTTTATTAATTCATTTCCCTTATATATTATAAGTTGTCCTGCAGTAATAAAGTGATTCTTTGTGGGTAGGTGTCCAAAATATCATGGAAAATTGCGGTTACAAATTCTTTGTGGTTTTATCTATCACTCCACACTACATTTATATGCAAAATGGGGGAAAGTGCAGTACTTAGTTCACCTAGAAAGTGTACAGTGAATGCAGTGACATGTCCTATTGCATACTTTTTAAGTTTACAAAATCTTGTGTCATTTGCTTGGTGTGAAGTAGCTGTATGTTAAAGATTTTTCAGAGTTTTAATCTGTAAGTAGTAGACAAAATTTAAACCACATACTTACTATAAAACCAGTAGATCGATTTGAACTTAAACACTTAAAATTTTAACTACTCATTATTTTTCTTTCATGATTAATGCAACTGAATAATGCTGATTAGGGTGTATCAGATACCCTTTTGGCATTTTGGTATATATCATCTATGTAAAGTCACTAAGTTGGTTCTTACTGGTTTCCATATATAATAGTACTATGCAAAAATTGTAAAAATTCTATATGTTATAAAATATATAAGGCCTATATAAGTTAGGAAGCGTAAAAGTACTTCTCCCATTGCATCTGAGAAATTTTAAGTTAACATTCTTCATACTGTTTGCATATTGGCTGACATAGGTGGAGATATTTGCTCTTGGGCCTTGTCCATTCTCAGGGGTCCTTGGCAAAGCATGTTGTATCTGAAGAGCTGTGTTAGCAGGGTGAGGGGCTTCTCCTGTGTGTTTTCCTAGGAGATAGCTTGCTAAGTAAATGAAAAATAACTTGTTTGAGAAACAATTTATTTATATATATATATATATATATATATATATATATATATATATATATATATATATATATATATATATATATATATATATATA
>NW_026000057.1:26208853-26221130 GCF_001458135.2 Marmota marmota marmota
TATATATATATATATATATATATAAATTGTTTTTATTTTCTGGGGGAGAAGAAATAGGACATGCATCCTGGCTAGTGGAGCTGTATGTAGGGAACTCCTTAGATGGGGAGAGGCTTTGTGCACAGAAACACGGAGGCTCATTCAGCTCTGTGACTGTGGTATATTTTATAAGGAAACCTGTGTCTAAAAATAGATGCTGAATGAGACTTCTCTTAGAGAGCAGGGCCATATGGTTTTTAAAGGGATACTTTGTTTTACTGGACAGAAAATATGAAAACTCCTCATTTGGAAGCAAGTCTTAGTAATGGCGGTTAGAAAACATCTTTTGGGGCACTGTTACTAGGTAAGTGTTCCAAAACATGTTTTCTCACCATATTGTTTAAGTAACAAACTTGAACTGTCAATCTTTTTTGTAATTCTGTTACAGTTGGCTTCTTTTTGAATGATAGTAGAAATCATTTGGCATGGTCAGTTTTTTTTTTTCCTGTAAATATTGGGAATGTTTAATATGTGGCATAAAATGTGAAATTGAAGCAAATTTTATCGAAGTTCTAGGTGACCTTGGATATTTATATTTACTTATTCATTTTCTTAAAAATTTACATGATATTCCTAGACAATAGTTTTAATGTTGTGTCTTATGGCTGGAAAATATGTTTTTAAGTGCATGTTATAAATAGAATCCATTTCTGTGGCATCAGTGAAATTTCTGAAATTTGGGTTTAGGAAAAACTAGATGAATTGAGTTTTTAAATGAAACTCTATTAGAGTGATATTAAAATAGTATGTGTCGTGTAACTACTACTGCTAGTTTAAATCAATGAGAAAGATTTAATGTAAAATCTGTTTTCCTTCTGACAGAAGAAAAGAGGATGTGCTTTCCTGTTGCAGGAAGGACTCTGTGGTATCTTGGTGCTTAGGCTAGATGTGGGAAATGGGAACTACCCTGTGAGTAGGCCTTACTCTCAAGTTCCAGTTGAGAACTACCTCGGATGTTTTCTTTACCTACATAAGCACAGAGCAGTTTTAATATTGTTTACTCAAAATATGTGATATCAGAAGTATTTTAGATTTCAGATTTTAAAAAAAATTTGGAATATTTGCATATACATAAGGACATATCTCAAGAATGGGACCTGGGTATAAACATGAAATTTATGTATGCTTCATATATGTCTTACACACATAGCCTGAAGGCAGTTTTATACAGTATTTTTAGTACACCTGGTTTTGACTGCAACTGATCACATGAGGTCAGGTGTGGAATTTTCTGCTTTTGGTGTCATGTCAGAGCTCAGAAAGTTTTCAGTTTTAGAATGTTTGGGTTTTGGAATTTCAACTGAAAATCTTAATGTTCAACCTTAGAGATACTCAACCTGTATATATCATCTTTATAGAAAAATTACCAAGAATTTTATTCTCCTGAATGTGACAGTAATTCCCATTTGTATGGGGAACTCATAGGACTCAAAATATGAAGTGTATTATGTTTCCAGTTTAAATACACATCCACTCAAAGCTTTTCTCCATACCTTTCTTCCCTCCTATTAGAGACCTCTGCCCTCTCCTGTACAGAACATGCTGCCAACAAAACTTATAGTATGGTAAAATGTTTTTAATTTATATGTTCTTTCCAACTATTATGTCAGAGACTCTTGTACTTACTTCAGATCTAGAAGCAATGATGGCAAGCCTTCAAGGCTCACTTCTTTTAAAAATGTGTTTACGTGCATTTATGTAATAAGTTTTTGGGTTCTTGCCTTTGAAGCATATGACCACAAGTGAAACAGACCTCTCATATCAAATGTAGTTTAATATATGCAAGTTTATGCACATGCATGAGAGTGTATAATACAACATGTTTTAACGTGAAGACTTTAATTTTGGGCAATCTCTTATACATTATAAGCTTTCATATATGATACATCATTTGTTCAATGTGAAGGTATTGTGAGCCATAAAGGAATTTTGATTTAATAGCAAGAACTGATGCGTAGAGGAATTAAGTGACCTACTCAGTATTGCAGTAGAGCTGTGACCCTTAGTCCAAGGTGCTTTTCAGCAGACCACACCAGTAATACATTTCAAAACCCAACAGTGTCACACTGCTTATTCATAGTACTATTGAATTCAGAATTACTGGGTCTGTAAATTAGCCATGAGGCCAAAATTCTGAGCCACTTTAGTGGTGATTCTTTTAGCTAATATATTGGAGTCTCTCTCTGCACAATGCATATTCATTATGTAACTTTAGCTTATCTTATTTTAGAAAACTGCCTTTCTGTCTCTCATGATTAAAAGAGATTAATGGTGATTTGGTCTAGGTATTTCACGTTAGGGGTTCAATTTGAGATTTACTCTGGATATAGTGCTTCTAGGTATTGATAGAGTAGATTGGATATTAGATCTGAAAGAAAGGGAGGAGTCAAGAAAGAGATAATGGATATGTAAATAGAAAATATATCTTATTAGAGGCAAAAATGATACTGGATTATCAGTATATGTTTAGAAGTATGAAGTATCAATCACCTTAGTATTTTGTATTTGAATTGCTTTGTGATCATCTTTATCTGATCAAGTTCTCAGAAGTTGCTGCTTTAGTATGTTCTAGTACACAGTCACAGAAGGTGAATGGGACAAATTTTACACTTTAAGTATGAAAGTGATTTTCAGAAATATCTTCATTAGGAATAGGTATCTTTTTTTGAATATCTGTTGTAGAACTTTGATCATAATGTCAGTTTTCTAGAATTTTTTTTTCTGCCTATGAGAGGGTAGTATAGTTTTTTATCAAGATAAATAATATTATTTCAATTTGTGCTATAAATTTGAAAGATTTAATGCAGTTTTAATAACTTTAAGAGAGCAAATATAATTGTTAAACATTTGTTTATTATTCTAGCTATCATAGGTTTATGATTGCGTACAGTACATCTTAGCCCACTTTATAGAAGTTGGAACCCAACTTTATTGTGTTATGTGGAGGCTTATGTTTGACTGTTTTTTAAAATTATAACATGTAGGTCACATATGTGATTTATATGATTCTGAAATCCTGGTTATAAATTCAACCCCAAATTATAATATTAGAACCAGTCCTAAAATTATAGAAAGGCATAGCTTCCAGAATACCATTGTGAAGCTCTACCTCCTATAAGATGATTTTCTTTCCTTATTGACTATCTATATTAAGCATAAATTGGTTCTCACCGTTGCTTTCTCCAAGTATTTAGGTTCTCAATTTCATTATTAGTGTTTTTCATTTGCCTGAAGAAAAAAATTTCTTCAATATTTATACAATTTTTAGAGACCATTAAAATTTTTCTCATAACGTTTATATTATTTTAGATCAAAATGGTAATTATGAGAATTATCCCAAAACTTGATTTTCTAAAATGTTGTTAAGTGTGCTAGCTAAATTTTTTTGAAGTCTGTACTTTTTATAACATTAAAGGCAGATTTTTCCTAACTACATATTTAAGGTTAACTATAGTCCAGGTTATTATTATTATTTTTTTTAAGCCTCATTAAAAGAGAAACAGCGCTCCTTTAGGGTCAGCAAAGCAGCTAGCTTTGTAGAACATGATGAAAAGAAATATTTGTTAACAAACCTTGAAGAACCTGTTTCCCAACTAACTGATTTTTTTCTTTTGTGTTTTATTAAAAAATAAAACACTAGAGTTAGAAGTACTGATTGTTTCATGGATTATTTCCTTAGCTTCTGAAATGCTAAACCAGTTATCTGAATTTATCTGATTAGAACATGAAGGAGAAAACCCAAATTTCTTCATTTCTTATCACCAAATCCTGCACGCTTTTGCCCCAGTATGTGATTTTGAGAGGGAACTAGGCTTGCTTTATTGTTCTTCTTTCCTTTTGAACTGGATGATAAATGCTGAGCCATCATGTCAAACCTATTCTGAAAATTTCCATAGTAACAATGAAGCCTTTGTGATGAAAATAGCCCAAGATGGCTATTTACTAAAGCTGAATTTATTTGTTATCCATATTCCAGTGCACTTTTGCACATAGACTTTCTTCAATTTATAGATAGGGAAGACATGAGTTAAATTATTCTAAACAGAATATAAATTGTTTAGCTTTCAGTCTTGTCCTTTAATCCCCAGACCACTCAGATGATTAAGCTGATAGATGAGATGACTGTTTTTGTGCATATTATTATTTGTCCAATAAGTTCTATAGTACTTCTTGGCGCTAATAGTGATCTTATATATTTGTATCATTTTTTAGTTGATCATTCCAACTATGTCAAAGATCATCTTGTAGAGATAAACTTTTCACAAGGGAAGAGCTCCTCAAGTAAAGGAGAACACACTATTATTCAAATGATTTAACTTAATGAAGATCATCTCTTCTGTGTAGATGCAACAGAGAGGCAGGGCCAAAAGCATTTGCCCCAGGAGGTTATATATAGTATGATTGGAGACATTCCTAAAGACAATGAGGCACTAGCATTTGTGCAAGAGGGAGGCTATTTCACTCTGAGCACTCATGCTGGAATTAACTGGTGTCATTTTGAAGGAGTGTTTTGCTAATTGGCATCTCCCAATTGTATATAATGCCAACACCTTTTTCTATTAATTATTTCCCACAAGCATAGTTCAGCCAGGTAAAATTGCCTGCAAACTTATAAAGATTTAAGTGGAACTGTTGCAATTTAATTAGTTTCCAAAAGCCCTCTGTGAACTTAACAGTTGGTTGGTATTATTTGTGTAATGTTTTGTTGTTTGACGTTGGAAGCATTATGTTCCTGTATTGTGGTGATGGCCTGCTGAGTAATTGCAAGGTTCATTATACTACCAGGACTGTCAAGGGGTGTTTATGGATATTCATGTGCAGTGAACCCTTGAACTTGAACTGGTCAGTCTTGTCTCCCGTGGCTGGAATTGTGTTTACTCTAAATGGCAGCAGAAACTTTAATTATGGAACCAGAAAAGAAGCAAAATTATCTGTTTAAAATTGTAAAGGACTATTGAGATATGTACCTGCATCCTTCCCAATAGATACATGTCTTTACTCTCAAGAAAAGTTGTCATCATTATAAGCTTTAGAAATTTTAAAATATTTGTTGTTTTGTAGTAAATGTATGCTTCAAAAATTATGTATTTTTTGTTTATAAAATGATATTAGAAATTTACTATTTTGACTGCAGGAATTCGGTATATTGACCAAACATTAGTCAAAAATAAAAAGGTTAATATGAAGTTTAAAATTGATCTGAGCATCAGTTAGAAAAATTTTGGAAGTATGGAAGAAAGTAAAATTTGAGAAATATACATGCACACACACGTGTGTGTGTGTGTGTGTGTGTGTAGATGTTTTGTGTATTTTCTCCCATTCTGAGGTTTGCCTATTCATTTTATTGACTGTATCCTTTGATGCACAGAAGTTTGAAATGTTGATGTAGTCTAATTTATCTGTTTGTTGTTGTTGGCAGTGATTTGGTCTCATAACCAAGAAATCATTGCCAAATGCAATGGCATGAAGCTTTCTTTTGATATATACATATCATGAACATGTAGTTTTGTGTTTAAGCTAAAGTATATCTTATAATACTTGGAAAGATCCCTTTATGAGTATGTCTCCCCAGTTGATTTTTAAGTTCTTGAGAACAGAAACATTTTCTCAATCTGTATGTCTTGTACTCTTTCCGTGCTCAATGCATAGTGCATATTCAATAAAATCCTGTGGAATTGAATTGAAGAGAACCAAGAGAGAAAATGGCATATCAGAGAGGATTGCTATGGAAAATAGAATGTTGTAACTGGAGCATGGGGTACATGAGAGATGGAATTTGGGAATTAGGCAGTGCAGATACTTTGTTCACAGCAGCTATGACTCCATACAGAGGATACAATGTAGAGGATGAAGATAAGAATGGGAATATGAAACCATCTCTGTTTTACCAGGCTGGCATATGGCATGCTGGAAGTCTGGGTTGAGCTAATGCCCCCTCCACCTCCTTTTTAAAAATATTAAAATTTTTGCAAATTGTGGTAAAATACAAAAAATAAAATTTATTGTAATGATTTTTATTAAAGTTCAGCAGTGTTGAGTATGTTCACATTAATGGCCAATCTCTAGAACTCTTCATTTTGCAAAGCTGAGCTCTGCTGATCTGTTTGTGTTGCTATAACAAACACCACAGACCATGTGGCTTAAACAGCAGATACACTTCTCACAGTTCTGGTGGATGGGAAGTACAAGGACCAGGTGCTGGCATATTTGGTTCCTAGTGAAAGCTGTCTTCTTCACATACCGCTGTGCCTTGCTGTCTCTTCACGTGGTAGAGAGAATGGGGAGTGAGAGCCAGTGCCTAAGCCTGTCTCTGGTTTTTCTTCCTCTTCTTATGAAGATATTAATCCCATCATGAGAAACCCACCTTTATAATGTTATCTAAACCTAATCCCCTCCCAAAGGGGCTCACCTTCAAATACCATAACACTGGGGTTAGACCTTCAGTATAGGAATTTTGTGGGGACACAAATATTCTTTCCATAATAATCTCTATATCCATAAACAACTCTTCCCTACCTTTCAGCTTCTGGCAACCACCATTGTACTTTCTCTCTCTATGAATTGAATTACCATAGATATTTCATGTAAGATAAATATTCATTTCTGTAAATTGGATTATTTATTGCATTCAGTGTAAGGTTCATCCATGTTATAGCACGTTTCAGAATTTCCTTTCTTTATAAGATTGAATAATATTTCATTGTGTCTATGTACATGTATCACACTTTGTTTATCCACGCATTCATCAGTGGATGATTTGGTCTGTTTTGAATAATTTTGCTCTGAAAATGGGTGTACTCATGTGTCCTTGAGACCCTGCCTTCAGTTAATTCTTTGAGGAACTACCATATTGTTTTCCGCAGCTGCTATGGCATTTTATAGTCCTACACATGGAAAGCAGGACACAAGGGCTCCAGTTCTGCAGATCCTCATCAGTACTTGTTATTTTGTGATGTTGATAGTACTCATTCTATTGGGTATAAAGTGGTATCTCATTGTGGTCTTGACTTCTATTTCCCTAGTGATTGAGTACCTTTGCATATGCTTGTTGACCAATTGCGTATCCTCATACAAATGTCAGCTCAAATAATTTGCCCATTTAAAAATAGAGTTGTTTGTTATTGAATCATAGGAGTTCTTTGTTTTATAGACATCGATCCCTCACCAGATGTTTGTTTTGTGTATTTTCTCCCATTCTGAGCATTGCCTATTCATTTTATTGGCTGTATCCTTTGATGCACAGAAGTTTGAAATGTTGATATAGTCTAATTTATCTATCTGTTGTCGTTGGCATGATTTGGTGTCATAACCAAGAAATCATTGCCAAATAGAATGGCATGAAGCTTTCTTTTGAAAATTTTATAATTTAAGCTCTTAAATTTAAGTTTTTGATCTATTTTGAGGTAATTTTTGTATGGGGTAAAAGTAAGAGTTCAACTGCATCATTTTGCATGTGGATATCTGGTTTTCCCTGTATTATTTGTTGAAAAAGTTATTCTTTCTCTTTTGAATGGTCTTGGCATATTTGATGCTCTGTATATTCAACTGGAGCAAAAGGCTTTTATTACATGGAAAGAGGGGGATGATGTTAGAGGCACAATCTTGGGGAGACACTAAAGACTTTCTAAATAGGTAAGTGGCTAATAAGTTAGTCACTGACAAGTTTGTCTAAATAAATTTGTCTAAAAGTGGGAACATTATTCAGAGATTATTGGGAAATAATCATGATCATTTATATTTTTGTGAATGGAAAGAGGAAAAACTTGGATGGGTAGGTTTTCATTTTGAAAACCAAAGGAAGAGCTTCTAGTGATTGCTTAGTAAGTTGTAAATAACTTAGTTTAATTTCCAAGAGTGAACAATTTTTTAATTTTTTTTTATCCTGGGGCTGGGGTTGTGGCTCAGTGGTGGAGCACTTGCTTGCATGTGTGAGGCACTGGGTTCGAGTCTCAAGACCACATATAAATAAAATAGATAAATAAAGGTCCATCAACATCTATAAATAATTTTTTTAGAAAAATTTTATCCATGGGCTGGGGATATAGCTCAGTTGGTAGGGTGCTTGCCTTGTATGCACAAAAGCCCTGGGTTCAATCCCCAGAACCACACACACACACACACACACACACACACACACACAATTATCTTAGAATTTATCCTCTAGGATGGTATCTTGGCCAGGACACCCCAACTTGCACTGCTTAGGTTGACAATGCAAGATTTGTATGCTGCCACTGGAACTGCTGTTTTCTTTGGAAAATGAATATGGTAAAAGTAATTCCATGAATGGAATGGTAAAACCCTGTCAAATCAAAAGTGCAGAAGGCAGAGCTTAGTAGCTCCCTAAGCCAGAAAGAAGACACCTGCATTTTTTTTTTTAATTTGTTTTTTAAGGATATGTACAATGAACAAGGTGGGGGGAGGGTATTAAAACCAGGAAATACAAAATGTGGTAGAGGAGTTGGCATGCATAATTATAATACAGGGTAGAGTAATCAGATACATATCATAGAAGTAATACTGATTAAATGCCATGGAAGTTTAGAAGAGGAAACAGTTATTTTTGCTGAGAGGACCCACTTGATTTTCCTGAAGATTTTATATATCTCTATCTCTATCTATATGCTTTTCCAGTTGAAATAACAGAAACTGACCATGATTAATTTATATGGAAAAGAAAAGTATTAAAAGTATATGCTTGATCATAGAATTTGTAGGAATAGAAGAGAATCAGTTTTAAAAGAGACACAGTCAAGAACATCACTTAAAATCCCTCCCCAGAATTTATTCTGTAAGGACACCATTGTCACTAGTGCTTAGCATGGCCACTCCAACTTACACTGTTCTTATTGTCCATGCTAAATTTGGATGGTGCCCCTGGCACTGGTGCTGTTGGGAAATAATTATGGCCTGTGTTTTTTTTTTTTTTTCTGTAAAAGCCTAGTGTGTGTGTGTGTGTGTGTGTGTGTGTGTGTGTATATATATATATATATATCATGAAAATCAAAGGTAGAGCTCTTCTTTTGAGTATCTAAGTACATGGTTATTGTTCAGTTTACTTTTAAATCAGTGAAGCTCTTGAAGCAGTCACAGTACCCAGTGTTACCTAGGGCTGAAAAGCATGAAGACTAAGAAAAATCCATTTGTTGACCTTTAGGGAAGATATTCATTAAAATGATAAAGATATAATACCAGAGGGCAAGTAGGGTTTATAAGGAAAATGTAATTAGGATGAGACTGATTACTGGCATCAAGGGTCAAGTACTTCAGGAAAGAGAGAGAATTTGCAAAAGAAATGCTTTTAAAGAAGGGACTTACTGAACACCTACTGTTACATAATCATTGCTTCAAGTGCTTAGAGTAGTTCAGTAAACAAAATGAGCAAAGATTAGTGTCCTTGAATTCTACAGGTTTGAACCCAGATTGACAATGAACCCTTGACATAGTAAATAAGTATATTATATATGTTAGGGACAAGAGCTCTGGGGGAAAAATAAACCTAAAGCTTTATAAGAGGCATTTAAGACTTAGGGTGAGGGTGGTTGTGGCAGTAGGGTAGGTTTCTTTGAGAAGGTGAGATTCAAACCAGGATCTTCTGGAGATGATGGAGAAAGCTGGCCATTATCTAAGGGAAGTGTGTTTTCAGAAGAACCAGAAAATGTATCTCTCAGAGCTAGAGCATGCATGATATTCTGAGCACGTGGAGAAGAAACAGGGTGAAATTGGGAGAATAACCCAATGAGGTAGTTAGAAGCCACATCTCATAGGAACTTGGAAGGCTTGCAGGTAAGGACTTTGCAAGGACATACCACTTAGGTTGAAATGTTAGCTGTCTGATATTTTCTGTAGCCAGACATGAGGATAATGTAAAATTTCTTGTACAGGTCAGAAAGATTTCAAACTTAATTTCCATAGGCGATTGATGTTTGTAATAACTTCTGGAAAGTGATAATGTAGAAAAACAAAGCAAAGCAAAATAAAACAAAAAAACCCCCACAAAGAGATAAAGTTATATGATCAAGGCAGAGTAAGGCCGAATCCTCCATTTAAGAGAGAGAAGATGAACTTTGGTGAATAACTAACTCATGGTTGTTTTGCCTAAATTTTATATAGTGAAGTAAACATTTTTTTTTGTTCTGTGGTCAATTTCTAATTCTCCACATGTTTTAATAGACAATTGAAAATACTTCTTAAGGAAGTGATTCTAGAAAGCAGCTACTCCTTGAGAACTTCCTTGCTTTTCTTTTTTCTTGGGACATCCTTTGGTGGAGGTGCTAATGAAATGTGTTGAGGTCTTTGAAGTATTTCCACAATAAACATTTGTGAGACCTCAAAGTAGAAATTATGGTGACAGTTTAAATCACAGTGCCTGTCCTAATAGGCCTTAAATCATCTGGATAAATACAAGTTTTACTCATTTTGGTTAAGGTTGAATTTGAATGTTGCATTTGGCATAATTCTTAGGATAACTTACTGACTTTCTCTCTTTTTAGTGAGGAGTTTGGTGGTAGCAGACAGAGCCATACAGAGTGCTGACTGATTGTGAGGAGGGGTGTGGAGCAGGCTGATCAGATAAAGGAATGCTGTATAACCAGGCCCTTGCTTGACAAGAGCGCATTAAGGTTGCATATCTTCCTATTGGACTAATAGAAAAAAAATTGTTTTTCTGTAAAAATATATCACTGGTTTTATCTGACAGCCTTATTACTTAAGTTTATCCTCTTTACCTCCATAATTTAAGCATCTCACTTCTGTCATTTCCTACACATTAAATATCTTCTGTTTTTGAGAAGACACAGAAAGAAGTACCATACCTGCATCTCTGTTCCAGTTTTACTAAGGCTAAAGTCTGGTTTCCTTGTACTGTAATGTTCTCAGATAGAAAAGTTCTATAAATGTGATTTTGTTTTACTTTTTTTTTCCCCGCAAACTAATTTTGTAAACAACCAAATCAACCTTCAATTTTCTGAAAATTCTCCATGTATGAAATCAGTTAGAAAGGCTTTAATGAGATTACCAAGAATTGTTACTTCTTGTGATGAAAAAAAATCAGGCCACTAAGCAGCTGTGCTTTTGTATCTGAAGACAGACAAAGGAAGATAAGTGTGTGTGTGTGTGTGAGAGTGTGTGTGTATACACACAAGCAGATACCTATTAAAGAGATATGTTTTCAGAGATCCTTTTCATATCAATTAGTGATTAGGAACATATTTCATTATACACAGTTTAAATGGGAGAATATGAAAAGGTTCAGTATATCATAGAATCTGAAGAAAGAATGATGGAGTTATTGCTTCTTTTATTTGGAAATACTTTTTTGTGTACATAGATATCAGTGTCACTTAAAAACACTGGCTTCCTCAAACCTTTGTATTTCTTCTAGCATTAATTTTTGAAGACCACTAAGAGCTAAGTCTACTAATGAATGTGTAAATCACACGCTGACATTTAGTAGTGCTTTAGTTGAGGCTTTCTATGGAAAAGCTAGTGTATGCTAAGTAAGAACAAAATGTCTTGCTATTAGTAATGTCTTCTGTTCTATTTTAAATAACATTTTTCCCTATAACTCTCATATTTAGGTATTTTTGAAAGAGTGGAAAACAGATCTTGGAGGAGCTGTCTTCATCTGGCATATGGAGTAGCAAGTTCAGCATGCCCTCCTCAGGGGTTTAAACAAGACCTATGCTGTGTGCACCTTCTTTATTACTAAAGCATATTCAAGGAAGCTACAGGGAAATGTACAAGATAAAATATAGCTTCTATGGATATTATCATTTCTATTAAATTTTTCATTTTCAATTTCCTTATATCAGTTCAAGTCAGATTTACATGAATGCCATACGCCATTGACTTTAGGATGAAATAAGCATGGTAGTAATCCTCAGTAAGAAATTGGTTTTGATATGAAAGTTTGTTCAGCTTTTTATAAATGGCTATCACGAGAGGCATACAGATACTAGAGATTTTGATTTGCTGCTCAAGGATGCTATATCACTAATTTAATAAAGAAGATAATGATCTTAGAACCTCTTTAAAATAGAGCATCTGAACCCCGTGCAGTGGTACATGTCTGTAATCTCAGCAGCTACAGAGGCTGAGGCAGGAGGATCGCAAATTCAAGGCCAGCCTCAGCAACTTAGTGAGCCTCTAAGTAACTTAGTCAGACCCTGTCTCAAAAAAAAAAAATAATAATTAAAAGGGCTGGGATATAGCTCTATTGTAAAGTCCCCCCCCCCCC
>NW_026000057.1:26221155-26517952 GCF_001458135.2 Marmota marmota marmota
GGGTTAAATCCCTAGTATCAAGGGGTAGGGGGAAACACAAAAAGAGAAAAAAAAAATAGAGCATCTGGTACGTCAGGTTAGTAAACTCAGGGTTTGCACAGTGTGGAATTTTAGCTCTCTGGAATTCAGGTGCTAAAGTGTTAACATATGCACAACCAGCATGTCTGATGTTTTTCAAACAAATGACAAATGGCCTTTTCTCATTTAGTTCCCTCTAAGTGGGGCAAAGTAGACCTTCTAGAAAGTTTTCTCTTGGCATGAAGAAGGAAGGCTCTTTTGTTGCAACAAACTCAGACTCATCTAGGGAGGGAAGAACTACTCACATGGTTCTGCAGACTTCATTCATCAACTTTTCTTCCTCCTCAGTCTGCAGTGCTGTCTCCCTGTACCCTCTAGAGCACAGGCCTGTTCCAAAGAAACAAATCTCTTTCCTCCATTCCAAGGCACCCCCTCATCTTAGTTGCTTCCCTTGTAAAATGGAGCCAGTGCACTGAGTGCCTGTGGGAAGGTTTAAAAGAATGTGTGCAAAACACTGCTTTAAGTTAATAATGACCTCTGTATTTGATTATTATGTCAATTATTTTATGAAAAATAATTAAAGGGGAGTCCTGCCTCTCAAAGCATTTGAAACCCCTGACTCTGGATATTCTGCTGTGGCTTCCACAGTGTTTGGTGTCATCTTCCTCTGATCCCTTCTGCTCCAGCCCTCAGAATTGCTGGCAGCCATGTTTCCTGAATGTTCATTCAGAGTCTCTGAGTCCCCTATCTACTGAACGGATTATTTTTGCCTTAGATGTTTCTTACAGAACAAAAGCAAATGGGTCCCTACCCAGTGAAGTAATGATGTCTGATCCTGTAACCAAGTCGTGGGACTCTTGAGGCACACTCAGTATTCTCATCTGTAAATGAGAATGGCCTTCCTTACCACACAGGGAGGCAGTGCAGACTAAATGTAACATTTTAGGGACATTGTGTGATATCTAACAAAGAGTAACAGCTTGCCACATGGTATATCTCAGTCATCTATCATTGTCATTGCCATTTTATATTTATTTGGAAATAACTGTGCTTGTCTTCTCTGGGTTCCTTGCTTCCTTACTCCTGCCTAGACATCTTCCTTCTATTTGGTTTCAGTTTTGACCTGAGATACTCCTGTTCACCAGGTGATGTGATTTGCCCTAGAGTGATTAACATACAGAAGAACCTCAAGTTTTATCTGTCACCTAGGTCCCTATTACTGGGGTACAACTTTGACTTTATATTCCTTTAGTGGAGTAACAATCAACTAAACATTATGTGCATGTATGAGACTTCTGGAGGTTAGTTGTTTTTAACTGCAGAGTTTATCTTACAAAGTGTATTGAGTTAATTTTCTTTGATAGTTTTAATCCTGTAAGTTGTCTTTAAATCTCTTCCTACTCTATTAATGTTCTTTGCTTTGTTTTCTCATAAATTATTGTTAAATGGTTGTGTGTCTGATCTTTCTTTGTGCACAGGTTATACATATAATTTTTATATTAATAGAATGAAAATAGTTTTTTTAAAAAAAGAACTCTGTGTTTTCTAGGTAAATGATATTGCCATTGATTTAAGATAGCATTCTATCCCCATATTCCACAAAGCATCTTTCTTTGAAAGATTTGGTTTTGCTGATGATCAAATTATGCACTGTAAACACATACATAACATTGCAATGTCATAGAACACGATGTGGGACTTTTTGTTCTTTCTCAAAAGTAGCCTCAAATTCCAGTGACAAGTTGTGGGGAGGAGCAGTAATAAGAGTCCAATCCTATAAAGAACATGTCATAATGTCTACTCCAGAATATTGGGCTCTTGCCTGCTAACAATGATAATATTTATATTTGATGAAAAACAGCTTAGGCTATTGACTGGTATTTAATTTATGTCAAGATATTCTCAGAGTATTTCATATCAAATATATTTCCTCCATCACTTACATAAATGCATCAGAAAAGATGCCCACTAAGTATAATTGTTATAAAAATTTTGTTTAATGTTTGAAATATATCCTTAATAAAATGTCTTCAGAAAAAAACAGCAAACTGAGATTTAGTTTATAGTAAGAGTTTTGAAATTTTAAAGCTGGAATGAGATCTGATTCTCTATTTGTGTGTGAATTTTTTTGTTGCTAGTGGTAACTCTAGAGAATTTTTTTAAAGGCACCCTTTTAATAACAATGGTCTCCCCAAATATACTGTGGCATTGCTTTAAACTTTATTAAGTCTGCCTTGGACTCCCCCTTCTTATTCCTGAGTAAAGGGAAGAAAAGTTTGGCAGGCTCCATGCTGTGCACTTGATTGATGTCCAGAACATCTGAAGGACTTTTGTGTCCTGCTTGCTCTCCATGAGTGCATAATGTGTGAATACTTAAGGAAGGTCAGCCCTTATCACATGTAATCTAGGCCTGAAAGCAGATCAGCAGTGACAGTCATATCCCGTAAGTAAGGACACAAATCATCCTCTACATGCTTTAGACAAGTTGTGGGATATTTTGTCTCTCTTTTTACCGCTTCCCACTCATGGGGGACCTTGGCAGAGCAATGAAAGCGGAGAGGAGACGTGCTCAGAATAATGTGTCACCCTTTCACGGGAGGAAGGGATTGTTTATTTGTAATGATGTGATGGTCTTTCACTGTGCAGCTGAGGGGAGCTCTGGGTTGTTAATGACTAGTGATGTGGAATGCTGCAAATTAGACCGGGGTTGGGAGGCAGCAAGCAGACTGAAAGCAGACCGAAGTTGTGGTCTTTAGAAACTCCAAAGTCAGGGGGAAAGTTTTTATACCTTGAATTCTATTGTTTTTTTTTGTTTTTTTTTTTTTCCTTTTTGCCCTCATAATAGGGTAAGGGTTTTTGTTTTGTTTTGTTTTTTAAATGTCAGTGGTTAGTTGAAAATCAGAATAACAATATAAATTACCAGTAGAATTCTGAATGCTGTGTTCTGTTTTCGGCACAACACATGAAAATTTGAAAAGTATTTTAGTGCAAGACCATGGAATGGTGAAGCCTGAAAATGCTATAACTTTCAATAGGAAGAAGGCAATAACTATTGTTTTTAATGCCTGTTTATTTGAACAGAAGTTTAATTAAAAGTTGATTTTATTCCAAACAATTTTAGCAAGGATGTGCAAGTAACAAAGAGAATAACTTATTATTTCCCATTAAGGAAAATTAAGAATTTTGTTGTGTTTTCCTGTATAAAAAGGAAAATATTTTCATATTATTCCTGAAACTTTACTGTTTAAATTCAGCTGCAAGAAGTAGTCTTTGCAGTCAGTTTATACAATAGAAAATAACCTATATAGATGCCTCCAGAAACAAGGAATTGCTTTCCCATGTCTGTAGGATAAAATCAGAACTTGTACTTAATGGGGTATGAGTCCTCTCCAACTGCTCCCAGTCTGCTCCTCCAGCCTAGTTCCTGCTCTGTAGACTGATCCAGTTTCTCATGTCCGCTACTCATAAATGTCTGTGCTGGCTTTTCTTTTTGTGTCGTATTTCTTGGCCCTCCCTTCACCCACTTATCTTTGAAGACCTGGTTCAAATGCTTCTCCCATCGAGTTCAGCCCCCACCCTTGGGCAGAATTAATCCCTGCCATACTTTTCTGTTCCTTCAGCACAGGGGCAGACACTTGACTGCATTGTCACTGTTTGTTTGCCTATATGTGTCTTTACCCATGACAAGGTAAGCTTTTTTCTAAAACCACGTGCTGGCTTTTTAATGTCCTCACATCTCATTCATTAGACACAGTCCCCCCAAATGTAGCAAAATGTGAATGTTTGTGAGAGAGTAAAAATCTACATATACATAAAACCAGGAGGTTTGAGTGATTTCTATGTGAAAAAGTCACAAATTGAAATTGGTAACAAGATAGTCTCATTTAAAAATGATTTTTATACTTCTCCAAATGCATGAAAATTTAATGAATTAAGTAAGAATAAATTGGCTAAAATATACTTTTAAATTTGAATATAATTTGAATTTTCTTAAAACTTAAGACATATTTTGATAAAAATAATAAGCAGTGATGACATGTCCTACTCATATTGTGTAATCTCTGTACTACGCCTTTTTTCCTCTTCTTGCTTTTCTCTCAGGTTTGCATTTTCAAAGTAAGACCTTTTTTAAAAAAATTTTCTCTTAGAGCTTTCATTGAGGCCTCACTTAGTGTGTAAATTAACCTGTAGAATTAAGTTGGCTGTGCTAAAAGCTGAAGAGCACCTCAGGCTTAGGCATGCTGTTCCCCTTTCCTGTATTTCTGCTTATAGATAAAACACGATTCATTGGAATAGAAAATGTTGGGCAGTTCAGGGAGGCAAGGGTGACAGTTCACCAGCAGGTACACAACCCCTGGCAGTGTTGGCTCTAGGTATAGAAGTCAGCTCCACTCTTAGGAAACCAGGGTGCAGATTTAACTGCACTTATTGATCTGGTACACTTAGATGACTAATTAGATTGGATTTTAGAAATGGAAACATTAACTGTGGCTAAAATGGTATACAGTAGGGTGAGTGGATTAAATCCTATGCAAATCTGGAATGCATGTCTGGCCAGCTTTCTGATAAACACAACAAGAGATTTATTAGGGTTTTTGAGACCTGATTATTGTATGCATTTTAAAAGAATATCTACTTTATGACCAGCACCCACCAAACAATAGAGGAAAAAAACCAATAGGGGTACATCTTGAATTTCTTCCAAGAAAGAAATCTATATTAGTGGAGTAGAAACCTCTCCTTAATGTTTTTATCTAATCTTCATTTCTCCCCATTCAGTTGGAAATTGTGTTCAGAGATTTATGCTACATGCTGAAGTTTTGAACCTTTTTTTAAAAATTTTAATTCATCAAGCCAGTCAGTTTCTCAAAAGCCTTTAGTTACTTGTTTATTATATAGTCTCAACTCTGTAACCTGTATTCAGAGTCCTGCACAATCTGGTTCCACTCTGTCTAGCTTTCTTTCCAACTTACAAATAGGAGCTGTCTGTTCCAATAAGGTTTTTCTTCTCGTGCTGTTGCACTAATGAAATATTTATTCTTACATCTAAATCTTGCTCATTTCTCCTTCTCCACCTTCTGTGCTACTGTATACGTTGTTCAATACATCTTTCAGCAGCCAGCTTTCCCTTCAGTGTTTGGCCTAGGCTCATCTGTCCCCTACTCTGAATGTCCATGTATGTTCCTTTTGGAGGTACTTCATCTTAAAAGATGTAGCTTTTTTCTTAATTACTATATGATTTTTTTTTCCTGTGATGTTTTATGTTTCGTGAGCGCATCTGCTTGAGCTAGCAAACAGTTAAATATCAGAACAAGTTGTTGACATAAGTTGGTTTGAACTGAATTGGGATTCCGGGGGTAGAGTAAGATTCTCTATGCTTTGAACCATTTATAGATATCCATATCGAGGACGTGGGAGCAGTGGGAGCTGTCCCACATTTCAGCCATTCACTCCTTGCGCTAACACTCAATGCTTGTTTCCAAACTGGCCGTGGAACCATGTTGTGAATGTGGCTCTGAGCCAGACAGAGATTTGAACAAATTCAGTTGTTTGATTTTTGTCTGTTTTTCCCCACTTATCACCCACCTCTCCTGATTATCACTATTTATTTTACTATTTCAAAATCTCCTATCAAAGAGGGATACTCATAAATGACACTGAAAGACAACCCCTTTTCACTACTCCCAACTGCCATTTTCCCAACAAATAGGTTGCATGGCTTCTGCAAAATGCGTGCTTCATTAAGTTCTGAATATTCAAAGATTTCTTAGGTGACTAAAAATACTATATTTCTGTTAAATTTTGTCTTATGAAAGTGTAAATTGAAATAGTGTTGGATTGATTGCAGTGTTTGTAATATTAGAAAAAATAATTTGGGGGCTCCCTAAGGTGAAAGGTGATTTGAATGTCCCTTGTAGGGTAGTGCTTAGGGGTACAAGGTTAGGTGGAGGTGTGTGTGTGTGGGGTCTCTTTTAAAAGTGAGAAGAGAGTGGAGATATTTTTCCCCAAGAAAATGATTCCAAAAGTATCAAACATATCATCATGATATCTTAGATGTAATCATTGAAATATTTCTGCTTCTATATCCATAAATCCTGTATCAGGCAAGCTGATGAGGTTTAATAATTATTTCTTTTGTATCTGTATTGTAGTTTTCACACTTATGACAATTTAATTACAGTTATTGTTCTCCTTATATTGGAAGTCCTCAGAGTAAAAGAAAAGAATATTTTTTTAAAGACCCTTAGTGTTGAAAAGAATTATTTAACATTAAGGAAAATGAAACCTTCCAAAAATGTTCACAGTTTGCATTGAAACATAGTTATAGTCGAAATCTAAAAAGTTGAATAACTTATATTGGTTTTATTATATAAGATTGATTAGATCCTCAACAGTTTGTTTTCTATTCAGGTAACTTAAAACTGTTATTATTTAGAATTAATTGATAAGTGAGAAGCATAACTCTGAAATATGTTAACTTGTAGTGCTCATCAGTGATGTCTTACAGCTGACCTTTTATCATTATCTGTGCACTCAATTCAAAAGTATTTGCTTCATTATTTAAATGTTGACGAGGAGTGTAAGAAAGCTGCTGAAACATGACACTTGGATGTGTTGCACTATTTGTCATTTCATCAAAGGGAAAAAAATTCTCCTTTCTGCATTTCTCAGTTACAATTCTCTGCTGAGGAAAAAAAAAAATAGAAAGAAACAAGCTCTTTTCTGACAGTAAAGTGTAAGTGTGGTCTGCTGTGGATTCCCTCCTAGCTGCTCAAGAGATTTGGTGGACCAGGGTGTTGCCAGTGCAGGGTGAGGCCCCCTCCTGTGTTGGCCCTTGTGTGGGCAGCTGGGTCAGGCTCTTTTCTTAGGAAAACAATCCAGCTCGGGGGTCCTCACCGCCTTTTGTTGTCCTCCCCTCGAGGTGATCAGTTGAAGTCTCAGTGGTGACAGAACCAGTTTGTAACAGGCTTGTCTTTCAGGGTCCTGTCTCAGGCTTGCTGGCAGACTTGCCGGAAGATCTGACAAGAGTGGCAGCAGAGGAGTCTCAGTCAGAGAAGGCCAAGCAAGGAACAGGAGGCGTAAGCAGGCAGGTCACAGTGACTGCTCTCCTGCTGCAGTGGGTTGGCTTGAAGAACCAAACTGGCAGCTTCACATTTCCTTGCTCATTCTTCTCTCTGTGCATGCGAGGGGTAAGAAGATGAGTGCCACACCACAGTGCTGACAGGGAGCTGAGTTAGTATCTGATTTTGTGGCTTTTGTCACAGAAGGGAAAGTTCAGGGCAGAGGCTCCATGGCTAAAAATTTCCATCCCCTATCCTCCAACTGCTCTGTAATTTTTACAACTTTCTCTACTAGGGCAAAGCTTTCTAGGTAATCTATTAGAATAATTGTAAAGGGATTTAAAGTTTCTGTTTTCTCTAATAGGAATCAAATATGATCCAGTTTGAAGCTTTGAGAATGAAGTTAATTTTTAACAAATTGTGACAGTTTGTGTTTAAAGTGCTTAAGAAAGTAACAATTCTAGCAAACTTTGTTTTGATTATGGTAATTTGAATACTGTTAGATTTTTATAAGTTAGCTAATTAACTTTTAACTTCATTGCAATTTTTATATCGATGCACTGAGTCAGTCTGTAAGTTACAATGACAGTAATTATGGCTTGTGAATATATGAAATGTTTGTCAACATTTAAGCACAGGGGCTTGATTGGCAGTAATTTTGTCCAGAAAGATCATTTCTCATATCAAGTTAATAAAAGCAGTTTTTAAAAATCATTTTAAGTTTTTGAATAAAAGAAAGTTCAAGAGTAGTTGAACTGTTTTCAAATTAGAAAATAGGTAACTTAATGAATATGAAATGAATATGGTGTTAGTAATTGCAGTAAAAAAGTCATGATGTTAGATAGAAATTAAAAATGATGATTTTATAAAATTAAGCCAGATAAATAAAGGAATATATATGAGAATGAAATGCATTTGTAGTTGAACTTTTTATGTACTTCTGAATGTGTTTCATAGAACTAATTTGGCTATATTATTTATGCAGAAAGTATGTCTTATTAGTTGGCATATACTTTTAATCGACACAGGATTAATATTTCCATAGTCTGCAAGTATTTTCTGTGACACTATGAAAGTGTATTTTATGACTTGGCTCTAGGGAAAAATGCTTTGAATTTCTAGTGTAGATAATTGTAACTCAAAAGGAATTTTGTGCATTGATATGCAGGAATGATAGATAGATCATTTACCTCATTTGCTAGTTTAATTCTTATCATCTCCTACCTTCTAGAAGAGCACTGAAGGATCTCAGAATTAAAATTAAATTATTTTTAAGAAAGTTCCAGGGAGCTCAAAGCATGATACACATAAGGTAAAATTCTTATTCCTTTCTTCTAGTTACTGTTACTACTACTCTATTGTCTGAAGGTAATTTTGAATTTTCTTTTGGAATTTTCCTCAAAACCTGTGAATTCCTTAATTCGCTACTGAATTAAGCCAATAAAAAGCAGAGGCCAGATGCTGCATACAGAATCTTTGATCATGTTTCTAGTCTCTTACAATATTCCCTAAAATAATGTTGTAAATATATATATATATATATATATTTTTTTTTTTTGAAGTAATGAGGTTGAAGCCCAGAGACATTCCCTGCTTTCCTCTAGTTATGTAGTCTTAAAACAAAAACAAAACAAAACCAGAAAACTCCCTGTCCAGGACTCTTTTGTGTGTGTGTGTGTTTGTGTGTACCCCAGTATATACTGCTATTTATCTTGTAGCCTGGTGGTGAAGACTATGAATTCTGGACCCACGATGCCTGGGTTTAATTCTGCTCTGTTGGTTACTAGATGAGTGAACTAATATTGATGTCTTAAATTTCTCTACTGTAAAATGGCAATGATAATTATATTTACCATAGAATTCATTTATTTTTAAATGAATAAACATACCTAAGTACTTAGAATAGTGTCTGGTGCATGTGTAATATTACCAGAGAGTTTGCAATCATAAATACAATCATTAATAATTATCTTATGCTCAAACTGAGAGGCAACAAAGTTGGAAATGTACATTGAAACAAGATTGTGAACAATCTGTTAGTTCACTTTAATGTGATTAGTAGCCTGAATCCCAATTGACATTTCAAACTTTGTCACCAATTAACTTTACCTTTTTTTTTTTTGAGGAATTTCCCTATCAATAAGGTTTTAGAAATGAACTTGGGTACTTGTGACTTTTTCCTGATGAATACAGAATGTGCTATAGAGATTTTGAATTGAACCTGTTAAGCATCTTTGACTACTGAAGTGCAGTATTCACTGACAACTTGTTACATGCTTTACAGTCATTAATTCTGCAGCCACTTCAGTGAGAATGATGATCGCAAAATCAAAATAAAACAAGAAAAAGGTGAATATGAAGCACAGGTAAATAAAATGGCCATGACACTTAAGCGGGTGACAAAGCTGAGATTAATATTCTTAGGCCTTAAATCCTTGTTTAGAGTAAATGTGTTTCAAAATAACAAGTAGAGATATTTGGAGAGAGTGAGCTTTGGGCTGATAGAAGTATTTCGTTAATCAAATGCATGGAGACCTAAACATTTTATGTGGAAGAAATCTGCATGGTACTGCAGCTCCACTCCAAATGTCGCAAAAGCTGCATACAGTCCCAAGTGGAGAGAACACTTTGTACTTGGGGTAGTAGTAATAGTAGACTGTGTATAGGGACACACATAGCCTAAATCTCATCACTGCCTAAATCTTATCTTGAATGTTAAGTAATGAGCAGTCACAGTCTTAGAAAAAAAGAAGCAAGAGTACATCTTGGTAGGGGTTTTGAATTTTATGTTTTTTGTTGGCATGCTGTGATTGCTTCAAGTATGCATTTTTAAAGCTAGAGATCCTTAAATGTGACATTATCTTTCTGAATGTGAAAATATGATCTGCAATGGTGAAAATCTGTAGTGCTCATTTTTACTTAAAATCAGTTATTTAAAAAATTGAGCTACTTATACTACTCTGCCCCTTTATTTTCAAGGCATAGTAGAGAGCCTCTGAGTCCTAATGAATGTGATGCAATGTGTAAACAGCATTGAAATATTCTTTTGGTCACTACCATTATTCTTAAGTTCTGCTAAGGGAATTTAGTAGAGTTAGATAATGCTAAACTGATAAACCTAAAAAAGTGAATACGCTGTGTTTGTTGTTCTACACATTGGCAGATACAGTGTGCCCTTCCTGGCAAGAATGGGCCTCACGTTCTGGCATTTAGAAAGGTGAAATTTTTATTTGGCTATATTATATTGCTAAATGTACATGTGAAATTTCCTACAACCCCCTCCACAAATGAAAGTATGTTAATAGGTTATTATAGTGATACAATTAATATAAGAGTTAGCAGCCATCTTTTAATCTCTAGTTTAAGAATGGTTCTACATCATTGGAGATAGTTAACACCAAAAAATGGTGAGACAGGAAGTAGGAGTCAGCTCTCTTTGAATACAAAACAAACAGATTCCAATCTCCATGGCCTCTATAGTTTTATAGATTTTATATCCTGTCTGTCCATTGTCAGGTCATATCCCCATAGTTTTCCTTAATGTGTAATATTCATATCTGCCCTAGCTGACGCTAATTCAAAATTCAAAATTGCTGTTATAAAATACTTCAATAAAAAATAGTTCAAATAGGTAATCCAGTAACAGGAAGATAACAAACAGGGCTATGAATGCAGAGTTTCAAAATTACAGTGGTGATATTGCTATAGGGTGTCAATATTTGGTAATATTTTTTCAGTGAAAAATGATCCTTGTTACCATATGGCAAAATATAGTGAAAATCTGAACTGTTAGACCAACACAGCTGTTAAATGCATCAATGCAGTGCTGTGTTTAAAATGTTTTCTACTGCCTCTATTATTCGGCATTTCTAACAATTAATCTCAGGCTATTAATGGGCAGTAACTGCAAGTTGTGGTGAGCATCACAGATGTAAGAAATCTGATCTCTGTGGTAAGTTACCTAGGAGGAAAATGACTGAACTATAGCTTTCAACCTAAGTTCTATAGATTGGATAATAAACATTTATAGAACTATGTACTACAGACTCAAATCATATTTGATTTAACTTTTTTATGAGAAGTCATTCTTTAAAAAAGTGATGGAAATCACACATGTGGAAGTCTTATATACATATAAATATCTGTGTATATATAATTTAATCATATATTCATGAAGGCTATGAAAGAATAACTGTATTAGAAACATCATAGTAATATTAATTTTTTTCCTCTCTAAGCCAATTGAATTTGGAATGACATTCTAGAAATCTTCTATTGATTTATAACTGATAGGAACAAATCTATGGATTTTTTTTTCTAACTTTTCAAGTGCATATCTATTTTTATAATTCATACAAGAAATTGAGCAAAGACTCAAGAGAAAGTATCAACTATTATAGGAAAATGATCATAATCAGCTAAATTTTCTGTCACTACATTACTTATGCTACAGGTTAGATCCAGATGGACTCTGTTGGTCTTTTCTACTACTAAACTTTCTATACTTTTTTTTTCTTCTTAAAAACAAGTGATTTTGTGAGGTGGATTTTGGAGTGTGCACATAGAATAACCTCACTCTTACACTAGACCCCTCCACAATTTTAACTTTGAAGAAGCTGTGGCTTTTCAGTGAACTGATTTCTCTACTTAATACCATCTCCATCACATTTCTTTTATTATTAACTATTCATATAAAATCACATTATTAGTATGGATATTTTGGTTGTAGAGAGCAGAAGCTTTAGTAGAAAACAAAGTTGAATGTAGACATGAAGAAAAACTAAAGGAAACTAGGGCCTCCCGAGAAGGCCGAGAAGTGAGCTTCTACTGTGTGTATCTTTTTGAGGGCCTTCCTGGGCAGTCTCTCCTCTCATGCCCCGCCCCTCGTTTAATTGCTTCTTTTTAGTTATACATGACAATAGAATCCATTTTGATGTAATTACAAAAGCATGGAATATATCCTGTTCTAATTCAGTCTTCTCTTCTTGCTTATGTTCTGATTCCTACTTTTATTTTGGTCTAATAAAATTCCTCAGACACTCCTTGGATTTAGGATATAATGCAGATCTTTATTTTGGTGGGGGAGGTGGGTATCAGAGGTTAAACTCAGGGGCACTCAACCACTGAGCAACATCCTCAGCCCTTTTTGTATTTTATTTAGAGACAGGGTCTCATTGAGTTGCTCAGGGCCTCGCTCAATTGCTGAGGCTGGCTTTGAATTTACAATCCTCCTGCCTCAGCCTCCTGAGCTGCTGGGATTATAGGCATGCACCACTGGGATTACAGGCATGCACCACTGGGATTACAGGCATGCACCACTGTGCCTGGCTAAAATGCAAATCTTTGTATGGCCCACAGGGTTTGATATCAGCTGCCTCTGACTTGCTTTGCATCTCATGTCACTTCTCATTAAGCAACAATTAGATACACCTTTTACTGTTTTTTTAAAAAAATCTAAAACTTTTTCTCACTCACATATTTCACATGTACTATTTCTACCGTCTGGAAAGTTCTTTGCCTTTCTTCTTTGCTTATCCATAGGCTAAATGTCATTGAATTTAGTTTTCCTTAAGAGTGCAAATTGAGATTCCCTTGATAGAATCACTCCCTGTAAATTTTATTTTTCTTTTGTAGTTCGCATCATGATTTATTATTATATAGGTCTCTCTCCTGACAGGAGCTTGCTTCTCAAAAGAAAAAGCTCTGTCCATTTTGTTTATAGCTGTCTCTGGAGTGTACAGCACAGGTGTTCCGTGTAGAGGAGTCTGCCTCCTGGATATCCTCAGTATTTCTTATATGACCATCAATAGTGAAAAGTCCCTGGTGTTCTGAGACCTTTTCACTTAGATCTCCAGAGTGCAGTTATAAATGTTTCATTGTTGTTTGTTTGTTTTGGAAGTGCTGGGGATCAAATCCAGAACCTCACACAGGCAAGAATTCTACCACTGAACTGTACCTCAACTTTTTATATTTCATTTTATTTAATTTTTTAAAATTTTTAGTTAGGGTCTCACTAAATAGCTGAGACTGTCTTGAACTTGTGATCTTCCTGGTTTAGCCCCCCAAATAGTGGGCATTTATAGGCCTGTGCCATCATCATACGTGGCTGTTTCACTGTCAAAATATTTTCAAATTTTGAGAAAAGGATTTGATTGGCTGCTGACCCTTAGAATAATCATATGTAACCCAGCTGTACTATGTAATTGCCCAATACCAGGATGCCACTAGATGATAATAACCACTGTGGACATGTACAGTTTTTCTGGAAGAAGTTTTGGATTAGGTTGATGATCAGAAACATTTAATATAACTACTACTGTCAGTTATAACAATATAAATATTCCTAGTATTCTCTTGTTTATGATTAAAAAAGCTACTATTGGTTACTAATTAATTATTTTGGCTGTTTAAAACATTTAAAAACACTTTAATATTTCTCACTCAAACTTAAGTATTTAGGAACTGTTATAACCAATTATTAAGATAATATATTTCTCCAGTTAGTATAGAATTATTTTATCAGTAAATGAAGGACTAAGTGATTAGTTTGCTCAAAGTGTGAAATATGATATATCAAGAACTATGTAATGTTTTGAACAACCAACAATAAAAATTAAAAAAATAATAATAAAAATAAAAAATAAATAAAAAAGAAAAGAAAAAGGTGAAGTTTAAGCCAGACATGTTGGCACACTCCTGTAATCCCAGCTATCAGGAGGCTGGGGCAGGAGGATCACAGTTTCCAAGCCAGCTTATGCAATTTAGTGAGACCCTGTCTCAAAATAAAAAGAGCTAGGTATGTACATCAGTGGTAGAGTGGAATGTCCCTGGATTCAATCCCCATTAAAAAATCATGTTATCAAGATGGTGGCAGAAATAATATTTGAAACAAGCAGAGTCCTGACTTGACAGATTTTAGTTCTGTAAAATTGTTAAGTATACTTTTCACTGTTTTATTAAAATAATGGTTGCAAACCTTGTGTCTCATAAAGAACATCATGCATTTGGCATTTATAGTCCCTGAACAGGCCATGAATTTTAGGCTAGCCCTGTACATCATTTATTTGATCAGCTTCTTATAATGTAGTATGTGAAACTATGCTTCTGATCTCAAGAAAGTTAATGTGCATTTCTATCTCACTTTTTAAAAACTTTATGAGTACATGTTGCAAAATGATTTTGGTTCATAGTTTTCTTTGCTCTACAGTACCCTGTGGTATATAATGTCTCCATGTTCATCTTGGTATCTTCATGATTTTCACGGGAGTTTTATATGTATGGAAATAGCAAATTAGAATACTTCTTCGTCAGTTGTGTAACTTCAGTGATGTGGGAACTAAATGGTTGAGAGGCATCAGTCAAATTTGAGAAAGTTAAAAAAAAACTTTTGCCCATTCCTGTTTACCTTAAAATATGAAAAAAAAATCAACATTTCAATTCAGTAGTCTTTAAATCTGAAAAAATAAAAACTTGCTGATTGGAGTAGAGTTTTAATGATTATGTGCTTTTTTTATGGGGCTAAATCTCAACTGAATGTTCATCTTGGTTAGCGTTATTAGGCTCAAATGAGTATTGTTTTTAAATTTCATTACAGAGCAACAGTCTTTTTGTGTTTCTATTTTGGAGGAAAAAAAGGTTAAAGTTGTAAGAATAACATGCTGTATTTATCCATGAAATGTTAGATCATTTGAGTAAGGGTATTTGCAGCAGCAGCTCCTCTGTGGAAGAATATTTGAGTAGCTCTCTGAATTTAACTTAGCCTTTGGAATCAGCTGAGGCTATTGAGAACTGTGCAGTGACCCAGAAAACAACAACAAAAAATGAGTTCCATCATGACATGGTCACAGAAGAAGGGTAGATGCTACTTAATTGAAATTGCTAAACAAATTGGCTTTTAACTTTGTGCATTTTCTTATATATTATCCAGATCCATACAGATGTTTCTTATATATCTGTGTATATTTTATAGGATTATTACACTTTATTGAAATCAGACCATATCACTAAATATTTCCTACTTAATTTCCTATGTCCAAGTGAAATGTTCAAACTGGGGCATGGTTATAAAGGAAAAGGAGCCTCATGCTAAATCATGTGATTTGACAGACACATGACATTCTTTCAATGGGAGCATGTCTGGAGATTGGTTTTGGCTTTTATTTTATGCATCTATACCAAATGGTCATTTTTGACTTAAGTATTTAAGAGCTATTATGAATATTACTAATCCATACTATTAGCCTTTTCGAGTGAAAAATGTAATTTTCTGTCTTTTTTAAAAAATAAGACTTAACGACAAATATCTTGCAAATTAGATTTTCATATATTTCATCTCTTTCTTATGCTCAATTTAATCTATCAAAGCCACACATTGTAGAAGACATCTGGTATTGAGCTTAAGCAGCTGGGTTTCATTTGTAAAGGTTTTGAGCAAATTTTGGTGCATGCCAACAATAATACAGCAGTTGGCCAGTGTGTTTTCTTTGTGGCAGCTTTGTGCAGTGTGGTAGAAGAGTCTGAGTTCAGGATCAGATGATTTTCTGCCTCTTTCTGGCCTGCCTGGTAGAATTGAGGGGTTTATCAGATATTCCCGGAACACTGACTGAGGGCTTATTGCAATGGCTATTGAGTAGAAACTAACTGGTGTGTGATATGCAGTCAGTGTTCATCAATTTAAGAAAGGTTGTCTCTAGTTCTCACATAATGGTTCAGTATTTCTGATATTAGAAACACTATAGGTCATTTTTAAGATATGGGTCCCAGTACCCCTAATCTGCTAAACCAAATATTTGAGACTTGAGTCCTGAAAGCTTAAACACAATACGGTTTTGTAAGGGATTTCCTGTACATTGGATCTGAGTTAATAATTCTAGTACATTCTTACAGACAGAACCTCTAAGCCCTCTCCCACCTTTCTGACCAGTAGAAGATGCTATTTTATTAATTAATAGGTAATAATTAATTATAGACTATATATAATTAATATAATTACATATTGTATGTAATCGTATATAATATGTAATTACATATAATTGATTAAGAAAACTGTTAGAATTTTTTCCAAAAGTAACTTACTCACATATCTAGTTTAGACATGCTTTTATAAAATATTGCACCTGCACGACCTATTGTTTAATAAAGTAATTATTCTTGTACTATTAACACATTGTCTTCCATGAAGAATAAGAGATAAAATAAGTCTGAATTTATTTACAACAATTTAAGTATAATCTGAAAGATTTCTGGTAGAATAAAATGAAATGGGAATCACATATTTCCTGTATTTCTCTCTGATATACTTAAGCAAATAATTTCTGTTTTTAAATAGTCATTAAACACTTGTTTGGCTCCTGGAACTCCTCTCAGAATGTAGCTCTGTGAACTACCATCAGAAAGCACCATATTGTTGCTTGGTTGCTACTGAACCTGTCCTTACCCCCAATTATTTTAAATATATTATTCCCAATGAAAAAAATTATTTTTTGTGTGGCTGTCTAGTAGATCTGGGGACTGTTCTAGAAGGAAACCAAGCCTCTTTTTTTCTGCTTCTGTTGGAAAAGTTCTATGCCAGAATTCTTACTACCTTAGTTTAGTGTTATTTTGCTGGTTCTGAGTCCAGAATTAAGTTTTCCAGACAAACACTTTTAAGTTCCAGTGCAACATGGAAGCATACCCAAGGAATCTGTATTGATGTGAGGTTTGTCTCTTTGAAAGTTAAGAGGTAGTGACTTGTTAAAATGTCATTAACTAAAATGTCCTCCCCCCTTCTTTAAACTTATCTTACTTTGAAAATTAGCACTCAAGACAGTAATTTTCTGAGAGCTTCTGTGTTCCTGGGGAACTTGATTTAAAATAAACATGCACCACACACTCTTGCATGTGTACTCACACACCACTGATATTCACAGACAATATCCCAGTAAAGAAGGGTAAGAGAAGGGCAATCTAAGTGCTTGGGATTGTCTCTTTCCATGATCCATGTCATGCATGGGCTACATCTGCAGCTTTTTAAAGTTGCTGGAGGAAGCTCAGTAATGCAGCTGTCTCTAATGTACTGTGAACCTTGAAAAGGAATTTCCTTTCAAGTAAGAAAGGAAGTAGTTTGTGTGTGGGATGATGGAGCTGAAGGTTTCTTTTAACAGAAAATAAAGTGCTGTTGTGTACATAATCATCTACACCATCTAAAAACAAACCTAGTAGAACTACATATTGAAGGAATCTACATTTACATTTGGAAAAGACTTAATTGATTTTAATTGATCTACTTTTGTTGTCTCATTTTTTTCAAAGGAGGAAAATGAGGTGAGAAGTTGTTAGGTGGCTTGTCTGGAGTCTCACTGTTAAGTAGAACAGAATATGGGATCCAGAGTTTTAGTTCTAGTTCTTCAGGAATTACATTTGATTATAGAATTGCTACATAGGCAAATGTGCAGAGAGCTGAAGCAAGGTCTTTGCCACATAAACATTTTGTGTAAGAGACAGATTACAAAAAAGACACACCACCAGCAAGAATAAATTTCAGCTTATGAATATAACACAGCTGATAGCTTCTGTTTTGATTGTCCACTTTATTATAGTACATTCTGGTTTACTAAAAAGACTCTATTCAGCCACATTTAGGCTATCATGATTAAGTACTTTCAGGAATGCAACTTACACACAGTTTGTTCTGAGCTGAAATACCTCAGTATCAGAAATGAGGAACTTGTTTGGATTCTAGGAAATAAATTTGCATCCCACACTGAAGAATGGAGCACTTTTTCCTTTTACCTCTTCCTAAAATATTAATCTAAAGAGCTTACTTGCAAAATATCCTGAGTTGTTCTGACATGCAAAGAAGAAATGTGATCTGTAGCTTTACACCTTGGGAGTGAATGCTAACACCTCTACAGATTTATTTCCTAATGCCAAAATTACATGGCTATTGTTCCTTTTCATTGTAGGATATCATTTGTACTGGGATCCTCTAGATTTACACATTGGATTTTATGGCTTTGGGCAGTTGCTGTCAAATGTTTTAGAATAATTGGTGAATTGTTTTCAGTAAGTAAAAATGCTGTAGTGTTTATCCTAATTTTTCTATCTCTCCATTGATTATTTCTTCATTTACTGTGAAACTAGGCTTTGGTTTTGCAAACTGAATGAAAATGCATAGTCTTTTGTTCTGTGACTCTGTTTTAATTCTTATATCTGATACTTAGGAGGGTTTAAAGACATGCTGAGGATATTGTATTATCTATTTGTATTTTACAAGATACATGGGCAAAATTACCCCCCAGAAGTTCTGTAATATTTTACTTCTTAGTCTAGATTATTTTATTTTTCCTGTACTTTTTAATGAATTATTAACTTATTATCTACAAAATGATCTAAAGGATCTAGGGAGAAAACAGAAAGCAGCATTCTTATAGTTACATTAAATATTAACAGCTTAATAGATGATAACTCATATATTTCATTTGGATTTTATAATTTACAAATTCAAGGGTACAAATGTCAACATTCTTTTTATCTTTTAACATAAAATGATTTGTATTTGTAGATGTTAATCACAGAGCAAGGTAAGGATATTTGCCCTTCAACTTATTATGGTTTTGCAGTTTTATAGCTGTACTAATTAATGTGATTATGGCCTAAGGTAGACTGTGATGTAGGTGTTTTATTACCTTCATTATACTGAATGGGAAACAGGTTCAGAGTTGAATAACATGTTCAAGGTCACAAAGTTAACATGTAAGTAGTGTCTAGATTAAAATAAAGATGGTCTGGCTGTGTACATTCTATCTATACTAAAAAATATCAGGAGAATTTTCATAAGACTGAAAATCCAAAAAGATGAAGAAAAACACAAAATATAAAACATTTTAGAATTTGATGTTAGTAATGTTGGGTGTCATGGCACACGCCTATAATCCCAGCAGCTCTGGAGGCTGAGGCAAGAGGATCACAAATTCAAAGCCAGCCTCAGCAAAAGCAAGGTGCTAAGCAACTCAGTGAGACTCTGTCTCTAAATAAAATACAAAATAGGGCTGGCAATGTGGCTCAGTGGTCAAGTGCCTCTGAGTTCAATCCTCCGTAACAAAATGAAACAAACAAAAAATTGATATTATTAAGCTTAATCGTTCAACAAAACAAATAACAAATAAGTGAAAGGACAAGCCACACTGTTGGAAAGCATGCCTCGGCACATATAACTGAGAAATTTAATTGTCAATTATATAGTAAAGATTGTCTTCAAAAATGGTTCTAAATTTAAAAAAATGGCAGAAGACAGGAACAGGCAATTGACAGCAGGAAGGTATAGACATAGGAAAAGAAGCTAAATAAATGGAGAATTTTAAGTTAAAATAAAATGAGTCTAAGAATACTGATGTTTGGCAAGGATATGGAGAAGTGAGAACCACTAACTACTATTATTTGAAAGATAAATTATTTTAACTGTTTTGAAGAGTGATTTCTCATTTTATAGGTGAATATAGGGTTGATATAGAAATATTTATAGGCTTAGCAATGGTTTTTTTATATAACCCCAAAAGCATAATCAGTAATGAAAAATAATGGAGTCAGTCAATTAAAAAGTAATTTGTGTACTTCATAGTAACTTGTGTACATCACCAAGAATATCAGAATATTTGCAAATAACATGTGATAATGGGATTTAAGTCACATTATATAGAGAACTCTTACAAATCAGTAATGAAAAATAGTACAATTTAAAAATGGGTAAGAATCTGAACAGACATTTCTCCAAAGAATATATACAGATTCCTAGTAAATAAATAAATGCTTAACATTTTATTTATCAGGGACATTCCAATCAAAACCACAAAGAGATACTACTTCACTCCCATTAGAATGGTTGTAATCAACAAGGCAGATAATAAGAAGCACTAGTGTGGTTGTGCAGAAATTCAAACTCTCTTACACTTTTTTTGGGAATGTAAAACGGTGGAACCACTTTACCAAACAGTCTGAAACTTCCTTCAAATATTAAATTATCCTATGACCCAGAAGTTGACTCCAGTGCATATAGCCAAGAAAAATGGCACAAAAGTTCATAGTAGCATTATTCATAGTAACCCAAAAGTGAAAACCTAAATATCCATCAGCTCATAAAATGATAAACTAAAATTGTGTGTGTGTGTGTATATAGTAAAATATTTGGCAATAAAAATGAATGAAGGGGGCTGGGACTGTAGCTCAGCTGTAGAGCGCTTGCCTAGCATGTGTGAGGCACTGGGTTTAATCCTCAGTACCACATAAAAATAAACAAATAAAGATATTCTGCCCATCTACAAGTACAAAAAAAATTGAAAAAAAAAAAGGAATGATGCACTGACATTTGTTACCACACGGATAGCTTGAAAACGTGCTAAGAAGCAAGATGTAAACACTGATGTTGTTTTATTCTGTTTATTTGGAAATTCAGAATAAGCAGATCTGGACAGTCAGTCTGGGGCTGAGGACTGGTATCAGAAGTGACTGCTATCAGGTCTAAAGTTTGTTTTAGGGGGCTTGAAAATGTTATAAAATTAGATTTTTGATGGTTATTCATCTCTGTGTATACATTAAAAAGGATTGAATTATACATGCTCAATGAGTGAATTTTATGGTATGTGAGATTTATATCCAATAACAATCTTAAAAAATATTAATATGATAAGTAGCAAATTTATGATAGTGGGGAATATGGGAGAAGCAGGAACTGGTCTTCATTTGGCTTCATTTTATCACATTTTATCCCTGAGAAAGAAAAATGTCCAAGATTTTATAAAAGTGAGTTGTGAGAATTCATGATTCTCTATTCTTTTTTTTTTTTTATTTGTACGATTTTGTGTAATAGAAAATAATTAGAAATCAAATCAAGTGTATGCCCATCCCCTTTCAGCCAGAAAACATTGTTTCTCCTTTACCCTGTTAACTGAAGACCTTGTTCTGGAAAATATTCTCTAAAATAAAACATTATGTTAGAGCTCCTAATGTTGTTTGTTAGTGAATGATGTTTGCTGTTTATAATATCAATTATAGTATTTTATCTCTAAAGTCAGAATTTTATTATTTGGTTTATAAGAAAAATTATTTGTGATTAAGAGTTACCATTAGCTCTGGTTCAAATCAGGTCATTTTTTTCATTGCTAAAACCTTAGCAGAGTAGACAACCTGCAATCCTGCTTGCTCAATAAGGGGAAATTTTATCTTCTTAGGAGCTGCTATTCATAATTCTGAGTCTGGCCTTGTGGGAAGCTATTAATTTGCCTCTGAACTTTTGTCACAGACTTTCCCTTCACAGATGAAAAGATTCTCTTGAGGACAGAGTCTAGGAAGGCTCATTCCCGAATCAGAGGTGCTCATCAATTTCCTTCTTGCTAATATAGCCCAAATACCTTTCCTGTCATAGGGGAGAATGAGGGGTTGGCAACTTGCCCACACTGACAGGCCCTTCTCTATAGACAGGGCTCATAGTCATAACAAAAACATATTTTCCTAGAATGTTGTTTTGGACTTTACCCACTTAGTGCTGTGGCCACTAGTAGGGAGAGAAATAGACCCTGAAGCCTTGAGGTTTGCATGGCAGAGTATTAATACCAAGCAAGGAAGCTGACTCTGGGTGGGTAGGGATATAGTTGTGGCAGCATTCAAATACAGTTACCTTGTAGAGTACAGGTTAAATTTTCTTTATTCTAACATACAGCCTATAAAAATAAGAGCACAATTAAAATAGTTAAACTAAATCAAAGAACTGAGAATGGTGTGGAGCTGGAAATTTGTGTAGGAGTGTGGAAGTGGGTCATAAAGGCTAGATAGTGACCAGATCTTACTTTCCCAGTCATGGTTCCTGTGTGTCAGCATTACATGGGAACCTGTTAGAAAAGCAAATTCTTGGGTCTCAACCCGGATCTACTGAATCAAAAACCTCAGGGGATGAGCCCCAAAATCTGTTTGAACAAGGCCTACGGGTGATTCCTGTTTGCTTGAAATTTTGAGAAGCGTTGAACAAGTTTATGTAGGTGAATAAGTTTGAACTTTATCTCACAGGCAACCAGGAAACATTTATGAGCAGAATTATGGAATGATTGGAATGATTAATAAATGATTACTAAAATGTTTTAGTTATTAGTCTTCTGCCTTATTTTTCTAGTGAAGTAATTTTAGGTAAGTTTAAAAAAATGCCACAATATCTAGTGATCTGATTTAACTTACACATTTATTTTTGTTTGTAATTTCTCCTAATTAAAAAAATTATTTAATGATTTAATTAAAACTTTGAAAGTTTCAAACTTAGGTGATTTTTATTTACTGTAAATTATTACTTCCCTTTGTATGTAATTTTGTTCCTTAAAAAACTTTACACATTTAATAGGACCTAGGTGTACTTTTAAACCCTGAAGATATTATGCAAATGATTTTAGAAAATGGCTAAGAGCATTCCTCAGGTCATTTCCTGTGTAATCCTTCCCAACTATGTTTTGCATTTTAAATGTTTTCATTTTTTCTGTAATCTTGTTACGTATCAGTAACACATGATGTGTTGGCATCTTCTGGAATAACACATTTGTTCCAAGTGAAAATGACTAGACTCCAAAAACCTAGCTGGCCAAGATGTTTACCCAACAAAACCTATATTGCATCTAAAATTAATGTGTTCACATTTTCCATCAGAATGAAAATAATAAAAGCCAAGAAAATACTCTGAAAAGTTTTCTAGTCTTTGCCTTGAATGAACAGCATTAACTAAATATATATAATTTAGTTCCATGGATAATATAAAACATGTTGGAAAAAACCCTTTTTATCTTTTACTTTTTTTTTTTTTTTTAATTTGAGATGGAGCCTACCCTGTGTTGGTTAGGTTCAATGATCTTCGCACTTCAGTCTCCTGAGTAGCTGGATTTATAGGTACATGCCACCATATCCTGTGTAAGAAGATTTTTTAGCAGTAAATCTGAGATGGGAGTGACAATGTCTGATTTTATTATTCCTCTCCGTAAGAGTCATTTTGGGCCGGGTGTGTTGGCGCATGCCTGTAAGCCCAGCAAATCTGAAGACTGAGACAGAAGGATCATGAGTTCAAAGCCAACCTCAGCAAAAGCAAGGTGCTAAGCAACTCAGTGAGATCCTGTCTCTAAACAAAATACAGAATAGGGCTGGAGATGTATGAAAATAACAATTTTATTTTACTTCTGGATGGCCTTATTTTTCTGTTTCAATAGAAAATGAGTATTAAAATGCAGTAGGTATTTTTGATCTTCGTTCTACCTAATTCTATAAAATATCCTAAAACATATTTAGATCTTGTCCAAGAGTTAACTGAGAAAAGGCAATAAGTAGCCTTTTTGGATGGACATGGGAAGACTTACACTTTTTCTCTGCAGTTAAATACTTAACATGACTTTGGATATCACCATTAAAATATCTTTTCTATATGATGGATGTACCCTTCATAATACTTCTAGTATGGATGAACTAGATAGCAACTTCATATTACAATTTTTCGTCTTCTCTATTTCACATCCCTACTCTTATACTCCAACATCCTGAGGTGACACTCCCAAATCCACTGTCTCTATGTATGTAAGTGTCTTGACCCTGCTTTCCTAGGAAGTCATGGTTAGTTTAGTACCTTCAAAATATATCTCTAGTGTGACTGCTCCTTAACACCCCTCCTACCACCACCACCCTTGTCCACGCCACCATCCGTGCTTGCCTTAATTGTTGCTGCAGCCTCCTAACTGGCTCTTTGCTTCTGTTTTTGCTCTCTCTTATCTATTCTTAGTATAGCAATCAGAGGAAACGTGTCTGTCGGGGGTCTGATTCCCATTTCTTCTCTGATTTCACCTCCTACTGTGGTCCCTCTTGTTGAAAAAAAACCTCCCCTGCTGCTCTGTGAAAATACCAGGTATGCTTCTGTCCCCAGGCTCTTGGTTGAAATCGCTCTGTCTAGAGTGTTCTTATGCTTTTTTTTTTCTTTTCTTCAGTGTCATCTTCACCTCTCCCTTCTCAAGGATGACTTTACAATAAGTAAATTCTAACCATCTTATATAAAATCACCACCATTCCTAGTAGGACCTATTCTATACCCCTACTTTATTTCTCACCATAGCACTTGGGGTAATTTATATATTTTCATGTTATTTGGTTGACTGTCTCCTTTTCTCCAATGATTCTGTGAGGGCATGGAATTGTTTCCACTTCTTTCCACTGGAACAAACCCTGGGGCCTAAAAGGTGCCTAAAAAATTCTTGCTTAGTAAATAAATGAAGGCATATTTTAGGCAATATAATTCTGGGATGTAGTGTGAAGATGATTAAAGGAAGGGAAGGATACAGAACAGAGATTGAAAGGTTTTTTGCTATGAATCAAATAAGAACTGTTGATGGCCTCATTTAGCATGTTTTGACAGGAACAATGAAGATGATGGATTATAAGAAAACACAGAAGACCAAAATGATTGTGGTGTAGATGGTATAGATATAAAGAATATGAGACAGGGCAATATCTAGGAAGACCCGAGGGTCTTGGCATTGACAGCTGGGTGGATGGTAGTTGTGATTATGAGAGAGAATACTGAAGAAAGCAGATATAGAATGGAAAGAAATAGGGTGAAGAGGCTTCAGGAAGGAGAGAAGATGACTGCAGATTTATTACATATGTTTAGTTTGAAAAATTCATCAGCAAGACTTCTGAGCATCAAATGGTAGCAGGGTAGATGTCAGATTAAGTATAGCTCTAGAGCTCAGGAAAGGGACTATAATGCCGACTGTCCCAGTAGGAAATGGTGCCTGGCAGTAGCAGGTAGCCCCTCAAAAACCGAATGGGAATCCCCATGCGGCTCTTTGAGTTCCTAGACTAACACAGGAGTTCTTAACTATTGTCACTATTTATTTTGACTATTTAAAAAGGAGAAAAAGAGAGAGAATTTTGAAAAAGAGAAAAAAATTCTCCTTGATTCATTTTGTTGGCATATTTGAAAGTATGAAAAAGGCATTTATCTGAAGATGAAGTGTCTAAGTACCTCTAGAGTGCAAGGAATTTACCTTTGGCTTGTCCTGGCTTTCAAAGTCATCTTCTTTGATTGAAAACATGTTGAAGCACTTTTTTTCCTTTAGTCACCGGAAATGAGTGAGTTCTTTAGTAAAACATTAAAAATACATGAAATAAAAAAAATGTCTAAATGTTTCAAGTAAGATTTTTGGCATATCCATATGTGTACTATAAAATTCATATTATATTTAGTAGTATAAAATTCTTAATGGTTATGTTCATGAACACATTTTTCACTTATTTTGATGCTTAGTGTTTTGCCAATAGCTTTCATACCTCTGGTGATTTTTATTCCCTTATTTAGTATAGGAGAGTCAAGCGTCTTGAACTGGTCTTCAACCTAGAAATTTATTAAACAATTTGATTTCTCAAGGGAGCAATGCTGTTGGAAAGATTACTTTATACAAATCTCTGGGCCAATAGGGGATATAGATAGGGAAAAAAATACCGCTGATGGAAATTTATAGGAATGAAAACAAATTCACTCTCTCTGATTAGTGATTTTCTCTTAGTTGGCAAGTACACCTAGGCTGTGAGTGAAATGTTACTTGAGTCTAATCCTTGCTGTTTAACCTTGTGGTAACTCTTTGCAGCATGCTACAGTGTTAATCATCTCCCAGTTTGGGCTTACATTGGATACTCCATACAGTGTTGAGGCATTAGGGTCTGCGTTTCCTGAATCGCTATTAATAGAGCATAGAGTATGATATATTACTTTTTTTTTACTATTTATATACTTGTTTATTTATATATGACAGCAGAATGCATTACAATTCATAATACACATACAGAGCACAAATTTTTCATATCTCTGGTTGTATACAAAGTATATTCACACCAATTCGTGTCTTCATACAGGTATTTTGGATAATGATGTCCATCATATTCCATCATCATTTCTAACCTCATGCCCCCTCCCTTCCCCTCCTACCCCTCTGTCCTATCTAGAGTTCATCTATTCCTCCCATGTTCCCCCTCACTACTATAACTCTTAAACTATATTGTTGGCAGTGAAATTACAACTCTTGCTTTCTTGGATGGAAGAAATTGTGAGAATCATAATTTAAGGGCCTAAGACAGTTCATATTTAATTAAAATAACCTATTGTATTTGTTTAAAAGAAACTTGGTTATTTAATAAGCCTTGTAAACTTATAATATGGGTATTAGGATTCTCCAGAGAAACAGCCAGAAGCATGGGTATACATGGTTAGAAAGAGATGTATTTATAAGGAGTTGCCTTATATGTTATGGAGGCTGACATGTCCCAAGATTTGCAGGTGGTAACCTGAGGACCCAGAAGATACTGATGGTATGATTGCTGTCAGAAGGTCTGGAAGTGTGAGACCAAGAAGTGCTGAGGCATCAGCTTGATTTCAAAGGCATGGGGAAAAAAACAAAACAACCAACCATGTCCCAAGTGGAAGGCAGTCAGCAGGAAGAGTTCCTCTTATTTGAGGGAGCGTCAGCCTATTTTGTTCTGTTCAGACCTTCAAATGACTGCATCAGACTCACTTACATGAAGGCAATCTGCTTTACTAGGTCTACCCATTTAAATGTCAATCTTATCCAATGATCTTCATGTCTGTTTTGGTACCAGTACCATGATGTTTTTGTTACTATTGCTCTGTAGTATAATTTAAGGTCTAGTTTTGTGATTCCTCCTGCTTCATTTTGCTCACTAAAGATTGCTTTGTCTATTCTGGGCCCCTTATTTTTCCAGGTGAATTTCAGGACTGCTTTTCCTATTTGTATGAAGCACATAATTATAATTTTAATAGGAATTGCATTAAATCTATATAGTGCTTTTGTTAGTACAGCCATTCTGACAATATTAATTCTGCCTGTCCAAGAACATGGGAGATCTTTCTGTCTTCTAAGGTCTTCAATTTCTTCCTGTAGTGTTCTGTAGTTTTCATTGTAGTGGTCCTTCACCTATTTTTTTAGATGGATTCCCAAGGTTTTTTTTTTTTTTTTTTTTTTTTTTTTTTTTGAGGCTACTGTGAATGGGATAGTTTTCCTAACTTTTCTTTCAGTTGATTCATCATTGGTGTATAGGAACGCAACTGATTTATGGGTGTTAATTTTATATCCTGTTGCTTTGCTGAATTTGTTTATGAATTCTTAGAAATCTTCTGGTGGAGTTTTTGGGGTCTTCTAAATATAAAATTATGTAATATTGGCAAATGAGGTAGTTTGAGCTCTTCTTTTCCTATTTTTATCTCTTTGATTTCTATTTCCTAAATGCTCTGGCTAGAGTTTCAAGGACTGTATTGAATAGAAATGGTGAAAGAGGGCCTCCTTGTCTTGTTCCAGTTTTTAGATAGAATGCTTTCAGTTTTTTTTTTCCATTTAGAATGATGTTCTTGAGTTTTGAACATGAATGGATGTTGTATTTTGTCAAATGCTTTTGATGCATCGATTGAGATAATTGTGTGATTCTTGTCTTTAAGTCTATTGATGTGATGAATTACATTTATTGATTTCTGCATGTCAAACCAATCTCATATCCTCGTAGAAACATCCAGGATGTTTTTTTTCTCCTTAAACTTTTATTAATCACTCTCAAACTTCTCTGTCAGATATTTTAAAATCAAGTTGTTTCCATTAAAAATTACCGATTTTAAAAACAACTTAAAACTGCCACGTACACACAAAAACAAACGGTTCACAAAACATTCTCCTTTCCTTCTGAAGGTTTTACAATATGTTGGTATCATTAACCAGACTTCTACTGTTAAATGGTAAGTTGAGACAAATAGTTCTGATACCTTTCTTTCACTGTTGATTAAGACTTGGGTGACAGATATTAGGGATAATATTCCTTTAGCCTTTTGAGCTTTCTGGGCAAACTTGGTGACTTTAGCTCCAGCAGCTTTCTTGTCCACTGCTTCACTGACACCCACAGCAACCCTCTGTCTTGTGTAATGATTAGCTAAAAGACCCAGAGGTGGATAATCTCTCAAGACCCGAGTTACCAGGAACCATACCAATGAGGGCAGCATGACTAGATTTCAGGAATTTAGGACCATCTTCCAGCTTCTTACCAGAAATGGCAATCACCCCTCCCCACCCCCAACCCCAGTTTAGCAGACTTTCAAGCAATGTGAGCTGAGTGACAGTCAAGTTCAGGGGCATAATCAGCAGTGGTTGGACCTGGATGGTTCAGGCAAATAATCACCTGAGCAGTAGTGCCAGCTGCTTTGTTGGTGAGTCACTTTTCCTGTCATCAGCAAGGCTGCCACATGAATATTCTTGAAGCCCATTGGAACATCAGTTGTTGACTCCAGGCTTCATGGTGCATTTCAACAGACTTTTTACTCCAGTTCTGATGATGATCACCACGCTGGGTTTGAGAACTCCAGTCTCCACATAGCCCTAGGACACTTGCAAGTCCATGAATTTTGTAGGCTTTTCCTGGATGGGAAGCCACAAAGGCTTGACAGTTGAATGAGTTAGTGGTAGGATTCAACCCAGATCTTTAAATGTTGTCGTCCTACAGTTACATATTTATGTGTGACTTTCTATCTTAGGAGCTAGCACTTGGCTCCAGTATGTTGTCACTGTTCCAACCAGAAATTAGCACAGAAGCTACTGTATTGGGATTATAGCCAATTTTACTAATTCAGGTGTTGGCTTCCTTAATGATTTCCTTATATTTCTTTTGGCTATAGAGAGGCTCAGTGTTAATACTGTCAATTTGTTGTTTCAGACCCAAGGTCTGAGCCAGAAGAGCATGTTCATGGGCCTGGTCATTCTTGGCAGGATTCATAGCTTCACCATCACAGACATCATCAGCGACATTAGGACAGTACCCTCAGGATGCAGTGTGCCTCTAATCAGGTCTTTGAAAAGTCCCTGTATCCTGTAACATCCATAATGGTCACCTAATATATTCTGGTCTCAGTTTTCCACAGTATGTTCTGTGATGATACTGTGCTTATACTTGGCTATCCAGGCATCCTTGAAGGAGCCCTGTTCCCTCTTGGCAGCCTCCTTCTGATTTTTCAGTGGTACTTTGTTGAGCTGACCACATTTTTTAGATCAGATGGCTGGTGGTGGTGGACTTGCCCAAATCTACATGTTTGATTTAATGCTGGTTTTTATGATACTTTTTTTTTTTCTTGCTGCAAACCTGCAAAAAAGGCAGAATAATGTTTGCGCAAATGTCTGGTGTCCCAATTTAATTGACATATTAAATTAACCATCAAATAACTTATTTTAAATTCATTCAAATTTATTTATTCAGTAAACATTTTAGATACATCTCTGGATTCAATACAGGGTTAGACATTTTAAGTATTGTAAAGAAGTAGAAGACAGTTGTCAGGTTACCTTTAATAGAGATCAAAATAAAACAGTAAAATCGGGAAAAATACAAGTTTTAATGTGGTTACATTCTTTACCAATATTTTTTTTTTCATGTTCAGATATTCCCCAGTTTATGAGAGGGTTACATCCTAATAAACCCACTGTAAATTGAAAATATTATAAGTTGAAAGTGTGTTTGATACACCTAGCTTACCAAACACCTCAGCTTAGCTTACTCTACCTTAAAAAAACTCAGAACGTTCACATTAGCTTGTAGTTGAGCAAAATCATTTAATGCAAAGCCTGTTTTAAAATAAAATGTTTAATACTTCATATAATTTATCTAATACTGCACTGAAAATAAAGAACAGAATGGTTGTATGGGGGTATTTTCACATCATTCAAAAGTAGAAAAATCTTAAGTCAAACCATCGTTAATCAAAGATCATCTATCTATTGAAGCTGACTATTTGGACTAAATTTATGTTTCTTATTCTGAACTTGAAATTGTTAAGCAGCCAATAAGGACACCATAGACCTACTTTTTTCTTTTTCTTAACCCCTTTTTATTATTAATATAATAATAATTATCTGGAAGGTGGTAATATAATTGTCAAATGATGAACCCAGACAGCTTAGTCTGTGTCTTAGTCTGTTTTATGTTGTGCAACAGAATATAACAGACTGGATAATTTATAAAGAAAAAAAATCATTTCTCACCATTTTGGAAGCTGAATATTCAGTCAAAGTGCCAACATCTGGTGGAGCCTCCTTGTCGTGTGATAAGATGTCAGAGGGTATCATGTGTGAAGAGAGTAAGAGAAAGCTGAGTAAACTCTGCAGTAGATCCTCTTCCATAGGAACTCACCCGTTCTGGGGGTAATGGCCCCACTGTGTTCATGAGGATGGAGCCCTCATCACCTAATCACTGCTTGGAGGTCTGCTTTGAAGGTCCATTTCTCAGTACCCTCAAAAAGCCAATTGAATCTCAACATGAATTTTGGAGGGAATGGTAAAACCGTAGTAGGCTGTGTTTTAAAACGTTACTATGCAAGTGGATATTGAAAATTCCTTAGCATTTTGTGACCTGAGTTGCCTCATTATATTCTTGTATCACATTTTGTGGCTCGCCATTTTGTGTTTCTGAATCCAGGCACTATAAAATGTTTCTGTGTTTACTGGTTGTAGTAGTTTTTATTTTTTTATTTGAAAGGTAATGTGAGTCCCTATAAATATGAAATAATTATTTAGTCACAAAGCAGAAGTGATTAAATAACCATTACAAATTTACCTCCATTTCTTTACTCCATCCTTACCCAGACCCACCGAAGCTTAAGAAACTGAGAGGTACAAGGCAAGAATATGGAAGTTGTATTTTTGGATTATTCTGATCAGTTTAGAATAAAAAAGAAAACAAAAATGATTCGATTAATCATTTTTTTAAAATTCAGAAACATTAACATGATATAAGTACTTTGAATTTAGTCATCTGAGAAATTATAAAAGTAGGACTACATTAAATAAGCATTTTCATCTTGTCAATTTAATGGTCATCTCTTATTTTTTTTCCAATTGGACTGATATTTATCTTGTTTCTAATTCTATGAGAATGACAAGGTAGGGTCTTTGGCAGTTCAGCTTTTATGAAGTTACTCCATAGAAACCTGTCTTTGTTTCTTGGTTGAGGATGCAAAAGTTCTAATAGATAAAGGGAAAAAAAATTGTACATACAGAAAGAGCAAATGCATTTTTCTCTTTTTTCCAGATAAGTTTTCAACAGTGAATTAGGAGTGTGGGTTTGGGATAGATTTGCTCTTAGTTAGTATTTGCCTTGCCAGGATGTTGCACTTCTGAGATTGGCCTCAGGAACTCTGGAGCTGCCACACTCTCTTGTGGGCATCTCCTCCCTTTTGGAGAAGCACTTAGGACTTTTAGCAGGAGACATTTATCTGGGTGGTGTTATCATCAGACTGTTGTTTAGGATTGATGTAAAACGCCACACTTTGGAACACTTCCTGTGAAGACTTAAATGCAGCATGGTGCATTTACTTTTTTAACAATAGGACTTGCCTCATTGATTTAGACCAAAATATTTCCTCCCAAGATCATAGCCATTTTATTGTTTGGAGGCACAGAAGGTATTATAAAGAGTTGGTGACATATTCTGGATGATTTAAAATCGGATGAGATATAAAAAGAAAATATGGCCAACTGAGATGAAAATATTCTGTACCAGTACGAAAATATCTTATTTTTGTTTTTCTGAATGTTCTGGCAATACCAATCATTGAGATAAACATCTAATACAAAAGCAAATGTTTACAGTTGCACTTCTTTGTGTGGGCTCCACTTTGGAGTCTTATTGTTTTTCTCTCTCTGCTTTCAGGGAAGGGAAAGAAGTTCTCTTAATGTCTAATGAATATTTATGAAGTCCTTTGACAATTAGGAACTCATTAAAATTCACTTCAAAAGAAAAGAGATAAAAAACACTTCTAAGACTAAAACAGAATGTGGTGGTCAGTGGAAATTCCAGTTTCTTTTTGCTGGCTGCTTGTGACTTGTCAAGACAGAAACAGTGCAAATAAAATGGCTTTTAAAAATGATTCTAGGTAGTAGTTTGACTATAACAGACACATTTGACTATTACATGGTGACTTTAGTTTTGCATTGACTTTTGGCTTGGCAAGTGTTTGTCTCTGGAGATACTTGGGAATCCTGATTTAATCATATCATAGTGGTTAGGAGATCAGGCTTTGGAGTCAAGACTTGTGTGTCTTTAAACCACAGTTTCAGCTTTTTCCAGTTCTGTGATCTTGAGCAAGTTCTCTGTGCTTCAGTTTCTGTATTGAAGTGTGGAAAAGATACACACTGCACATGCCTCAGGTCCGATTCCAAAAGGAAAGAGGCTTGCTTATTTAGATTTGCAGAAGTAAGCACAGACTTGGAAACAAAAAAAATGTTGTTCTATTGATTAACATGTTCCTCTAGAGAGTTTGCCACCGTTTTTAAGTTATTTGCCAACTTACTTTATACATGATATGTCATAACATTGAATTTATCCTTGTAAAGTGATGAGTAGCTCTTATTTAACTCAAACTTTAAGATATGTCTCATAAATTTATGCTGATAAGTCATAGTTACCATTGGAATTTTTATTGTTTTCACCATCTGCTCTCTGCAGAGTCTGTATACAAGTTGTTGGATTTATTTCACAGGAACTAAGGAAACTTTTTCCTTCTAATTATTTTCTATTGGAAAATGATGCTATAATTATGATTTTCAAGCAGATAGTGAATCTGTGATTCAGTCTTCAGTTTTTTGAAATGCATCATAAGGAGACTTCATCACCATATCTATATGTGCATGACTTTAATAATATGATTCTGATGAAAGACTAGAAAATAATCCTTTTATCATATAATGGCTACTGTATATTTATTTCCAGTTTTGATTGTTGTTAACTTTGCCTTTATAATTTTAACCCACTAGTCACTATTTTGGAGTGGACAACCTTTAGAGAATGTGGCCAGTTCTCTCCATATTTTCCAAGTAGACCATTAGGTACACTGGTGATGATCAGTGTGTTTTTGTTGTGTGTTATGTTAAGGCTTCTGTCTTCCAGCTCAGAGTGGTCTGTAGGTGGCCTCATCCAACCAGCCACTATCACAACTCTATGTCCGTTCTTGTTTTAGTTGAGCTAGGGGCTAAAGGATCAGAGTTTTCGGACCTTTTAAAGAGGGAAGGAAGAGAAAGGCCTTTGAAGCTAAACTATAAAATAAGGCTTAATTGTTTTGTGTTAATGGTAAAATGTTCAGAAAGCATTAAAAGAAAGTTCATAAATTGTGGCCAGAAATGAAAATATCCAGTTAATAAGTTTGTCTCCTCCCAAGAGTCCCACCTTGATTTACAACCTTCACTTCACTGTACAGTAAAGTTTTAGGATGAAATGATGCTGTGCTTGAAGGAATGAGCTTATTTCGTGCTTGGAAGGAATCTATTTTAGTTAGCTTCATTTGTATTACACTCCAGAATGGTCTTATACCGTAGTTAGCTTTGTCTTTTAGACCTATTATGATAATGGATATATTTGCTGATATAAAACTACTTTGAAAAGTTATAAAGTAATCTAATTTGCTTTAAAAATTTTTTGTGCTTTAAAAACTTTAATGTCTGCTCAAAATTTTATGAAGGTTAAAATCAGAGTTGGATTCTTATGTGAGCCAGTTAACATCAAACAATGTAATTTTTGGTCACAGATTGCAGCTAATAATAGTATATAAATTGTGCCGACTCATATGGGGCAAGCTGTTCTAAGATGTTATTCTAAGCATTTTATGTGTATGAATAAATACTACTATTATCCTCATTTTTCATGAGGACATGAAAGTTCATGGAGGTTAAGTAACTTTTCTGAGGTCATGGTTAATTCAAATTAATAATCAAGTGGGTGACTTGTATATAAATAAACATAGTGCCTGCAATAAGTCATTCAATAGGTCGGGATATATATGTGCAGATACTATTTAAGATAGAGTAAAATATAGCATGGTAAATATTCCATGGAAACATCAAAAACAAGCATGTACTTCCTATTGGAAAATGAAATATAGATGGCAAAGGAAGGATGTTGTAGGCTGCACAAATATTATGACATGAAAATATAAAAATTATAGTGTACATAAGAATAAGGTATAGCCAGGGAGCACACTATGATAGGAGATGAAGCTGGAAAAATAGTTTTAGTCAATTTACGGGGAACCTTGAATGCCTTCCTAAGAACCTGAGAACCATTAGATATTTTTGTTTATTTTGCTTGCTGTTTGGTTTTGCAAGGGCATGCATGTGTGTTGTTATTTTTAAGTCAGCAGTGCAAATAATGGATTATGGAAGTGGGAAAGAGATCAGAGAGTACTATAGTAGCACTGATTAGTGACAGGGATAAAGGGGATAGAAAACAAGGGCTCCAGCCAATAGCTTGTGTTTTGTCATAAGGGAACATGGAAAACTTAGAAAAACCTTTCCTTGCTATTGGAAAAAATAGAAATCAAATTCTCACAAACCTGCTGATGATAACATATATTATTATTATTGTGTTTAGGTATTTTATTAAATATCAACCTTTGAGTAAATACCTTTTTTATACTGTCTGATGAATTATGAAACATATATAAGGAAATTCTTCAAAATACCAAAGAATAATGCTTGAGACTAATTCATGAAAAGAAATTGTTATTAGAAGGAATGACTGACAAACTATGGCATTGAAAATTGAGTATTTGCACACATATTATCAAAAATGAGCAAAGTAAGCCTGCCACTCCTGGGATAGTAATTGACAATGGTTTTTGCTAATGATAAAACTTAAACTTTCAAGCAAAAATTAGGATTTTGGAAAGCTTATATTCACACAATTTGTCTGCATAACTCAGTGAACCAATTTTTTTTCCAGGTGACAAGGCATGGTGTTTTATATTTATGCATAGGTGAAAGATCCATTTAAAATACATGATTGGCAGCAGGTTTTGTAATTTATCAGAATATGAAAATTTCATTCATAGAGGTTTCAATCCTACATCGTAACTAACTTTTAAGAGAATGTCATTTGTGTACTTCTAAAGTCTTAAAGAATTTCATTGTATTTAATGTTTTAATGTATTAAAGAATAACCACTATTATGTGGAAAAGCTATTAAAATATCCCCCTTTTCCATTACTTTGCCACTGGGCTACATCTCTCTAATTGAAAAAATTAGTTAATTTTGAAACAGGGTCTTACTAAGTTGCCCAGGCTGGCCTCAAACTTGTGATGCCCTTGCTTTAGCCTCCTGAGTTGCTGGGATTACAGGTATGTACTACCATGCTGGGTCTCAGGCCTTATATTCTATATATGTCAACCAAAGCAGCTTATTTTGACAGATTAAGTGCAGAAGCAGATATTCAGCTTCTTCTGTTGAGTTAGACATTAAAGAGATTTGCAAAAATGTAGATGTGCTACTATTTTTTGAAAATATGTTCAAGTATATGAATTTACTATTTAAAATACATTAAACGTGTTAAAACTGTTTGGTTTTAGTTTCTAAAATGCTAAATTGAAGATAGGTAAATGGTATATGTATACTCAGTATCATTCATATATATATATATATATATATGGATATATGCACATATATATATCTCTATATATGTACATATATATATATAGATATATATATGATGTGTATGTATTATATGAATGATTTTCTGTGCTCATGGCCATGCAGCTTTAGTTTATTTTTATTTCTCCTGTCCTTGACTAGTTATAGTTTTAGACAAGGGCAGTTAGATGCACTTTCTCCAAATCCTTTATGAGGTAAGGGTAGAGTTGGAAGTAGAGGTGGTAGTCTTTTGATGTACTTTGAAGCTACCACTTCTTTCTGCATGTGATTCCTTTCTTTAGAAACATCCATTTTCACCCTTTGTTATCCATGCAGGGAATGTGGTCCTGTTTGTGTGGCAGTACCACATATGGTGTTGACTTGGGATCATTTCCTCACACTCGTTTCTAATCTTGACAGGTATGGTTAACTCTTTTCTAGTGATCTCATGAATTTGCTCAGTATTCCCTCAACAAATATATCCTGATGACCTGTGTTGACTATTTAAACTTTATTTGGTAAGTCGTCCCAGGTCTGGTTTTCCAAACAAGACATCGAGAAGATTTCCAAGTCAGTAACGTAACTGGGGGTAGGAATCACGGTTCTGACACCTGTTTGGAGTCTAGTTATCTTGTTACACGTGTGACTTGGCCTATTGTAAGAGTTGGTGCCTGGTTACATGTTTTGTGTATAAGTTATTACATTTTGATATAACAGGCAAAGCATAAGCCTGTCAGGTTTCCTTTCAGGGATCTCTCACCCTTTCTTCCCAATACCCTCATTTTCTCTTTGTCCTAAAATGCCTCTTCAGTTGGGCTGATTGAGGCTGGGAAAACTGCCCTTTGAGCGTAAACCAGGAGAGGACATATGAGGCAAAAACCATCCTCTGTGAGAGGGACGGTGGCCCAAACTGTGCATCTGGGTGTGTGAGAAGAGATGGCATCTGGCAACAAATGGCAGGGCAGTTCCCCTGAGGCAGCAAGCAGGGATGAAAGATGGTTCCCAGAAAGGAATTAGTGTTGAGTGGAGGGGGCCACAGGGCCATTTCACACCTGGTGTTTCCTAGCTGCTCAGTGCAAGTGGCAGGGAAGAAAGGAGACACATGAATCTTGAAGAATATTTCAAAATTTTGAGAAAGTGTTAGGGGTTGGGAGACAAGAAATGACGGAGGAGGCAGAAGAGGATCTCAGATCCGAAAGGCATATCCTGCACACTACTCAATAGATTTCCCTTCCATCCGCCTTCCCACACATTGTGAAGGGTGAGTGAAGGCTTCTGAGGAGAAAAATCAAACTGAGAACGCTGGTGTGTGTAGGTATGAAGTGTTTAAGCAAAGTTATCAGCCACCATTGATACTGCTGCAGAAGCTTAGAGTGCTACCGCACACTCTGTCCTCACACTTAGTTCAGGGGCCTGAGTATTCAGGCACTGGTGATTTATTTAGAAAAAGGTAAAGGAAAACATTTTCTAGATTTTTGATCATTAGCTGCAGGGTTTGTCCAATAATAAGACATTTTTTGAGGCTTGTAAAATGGTAGGAATAACTGTCAAGTAGAGATAATTTTAAGGGAGTAACAATTTGTTACTTGTGGACCCTCACGGGACATATTTGTGGAGTATGAGTATAAAAAAGAAGGGTATATAAATACAAAATATTTTGAATGGGTGTTAATGTTTTTAATGATGATTTAAAAAAAAAACAGTTTGCTTTAGTTGTAGTTGGACACAATGCCTTTATTTTATTTTTATGTGGTGCTGAGAATTGAACCCAGCACCCTACAGTGCTAGGCGAGTGCTCTACCACTGAGCCACAACCACATCCCCAATGATGAATTTTTAAAGACTAAACTGATACGATTTTGGGGGGGTCATGAGTAAATAACAATAAGAAATCTAGGATTATTAGGTCATTCTACTGATGGGCAGAAATTTTCTGGACTTGACTGAGAACCTTGTCATCAAATAAGAATTACTTTCTTCCTATCCTTTTTTTTTAAAAAAAATTGAGAACGTGTCACAATCTCTTTGTTTAGCAGAGATTTCAAAGGCCTAACAACACAGGGTTTTGGTTTTTTTTTGTTGTTGTTGTTGTTGTTTTTAGCATAAATATGGGTATTTTCATCTCTCAAAACAGTACTCCTATTTTTCTGGGCCATGACTGTTAAACCAGAATCAAAATATATTATGCTTTCCTCAAGACCAGTGGCCATTAATGTGATTTTTTAAAAATGTTTGTTATTTATAACCTAACATTTATTTATTTTTCTTGTGGGTTGCCATAGTTTTTCATGATATTACAAAAACGCATATGTGTTGGTGTTGTATGTTTTATTGTTCAGCTTATTGGATTGTTAGGAAAATGGAACAGAAGGGGTGATATTGGAGAAAACATGAAAGGTTTGCTAAGAGGTGGTAGTGAGTTTGATGTTATTAGCAGAGATGCTTCTGAACAATGCTGCTAAGGAATAGGTCTAATGAGATTTGGGATGTTTTTAAAAATTAGTCAGCATTAGTGTAATATTCCTTTAGGGAGCATTTGTAATGCCCACAAGAATGTGTTGGTAAAGAGATCAAATTCCAGGCTAACTTGCAGGTACTTTCAGTAGTTGACATAAAGCACACCTGTGTGTTCTCTTCTCTGACCTCAAAATTGTTTTGAAAAGCTTCTGACATCTGGAAGTGTGAAAAAGAACAGATTTTCATTTGTTTTCTGACAAGTAGGAAAAATACGTTCTAAATATAGTGTTGTGCCTCTATATGGTGCTTGCAGTAAAGGCCTGGGTTACATGCTTCTTTTTTAATTCTCAAAATGATTTGTCTAAAATTCTACACGCTTTGGTAAATGAAATCACATTTTTAGCAAATTTGCAAATAATTTTCCTTTTGGCTCTCTAAAAATGAAATCTTGATTATTTAAGAACATACAAATAGAATTGCATTAATAGTGTCTGTAAGTCAACTTCTCTGTGAGAAATAAAGCTGTTTCTCAGAAAACTACTTTTTCATTGGTAAGTTTGCTTATTTCTTTTTTTTAATTGGTTCTTTTTAGTTATATGTAACAATAGGATTCGTTTTGACATAATTTTAAAGCATGGAATATAATTTGTTCTAATTCAGTCCCCTCCTCCCTCCCCAAGTTCCCTTCCAACTACTCTGCTTCTTATCACTTGTGGAATGAAGATTCTCCAAGTTTCCATGATATATTTAAATTTTATAGTATATTTTCTTGAAGCATTTTAAAGTACTTTAGATAAATAGATATGTGTATGTAATATATACATATCCATTTATATATCCACATATATCCTTATTTATATGAATGTATATATATATATATATATATATACGCATTTACTATAAGGTATAGAACAGCACTCGTAGGGTTTTGTTTTTGTTTTTTATCTAGTCATTTAGAAATTCTCTCATAGTAAATTTTTTTGGATAGGAATAGTGGTCCGAAAGAAAGCTGACCCAGTTCAGTTTTACCTTTTACATAGTGATAGCTAAAGCTTTCCTTTATAACATGCATTTGCTCAATATCACTACTACCTTAAACGTCAAATTTCAGAAAATTTACTTGAAACTTCAAATTACTCTGCAGTAACTTCAATAAGTGAATTGGTCTTTTAAAATATGTCATATCTTATAAAATGTTGAGTAATTTTACATTTTAGCATCATTGGCATCCCACATTGATTTTTATTATAGTTACAGATTTTTCTTTTCAAAATTAAGCTTCAGTTGGTTTGGCATCAACAGTGTGTTTCTTGTGATCTATTTAATTGAATAGTTCCTGGTGTTTATTCTAAAATGCAGATAAATGGCTTTCAGCACATTGTTTATAGTGGAATAGCTCCTGAAGTGGGTCGACATTATCAGCTAGAGTCTCCCTGTCATAACTAATGATCTCTCTGCTTATACTTTCCTGCTGGTGAGGAGACGCTGAACTCCAGAGGCAAGAGCCTGGCACAGCTGGGGTCAGTGGATTGTTTGCAATGGTTCCTATGGGACCAGGATTTTTTCCCTTACTGATTGCTGTGAAATGGGAATGGGAATATGTCCTGGACCATGATTTTAGCATGAACAAAAGCTGTGTCCTAAGAGCTGGAGTGAGGAATATGTAGGCAGGACCTGTTAGAGAGATTTGCTTTACTTCAGATTATCTATTTAATAATTAGCACGGTTTCAAAACTTTTCATGCTTTTTGACTTAATGATAGAGAATAGAAGCCACTAGGAAATTTTCATGTTACTTCTAAGTACGTACCACGGTTTAAATGATGAACATGAATATTGTATTTCTCAAGATGGACAAAATAAAATAAATAATTCTTAACTATTCATTTATCATAAATGGGGCCTTTACATTCTGAAAGATTATCATAGTCTTACTTAGAGGAAAAAAATCTCTTTTAGCAGGGGAGGGATCAACAGGCTTGATGACCATAAGCTAAAACTGAGAAATTTACCAACCTCTACTGTTTGACTGGGTTTTTACACAGAAAAATAGTGCATTCTGTAGGTTATTATAGGAAATAGTTTCTTTTTAGCTGAAATGCCAGCTAATTTTGGCAAAATATCTTGTTTGATCTTGTACGTTCTTTGTGAATATGGAAAACTTTCTGACTGAAGTGGCTATTGAAGATAACCACTGTCACTTGTGCCCCTTGCTAGTATAGTGATAGTTTGGGAGCATTTTGGATATTTAAAATAGAATGTATATGTATTTCCTCTCTTCTTACTCTGTTATTGAAATTTAGGATTATATACTCAATTTATCACAGTATTTCAGGATGAAAAGTGTGACATACACACATCTGCCTTATGACTCAAAATACAAAAATTTTGTGTTGGAAGGAGTTGTGAGGGGTAATTATTTTTCATATTGCATCTTACAGTCAGTCTTTTAGTGGGTTTTGGTTTTTATTTTTATTTGGTTGTTGGTTATTTATTTTGAGAGTCCATGCTGATAATAATTTTAAAAAGTAATAAGGAAACATTATGATCTTACTATAGAAGGTGTGAATGAAAACATTATTGGCATGAATAAAGGAGTATAAAGAAAGAAAATGAAAGGCAAAATCTGTGAGACTTAGAGACTGGACTACAGAGGCTAGTAGGAGTTATACAGTTAAAAACCAAAGTGCTTTTGGAAAATGTTTTGAAAACTAAGCCATTTCTTTATCAAAAGAAGGACAGCTTGGGAAGCATCAGGCCAGAATGTTCCTGTGTGTGCCATACCCAGATTGAAGATAACACAATTGTTATAAAAACATATTTTCAATTCAGATTGCTCCTCGTTTCTCTTCTGCTCAGAACCCAATATGATTGTCCTTTGGCCCTCTTCCTGAAAATGAGAGCAAAGTTGATGGTGATTCAGAGTTCGGCACCATTTTAATGGTAACTTAGTATAATTAAGGGAAAATGGTCAAAACTATGTATCGTAGTCTTACACATATCCATGACCTAATTCGTTCACTTTATTTTACCTTGGATGTACAAACTGGATTAATGGGAAGAGTTAGGAGGAAACCAATGTAACATTTGTGGCATGCCTCCTAAATATTGGCCTTCCTTCAGTTGGTCTGAAAGTGTTACTTGGAACTCTAAATACAGTATTAGTTCTAACACTGGCATCTGAATGTAAGGTAAAACTATTAAAAACTTGTCAAATTCTGAAATTTCTTTTCACCCTATTTCTCCTAATATAAATCCTCTGTATAGATTCAGATTTTTTCCCCCTAATGAAAAGCCTTTAGACCCAGTTTGGTTTAGCAAGTACTATAATTAGTATCTGAGCAACAAAGCAAAAATAATAAATGTTAAACATATCCTTTAAGTATATTTAAATTATAGTTAACTTTCAAAATTGACAAAAATCTCTTCATTTCAAGCTCTTTTGTGTATAAAACAAACATTTGTTTTTGAACCATCTGCTATTAAGGAAAGGACATTTATTTTTTTCTTTTATAAGTTTTAGGTAGTTTGAAGTGGCAGACTCTAGTGTTGGGGACAAATGGTTTTGCTTCTATATAGACCATAAGAGGAAACAGAGTTCAAGTTTGGTGTGAGTGAGTAGTCAGCATCCTTCTTATGACAAAGGAGCAACAAAATTAGTTACTTCAGTGCTATTCTCCAAGTAAATTTTAAGCTTTGGGTGCATAGTGGCTATTTCTCCTCTCTTTGAGCCTGTGGTGCTTTTCAGGCAGCCTGTGCATGATAAGTATTTCTTAAATTGATTTAGACTTATTAACAATTTTATGATGGTTATAATAAACATTTCATTTTGGTTTATCCACACATCAAAAGGACAGTTGTACAGTATATAAAATTTTTAGTGAGTCAATCCAAATTATACATTAAATTTGATGAAAAGATTGAAGTAATGGCAATGATTTGGTATTCAATTTTCCCACCATTTTGAAAGGTTGCGAATTACAAAAGGAATTTGACATACATAGTAAAGGTAAACCTCTTTGAAGAAAGATGTTTAACTGCTTTTGTTGCATATCAATTGTGAAATTGTGCTTAAAATAAGTTTAAGATACTGCATTTTGAAATACCATTCTGAAGGTCGAAAAGACATATAAAAATAGATTCTAGATGTTTAAGTGATAAATTCTGAACTTTTTCCTGCCTTGCATATCATCAGAGGCAGCTTTTAACCATCTGGGAATGTTACATAATATACTCTGGTCAATGGCCTCTCTTTTTTGCTTTCTTCTCCTATTCCAAGTTTTCTTTTCTCTTTTACCTTTCCACTGTCGTATGCCATGGATCCTGAACACAGTTCAATGCTTGACCAGAATAATCTCTCTTGCCAGCTTATAATCAAAGGAGTACTGAGAAAAACAGCTGAGCTGTATTAGGCAACCGCAGTCTGGACTGCATTTCCTAACTGCTGAATAACACATCACAGGTGCAGGATTAGTGCTGCCTACAGTGCTGGGCTTTTTAGTGGGAAGTCCTAGCAATTCTGTGCCTCCTCCTCATGTCTGTCTTCCCAGGGAACCTGGCAACGATATATCAAGCGTGCAGAAATCAAAAGTGAGTAGTGGGAGACGCTTACCATCTTAGAAACATAAGCAAGATCTGTAAAGCCAATTCTGGCACAAGAAAAAGCTTTTTGAACTTAGTCTTTCTTGGCATAGAGTGTGGAATATAACAATTCGGGGGCTTTACAAATTTTATGCACAAAAATCAGATGACAAGAAAATGCAGCTTAACGGAACTGTTATGCCAATGCATATAATGTAGACTATGCTTAAACAAGTGAAGTTTTTTTTTACATGTATTATTTTAGCATCTGTATCATGGTGTTGCATGACTGTGTTTGCCCCTGTGAATTTTCCAGCACTGTCATGGTTAAAATTGTTGTGGCTCCATCTAATTTAATTCTAGTGTTTTGACATTATAAAGTTCTTTGACTCTCTATGGCATTCAACTCTTAATTCATAGATAAATATATTTAAGTCAAAGTTTCATGCTTTCAAATATGAGTTTTAAAAACTGTGAAATTATTTTTTAAAGTGTAAGATTTATTGGATCATATGAAGATTTTGAAAATATAGTGACTGAATCATTTACTTTTGATAAAGAAGGTTATAAAATTACATTAGCAAGATACAGCATATACTTGGAGAAATGATAGCAAGTGCATTTTTAGTAATTATCATCATTTTGAGTATAGATCCTAGGAAACATGTCTGTGGAACATAACAAATACATAAACAACATCCAATGGATAGCGATGCAGGTTTTCAACAATTTTCTTTAGTTTCAAGCTTTCTCTTAAAATTCTGTAATGGCTTTCTGATATTCAAATTTTTAAAATTCATTGTTTCTGGAATCATTATTCCCTGATGTTTGAGCAGAGATAGTCCTTTAAACTCATTGATGATGATAGTAGTTGACAATAGTATATTCAGAGTTTAGTTTAAAATGTATGTACACACAATTACACACTATATTTTAATAATGCAAATATTTAAACACTTTAAATAACAATATACGTTTTAGGTCAATGTGCAGCACATCTAAGGTGTCCTTTAGCAATTATCCTATTGAGCATACACTCAGGATTAGAAACAGAGATTCTAAATACTTTCCAGGTTTTTTTCTTTGGGGAAAAAGAATAGCTTGAACATGCTGCTTTAGCTTCTGATCTGTCTAGCTTTTTTGTTACTTATCTTCTTTATATATGGATCTGTTCAAAGTAGTTTTACACATCATGGTGTCCTGAGAATGCTTTGCAAAGCTGCAGAGCAAATTTTGTTGTGGTGGCAAGTTGAACATCCATTTCGATTAGCTTCAGAACTCTGTGAAGCAGACCACTGATAGAAACGCCACCGAATAAAACCATAGCTCCTGGCTTGGAATTTTGCCAAGTTCTAGTTGATTCTTTGACAATGGGACCATGGTTCAGTTTCTTTCCAACAATGTGTACCTGAACTGACACATTAAATATTTTAAAATATAGAGACGTTTTAAAATTTTAATCATCCTATCAGTTGCGATTATGTTGCCTTGTAGGTATGGATTCAGTTTGATTTTTAAGTATATTTTCAAACATCCTGATTACTTATAAGGTTTTTTTTTCTATTTTAGAGTAGTTTTAGAAGTATTTTAATTAAATAAACATTTTGGTCAAGCTTGTCTAAATTCAAAGGCATGATAAAAATTAAGGGAAAGGCTAGCTATTGTTTTAATTTTTTGAGAGTATGACTGTGATGTCCAAAACTTTAATTACTGCCATAATTAACTATGCTTAGCCAAGTTTAATATCTGTATGGGTTACCTGGAAAACAAATAAATATTAATGCATATATTATTTGTTGACATTTATCTAATATTTAATCTTTTCATGATTTGATTAAGCCATAATCTGGCATCACAAATAAAATAAAATATTGAGTGATTGAAGCTTTCATTTTTTTTTTAATCTAGATGTTTTGGGGTCTCTTGGCAGGATTTTATAGGAAAACATGATTATTCAGCATAATCTGAGGGATTTGGTAGCGTGGATGTGCATGGGGAAAAGAAACAATTGCCTCTGCCTAGAAACATGTATAAATATTTTAAAAAGCTCTACTTTTATAACAAAACCATCACATCTCTTCCATTTAAAAACAAATATGTTTTTCTTAGTCTATTCAGTGTTAACAGTCTAGTTGAAATGAAAAACTGGCAGTTTCCTTGGCTTTGGTGGTTATGTTTTCCATAAAATATATGAATTGATTTCTGCCTACCAAAGTAATTTTCCCTCTTAGGCCATCCTATCTATGACTTAAACGTTTGATGATTAGATATGATGTTGTGACTTCTGTTTTATTGTTTTCACATACTACTTTTTGGTTTCTCTGCATAGTTAGTCTCACCATGTTCCACATGTAGCTGATTTGTCTTATCAGGGAGATTATTTCATTGAGGTCACTCTCAGGTATTCTGGACCATCATGTAATATAGATATATTTAGTTATTATTTTCTTAAAAAGTCAGCATACCACAGGAAGGAAAAAATTCAATGACAGTGTAATAGTCGTCCTTGAATAAACTTGAAATATTTCTTAAGTCAAAAAGCTTTATATTTATAGACACTTTGCTCACAGTGATGAATCTAGAGAGAAAGGGAGAGTAAAAGGAAGTGAAGTGAAATAAAAGAAAAGGGAATTGAAGAGGAAGATGAGAATCAGGAATAGGATAAGAAGAGAAGCAGAAAGGAGATAAAGGAGTAGCAAAAAGGAGGGGGACATTAGGAAAAGAAGAAAAAGCTCGAAGAAAAGATAGGTAAATTTCAGCAGCAGAGAAAAGAACAATCATTGATTTTCACTCCCTCAAAGAACTCTAGTAGATGCTTTGCTTGGATTATCTTACCCAATACTCACTCAGCCAATGAATGCTGCCGTTCTCTTCCTCTTTCTCAAGGAAGGGTAAGTTGCCTGCTGAGACCCATAGCAAGGAACTAGTTGAGCTGGAGTGTGAACCAGTTTGCTTCATTTACTCTGCATCCTGGCCAGGTCTGGCTCCACTACTTGAGGACCATACCTGACACTCCCTGTCATTTGACAGTTCACTGCTCCATAGCATGCCCAGGACTTACACCAGCTTCTTCCTTTGGCTGACTCTCCTCTGACTCTTGAAGTAAGAAAGTTCCTATGTGGGTAATACCACAGTTTCTATTCTATCCCTGCATGTGGTACTCTGGTATTGGAATCAAAATTATGTTAGTACTTCATACTTACCTGAAGATCTAAACATATATTCCCCAATTTTTATTAATGATGATTCCATGTTGTTTATTTGTATACATGTGTATATATATATGTGCCTCTATTTGTATACACACAATATGTGTACATACATATACACACACGTACATATATATACATATATATTTTCTCACCTAAGTTTTTGCTGCCAACAACATAGAAAATCATTTATTTGAAAATGAATTAGTATAAGGAAAGAATTTTGAAATGAAAATGAAGGTCAGACCTTTTGAAATTTATCATTTAAATCTGAGCAAAATGAGTCAAGTTTGTTTATAAAAATCAATTACCTATATAAATTCACTATTGTATATCACTAAGCATTATTTTAAAAATTAGTATTTTTTAAAGCTCTGATTCTGGTTTTATCCCTGTATAAAATAATTTTAAATAAAATCAGTGTAGATATTTAAATCACATTTGATTGAGAAGGGAAATGAGCATTGATGACATTATTTGTTGTTGTAAGCATGTGCGTAGGGCTAGGATGGATCATTCCCAAAGTTCAACAATTCAACACTTTTTTTTTTTGCTGCTGACCTCTTTACTCAAGAGAAAGTACAAACTTCTGTGATTGGAATTTCAATTTCTTTTCTTGCTCCTGCCTGCCCTCTAGTGTAGATGTCACTGAACAGTGGAAACAAACAAAATTTTGGAGTTTTAAAGCAGAGAATTTAAAAAAAAGTCAAAAGAAAAATAGATTATTAGGAAACCCTATGACAAAAATGATCACATGTCACTTTTCAATAAATTTTAAGAATGATATCCATTTTTTTTTAAAGAGAGTGAGAGAGGGAGAGAGAGAGAGAAAGAATTTTAATATTTATTTTTTAGTTTTCGGCGGACACAACATCTTTGTTTGTAGGTGGTGCTGAGGATCGAACCCGGGCCGCACGCATGCCAGGCAAGCGCGCTACCGCCTGAGCCACATCCCAGCCCCATCCATTTTTAAGTATAAATATATATTGAGATTTAATTTTACTTGGATTGTCTATATTATTCATAGAGATTATTCTCTCTATATTTTCATGTAAGAGTTCTGATATTTTCTTCACTGTGTATGACCTAAAGACAATCCTTTATATCACACATTTAAAATGTTTTATTTATTTTTAAGAATGTTACTGAGAACAAAATAATTAAAGCATGGCAGAAACATACTTTAGATTGTAATGGATGAATATTGAAAACAAAATTTGATTGTTTTAAAATTGTACCCATGATTTTTAATATTGTGAATTTTTCATTTACTTTTGTGTCTTCCAGTTTTTCTGTGAAAGTAATGTTTCATTTTTTAAAAAAATCATATGGAAGAGTATATAATAATATAAAATGATACAGAAATATTTTTAAGAACTGATTTAGTAAGTATATACATCAGTGAATGAATTTATTTTGTTTGTACAAAGCTTCTAGCTAGTCATTACCCATTTCCAAATTAACACTTTAAAGAACTTTATATATTTCTGCCTTATTTTTAGAAGAGATTCCATAGAAAATGTGTATATAACTATGTATAAAACTAACATTTTAAAGAAATTATATGCAAAAAAATAGTTTAACTGTTGTAATTAAATGGAAGTCACAGTTAAATCTATGCTGATTATTAATGTTATTTCATGAACTTTGATGAATTTGACTTAAAATCTATTCTCTCTCTTATACAGGAGAATCATAAGGAATGTAACTTAATCATGATATACTAACACCAAAATATATGTCATAAATTTGATTCTTCAGTTCAGTTGTACTCCTAAAAATCTAGTGGTCCTCTCAAAATTGAGTACTAATTTTAGATTGATTTTCAAAAGCCTTTTATTATCATGGCAATTTGGATAGTTAGCTACCTGGTTTAACCACACTGTAACCCACTAAGCTAACCACATACTCAGAATGTCTAAATTCAAACTATTAAGCTAAATAGAGGTTAGTATAAAGGGCTGGGGGATGGGCAGACAAGTGGGGGAAGAAAGGAAACAGAAGTAAAATGGGGTATAAAAGAATGATCTGTTTAGTGTAATATTTATTCCTATAAAATTTCTAGGCAGGCTGAGTATGAAAAAATAACTGGAATGTTATTGGGAAGAAATTTTGTTGGAATTTGCACAGCAGTTAGGTAGAAACTGTTCGCTATCTAGCTTTCCTTGGTGAAAAAAAATTAAGATTTTTTTTGCTTGATTTAGTAAATACAGTATATTAAATTATACTCAATGTTTCTTTAAGGTTTATGTATCTTCTACCTTTTCATCAATGGTTATTTTCTTTTACATACAACTTTAAAACAATCAAATAAAATGAGAATTAATAAAGGTCTTACCTTATATGAGCTATCTAAATCAAACTTTTAATTTTCTCTTTAGATTTCTGCATTTCTTCTGTTTCTAAAAGAGGGATACTAGTGATAAAAAGTGACATACATTCTGATATGTGGTTTTCATAATCTCATGTTCATCTAGATGTTCATTTAATATAAGTACATATATTTTTAAAAATTTATTATAATTTGTTATATGACAGCAGAATGCATTTTAATTCATAGTACACATATAAAGCACAATTTTTTTATGACTCTGGCTGTGCTCAACGTAGAATCATACTGCTCATGTCTTCATACATGTACTTGGGGTAATGATGTCTAACTCATTTCACCATCGTTCCTAACCCCATTTCCCCTCCCTTCTCCTCCCTCCCCTTTTCCCTATCTAAAGTTCCTCCATTCCCCCATGCTTCCATCCTCATCCCCATTATAGTTCAGCATCCTCATATTGGAGAAAACATTCGGCATTTGGTTTTTTGGGATTGGCTTACTTCACTTAGCACAATATTCTCCAACTTCATCCACTTACCTGCAAATGCCATGATTTTATTCTCTTTTAATGCTGAGTAATATTCCATTATGTATATATACCACAGTTTCTTTATCTGTTCATCTACTGAAGGGCATCTAGGTTGGTTCCACAATTTTATTGTGAATTGTGCTGCTGTAAACATTGATATGGATGCACCACTATAGTATGCTGTTTTTAAGTCCTTTGGGTATAAACTGAGGAGTATGATAGCTGGCTCAAATGGTGGTTCCATTCCAAGTTTTCCAAGGAATCTCCATACTGCTTTCCATATTGGCTACACCAATTTGCAGTCCCACCAGCAATGTATGAGTGTGCCTTTCTCCCCACATCTTTGCCAACACTAATTGTTGTTTGTATTCTTAATAGCTGCCATTCTTTCTGGAGTGAGACGAAATCTTAGAGTAGTTTTGATTTGCATTTCTCTCATTGCTTATCCTCTATTGATTTCAGCATCATGGACTAAATTTTTAATAAAATGATGATTCTTTATATATGTATACAGTTGCCTTTTTAATGTCTTGTTAATAGTCTAAAATGCCCATGAGACTGGACTTTGTACAAGTTCAGTAGAACTTGACATCTGTGTGGTATAAAGGTGTGTTAAGAATTGTCATGCAAAAAGAAAAAAAAAATATATAAGAGAGCTTATGTATAAAGGCATAATTTGGCATGAGCATACTTTATATACAGAGTTATAAAAATTGTGCTGTGAATGGATAATTATGAATGTAATGCACTCCACTATTTTCATGCATGTAAGAAATAAATAAAAAAAGAGCTTGACATCAACATGTGATCCTTCTGCAAGTCCCTTTCCATAGTTATGACATTAGATGAAACAGTGCAGTTTCCCATTTTTTCCAACATGGATGGACACTGGAACTTCTTCTTCTTTTTTTTTTTTTAAAGTCTTTCTTTTTTTTTAGTGTTGTTAGTGTTTAAAATGAATCTAACTATGTCTGTTCACTTTGATTTTTCTTCTCTTCCTTTTATCTGCTGCCTTCTGTCTTTTAACCTCCAGATTATCAGTTACTGTTATCTGGCAATTGGAAGTATTTTGATTTGTGTGATAGTGATTTTTATTCATAGGGAATTGACTACACGTAGATTAATAAACAACAATTGCTTGCTTATATGTGAATTATTTCCTTTATTTGATTTCTTTGACAAGAGCAAGTGAGGAGCTCTCTACTTTACCCATATTCATATTTTATATAATGTTTAATGAAAAGCAGTCATCATCTCACAACTTTTCCTTATTCGCTTCATTAGGATGTTGTCTGTTAACCTCAGTTTATGGAAGTGGTGTCTCTTGTATGAGCCTGCAATAGCTTTACCCTTTTGTTCCTGTGAATGTGTTTCTGGCAAAATAGCATATAGTCTGCTTGCATATAAAAATGTTACTTATTTTTAGAAAGGCTAGAAGTAATAAACATCTTCATCTTTATATGAAAGGTGGTTCTTACCTGATTTTCCAGCATTTGAAATGCAGCATTTTGCTTTAAAGGTTGCCTGAAGTTACCAAACTCAGGTGTTTTTCCTTAATAACTGAACGAGCTAACCCAGGATATTCTATAAAATAATACAGGTTGAATATACCTTATTCAAGATATTTAGGAATATAGAAGTGTTATGGATTTCACATTTTTTTCAGATTTTGAAATAATTGCATATGTACAATGGGATATCTTGGGGCTGGGACCCAAGTCTAAACACAAAATTCTTTTATGTTTCACTTATACCTTATACCTACAACCTGAAGGTAATGAAGTTTGTATACATTGAACCACCAGTCTTGCGGCATCATATTGGCACTCAAAAAGTTTCAGGTGTTGGAGTGCTTTTGACTTTCAGATTAGGGATGTTCAACCTGTGTAAAATAGATCATTGGTAATTAATAGAATGAGCTGCATGGATTTACCAACAATGACGCTCGGGTACATCCTGCATACAACGGGTAGTAAACCATTGGTGGATTTGGTATTACTATCAAGCCACACTCATTGGCAGGTGGTGACAAAGAAAAGCTGGACAAGTTCCATCTTTTTGGCTTGGTGATCTTTTTTGGTATCTTGCTTTTTCAGTTGTCATTGATGTTCTTCATACCATATCAGAATATGAGACAAATATGTTCCCTGTTTTGAACTGATAGAGCAATTTAAATGCATTTTCAAATTGCCTAAGTGTTATTTGTTTAAATTTGCAAGTCCATAGATTTAGGCAGATATAGAAACAGGAGTTAAAGCCCCTTTGAATGCAAACAGAAATTTTCATGATGTAAAATGATCACAGAGCTAATTTTTCTGTAAGAAGTAGGACCTTTGTGTACTTTGTGATTATCTGTATAATGACATGAATCCTCCCCCCTCTAATACAGGCTTCAGTGAGCCTATATTAGATATGTTATTTCAAAATCTGTTTTGCTTATTTTAACAGACTTATTATTTTTAAAAAATCACCCCAATCTCTCCCTCTCTAGTAGCAACTTCATCTATGACTCTTCTCATTTTGTCTTTTTTGTATTTTTCCTTATTATCTCTGAATTAATATGTGTACTGCTGCCTTTTAGCTATTTAATTTTAGGCTTAACCTTTGACTTTCACAATAAAGATGAGGGTTTAGTTCTTTTTTAAAATCATACTCACTGTATGTATATATATTTCTATTCTCTTCCACGTAGGGTAATATATTTATTTCTTTGGTGTCCTATGTTTCCATCAAAAATTAATTTCTGAACACTCAATTTGTATTTAAAATGCAAAGTTGATTCTATTAATTTCAACAATGTGCAGATTGCCCTTCCAGAGTCTTTTGACCAGTTCTCAATGAGGCTTTGGGTCTTGTCTTATTATGCATGTGTACCATTATTTTGGGGGGTATGCTTCACCTTCCTCTTGGGTTGGATCTGTCATTAGCAGGAACCTATTAATTCATTAATTCTTCTTTTTAAAAATTTATGTTCTTATTTTGATGGGGCATCTCTTCATCATACTTAAATGATGTCTCATGTATGTGTCATTTTATTCTAGTTTTTGGTTTTACTGTGGGAAGTTCAGTGCCATGCTTAATTATTTTTTTATGGTAATGAAGATTGAACCCAAGGGTGCTCTGTCTCTGAGCTATTTTCTCATCCATTTTTAGTTTTTAATTTTCAGACAGGGTCTCACTGAGTTGCTGAGACTGGTCTCAAACTTGTAGATCCTCTTGTCTTAGTGTCCCAAGTACCTAGGATTATAGGCATGCCCCACCACATCCAGCTTGCCATACTTATCCTTTGTCTCTCTCCTTCTTACCCTTGCTTCTGTCTCTATAAAAACTTAGGCTTTCCTTTTGTTTCCAATGTTAGGGAAGTTTGCAATGGCACATTTGATGTGTCTGTTCTTAAGCTTCATGGGTCTTTTCAAATTAGAAATTCATAGTTTTCATTTATGGGACTTTGCATGATTTATGATACATATATAAGTCTTCTCTGTTTTCTCAAGTCTCAAGAGAGTTAATATTATTTATATGCTGTATTTCCTGAATTGATGCTCTAAGTTACTTAAACCTTTTCCTATATGTTTTGCTCTGTTAGATATTTTTTAGTATTTATTTTTTCACTCATCTGAGCTTTTGATTGACACAATAATTTTTTTGGGGGGGGGATGTTGCTGAGGATTGAACTCAGGGGCACTCAATCACTGAGCCACATCCCTATCCCTATTTTGTATTTTATTTAGAGACAGGGTTTTGCTGAGTTGCTTAGCACCTCACTGTTGCTGAGGCCATCTTTGAACTTGAGATCCTTCTGCCTCAGTCTCCCGAGACTCTTGAGATTATAGGCCACTATGCCTGGCAGATACAATCATATTTTTAAAGTTTCTTATTTGTTCTCCTTTTATCATAACTTGCCTTTTTGATAGATATATTTTAATAAGCTGAGATTACTAATTGTTTTTCTAAAGTTTTTCTTTTCTTTCTTTCAATGATCTATTTTTTCCAAGTGGAAGTGGATTTCTCTATGCTTTTGTTTTATTTTCAGTCTTTGATGTTTGAGTCATTCTTGAGATACTTAAGTGACTATGAATTAGTGGCTCATGCATAGGATAGCAGAGCACTGGAAGATGTGTACATATATGTTACTAGAAGAGTTTCTTGGAAGCTCTTGTGCTTGTCACATGGTGGGGAGGAGGATGGAAGGCAGTAGTGTCTGGTACGTGCATGCATGTAACCCACGAGCCTGCAGTAAGGTGGGGTGCCTGCCCTTCTCTGTGCTTGGCTTCCCATAGTCCCTGACCTGCATGGTGGAAAAGGAAAATAAGGGAGGTGTCTCAATGATGTGACATACATGTTACCCTTCCAGTCGTCTGCAGGGGTGAGGAAGACAAATTACTAGCCTATAGGGAGTGGGGAGGAGTATCCAAGCTCTATGTAGAAAAATAGATTTTCAGCCTCCTGTTTTCATTATCTCCTTCACCTTCCTTTCTCACAGTGCCACTTCTAGACTCTTTGGGGAGTTGTCTGGTAAACTTATGCTGCTTCTCAGCTTCTCCCCACCTTTGTTGAAGGAATCTGTTTTCTTGGCTTTGTTGAATCAGCCATTGCTTGTCCTTTTGTTCCCCTTTCTTTTATTTCTGGTGTCTCCCCCTTCTTGATCTCTTTGATTTTGTAGGTTTCTGTCTAGCCCATTTTCCTCTTATTATAGGGGGATTCCAAAACTAGAATACCCTATAATCTACCCTTTTCACCAAACATTATATTTTACCATTTTTTCTTGTCAATGAGTATATTTAATTCTATTTCAACATTTTAATGGCTACAAAGCCATCTCATTTCAGAGATGTAACTAATCCCTTACTGTGGTAAGCATGGATTGTGATAAGCAATACTGCAAGGAATCTTCTAGCTAAATTTTATACCACTCTTTAAATAGATTGGTGATGTTAGAAAATTGTGAATCTTCTCTTAAACTGTTTCTCCCAAAATGATGTCTTATTTCCAATCAGATGAAGAGGTTTCCTTTTCTACTTTAGACCATTCCAGTGTCACACATTTCATTTAACAACTTTTCCCAGAAGATGGGAAATTCAGTGGATGCTGTATTTATCATAGTAACTCAGGTTGTGTCTGGGGAAGTGATAGGCATCCAATACATGTTCCTTAAGTAGATATCTGCATAATAAATAAATTTTTATTATTTTATTTTTTAAACTTCAAAGACAGCCTGGTACGGAAGGAAGTAGAATGCAGTTAGTTTTAAATACCCTGTTTTCATCACTTTATCCCTTCAGGCAATTCAGGTCATCAAGTTAGTAAGGTTGAGAACCAGATTTAAAAGAAAGGAGCCTTGGGACAGGGTAATATAGTGATATACCCACACACTACCTGGATCACAATCTTGCTGACATTCCTCCTGAACAAACTTGCAACAAATGGCTTGTAAAATAAAGTACTAACAGAAACTGTGTTTTAACTTTTCTTTTCTCTATTGTACAGAAATAATATATACCTATTGAGATTAATGTGTGATTGGATTTAACAAATAGTCTTTGCTTAATCTAGCCTAGGGTTTCTCAAAATGGTGTCTGTACATCAGCTATCTCAAACTCAAATGGATCTTATTGAATATGCTCTTTCATTGACTCACCTGAGTTTCCAGAATCATAAGCACTGTGGACAGGGAAGGATTCTTTTTTTTATTATTATTAGTTCCTCATGACAATACAATGATCTTGACACATCATACATTTGAATCAAATGGGGTATAATTTCTCATTTTTCCAAGTGTACAGGTTGCAGAATCCCATTGGTTATATAGCCGTGTTCATACATACAGCAATACTAGTGTCTATAAACGTTCAAAATACCTCACATGTCCACTGGTCAGCATGCTTTACTAGACTAAGTTGGCAAAGAAATGTTTGTTAGGTACACATAATGGAAGTTTGAAAAACGTAATGAAATATTAGAGTTAATAATGCTAGAAGGAGAGTCTAATAAATGTCATTTTATTAATTTTTACTTCAACTACTAGTCTCTAAGAATTTGACTAATTAGCTTAGAAATTGAGGAATTCATCCTAGATTATTTTCCCCTAAATTTCTTATTCTGTGATGTAACTGGGTGAAATTAATTCGTGATTCAAAAAAAAAATCACACTGTAGCTATTGCATATATGGCACTTCTTACACATAACTTCAATTAAAAAACAGAGCCCCACAGTATTTGGTTTAGATAATATTTTGTTGAAATTTGATTTATAGTCTAGTTAGATGTGTTATGAGAGACATTATAAATTGAACATTGGTTAAGGTGATAGTTATGGAGGGATGTGGTGTATATGAGAGCTCTTAACACAATTCCTGAAACACACATCAATTAATGCATTCTCCCTTTTATGTAACATATGTTTGCTAACCTTGACATCAAATGTAGGTGTTTATAATTATCTTCATTTTAAAGGATAAGCAAATGAAGTTCAGGAAGATTATTTATAAAGTTTTCCAAGGACAACTAGCTAGTGTGTACTTTAGTTGATTGTAAAACCAGGAAATTTTGTCTACAAAATCATATCTACTATATTGTCGTCCACCAAAGATAATAGGAACATCACTAAATAGTATGTCAGCACCTTCACATATAAAAGCTGATGGGGAAGATGTATCTTTAAAAGTACATCTTGATATTTACTAAGTTTTTATTTTCCTACCTGATTTTTTTCAAGGAAATATTTCTGATAATTTCTTTTTTAAAAATACGTGATGTGTGTCAAATAGAGAAACCTTGTGATGTGGTAGAAAGACAGTTTTAGGTTTCAAGCAATCTGTATTTTAAATTCTAGATCCTTTATTTAAACTTTGTGAGTCTTGATTTTTCTCATCTGAAAAATGGATTTGATAATATTTAACCCTTGCATCAACATAAAGAGTAATCTTTAAACAGGGATTCATTGAGCAACTTGTACTTAGTTAAATACAAGTATTATAATTTGATACATAAAGCAGTATCCTGGGAGGATTCTGGGTATTTATTGGGGACATGTATAGAATATGAGACATACATAGAAGGTATATTTTTTAATATAAAGTGGAAAACCCTCTCTTTTCTGTTTAAACCTTAGTCATGAGTATTTCATTTCTTATTTACTCTTACATTATTCTTTGGAGAGAAGATTGTGGCAGGCTACCTTGCATTTGCTTTAACTCTCACTCTTTCTTCCTTTCAGCAAACTTCCATGATAACATGCTTTTGCGAAGTTCAGGAAAATTAAATGTGGGCACCAAGAAAGAGGATGGGGAGAGCACAGCCCCCACCCCTCGTCCAAAGGTCTTGCGTTGTAAATGCCACCACCATTGTCCAGAAGACTCGGTCAACAATATCTGCAGGTTGGTGATATAAATGATTTAAGCCTAGCTTTAACAAGTGGTCACACTTTTTTTTTTTAATCGTAAGCCAGTATTTCCAAAGAATACATTTTGAAGAATAGTGCCTAACTACAATAATGCTTAGAGCTGTGCTGTACTTAGGGAAATACAGAATTATGTTTTACCCTGACACAGCATTCTGAGACGTCTTCCTTCCTTCATATAGCACTCATGCACATAAACAGCACAGATCCCAGCCTTTCTGTCAAGGAGCAAAACTACTTATTTTTTTTTTTTTCAAAATACCAGCTCCCTGCAGTCAATTCAACAGCAGCAAGTGCCACATATGTGTAATGTTTTTTTGTTTTAAGAATTTATGGGAAAGAACACCTAAGCTATTGGAAATATTGACAAACTGGCTCTGGGAAGCAATATCATGTGGAGCATATGTGAGTCCTTTAGATGTCTTAGGAAAGACATTGTCAAAGAACTAGAAAAGTCAGCGTTGAACTTGATAATCGTGGTTTTATAAATGCTTTGTAACATTTGAAACTGAACGGTAGGCATTTTTCTTTCTTACATGTCCTTATGCACTCCCATCCATCTTGCTGATCACCATGGCTGTGTTTACTCTCTAGTGAGAACAGCAGTGAATAAAGAGCACAGTCTAATGAGGCCAGAATGTGCCAAGGGAGAAGTGGATAAGTTAACCAGAGAAGTGTGGATCTCAGGAGTTAAAATGTCAGAGAAGCAGAACAGACTGTGTTATAGTTTGGATCTAGAAATATCCCCTGAAAAGCTCGTGCTTTTAAAACAAAATCCCCAATGCAGAAAGGTTCAGAGGTGGGGCTTTTAGGCAATGATGAGAGCTGTAACCTCATAAGTGTCTTAGTTCATTTGATGAATTAATAATTTGAATGGACTATTAGGTGGTAACTGTAGGCAGGTGGGGCATGGCTGGAGGAAGTAGTTCATTGGAGGAGTGCCCTTGGGGATTTGATCTTGTCCCTGGCTTCTTGCCTATCCTCTCTCTTTGCTCCCCAGCTGCCATGAATTGAGCAGCTTTCCTCTGTCATACCTTCTGCCATGATGTTCTGCCTCACCCTAGGCCCAGAGCAACAGAGTCAGCCAGCCTTCAACTGAACCTCTGAAACTGAGCAAAATAAACCTCTGAAACAAAATAAACTTTTGCTCCTCTAATTCGTTCTTGTCAGGTATTTTGGTTAGTGACAAAACAAAACAAAACAAAACACCTGACTAACACACATCTGGGACTTTATCAGCCAAGAATGTATGGGAAACTGATTTGAGTCTTTTTTCATTTTCCTTTCAGAGAGTTTTTATAAAGTTTCCTATGATGCAGAAAATCTAATATAGGTTGAGAATCTTTAAAAATTCAGAAATCCCAAATGCTCCAAAATCTGAAACTTTAGATTACAGAAATGATGTGCCATAAATTGAAACTTACAAACCTAACCTTGTGTGGCAGGTCATAGAATACAAGCTCATTACACACATTGTATGTTATCTTCAGGCTATGTGTATAAGATGTATGTGAAACCTAAATGAATTTTATTTTTAGATTAGTTCCTGGCCCTTAGATATCTCAGGAATATGCAGTTATTCTAAAATCTGAAAAATTCTCATGTCTGAAATACCTCCAGTATGGGTAAGGACTGCTCACCTTGATAAGCTTACTAGAATATCCTGAAGACCTATATAATTAACACAAGAAATAACATATTAACTGACTAACACAGAGAGAGAAGTTGTTGGGTGTATTCAAAGGCACATGTCCATTTAATCAGCAGTACCATTCAGAAGGGAGGGGAATTGCATATTCTCATTTTAGACATGGGATTTGGGATCCAGGGTAGTCTGGCAACTTGGGTCTTTACTATAGAACAATGCAGAGATCACTGAGTTTTGTGCTATGGTAAAATAATTTCTAGTTGTTTTTCCTGGGAAACACTATCTCTTTACAATAAACAGAAGATTGTCAGGAAAATTAATTTGTTTTTCTGAATAAAGATAAATTAGCAGGAGGAAGCAAATTAAGGGGAGGTAGTTTACTGTTTTATCTAAGCCTGTGGTGTTCGTAATACATCTCTGTGTCATTTGAGCTATTGTCTTAGTAATCCTTTGTTTAGGATTTTCCATATCTATCTCAGTTTAAAATATTTGTCTTTTTTTTTTTTTCATTAGCCACAGGAGTGTACTAAGTTGGCTTGGGAGAAAATGGCCAGGCAGGGGAATTCTCTGTTGTAAGAAGGGGATCTTATTGTGTTCAAAGAAGACTGGTTTTCTTAGAACAGAGGGAGTAGGAGATGTGATAGGAGCTGAGCATGGAGACAGGGGAAAGATAACTATGCCTGGTAGGCTGTCGTCAGCAAACCTAAGAGCCTTGGAAGCCATTGATAGAGGTGTTTAAGTGGTAGGGCCAGTGGAGAGTTACATGATCCTTTTTGTCTTTTTAAATTTGCTTTGCTGAAGTATATTAAATGGGTCAGAAGGAAACAAAAGTGAATTCAAGAAATACAGTTAGAGAACTTGGAAGGGGATTCAGTAAGAACAGTCCACGTGAGAAAAGGATCTGGAGCTAGTGTGGTGTTGGTGCAAGAGAGAATTGGATGCATTTGAGAAACATTCAGAAGGTTAAGTTGAATGTTAATGGATTGGATATTGGAGGGAGGAGGACAAAAGAATTTTACAAGGCTTAGGTTTAGATTTAAGTGCATAGTATAGCCTTTTATTGAAAGAAGACAGAGGCAAAGAACCAAGTTCCTGGCTCCAAACTGAGTTTTTTTTTTTTTTTTGACATTTTCCAATAAATAAGTGAAACAGTCTGTACAGTGGGATATGGATCTGTGCTCAGAATAAAGATTGCTTTGACGTGGAGCATTGGTTAGTGTTTGCTGTAAAATACATAATCTCAAAGTCACAGAGGCTTACATGTAAAGACGTTTATTTTTTTCACATAGAGGTTGATAGATGGGTTGCAGTTGTGCTAGGCTCTGCTGGGATTGGGTGGGCTTGACTTCGGGCTGCCAATGGGGTATAGGCTTGCTCTATATTTCTTCATTTTTCTTGGACTAATGGTTGCCTGGGACATTTCTTTCTCATTTCATCACTGCCGTGGAGGAGTGATGTTTTAAAACCCCTTTCTGCATCATGTCCTCTGATATTCCATTAATCAAATCAAGTGATGCAGTTAAGCTCAAAGTCAAGGGGAAGCCATCGTGATGGAGAAGGATGAGGAATTGGGATCAATAGTAGAACAATCTACCACCACCTACCAGAGTAGGACTGAGCCTTGAGACATTTAATGCTTGAGTCAAGGACATATCCCAGGAGATTAAGAATTAGTGTCCCCAATGCTAATTTTACCAAGGGAAATATTAAGGCTGACTATCTTCAATGCAATTTGAGGTCAAGTAGAAAAAGAACTGGAAAATGGCAATCAGGTCCAATGACATCAATAGGAGCAGGTTGGAAATATTTAAGGTAGTAGAGATGGAAGCCAGGTTGAGATGGGCTTTGAATTATATGTTTGCTAATCTTTGATTTTTGATAATGAAAGAAAGAAAATCACAGGAAGAAAAACAGCAATAACAAAAGAATCCCTCAAAAGAACATAGATACACTATTATGACCAGCATAGGTGGGTTAACTTGGAGAGGTCAACAGAAAACTAATATTTGCTGAAACTTTTATAAGTTTATAAGTTTAAAATAACTTTTATAAGTTTCAGTAGCATATTTATTTTACCTATCTTTAACTAATAAACATTTCTATATAGAATGTAGCATTATCTATATTTTCCAGGTAAGAAATCTGAGGCTGTGGAAAGTTAAGTAATCAGTAGGTATGATGACATGATGAAAAATCGTGGCCACAATTCCAAAATCACGAATTCTTAGCCAAAAGCCAACCCTGACACTGGTTCTTAGAGGACTGAACATCCACTCTTTTTTTTTTTTTTTAAAGAGAGAGAGAGAGAGAGAGAGAGAATTTTTTAATATTTATTTTCTAGTTTTCGGCAGACACAACATCTTTGTATGTGGTGCTGAGGATCGAACCCAGGCTGCACGCATGCCAGGCGAACGCGCTACTGTAGCTTGAGCCACATCCCGAGCCCCAACATCCACTCTTGAGTAAAATGCACATGTATTTTTCTAATGAGATTTCAACTCCAATTGAGACTTCTGTGAGCTGAGATCAATAATGTGCAAATTACAGGGACTACTTTTGTTCCCTTGTCCTAAGACATAGATTAAATCCTTGACTTTCCACCTTCATTTCTGTTAGCTCACACTGGATTCTTTGCCCTCCAAAGAGTAATTCTCTAGATTTCTCTGGTGAAAGATAGCCACCCCCTCTAAAAGTAAAATAAAAATGAATTATTAAAAAAATAATATAAACTTTGCAAATTACATGCCCCCTTTTTTCTATTTCTATCATTTAGACATGGATTTATACATTGAAATTGCTGTATGAGTTTCAATTTCTATATTAACTCCTTCACAGACCAGCAATAAGCAATTTTCTGTCCTACTGGGATGTAACTTAAGCAACGCTGCATTAAGTCTTGCACTCTGAAGTAAAGCAGTTTTCAAGGCAAAGGGGTGCTTTCTTATGCCTTACATAAGGGCTGGTCTAAGTTGTTTGGCCTGAGGCCTTGTACCAGGCAAATGTCAGTCAAACAGTGTGTCCCAGGAAGGCTTCACGTTCATCACATCCCAAAAGGGACCAGAAACGAGTACTATCTACTATAAAGAGATTCTGAAATACGTCACTGTGAGATTGAGAGATATGTTAATTCAGAGGATGTGTACAGTTCAGGGGTTCGTAAATTCTTCACTAGTACCATCAATTAATTGCTCTATCAACCAGGTTCCACGGCCAAAGTCATGCCTGGATTGATCTCTATTAACTGCACGTGTGTCTGCTACCCAATTGCATGCCATTCCCATTGTTCATGGTTTGCATATTGGAGAATATAGTGCAAATATATCATGACTGAGTATCTATATATCTATAATCCAAAGTAAGTGTAAAACCATTTTACTTTTCCCCTCACGATGATGTCTGTCTTCTAAATGTTTTTCCAAGAGTAACTTTGCATTGTAATCCTTCCAATTCCTGATTCTATTCCTAGGACCATAGACCATCAATGCAAAGTCTTAAATAACTCTTCTTATGTGATTTTTCACTATGCAAATGTTCTGTATCATTTTCCTGTTCTAGCAAGTGTTATCTTAGACTTGTTTATTTTTCTCTATATAACTGAGTCTGGCTTTATATAGCCTTCCTGTTTTACTACTGTGATCTGTGATAGTCATATTTGTTCTCTCTCAACATCTCTTTCAGGTTTCTTCACGCCTTCATGAGTGTCTGTCTATTTCTAAAAATTATGTTACATTCTTTTTCCAGAGGTAATTTTTAGTATTGGACACTGAACATAAATTCTGCCCCAAAGTTTTCAGGTTTTAGAGAGATGATAAATTGAAATGTATGTTTGCACAAAAGTTATGCAAATGACATCAAGCTGCTTAAATTAGGAATTAGACAGGTCTCTCACTATATATCTTGAAGGTCATAGGGCCAAAAGGAAAATCTTAGGGGCTGCAAGTCTTTTTACAGGGTATATTAACTTGGGCCTTTTAAACCTCTTCCTGAGTCTTCAGAAAGGTGCTCCTGACCTGGTCTCAGAGGATTTAAAATAAGCGTGCTTACTTTGTGTGCTGAGTATCACTGTAAGCCATCCAGTTTTTGCCACTGTTGCCCAGGCCACCTAAACATTGAACTTTATGATTCTTTTCCAGGAGAGCATGCTGATTTCAAACTATTGCACTCAGAAGAATGGTGGGTCCCTCATTAGAAATTTATTTAGTTGAAAGAGTCTGTGATTTCAAATTTGCTGACAGAGCCTTTATGAAAGATAACTCTCCTTTTATGCCTCTCATTAATCAGAAATGAGAATGTCAAATGAGGCCAGTTTGTTATTGGGCTTAATGAGAAGTCAATAGTATAGGAGTCTTTAAAATGGTACATAGAGAACCATTGAAGGTAATTGATCAAAGCAAGAAAATGTAGACTCTATCAGGCAATGCTGTGTGCAGTGGGTAAAGGGTTAAGAGAGGAGAGAAGTCCTTCAAAGAGACAGTGGGGATCTGCACAGGGTGGTGGAGGTAAAAATATATGAGCATTTGATGAGTGTATAAACTGAGACAGAGTGGAGAAGTCTTATATGTCAGAAAAAATAAACACAATACTAAGTCATTTAGTGTGTTGACCAGGGAGGAGGGGTGTATGCTAGTTACATGTTCTTGAGGACAGAATAGAAAAAGGCAACCCCCACTGGGGCTTTGTCATTAATGCAACTGCACCTTCCAACTGCACAGCCCTCTCAGAGAAAAAGCCAGAGGAGGGCACAGTAGAGCCATATATATTTTATTCCATTCCTTTCCAGTTGTATGGGAATCTATCTAAGAAGTTAAGGAAGGGAAACAAATCTCTAGAATTCTATTGCTTTGGTAATTATTACTGTTCATCTTTTTTTTTTTTTAACTTTCTAATTGGTAGAAAACACTTAGGTGGCTTGTGATTTCTATTCCCACTGCTCCACTGAATGCTGTTCTTTCTTTTAGGTTTTGGTGGCCTGTATTAGTTACTCTAATGTCACTTAGCTCAAAAGCAAAGGCCCCGTCGTTCTTGCCCTGACATTCTTGCCATAACGCAGCCAGAGTCATAGTATTCTCAACAAATATCAAATGAACCACCATTAACGAAAAGCTCTATGCATTTCCAGCTGTTTTAGTTAATGGACTGAAATGTGCATGATTTAAATAGCAACTTGACAAGCTGTATACCTCTTTTGAGTTTACCTGTGACAGGAAATTTTGAAAACTTACTTTATTCCCTTGCATATGAAATTGATATTTTTGAAGATAGGATGCTCTCAAGCATTTGCTTACAAATGACCCAATATTAACCAGACTTCAAAGATCCATTCTAACAATTACATTCAAACTAACTTTATGAATTCTAGTATTATAACTAAAAGAGAGAAGGATAAATACTGATTAGTCAAGAGAACTGTTATTTCTTTGGGTAGGTGATATTGAACCTATTGCACCCATTTATATAATTATTTTTTTGTAGAGACTAAATTTGAAATAATACTTTTAAATTTTCAGTCACTTGATTGAGCAAAGCAGATACACTTTTAGAAATTATTTCACAGCGACGTTAATCTTTATAAAGATTTAAACTAGTTAGAGGAAAAGTTTTACGGTAGTGCCTTCTCAGCTTGGTGGCTGTGAGCAGCCCTTGGGTTTTCAAAAGAGAGACCTGAGGTCTTACTGGAAGAATAGAGTTGAAGGGACCAAGGCTTGGATGAGCCTTGTACACACTGTACTCACGTTAAATCACAATGCTGTCAGTGCAGTTTTAAATGATGTATGAAGTTTTTCACCATCTACAAAGCTCATGAATGAGGATTATAAACTGATGTGACCAGAAATGAGAGGAATTAAAAACCCTCAGTCTCTACTTGCATATCCACCTAAAAAGCATATAATTTAGTCCCTTGAAGCTTTAAAGCAGGTGCACTCCTTTCTTGTTGGTTTATGTTCACTTGGACACACTGAAAAATCTCTTAAAGTGATTACTCCCCTGATGATCTTTCTAGATGTTCCAGACACCCTTTTGCTCTTAGAATATTGGTCAAATTTAAGAAGCCTTAATCCTGCAGAACCTTCTGGAGAGTTGAGCTATATTTTCCCTGCTGTGACCTCATGTAACCTTTGAATTCTCACATTCTTTGCTTTTTTATGAATTTGGTGTTCCGTGAGGCATCCATCAGCAGCACTCTTTATCCTCTCAAGTGCTATCCTGTTTCGTTGTGTACTTTTCTTTGCCTGTGACCCAGAGGGGGCAGAATTTTAAAAATGGTTCATCTGTTGTTCTTCTATTTTTAAAAATTCATGATCACCACTCTCATCGTGATTCATCCTATATTAATGTATACATCTCACTACTTTTGATTTGGTTTTAAAATTATTTCTATTTTGATTTCCATTATGATTCTTCATTTCCTCTTCCTGTCACTATCAACACTGTAGGAATGAGGCTGATAATCTACACACACAGAACTAAGTTTAAATAGGTCACCCAGGCAGTGTAACATCAATAAGCCAATGGGAGGAGTCAGTTGCCCTCTGTGACATCCAGTGACCAGCTCTTGATGGTGGGCAGAGTTGATCAGCTTTGACTCTGGAGCATAGGTTGGTTTAGATTTATGCTTGTTTGACAATTGAAAGCTCTCCTGTGATTCTCAAGCTAGTTTCCAGTTAATGTTCCTTGCTAGACAGCAGTTTCAGTGAGGAATTTATAAATTACTTTAGCTTGCTGCAGATAATATGCCCAAAATGGCTCTGTCACCTTCTTTCTTGTTCTTCAACTAATATTCCTTTCTGAATTTATATTGATGGCAAATGAATTCTTTTATCCAGAGTCTTTCTCTCTTTCACCATCCTTTTATATATTTTTTGATTCCTCTCTTTGCAAACAAGGAGGTGTACATTTAAAGCTTGAGTTATTCTCCTTCAGTTTTGTATTTTCTAGGGCATTACAATAGTACTTGCCAACATCTTTATCTGATTTTTCTATTGCCTTTTTAATTCTTTTTTTTTTTTTTTTTTGGCAATTGTGGGTGGAACCCACTGAGCCACNATTTTTTTTTTTTTTTTTTTTTTTTGGCAATACTGGTGTAAAGAAAATAAGCATAGAGGTTTGCACCACCACTGAGTTGCATCCCCAGCCTTTTTTATTTTTTATTTTGAGATGGGGGCCTCCATAAGTTGCTTATGCTTGCCTCAAACTTGTGATCTTCCTGCCTCAGCCTCCTGAGTGACTGGGATTACAGGCATGTGCCACCAGGCACAGCACCCCTCTCCCCTTTTTTTACTCTTATAAATTTACAAGTCCTTATTTTCAGACTTTGATTAACAGGAACTCATGATTAAGGAGAAACTATTCTGTAGATTTAATATATTACATTGACTGCTATAGCCCCTATGAATTCCTAATGTCAGAAAATTAGGATGGCTTATTTCTGATAGTTCCTGAATCTAAAGATAAGAAATGTAGGTTATATATCATCTAAGTATGTAGGAAAAGAATTTTAAAAACCCTATGAGTACTTTTCACTCAAATTGTTTAAATTTCTAAGGAACACTTATTTATTACCTTCAGCATCTATATGGTTTACATTTTCCTGGCAATTTTAGTGAACTGGCTAAAAAGCCCCAGAGAATTTAGAACATGGGCTATTGAGAGAATTTTTTTTCTTCTCAGTAATATTCATGCATTTGACCTTCGTCTAACAAAGGTATTTATCATTGACCCTTCCAAGCCATTCATTAGTATGTGTGAACTTTGCTCAGCTACTTCTTATAAACTGAGGCATGCTGGATTGCTTGAGGGTGATAAGCTGAGTAAACACTTCTAAAAATGTTGATGATAACTGAAGGGCTTATGTATGGCAGAATGCTGCTACCGCTAAGACAGAACAGACAAACTACAAATCACAGCTAATATATGCTCCAAGCTTCCTTCCCTGACCTTTCAGGACTATTGTCATCTCCATCTTGGACACTGAGCATGCATATGTGTAAGAAAATAATGGAGATATGTTTTAGTACTTTGATTCAGAAGACCTGCAGTAGTGGCTTATGGCTTACACTGGGAGTCTACTGGCATTTATTACCCAAACTTGTGAAGACAGTAATGTCTGTTTTCAAATAGTTATATTTTTACCAGTTCTTGTTTTTCATTTTAGTCCCAGGATAGCAAAAAAATATGCGGGAATTAAGTAAGAGAGCCTTTATCCAAACCCTGGTTTTGCAAATATTTATCTTTCAACCTTATATAAGTGTAGTATTCTCTCTATCTCCAATTTCTTCATCTGTAAAATAGAAGAAATATTACTATTTTCTCTCTTGCTCAAAAAAAATATATGACATTAGTGAATTTTAACCTAGGAAAACATAGAAATTAAAAATTTGCTTTTTTTGATTGTTTTGTCAAAACCCCGTCTTTCTGTTGTCTGCCCTTATCCACTCCCAGCATAAGCCCAGACTGCTTAAGCCAAACTTCTGGCCAACCCAGAGACAGGGAACCCAATGGTGGAGTCTTTGCTACCTAAGTTGTGCCCTGCTGGACTGGCTCCTACCTGTCTGTAGTTGTCATACCTCAGTGAAAATAAGTTTACTTCACTACCTCAGGCCAAGGGGAGCTGGCCTAAATATTCACCTTCATGGGTTCCAACTCCTGCCTGCCTTCTCTCACTGACTGTATGACTCATGTTCTCTGAGCCTCAGTTTTCTCACATAAAAGGTGAGGATGGTATTACTTCCTCAGAGTTTTATGTCTTGATTTCTCCAGGCAAGTGGTATCTGTGAAGGGCCAAAGTTCATCAATGGTATATATGGATATCCATGTTAATTAATGATATGTGTTATTTGGACATTTTACATCCCGTTGCACAAATTTCTAGGTAGAGAAGATATTACTAAATGTTTCTATGATAATTAAATTTACTTTCATAAAAGGGAAGTTTTGAGATTCTCCAAAGTGTGTAACTTATAAAGATCATTGACTTTCTCCTTATTTATAATGAGGCAAATGATACATGTCATGTAGTTTGCTTTCCCTGAACTCACAGACTTTCTCCCTCTGCCTCCCCACCTATCTCTCTCTCTCTCTCTCTGTGTCTTTCTGCCGGTTTTGCTTTTAGCACAGACGGATATTGTTTCACAATGATAGAGGAAGACGACTCTGGGATGCCTGTGGTCACTTCTGGGTGCCTAGGACTAGAAGGTTCAGATTTTCAGTGTCGGGTAAGGAAGATAACCTGATTTCATTTGTAATTTTGCATTGGCTGTATTTCTACCAAGATTCAAGTAAGACAAAATAGTTATTTTTCATGGCTAGCCCATTTTTAGTAACCTAGAAAGTAATTAAAAATTCTCATTGGACCAATTCTCCTTTTTTTTTGAAATGCCCTTTTTAGTTTTGTTAACTTCTTGTTAGTGTGTCATTAGTTCATATTCTTCAAAATCCATTTTATCTAATTGCATTAAACCAATACTTTTTCCTCAGTTTATGGACACTGATTATTACAAATATAGTGGTAATTTGATTGAAATGCAGAAGTTGCAATAATATACAATAATTTGAAATGAATTATCTGATACAAACTAACATTTTCAAGATGTTTGTATAAAATTATTGGATGTTTAAATGAGTTCTCTTAGTAATCGTTTCTTATATTTTAGATGAACTGAGTTTGAAATTTAGAGGAGACTCACTTAAAGCTGTTTGGGTTCAATTTTAGGACACTCCTATTCCTCATCAAAGAAGATCAATTGAATGCTGCACAGAAAGGAATGAATGTAATAAAGACCTCCACCCTACTTTGCCTCCACTGAAAAACAGAGGTAAGACCAAGGTGACTTTCAGGCTGGCAAAGCTTGGGCACAGTAAAAATGAACATGGGAAGCATTTTTTCTTTTTCCAGCTCTTCTACCTGCAACATTTTCCAGAGCTGAAACGGAGGGCTGAGACAAGATAACATAATGAACCTGTCACTCAGAGAGGCATGCAGACAGTTCTGGGGACAGTAGTTGCCTGTGATTCCACTTTTAGGATGTGTGTTGCTTTAACTTCTCCCCACTTCCCTCCCAGAGTCGTAGTTCCTAGAGCTTGCAGGGTGTCTCAGGAGAGCAGAGGGAGATGGTACTTCATGCTTACCCACAAAAGGTATTCAGAAGTTGTATTTAACTTGAAAACTACCATTTGGCTTCCTTGATTTTAAAATAAAGACCTTATAAAAGACTAAATAAAAGATCACTTGCTATATGACATTTCATTTTATCAATGCTAGAGTAATTTTTAGTCATCATATATCAATAGACTGATAAAATAGGGATGATGTTTAAAGTTTTAACTTTAAAACTTATACATTTAAGTTTTGCTCATTGAAAAAAAAGATATTAAATCCCAAAAGACTTTGTATTAAAAACAACTCCCATGTTTCCTTTCTCCTCTTTGTTCTCACACAAATAAATTATTTGTATTGTTGTGGTCTTGATTCCTAAGTATTATATAAGTGGGTTCAAGGGATCCTTCATGGTGGATTTTCTTTCTTTCTCCTTTTTTTTTTTTTGTACTGGGGATTGAACTTAGGGAACACTTAACCACTGAGCCATACCCCCAGCCCTTTTTATTTTTTATTTTGAGACAGGGTCTCACTGAATTGCTGAGGACCTTGTTAAGTTGCTGAGACTGGCTTTGAACTTGTGATCCTCCTGCCTCAGACTCCCAAGTCACTGGGATTACAAGTGTGCTACATCACACCTGGCTGATTTTATTTTATTTTTTTTATTGGTTGTTCAAAACATTACAAAGCTCATGATATATCATCTTTCATACATTTGACTCAATTGGGTTATGAACTCCCATTTTTACCCCAAATACAAATTGCAGAATCACATCGGTTACACACTCACATTTTTACATAATGGCATATTAGTGACGGTTGTATTCTGCTACTTTTCCTATCCCCTACTATCCACCATCCCCTCCCCTCCCATCTTCGCTCTCTACCTCATCTGCTGTTGTTCAGTTCTCTCCCTTGTTCACCCCCCTTTCCCCTCACAACCTCTTATATGTAATTTTGTGTAACATTGAGGGTCTCCTACCATTTCCATATGCTTTCCCTTCTCTCTCCCTTTCTCTCCCCCCACTACACAATGGAGTATTACGCAGCACTAAAAAATGACAAAATCATAGAATTTGCAGGGAAATGGATGGCATTAGAGCAGATTATGCTAAGTGAAGCTAGCCAATCCTTAAAAAACAAATGCCAAATGTCTTCTTTGATATAAAGAGAGCAACTAAGAACAGAACAGGGAGGAAGAGCATGAGGAAATGATTTTATTTCTTAAAAAGAAAAAGAATTCACATCAAAAATTCACAATTAAAAAAAAATTCAAGCAATAAGATATATAGAAATAGATAAAGACAATTTTTGCTTTCCAAACTATACTTTAGAATTTGAGAAAGAAAATGTAAATAATTGACTTAGGTTTGGTGAAAATATTTCAATAATAGAGTTAGACAATAAAGTATGTTAGTTACATAAAAAAGTGAGTGGCTAGCTCTGGGGTGGAAGGATATCAAAATAGCCTTGTAGAAGTGACACTTGAATAAGACTTTACAGATGAACAAGAATTACCTAAGTGTGAGGAAGGATAGGCTACATGGGTGAAATTTAAAAACTAAAATGACTAATGTAAACAAAGCATTGTGCTGAGTATTATGTGAACTGACCCAATTTATACCTTACAGCAACTCTACGAAGTACTTAGGACTGATGGTCCCATTTTAAAGACGAGGAAATTGCAATATACAAAAAGGTTAACTTCATCAAATTTACACAGCCTGTGCGTGACACAATTTGCTTTGCTTATTTTTCACTGCAGCACCAGCAAAGCAAAATACCTTAGGATAATATTCTTTCTCAAGAATGAGGAAATATGAAAAATAATTAGATCAACTCCAACACCTTCATCAAAAACAAAATATGACTCAGAAGCCTAGTAACACTGCAGCTGGTGGTAAGAATAGAAATGAGAAGAAATGTCTGTTCTGAAGTGAAGGAGGATGTGAAGAAGTCCCTCATCCCAAAATTACTTCTTAAGTCACATTGATTTATTTATTTGTTACCCAGGATTGAACTCAGGGCACTCGACAACTGAGCCACATCCCCAGCCCTATTCTGTATTTTATTTAGAGAGAGGGTCTCACTGAGTTGTTTAGTGCCTTACTTTTGCTGAGGCTGGCTTTGAACTTGTGATCCTCCTGCCTTAGCCTCCCAAGCCACCAGTATTACAGGTATCTGCCAGCACACCCGGTTTATAGCAGCATTTGTTTATTTTTAATGAACACTTAAAGAAATGATAACAGTGTCAAAATGAAATAAATAGAAGCTCTTGCTTTATTAAGTAAGATGCTGATTTGGCTTTTGAAAAAACAAAATTTCTATAATTGAAGAAATTTGGTGTGGGTTTTAATGTTTAAATATTGAAATTACTCATATACTACATATAGACTTTATAGAAAATTTTTCAGAAATAACCTTCTGTTTTGGAATGTGATAATTTTAATGTAGTTTCAGTCAAATTATAATACAGAATTTCCAAAGTTGAAAATTATTTTTCCATTTAATAAATATAATGTGAGCAGCTTACAGATTTATTTTAAAATGCTATCCCTGACATGCCAGAAATGGTGGTATACACCTATCTATAATCTCAGTGATTTGAGAGGATGAGGTGGGAGGATAACAAATTTAAGGCCAACCTGGGCAACTTAGGCCCTGTCTCAAAAAATAAAATAAAATAAAGCTGGGGATGTAGCTCAGTGGAAGAGCACCCCAAGTTAGATCCCTAGTACAAATAAATAAGCCAACAAGTAAGTAAATAAAATGCTGTCCTTTAGATATTGCCAATTATAAACTAAAGTCTGTAGGTAAAGGCATCTAACTAGTGAAACATCCATATTCTCCTCAACAGATCGAATGTATGCTAGTGTACAGCATGTGAAGGGGAGCCCAGAATAGACCTTCTGTTGTGCAGGTTGTGCCCTCAGTATTGTAGACCAGTATACGAGACTGAGCTCAGTTCCTTGCCAGGGAGTAGTGCTAACATTTCTTGCAATGCTTCGCTCCTTTGGTGCCCACTGTGTGTTCTTGCTGTGAATAAGCATAGGCTGTTGTGACTGGCACTGAAGAAGAGATGGCTCAGGAAAGCCGAGCAGATGTCCAAAGCCACTCAAACATGCAGGGGACCATGCTCATGATCTGTAACTAGAGAGATGCGCCACGGTCTGTGGACTGGCCCAGGACACCAAAGGCTACTCAACAGCCGGCCCCTTTAGTCCTGGTTTCTCACTCTGCATGGATCTCCTCCTGAGGTAGCTGCTGAGTGGCTCAACTCTTGTGGGAACCTGTATCTAGGAAGCTGTGGGCTGTGCAGAATTGGCATCAGGAGAGCAGGCTGGTGAGAGGCCCAGTCCTTGAGCTGTGGCCAAGGCAAGGAGAACTCCTCTACCCTGAGGCCATTCAGACTTGGAGGAGCTGCAAAAAGGGGCAATTGTTAAAGTGGGTAGAACTGCCTTCCAACTGGGCAGCTCTTGAGAATGACACATGACTGGGTTTTATGCCAGCTATGTCTCTGTCTTTTCTTACCAGTGTACATAAGATATACTGGTATTTGTCCCCTCATGCCCCCCCCCAAAAAAATATAATAAAATAAACACTCAATTCCTATCTGGGAAATTTGGATTAAATTTGTGTGTAAGACAGATGAAAGGAATTCAGAGGTAATTAACTTATCCCCCCCATTCTCATACAGGAATTTGGATATAAAAGTTGTTTCTTAAATCTCCTTTGTTATCAGGAGATACAATCCTAAACAGTTTTATACGTGAGAATAACTAGAATATTGTTTTTATTCTTAAGAAGAATTTAAATCTAGATTTAACTGTAAAAAGAAATCCCAATATATGATAAAAGTAAATATATAATGTTATTACTAACATTGTGTGTCAAGACTATTCTTTATACTGTATTGATTGGATGATATCTCCTACTTATCCATAATCATTAATACTTAGAGTGCTTGAAAAGATATCTTTGGGCAAGTGATTATTTTCCAAGATCCTTTCTAGCTGTATGATTTTTTTTTTCCTTTTTATTTCATGTTGCACATATGAACCACCTTCCAGTCCTGTAAACACAGTCCTGTCAGCCTGAGGAGTTCCTAACTACTCCTCTGCTGGGTCATTAGTAGTGACAGGTGCAGTTTTGTTTCGAAGTTGCTGATGATCCTTACTTGCCTCTTGGAATCAGTTAGACATCCCTGGAGACCTCTTGGTTCCATTTCCTGAGTAGTTGGAGTGACAGTACAGGTAGAAATAAGCTGCCCAGAGAGATCTGTGGGCTCTGCTCTTTTCCTGATGGGTATCTGGCCGTGTTGGCTTTGGAGACTCTGGCAGAGACTTGAATGTTTACATTTGTTAATGCTCTGAGCCCAGGTAATGGTAGATTAAAACATGACTGGTGTGACAAAAGGTGTATTGCTAAGGATCACCTGTTCATGAGGAGAGACAGGGGGATGGACAGGGAGGCTGCAGGCACTAGGGTATTGGGGCCAAAAAAAATGTGAAAAGGGAGGTAAAACTAGCCTTAGAGAAAGAGCTTATTAGTAAGGAGAGAACCTCTTAGAGCCTTTGTGGTCTCATTGTTTTCACAAACCAGAAAGATCATGAAATGAGAAGTAAATACAGTGTTCTTGCAGTTTCGGGTGTATTCTGTACTCATCATTTACATGAAAAATAAAAGACAAGGGAAGGTGAGAATTTTAGTAAAACTGCATCACTGGAATTAATAAGAGTTTTGTGTCCTTATACTGAAAATGTGTTGTGATTATGTGAACCTCTGTAGTTTTAGTTGAGTAGCATTCTTTTTGAATTTCTGCAAAAATCAAACTTTTCTTACTTTTAAAACTGGGAATACATTTTAACCTAAGTTTCTAGTTACAGTTTTTTTTATTTATTTATACATAGGAAATGGAGGAAAATTTTACTGAAATAATTTTTGTTCAAAATTTCAGCCTGCTAATTTTAAGAATCTACAAATTATTTTCAAGATTTGCTAAGTAGTGCATTTTAGACAATGCACTTGCTATTGCATATGTTCCACTGCTTTAAAGCTGGCGTGGCTTTTGCAGAGTACTTTAGTAGTTAAGTTCTGAACCCCTTTATCCTGGACTATTGGCAACATTTCTGAATTTATGAATATAAAACTACTTGTTTTTAATGTTCATCATCTAGTCTTTTGAGAAATAGACAACTTTCATAAATAGTCATATGGATCATAAATAGTTATTAAACATATATTTTAGACTCTTAAGTAAATTATAACATTCATTTTAGAAGTATTTACAAGTGGATAGGAGTGTTATTCTGCAACTTTATATAGTTAAAAAATAATACAGACATACAAAAGTAAATAAATACAAATGCAAATATATGTATACATATGTGTGTGTATACTGATACACACACGTATGGGACACTAATAGAGCAAGAGAATTATAAAACAAATATAAAATTTTAACAATGAGAATAATTAGCATATTGGAGTTGTTTATTCTCATAGATTCTCTGTAAGGCTGAAATCTTTTCAAAATAGTTAAAACATTCTTACATTGATAATGCAGTCTTTTTTTAAAGGATGTTTGACAATATGACTTGAAATATATGTCCTTTGACCTAATAATTATTATAGGAATTCCAAAGAAATAAGCATTGACATGTGCCAAGACATATGTGTTTACTTACTATAGGATTGTATTTATTATAATAAAGAAGTATTAAAGCAAAATCTTTGAAATCTCCTAAATAAACAAGAGAAGACTGGCTAATTAGGATGTCCCTACATATAATAATATGTAGTCTTTAAATCATGTTTCAGAAAAAAAACAAACACTTGTTGTTTTGGAAAATGTTCACAATATTATAAATGAAAATAATCTATAATGCAGTATATTATACCATTTTTGAATGATTTTGCTTATGAATTTTTTTATTCATTACAATGATACCAAGATGGCATATACTTAACTGTTGGCTATAAATTCTCCTGTGTGGTAATGAGGTAGTGATTTTGTTTTTAACTTTAGTTAATTGATGCTTTTTAGTTTTTCTTCATATAACATATACTTTTTTAATGGAAAAAAAAGTAACATTGGGTGGGATAAGAACTTCATCCAAAGAAATTGTTTGGGTGGCCATATTTGTAAAGATACACAGTTGGAAAATCTCCACTTGTAATAAAAGACAATAATAACTCTTCTCAAGGTAAATGTTGCCCTTAACAAAAACAGTACTTATTCTGTTACTGTATGAGTACAGTGCACATGGCTTTAAGTCATTTTTCTCAAAATATGGCCCAGCAACCACTGCATAAAAATTACCTGGGTGTGGTGGCTCACACCAGTAATCCCAATGACTTGGGAGGCTAAGGCAGGAGGATTGCAGGTTTGAGGCCAGCCTCAGCAACTTAGCAAGACTGTATCTCAAAATAAAAAAGGCTAGGATGTAGCTCAGTGGTAAAGTGCTCTTGCCTTCAATCCCCAGTACCAACCAGCCAATAAACAAACAAAAACCCATACACACACAGTCATAAATGTAAATATGCATTTGTATTGAATGTCTTTCTGTCATTCTTACTCATACAAAGTTTGAGAAAACAAGCATTAAGTAAATATGGTTTGTCAAGAATGAGAGTTAAGACAAAGTGAATATATTTAATGTATTTTTATATTATAACTTCTATATTATATATATTTAATAATATATAATATCATTTAAAAGTTTCACATATTCTTTGGCAAGAACACATTCATTCTTTTATAGTGTGTTTCCATTTGTAAAAAATTGTATTCATGAAGGACATCCATTTGCTCTTGTCCTGTTCTCTCCATGGGTTTATCCTGTGCCAAGTCCGTTCCTTCCAGAGAGGAAATATGTGCTGTTGAAATGTGTCTACGTGAAGGATGATTGACATAAGTCAAACATGTAGTTTTGAGTGTCTATATATTTTTAATCAATTGTCATGCTAAAGTGTTTTCATATCTTGGATATATTGCTTAGCAAGTACTTTTGAGAAAAAGTTATTTCCTCATTTTAAGTAAAATTATTCTCCATACCATGACTCTCTTTTTAATTTCAGATTTTGTTGATGGATCTATACACCACAAGGCCTTACTTATATCTGTGACTGTCTGTAGTTTGCTATTGGTCCTTATCATTTTATTTTGTTACTTCAGGTAAGTTTCTAACATGTAGATATGGAATTTGGCATTCATAGTACCTTTCATAAACTAATATTCTACCATTTTTTTCTATTGATCTTCTTCATTGAAGCTTTCCTTGGTCTAATTGGATTTTAGACTTAAAATATTTGAAACTATTGACAAATATTTATCCTAATGAAGTTATAAATAGGTACCCAACTCATTTCTACTTCAGACATCAAAACTATTCTTATAAATATTTCATCTCTAAGGAAATCAGAGGGAAGTTCCAGGACTGATTACTGCTCAGGTTGATTCTAAGTAAAGCAAGGACTACGCTGAACTTTGAGTAGTTCAATTTATTCCATATTTCTTGAGCTAAAAATTTCCCATATAAAAGATTTTAAATATAATTTATAGATTAAATGTTAAAATAAAAAGTTGTTATAATAAAGTATGACAGCTACAAACTATTTGCAGTCACCTAAGAACTTATTTTCTAGTTTATGAAATAATGAAAGATCTTTATACCCATGTCATTTGTCTTTTGAGCAATTTAATATTCATTTATGATACTCTGCAAATGTGTCAATGAATTGATTCAAATAAATTCATGTTCTAATTGAAAACATTATAATTAAAAGGAAAATAACTTAGGGAATAAATATTGAAACTATGTGGAAATATTAACAGAATATAGAAGTGCAGTTGAAAGAAGCAGAAAAATTGTAAATGGTTGACACTGTGTAAAAAACATGAAGTTTATTTTTAAAAAATCAGTCAAATTTAAGATTTGTATTTTAGAAACCTTAACTAAGGGCAACATTTGATCTTGTCTTGCATTTTTGTGATAAAATCAAACCTGCTGTGACTAGTGTTTATCTGCAATGCTTTATCTGTGTCAGTACATTTCAGTTTCTAAAATTATCCCAATCGTCTATCCTTAGGTATAAAAGACAAGAAACCAGACCTCGGTACAGCATTGGGCTGGAACAGGATGGAACTTACATTCCTCCTGGAGAATCCCTGAGAGACTTAATTGAGCAGTCTCAAAGCTCAGGAAGTGGATCAGGCCTCCCTCTGCTGGTATGAGAAGAACACATCTTGAAAGGAAATGTCTTGTGAAAGGAAATGTCAATAAATATAGGGTTTCATTTTACTGAAATAGATAGGACAGTGGAGAAGGAGAACGCTTTAGGCAGTCGATTGGACATCAGATTTCAGATGCAGGGCTTCCTGATAACATTTTGACATATTGAGGGTAAGGTGATTGTTTTTTAATGAAAGTGTATGGTTACAACCTAGACCCTCAGACATCTTTCTGATACAGAGCAGATTAGAAAACATTAAACGTGGGACCATCTTCCCTCTGTTTTCATTGAGGATAGCATTACAGCACTTTGGCCTGGCTACTGAAGGCAAAAGTATTACAACCAATTGGGATCTGAGCACTTCTACAAAGGAAGAAGGCTGCATTTCAGCCACAGAGTTCATGTTTCAAGTTGAGATCTTAGCTTTTCCATTCAGGAGAGGTTTAATTTTCCAATGGTGAGTACTGCCAGCCTGGACAAGCATATATATATACCAAATTCCAGGCACTTGCTTTAATGAGAAAAATATTTGATTCTTTTATGAACCATGAAGAAAGATAGTTGGGATTCATGATATAAATAATTCTCCTGAGGAATGATCTGGTTCTGACTTTGGATATCTTATTTACCTTACTCATCTGATGGCCTTTGATTTACTACTATGAGTAATAATTTTGAGACCAGGCAGAAAATAACTTATGGAGCTCTTTCAGCCTTCTAAAATCTTTGATCCTGCTAGGTTCTTTCCCTGGATATGACATTTTAATACCCAGTGCTGCTCCTGGGTCTTCTTTCTTGGCTTGATACCCATTGCACCTAAGCTCAGCCTGCCTGCCCACCCTCTCCTACCTCCCTTCCCTAACTGCATCCTGAACTCTAACTTCACCTTTGAGTAATTTCTTTCTTTCTTTCTTTCTTTCTTTCTTTCTTTCTTTCTTTCTTTCTTTCTTTCTTTTTTTTTAAGAAAATTCTCTTTAATGGTCCAAGTTCAAAGTGGAAATTCTGGTATACATTATTATTACCACAAACAGAAACAGCCTATACACAGATATGCACAGATTCATGGCAAGTTTCAGTTACAAAAGAGGTGGAAGAATTTTCTTGACAGTTCTTTATGTAATTCAAAGTAAATAAAATTAAAATTTTGCAAGCCACTACAAATATTATTGCAATTGGTATTTTAATTATCATGCATTTACTATACTAGAAAGGAAAAAACCCACTTTTACCCACTATCCAAAAAAAGAATTAAATAATTTTTTAAATGACTGTTCTACTCAAAAGGGAATACGAATAAAATGGTAAAGTAAAAAAAAAAAACAAAACAAACTCCATTTCAGGATGGGGTGGTAGGTCAGTATTAGAGTGCTTGCCTAGCATGTGTGAGGCACTGGGTTTGATCCTCAGCTCCACATTAAAAAAAAATGAATAAAATAATGGTATTGTGTTCATCTACCAAAAAAAAAATTAAAAAGCTATTACATTTGTGCCAGTATCATCTAAATTAAGAGTGCAGTATCTTTCAGACATATCACTAATAAAAACAAACTACAGATATTTGAAAAGTTGTACTATCATGAACAAAATACTTCATAGACATTTTTAACCTTTGAGCAATGAAAATATTTCCTTTGTCCTCTCACATAAAAGGAGGAAATCTGTTAATAAAATAACTAATATTTCTATGTATATAGTGCTTTCAAAACCACCACATCATTTTAATATATATATATCATAGTGATATATATGTGTATATATGCCATTGTTTTAATATATATACATATACATATATATCATAATGATATATGTGTGTATACGTCATTATTAACTGAAATTTACAGATAAGAAAGCTGAGACCAGTGATCAGACATTCAGAATTTGGTGGAGCTGAAACCTGAATTAAGAACTTCCAGCTCTACATTTCATATAATTTCTACTACACCCAAAGAGAAAGAACATTTTTATTTGTTAGTATTTTATATATGAAAAATCTCTGCATTTAAGGAAGATAAACATCATCTTGCCACCCATGTAACTTCTCCATATATAAAGCAATATATTTTTATTTTTCTTTGACCTGTACTTGAAATTTGTTTTTGTCGATAACTATCATTTTTTTTTAACACAATGACCTTTCTGTAATTACTTCTTGAAAACCAGGTATGTCCACATCTTCACAAATGTAAGCTCTTTATGGAACATTCCTCCAACTTATGGCCAAGGCCTACTTCACATTTTATCTCTCACAACTTATCAGTTACCCAAGAATGAGCCAATTTATTTTGACTTTTATCATAATATTTTCCTTTTAATACTAATATGGCTGCTTAAAATAAGGTTACAATTAATGTTAATGTATCTGTGTGTTTTGGTGACCTGGGTCCTGTTTGAAGGTGGAGATTATATTTTATTCACTTTGAATCCCCAGTAGAATGTCTGATTCATTAAGGGGCTGCTCAGTCATTTGTTTTAGAAAGCTTTCGGTTCCTACTTTGGCAGTCTATAAGGATACTGTTTCTATAATCAAGATACCAGAATAATGACATTTTCCTTATATCATACAATTATTAGGCATACAAATCCTCAAGCCACATTGCCTGGGTTGTCTAGTCTAGACAATGGCCTTTACATATATTCCAATTTAATCTTCATTCTAATCCTGTGATGTAATAGAGCTAAGTGTCACTTAATGACAGGGACAGATTGTGAGGAATGCTTCACTAGATAATATCACTGTATGAACATTACAGAGTGTTCTTATACAAACTAAGAAAGCTCTTCCATCAGTAATCAAATTCATTATCTTACGGAATCATCATTACATATGCAGTCTGTCATTGACCAAAACCTTGATAAACAGCAATGAATGTACTAGAAATATATCCTTGCATTTCACATCAGGGGATACAACAGAAATAGACCAACTAATTGGTGTGTGAAAAAGTAAGGATTTAAACCTAGAATGATGGGACCCAGTCAGGATTTGAACCTAAAATCTGTGCTTTTAACCTTTGGAAGATAGGAAGCAAATGTTCAATAAGTCAAAGAAATGCATTTGATAGGAGAAATAAGGAAGGAGGGTTCTATAAAATCCTGTCAGTAAAAAAAAAAAAATAAACAAATAAAGTCTCAGCATTACAACTTTAATATCTGGTTTTAGGATTTGGTTTTTCAGATTAAAATATGCTGAAGTATATGGTCTTTTGTCCATATATTATTGTGTAAATGAATATCTCACCTTAGTATAGATTTGTTGTTTATCTCATTAATGGAAGAAAAAGTCATGCCTTAACACATATGTGGACCTAATGTTTACCAGATGACTTTATATCCTTTAATTTGGGGTCCTCTCCTTTTTTTTAACATAAAATACCTATTTCTTTCTTCCTTAAAGAGAAGGAATATCAGAGTTTTTGAAAGAATTAAGATAGTGTATGTTTCTGTTCTTTGTGTGTGATGCACATGTATTCACACACACACATCACAATTCCTGGCATATTATTTAACATACATATAGTATGTATTTAATAAGTAATAACTTATTGATACTTACATTCTATTTTTTTGATTTTGTAAAGAGCACAAGGTAATTTTTCTAACTGAACATTAAAGCTCTTTAGTGAGGAGTCTTGTGAAAATCTTTCCCATACATATTATTAACACAGCCTTATTAAGTGAAGTATTTTAAGCCACATATTTGTTTGTAGAGGGGTGGTGTATGTGTGTTTGTGTGTGTGTGTTGCTCATTTAGAGACACAGGAGAGAGTAGGCAACATTATTAACAGATACGTATTTTTGGCCGTCCATATGGTACATGGATTTAAACATTAGACACTATCAGATCATTAAATAAGATGCTAATCCTGGAATAGTTATAGCTCTTTACAAATCCTTATACATTCACTTGTATCCAGTGCACATGAAATAATTCTTTTTTAGAATCACAGTTACTCTGATTTATATGTAAGATGAAATCAACTTGTAAACAGAAAAGGTTTCTCTTGGTTCACATTTTAGAGATTTCAGTCAGTTAGCCCTGTTATTTCAGGCTTGTGGTAGCACATCATGACAGGAGAGCCTGAACTGCCCATCTCATGGTCAGGAAGTAAAAGAGAGAAAAGAAGAGTCCATGCTCCACAATCCCCTCTGAAGGCACACTTCCAATGATCTCAGTTCCTCTCAGTAGGCCTCATCGGTTAAAAGTTTCCACCTCCTCCCAATAGCACCAAATTGACCTTTGAGGGGCACTTAAGATCTAAACTACAGCAAGATATTTTATCTGTACACCCAACTTTCAAATATTGATGTCTACCAATATAATATAGAATGAAAATGTAAGTACAAAAAGACCAGAAATATTTGCTAAATCAAATAAAAACTCAAATTAGTTTTTAAAATTTTCAAGTTATATTTTCATGCCCTTAGATGTTATAATCCCAAAATATAAGTGCATTTTAAATTCCTGAATGTTAATTTATTATCTTGAAGATAAGTTGGTCCTAGTTTATCAGGCTTTGCCAATGCTGTCAGTACTTTCATTAAAGAAGATGTATTATCACTAGAAAAGAAGCAGATGCAGAACTGTTTATGTTAGGGAATATTCACAGATTTACATAAGCAATGTTTTGTAACATCTATAAATCGAGTACAATCTCTCTTTAATAGATGTGGCAAGTTTCCTATCAAGTGAGTAATTAAACTGCTTATGTATTTGGCTCCCAGCTGCTCAGTGCTCTTGAAGCTCCTGTCAAACGGTTTGGGGATGGAGGTATACCAAAGGTTTCCTTGCATAACACATTTGGCTGCTAAATGGAGGGCGACTGCTTGTGTGTACATACTTGCTTGCTTATTTCCATTTGGCTTCATGGCTTTATAGTATATCAGTAATTCTCTTATTTTAAATTCTTTTAAAGAAACAGACTTTTCCCAAAAAGCTTTCAGTTTGTTATCAGTGCCAATAATGGTTTGGGGAATGAATAACATTACCTTTTGAATTGATAAAATACCTTATGAAAAAAAAAAACCACCAAGAACTGATCCCTGTTGTAGACATCTGTGGTAGGTGGAATAATGCCTCCCCCCATTTCCATACCCTAATCCTTAGGATCTGTTATGATAAAAGACAAAGGGGAATTAAGGCTGCTGATCTGCTGAATGTGAGGTGAGGTTATTTGGATTATTTGGGCTGTTCATTGTTATTGTACAGAGTTAAAACTGCAAAAACAAAATGGAAAACTTAGGTTTTTACTCAATATAAAACATATCTGTACATGAGTACATTGTAGTTTTCTGATCAGATTTTACTAGAGTTCTTTGGATTCTTTATGAATGTTTTATAGATTATGTAAATTACCAGAGATGTTTAGGCCTTCCAGTTATGGAACCATTAATATCGGTTTTCTTAAAATATCCTTTTGTAAGTATCGATTGGAGAAAGATTATGTGTACAGGGACATTTAACTTTGATTTCACTTTTATTTTCTTTTTCTTTGCTCTACTGCATTCTTTAAAATTCTTCGGAGCTGTCTTATAGCTTGTTAAATAACTTTCTCTTCAGCTCGTTAGTTTTCTCTCATTAACGTTTCTCTTTAATCTGCTGCTTTGCCTGTCCGTTTTGCATTTTTAATTGTGACAATTAACTATTCTATTTCAAAAGTGTAATTTTCAATAATCTCTTCTTGTTTGCTTATTTTTCATTTGTTGTTCTGTTTCTTAAACACTTCATTTAGTTAGTTGGAATTCTGTATCTGAAAATTATAATAGGTTAGCTGACTGAGTTAAATTCATTTGCTGTGTTAATATGGACTCACAGTGGCTGTTTCCTTTTGTCTTTTGTTTTAAGGAATTCATTCTGTTGGATCTTCTCTCCCTTTTCCTCTTCTCCTCTTTTTTTTTCCCCTGTTGTTCTCTTCCTCCCCACCCACCTTGGAAGTTTTCTCTATTGTGAGTCCAACAGTGTATTACAGTCAAGTTATGTGATCACAAGAGTTTCTTCAAAATACTATGATCCCACCATGACTGTGGAGTGAAAAGTATTCGGCATTTGATTTCCTCTAGAGAGGATTTATGTTCATTTTTCGCCAAGAGCCATGACATGTGCCCCACCTAGATCAAATTTAGTACTGTTCCATGGTTTTAGCTTAATGCCGAAGTCCTAGAATTGCCCTGGCACATGACTAAATGGGTCAGGGTCACTCCAGGAGAACTGGGCTGGCACAAAATAATGACACACAGACAGAGAATTACCTTTTTCTTTGGGTTCCAGGACGGCCCCTCTGATCCAGCTCCCACTAAGGAGGCCAGGCAGGCAAGAGAGAGAGGGAGCACACCTCAAACCCAGATGTTATTAATGGAGGGAGCGAATCTATGGAACAGTCTATCCAAAAAAAGGGCAGAAGGGTGGGATTACAACAAGCAGATGGGTGTAATTCAACCCCATCAGGTAATGCCCATTCCTAGAGCTACACCTTTATTATCAGAGTAGAGGTAAAGTCCAGTTGCATTGCAGGGGGCAATACCACTCCAGTACTTCTCTACTGAGGACTTAAGTAAAGGTGTGTGCATAGCTCCTGAACAAGGTGGCCCCTGACACTAGAGTTAAGTCCCCTTAGTTTTAAAAAATGTTTGAGGTCTTATACTTTGTATACAATCAGAGATATGAAAAATTGTTCTCCCTATGTGTAATAAGAATTGTGATGCATTATGCTGTCATATATAAATAAATAAAATAACCTTAAAAAAAAAATCAGTGTTTAGATTCTGGATCCCAGCACTGGTATTATTCTCTGCCAGACAGCAGTCTGGCTCTTCTGTATGTTTAATGTATATTGTTCCTTGCTTTGGTCTCAGTTCCCTCCCTTCTTTCTATTCCTTTTTCTTTCTTCCCTTTTTTCTTCCTTTTTTTTCCTCATGTGCCCAACAGTATAATTTTGTTTCATCTTAATGTATCTGTGATTGTTATACGTTGGCAAGAGTTCCTTCAGAGAAGCCAGGAACCCAGTATAGTGGGGAAGTCAAAATATTCTGTTTTGCCATTAGCTGCGAACCCATTCACTTTTTTTCCCTCTGTAAACATTACAATAAGAGGAATGAAATATTTAATAATTTGGAGGCAATATGTTGAGCATTCAGAATCCATAACCATCTCAAATAGGTTTAAAAGGGAATAGTATAAATTAATAAATAAATACAAATAACTCATCTATATAAAGAAAAATCCTGACTACATATATTTTACATGCACTAATCGTTTCTTCTCTGGAAGAAAAAAAAAAAAACATTAAACAAATCTGTAGTGCCATGAATACACTAACAAGAGTGTTTTGGGATTTCACAGGTCCAAAGGACTATAGCTAAGCAGATTCAGATGGTGAAACAGATTGGAAAAGGTCGCTATGGGGAAGTTTGGATGGGAAAGTGGCGTGGCGAAAAGGTAGCTGTGAAAGTGTTCTTCACCACAGAGGAAGCCAGCTGGTTCAGAGAGACAGAAATCTATCAGACAGTGTTGATGAGGCATGAAAACATTTTGGGTAAGTCTATACAGCGGTGCTCAGGGTTTTCTGCTTCCCTTGGTCTTTCCGGCAACATCTGCCTATGAAAGTCTGTGTACATTTGCTATGAAATGTATAGATGAGTAGAGCTTTTCTTCTTGGCATTGGCCCAAGACCACAGCTTCTAGTGGGAGGCCTTACAGGCGGAATGACCAAGACACTCCTGTGAATGGATGGCAGGCTGAACTTGGAATGCTCTCAAATGTTTTTCCTTCAGAAACTGGAGATACAAACGCAACACCAGAATTTCTTAGGATTTGAAGGAGCATGTATTTTTTTAAATGTCAAAAATTATGGGCATTTTATCTGCAGGGTTTATTTATGTCAAGAATTTATGATAAGAATTGATTGACTTTCTATTAGGCCAGACATGATCTGTCTGCATCACGGAAGGGTGAATGCAAACTGATCAGTGCGGTGTGTATCTTAACTCAAGACTGGGTTTTGTAAACAATGTTGTTCATGTCACTTTAACATCATAAAGGAATTTAAATGTCATCTACTGATCAGAAAGGAGTCATGTTTTCCAACGTAAACTTTTAATCATTCTTCATCTCTACAATTTCAAGTGTGTCTGATAGTTATTTGTAATTTAATACCACCACAGACATGATCGGAAAACTTAGTGAAATGCTAAAAAAAAGACATCTCTGGATAAAGAATCATATTTGAGATTGTGAATTATTCTAAATTTTATTGAGAAAACACCTCCAATCTTTTTTGTCTCTTTTCCTTTTAGGGTTCATTGCTGCAGATATCAAAGGGACTGGGTCCTGGACCCAGCTATACCTCATCACAGACTATCATGAAAACGGTTCCCTTTATGATTACCTAAAGTCCACCACCCTAGACACTAAATCCATGTTGAAGTTAGCCTACTCTTCTGTCAGTGGCTTATGTCATTTACACACAGAAATCTTCAGTACTCAAGGCAAACCAGCAATTGCACACCGAGATCTGAAAAGTAAGAACATCCTGGTGAAGAAAAATGGAACTTGCTGCATAGCTGACCTGGGCCTGGCTGTTAAATTTATTAGGTTAGTATCAATGTGAACAAATGTGCTTTTTATGATTGTTTTCTATAATTTTAAAATATTATTCACTCTGTAGCTCAGTGTTTGTAGGATATTTAGTAGGTGAGGCATTTCATTAATACCAGCTTTTCTTTGAGGGCAAAAATATCACTCCTCATTTCTGTGCTTATCAGGGACCTGGCTTAGAAACTGTTGATGTTAGATTTGCAACTGTTATGAACCTCTCTTCTGTGGAAAAGAGGTAGCTAATGCCTGGGAATCTGTTGTCAGAATTCTGTGTAACATTTGTAAATAGGAAAATGTTTAAGGAAAGAGCTATCAGTTATATAATGAGAAAGGCCCTGTTTTGTTTTGATTTTTAATTTTTTAATGGAGAATAGGAAGATAACTTGCATGAGTGTTTAATAAGAAATATTAGAAACTTATATAATACACCCAGTATTCAGCACTATTCTACTGTAGTTTAAATGATGAATATAACACTTGGGCACATAAACTGGGGTGTATTAACAGTGGTTTTCAGACCCCCTTTGGGCTGGTTGGTCTACACAATGTAGAGCAGATGGGCCCAGTTGGGACTTTATTTTAAGTGGAAAGGCTCCTTTTTTTTTTCCAGGATGATTTAATTAGAGGAATGGTTCCTCTGTTCTGAAAATAAAACAGCCAAGATGAGTTTGGGTACCACTGGCGTAGAAGAACCATCATATACCTACCTGCCTTTTTGAAAGCTCAGTTTAGATTCGAGGGAAAGCCATGGAATGATGAAAATTTTGGAAAATAAAATTCACAAGAAAGGACAGATGAGTTGGTATTTCCACCTGGAAGTAAAGGCTGCAGTGTGATTTAATAATGAACCCCAAACATAGAAGGTCTTTACCATTTAAACATGACAAATTAAAGTTCCTGATCTTTAAAAACAAAGGAAATGCTTCGGGCTATAGATTTAAGTTAGAAATATGAATCTCCTGCCAATAAAGATTATTACATCCCCTCTTCCTTCTGAGTTCTTTTTAATGACCTGTAGCCCTTTTCAAGTCACACACACACATGCACACACCCTGGCATGCTTCACATTACTAACCTTTCCCTCCTTCCTCTGTTAAATTTCTCCATAGAGGTACAAAGGGTAATCTGCTTTCCCAGCCTAGTAATTTTTAATGTCATATAATGTGGCTTCTGTTTCATCCCCTCCTGACACTTCTTTAGTGAGACAACCATTTGTCTTTGTCACCAGGTGGCCGCATCCCCTTCCCATCCCACTGTCCATAGCACCCAAGCCTTTCCCCTCCTCCTCTTTTCATGACACTTTTTACTGTATGTTCCCTCTTCTCTCTCCCACTGGGTCTCTTACCTGCTTTTTAAATACTTTCCACCTCTGTGATTTCTTGTTCTTTCTTCTAGTTCTTAGTTTTGCCGAACCATCCTAAACCTAGGATATCTAACATCTTCTTTTGTTCCCAAACTTTTTGTTTTTCTAACAAATGAATTCTGTCTTCATGAAATTCCCACTTGTCCCTGGCCAGCTTGGGCCCTCAACACCAATTTTCTAGACTCAGGAGTAAAGCATTTTGCAGTTATTTCCTCTTTGTCTTTCCACTATTCAGTCTTTTATGCATGCTTGGAGTATAATTTTGGACATTATTTTCTTGGAGTATAATTTTGGACATTATCATAATTTCACAGTTTCCTGTGGCTTTGGGTTAATACGTAAAGTCCCTTGGTTACAGTGGCCTCTCTTTCTTTACTGATCCTGGACTATTGGTGAGTCCTATTCATAGCACACTATTTACTTTTGCTGTCTTTGTTCTGAACCCTTTATATGTTCATATCCCAAGTTTATTTTTTTAAATGCTTTTATTATCTGAATACTCATATCCCCTCCTCCATCAGAACTACTGCTGGTCTTCAGTTTCTTCCTTAGAGATATCTTCTGTTGCTATTCTCATACAAGTCTTATTTTTAGTTCATCTTCTTGTATACCTCCAGGGTGACCCTGCACCTGTTATGATACTTCTCACTCTGTTTTATAGTGATTGTTGACTATTTATCTGTCCCTCCCAATAGAGAGTAATCCCTTTGAAGAAAGATAACATATATTTTTTCAAATTTCTATCCAAGTACCTTCCATTATAAGGTGTTGCTTATAATTTTTATTTAATAGATAAATGAGTGATTCCATATGGACCACAGAATGAAGAAGAAACACCTTTCTCTAGCTCCAGAGATCCTATACATTATGCATTAAATCCACCTTCCTGGTTTTATATTCTACAGACTCCAATTTATATACTTTTACAGAACTGAGTTGCTTGCAGTTTCTCCTTATAATTCCCCATGCTTACTACTGCCTGGTATTTGGTTACACATTCCCTGGCTTGAAATGACTCTGCTTCTCCATGTACTTTAATCTCAGAGGTGCCTCTAAGCTACTTTATTCACCCCCACTTAGAAATAATGATGTTATCTTCTGTCCTCCTGTAGTAATTTCCTGGCCCTTGTCTGCCTGGTATTATAATTATTTTGTTACATGCCTCATCTCTCCCACTAGTCATTGGGCATCTTGAGAGCAGGATCTATGCCAAAATTTATTAATGTTTTTCCAATTTAATATGGTATAACACGTTACCCATTATTATAAGTATTGTTATTTTGTTTTAAATCAATAAATGTAGGCAATAGCAAGTTAACTGATACCTAATCTTCAAACAAACAGAGTATCTATTATGTTTCTGAAACTTAGTTTTGCTTAACATAAGGGGAATGAACTGAATGGTCTCTCAAATTTTATGTAGACCTTGATTGTAGGAAGTGGAGGGGAACTACTTTAAGGGACAATTCAGAGATTTATTTGGCATTTAGTGGCTAGTTCATCAAGGGAGGAGAGAGATGTGGCCCTGACTCAGATGTTACACAGATTCATATAGCTAAAGATTAGCGGGGCTCATTCACATTTCTAAACCTCAGTTTCTTCTTCCATTAATTGGAGCTTACATTTGATCATTTCAAAGGTCCTGTTCATATTATTTCCTACATCTCAAAGTTTGCACCTCCAGTTTGTGGCCTAAATTTTAAGCCTTTCTTTATATGTCCCTTTGGTTTCTATTGTTTTTTTTTTTTTTTTACTTTTGTATTTTGTGTATGTGTACATGTACAGATATTTAGAACATTTTATTGCAAATAGAGTCATAGCAAATCCAGTGCTGAATTTTCAGACTTCATATGCAAACTTCCTATGAAAACAGTCTATATTCCAATGTCTCCGTTATGGCAAGTGGTCTCTTAGTTTCTTCAGTCATTTCTGGAGGTTCCCAGGAAAGTGGAGAGTCCAAAGAGAGCCAATGGTGCCTTACGACATTTCCTGCTCCTAGAACTGTTTTGCCCTGTGTTCAGTTCTTCCTGCACTCTTTTGACAATGACCTAAGTGCTGATGCATATCCTGCTCAACTCAGATTTAATTCAGGGGATGCCCTGGCAGATATCACCATTACCCTGGATCTCTCCTGGGGAGAGAAAACAATGAGACGTGAAGGAATTTACACAGTTTTTAATGTTTTACTCTGGAGAATCAAGCATCTCCTCTGGTGCTTCCATGTCAGAATAAAATATTTTCTTAGCAGGAAAATAAATCCTGACTCAGGCCCTCTCAGGTATTAAATTTTAAATAGAAAATCTATAGTGAAGACTAGGCTGTCACACAGATATCTCTCAGCAGATGATTGTCAAGTTGTCCAAGTGTAAAGAGATGGGTGGCCCAGCCCAGCAGGGACTGAATTTCCCGAGTCCTTCTGATGTCATTATTTTCTGCACTGCCTTGGTTTCTGTACTTACTAGGTTGTTTTTTAAAAAAGTGACATGGCTAAATGACTCGCAGATGTCACAGAACTAAACTCATTAGTGGCAGCCTCAGCACTCCTCCCCAGGTTTCTGCAGCCAGAGAATTTTTAGTTCCAAAGTTCTATTTCTAAGAAACCCGGAGATTTCTCAGAATTTAATCACAGCAGCATTGAACCCAATGAAAAATGCTACGGAAAAGTCTCATTGGTGAGCATCAGAATGGGCAGAGTTTAAGTGAGCAAATCAGTTCCATGGCCATTGACAGGGTGCTTCAGGAAACATGAAGGAAGGAGCACAGCCCTGCTGTAAGCTTCTAAGACTCTTTCACACTTTGGGGGAGGGTATTTCTAGTAAGTCACACACAAGGTCTTCTCACCCAGCCTTGTTTCACATGTTCTTCTAAAGTTTTAGATTATTAAAGGTATACATTATTTACTTCTCCTGTCTTTCTCTATGACCTTATCCCCCCAGTTCCCCTTTCCCCTCCCTGTTTCAGGTAAGGTATCATGAGGAGGAGCCTGCTCCTCCCAGCTAAGCACTCTGCTCCTGTGATGGCCTCTGTTGTCATGTGGGCTCTGCTTAAGACCTTCATGAAGCTCTTTCCTCAGGGAATGGTGCTATAGGGATGTGCTGTGTGCTGAACTGAGCAGAGGCGTCTCCCTTTATATAACACTTCTAATCTGGAAGTTTAATGAGAATCATTCAGTATAAAATACAACTCATACTGATGCTTTGTACTTTTAAATTTCCCTTTATTCCCTATCTCCAAACTCAAATCTTTGGCTTCCCTTTACCCAGGGCCTGGTGACTAAGCACCTAAGGCATGTCCTGTGGGTGCTCATGGTTTGTTCTCCCACCTGCTTAGGGTCCTGAGTGGCTGCTGCACTTCCAGGCTTTCTGCAGTCCCAGATATCCCTCTGGCCATAACACCGACACCTGTGGTGACCATGCACCATAGCCCCCCTGTGCTGTGCTGGAGGTATGCTGGGCCAGTCACCAGGTGTAGGCATGAGAGAGTGCACTGCTGGGGTCATTCCCTTCCCTATGTCAGTCCCTTCTGTCCCTCCCAGAAGGAACCAATTCCTGTTTATCTTTCGGCTGTACAGATTTCTAATCTGACTACAAATGTGTGTGGCTACTAGAGTGCATAGAACTATTACTTTGTGGGTGTGTGGTTATTTTCTCTGCCTTTGTACCTCTTCTGTGATCAATGTCCTGCCATCCTGGTTTCTGACTGCTCCACACTCCTCCGTGGGAAAGGAGCTGGAGTGGGCTGAAGGCACCCTGGCCTTTTCTTTCCCCTGGGCCTTTTCTTCTGTCACACTATACTCTGTTAAATGTCTTACCCAAGCTGACTCTACTTTCTTTTTGTGTTCTTTTAATTCTTGATGCCCCCGTATTAAATCATTTTAATTTCTAATTTTGGCCTTGAAAATGAATACAAGGTCACATTTTCTCTGCAATTATTTGAGAATAGGTAAAGTGATGTTACTGGAAAACCTAAGAAATGCAGTTTAATTACTTTCAAGCATAGATACATGCTTGAGGGAAGAAGGGCAGAGCTTTATGTCTTAGAGAGTCTGCTACTTCATAATATCAGACATGAATTATTTAAAATTAACACGTTTGTTTAAATGTAGTGCTAAAGGCGTTTACCATGAGGTCAGTAGTAATTCTTTACAAAATTAATTTGCTCAGTGAAATTCTATTTATTTTCCTGGATATTGATAACCTCTCATTTCATGGTCTTTGTATAGCCTTTCTTTTTAAATTATCCATAGCAAAGATGGCCATAAACAGGCCTTTTCCTTCTTTCATTTCAAGTATACTGTTTTCCTACATGTGAAAGAGACACCATGAGTGGAGGTGGACTGGGGCTACCTCCCCTCTTTAGGGAAATACCAAATGATGATGACAGATATTGGGGGCTTGAAGGAATTCATAATCTTACATTGGAAATGATTATTTATTCAAATACTACCAGGGAAGATATTTATTTAGGGAGGATATTATTCAAATTCTATTTGGAAAAACACCAGGTATGGGGGAGGAAGAAGAGGAGGAATGGCCATGCTGAGATTTTGTGACTGGTGGAAGGAACTGGCTTTTATTGCATTTGACCAGAATTCTTAATTATATGTTTTTGCAGTGTTTGAAGGAAAAAAAAAAAAGAGAGAGATAACTACATATAGTCTCACCATCACCCATCCTGATTCTTTCCCTAGGTAGAAGTTACTTTTCTGTTCTCCAGCACATGTCTCCATATCACACTTTCCATTGCCACTTCCTGACTTCTCAAGTCCAAATAAACATGAAGGAGCTAAGAGTTGGAAGGGAGTGTAATTGCCAAGATCTTTATCCACTGTGGTCAGAATATAACTTTGACCTTTGCAAATGCCTGCTTTAAGACTATTCTTAGATGGCTTTCTCAGGACATGTTCTGGTTTATATTAAAGCCTTTAACCATTTTCTTTTCATTTGCAAACCCCTGTTTATTTTCTCTGCTTGAACCCAGGTTTCCTTACCTAGGGCCACCATTCTTGTGATTAAAAGTAATAAATTATAATACATTCAGAAACATATTAATGAAATACCTGCTGTATGCTCACATGAGAGGTGTGGGCAGGTAGAGCCGGAGAGAAGTTCTTCTCCTGGTAACTGGGGGTGGAGCTGGTGCAGTGTCTTTTCAGCTGACATTTTCCCAGTTTGTCATTAAGTCTCCTCTTGGCACACTTTCCTCCCTTATTTACTATTTCGATACACAGACAAATTTTTCTTTAGTATTATGTTGTAACTACTGAATGTTAATGTTTTTATTGGTTCTTTTTAGTTATCCATGACAGTAGAATCCGTTTGGACATAATTATAAGAGCATGGAATATATCTTGTTCTAATTCAGCCCCCAGCATCTCTCCTTCCCCTCCTCCTGCTCCCTTCCTTCTACTATACTCATCTGAAAATTAATGTTTTAGCATCTCTTCCTAGTCTTAGGAAAGAACCCAGTACATTAAGACCTTTTTGTCTTAAATGTAAGACAATGTAAGATGATAAGGGATACCTTCTGTTTAATAAATTTATATCTTAACTTTCATTTTATGAAGATAGGTTCTTTGTTACTCCTAGAAAACCATAAGAAATCTGGTGAGTATATTGGTGACGTGTCTTTGGGAATAGTTTTTATCTTTTGGAATAGATTTTATCTAGAAGTGAATTTCAGAAGGTTTTTTAAAAACCTTTACAGTTATGTTTTAGTGAATGCAAACCATTTGAGAGCTACAGAGCGACATCTGCTGTACTTTACATTTTCCCAAATGATGCCACATGCTTTATGTTTTAGTAGATAATGAAGCAATAAGATCAAACCCAGGTGTTGTTGTTTTCCCCAAACCTGCTAGTGTTTCCGTAAGTTTGGTATTGATCATCTGTGACATCAAAAATTCTCATGACACCTGGCTTAAAAAAATAATAATTCTCTCAGACTGGAGGTGTGGCTCAGTGGGAGAGGGCTTACCCTAGCACGCAGAGCCCTGAGATCAAACCCTAGTACTACACTACACACACACACACACACACACACACAACTGTCTTAAACAAACCAAGTTGTTATGTGCACATACCAATTATAATAGCAAAACTATTAAAATATAAAGTATTTTTAAAACTTTAATTATTAGATATGTAGCAGTGGGTTAGAGTCTATCTAGTGGTAATGCAGTTTTTTCTGTTATAGTTTCATGCTGATTTAGTCTCACATGCATTGGGTTTTTACCTGTGAGCATTTGCTATAACTTCTGGCAAGAATTATTTTTCAAAGAAATGTTTTTTATTCCCCAAAAGGTTTTCTTTTCCCACCAAGGTTTTCTTTTCTCACCATCTACTACAGCCCTATTTAAAACCATCACTTCAAACTGTCATTTGAGGGTCCTCTTTGCTATTGATAACACTCTGCTTTATTCTTTCCATAGTGATACAAATGAAGTTGACATACCACCCAACACTCGTGTTGGCACCAAGCGCTACATGCCTCCAGAGGTGTTGGATGAGAGCTTGAATAGAAACCACTTTCAGTCTTACATCATGGCTGATATGTACAGTTTTGGACTCATCCTTTGGGAGGTTGCTCGGAGATGTGTTTCAGGAGGTAAGAAACCGTGATGTCTCTGAAAAGCTACTATGGGAGTTACTGCAAATCCTTTCTTGCTGATCAGAAATCGAAGTCATATTGTCTACAGAATAAGGTTTTCTTTTATTTCCCTTTTTAAAAAGAAGTTTATGTGTCACAATCTTACCAGGGAATGATATTTGACAGAGTAATCTTTGCCTCCTTCCCTCCATCTGCTGTTGAAGAATCTCTTCCAAACACTCTGTTAACTTCTCCTATCTTCTCAAAGAATGTCTTCTGCTGCTCTGTGTATTGTCTCATTTCTCTTTTGGGCTTTTCCTCCAGAAGTTCTCCTTCATGTCAATCCTCTTTTCTACCAGCCTTTTCTCACCTACCTGTCAGCTCCTTCCCCAACCCCACTCTCCCATCCCCTGTGCTTCCTCTGCAGAGATTACTGTGGAGACATAACCTCTGGATGGGACACCCATTCATTAACTTCTCTATTTCTTTATTTTCTATAAAACTTCTTGTAAACTAATTTTTAAACATTGATTTTTAGCAAAAGGAAATTAAAGCATCAGAATATTGTTATTGTTTATGATAATTTTTCTACAAGCATAGGGATTCCCTAAAAGACCAACTATAGTTGATATCAAAAAGATATCCTTAAATATTCAGAAGTATTATTGGTTGTGCTGTTTTCGTTTACTGCTACCTTATCATCTTCTAGTAGATTCTGATTCTTTTTAGGTAACAGAGTATTATCCTCTTCTGGGTCAAGTACAAAATTATACACTGTAAATTATTCTGCACATGGTTGTGCTCCTGAAAAAAGGTTGATGCTGCTGTGGTTCCTCTACATGGCCAATTTAAATGTTTCTTGTAATCATGAACTTGCTCCAAGTTGTGAAAGTACATATAACTATTACTGGGAATTGTTCCTTTACCTGCTCTTTATTATCTGGGACATCTTGGGAAAGTTGCTAAACTTTTCTTTGATTCAGTGTTTTATTAAAAATGAGGCATATTATTGTATGTACCTCAGACAGTTGTGATGTTTCAATGAATGTAAAGAGAATTAAAACCACCTGGCACATAAATGGCACTCTGTTAGCAATACATACTATTAATTTTCTTTTTGGTTGGTGGAGCCTTAATATATGCAGATTTGTATTTAAATTAAATAAAAGCAAGAAGCAGTTAATGGATAAACATTATACATATAGATGTAGAAAGATCACCTTCAATAATGCAGTGCCTTCTAATCACCTTGGGAATTCTGAGCCTTTTATAAGCAATTTGAAATAGAACACATTCCCTTTGAAATGAGAAAACTGTTTGTACAAAAGAAAGTGAATACAAGAAATTTACTATAACCAGCTATTGACTAAATCTCCTGTTGTAAGTATGAAGAAGAAGAGAAGTAGCCAAAACATAAATAGATTAATTGCTTTTGCCTTGATTTCATACTGTGTAAGTAGGAGGGGAATTTATTTTTGAATAATCTGCTTGCACTGAACTAGAATAGTTTTATAGATGTTAAAGGTATAGTAGAGTACAAGATTACTTTCTACTTTTGTTTTCCTGAACATCTAAAGCAAATAGGTCTGCAAACTAGAAGTCTAGGTTTGAAAAGCCTTATGTCAAATAGAGAAGAAATGATCCCCAGCTTTAGAAACAAACTAGTTTTATGTGCACAGCAGGGTCTTAATTGCTTTGCCTGGGTTGTCTTTGCAGGTAGAGGTTTGAGAAATATCCCTGCAGGAGATCAACTTGCTCCTCAGGCCAACTGCATGGCCTTGAGCAAGTTTTTTAAGCCCTAGGAACCAAGTTTCCTCTTTGTGTGTAGTAATCCTTTCTCATGAATGTGTTTGTGAGAATTTAATCAGATGAATTATACAGCATACCTACCTGCATGCTTGGTCTAAGTGGGCTCTCAAAAAATGTGTTTCTTTTCTCTTTTCCAGAGAGGCAAAGCACAGTAATTTTTGTTCTGTAACATTTTGAAGTTTTATAAAGATGTTGGAAGACTGGGGAGTTTGTCTTTCTAGTTCAGGAAATCTGGGGTGAAGGAGACATAATCAGATGTAGGCCTTTCAAACTTGAGAAGGAAGTAGTGGGGAAAGAGAAAATAAACCACAAAATTAAATGGCAGCTCACATGGAAATTTTGATAACTTGGTTACATGATAAAGAGAAAGAAGTAAGGTCTATGTTCAAAGTCAGAATTTGATTGACTCATAATTTTGTATGATTGGTTCTGCTCGTATCTATTGTAGTTTATATTCCTGCCTCACCATCCATCCATCCATCAATTCATCCAAGCAATGGCACCACCATTAGACACTGAGGGAAATGTGAGATGAATCAAGTAGATCTGGTGGTTGCCCTCAAGATGTTTGCAGGACCGTTGTCTTCATAGTCATAAAGGGAGGAAAAATTGAAAAGCAGCTGATCTCCTATGTGTCTGACCCTGTGCTTTTATTATCTTTTATACTGAGATGATAAAGAAGCACAGGGAAGGAAATAGAAACATAGTTAATGCATGTAAGAGGCTTAGTTGTCACAGCAGGGGGGGCACAAATGATGAACAAATGGTGGGTTGGAATGGTCTTTTATGATTTTGAATGGGTTTGATGTTACAAAAAAGAGCATAACACACACCCAGGTTTTGCCACAGTGAACCTCCAGTGGATTTTCTGATGTGGCGTAAAATCTGCCAACTTGATGGTTTCATCTTTGTCAGGTGAAAAGCGGTAGCATTTCTATAAAAGGTGATTTAGGATAGGGAGCAATGGTGCTCTGGAAAGATTTTTCAGAAGAGAATCCATTCATCCTCTGAGAACAGGAGCTGCTTAGCAGTATTGTGAGGAGTTCATCAGATAACGTTAAAAGAAAGACACCACTAGCCTTTTTTAAAGGACAGACTGAAGAAAGTAAAAAGTACTTATTAGGAAAGATCAAATAGAGGAGTATATACAGAAAAAAAAAGAGAAAATAAAAATTAGACAATCTTTAAACCTAAAAATATTGTTAAGATTTTCAGTATACATACAACTTTCCAAATATTTAATGTGTAAAAAACCCCATTCTTATGATTAAGCAGAAAAAAATGTCTGACATTTTGCAACCAAACTTATGATATTCCTAATTTCAAATTACAGTAATAGAAACAGTCACATATTATGTAGTATGAATTCAAGATGTGGTTTTCAAATTTGCATTGATTTAATATAAATGTCTTAAAGATTTGGTCTTTATAAAATTGGAAATTTTGATATGTTCATTTCACTTAGCATTTGGAAGTTAGAAAAAAATAGCAAAATAGCTTGAAGATCTATGAAAGTATTTTCTTCTGGGTGTTTTATTTTTTTGTAAGTTAGGCTGAGAACCATTTGGATAAGGTTTCTCCCCCCCCACAAGATCTATTGTTTGTTGGCCTAAACTTGTATTTAATATTGATAGTCATTTTCTTTGAGAACAGTTTGTCTGTTAAGAGTTTTTTTTCCCCCTACTTTACAGAAAATAATAGTACTGAAAACATATTTTCAGGTATAGTGGAAGAATACCAGCTTCCCTATCATGACCTGGTGCCCACTGACCCCTCTTACGAGGACATGAGAGAGATTGTGTGCATCAAGAAGTCACGGCCCTCATTCCCCAATCGCTGGAGCAGTGATGAGGTAAGGCCTGAGGTCACTGTGTGTTCCATGGTCATCTCAACAGACTTTTCCTCTTTTGCCCTAATTCCAAGTATTCCCTTAGTGACATTCTTCTTTGTTTTGATGATGATGATAATGCTGTCTTACTGCAATTTATATGGAGCTATGTGTAGTGTGCTGAATCTTCTGTTCATTTCTTCCAATTTTACTTTGCCACTTTCAGAATATATTGGGTGGGTCAGCATTGAGCCTACAAAATAGATAACATTATATCATTTATTTATGAAGTCTTGATATTTGCCTAAAGGCTATTATTTGTTTTTATGAATATACTTTAAGCATCGTGATTTTTCTTCATAACAAACCCAGAAATAGCTTTCTGCCATTTGGATGAGAGAAAAAGGCAGGTATCTGAAGAGCTGAGCTTTCTGTACAATGAAGTGGTACAAGTGGTTCTAGTTGAGCTGCCTGACCGAGTGTCTTTGTTAATAAGGATAATGAGATATGATTTGAACAAATCCATATTCAGTTTGGCTCTGAGGGCTTACTGGTAAAACCCAGATATTTCTGGAAAGGAGCTAACAGAAAGGACAAAGTGAATTGGGCAGGACATGCCTTTCAGACTCTGTTTCCTCTGCCCCTCGTGCTTCCTTCACTCACTGTGCCTTCGACTCGTCCAAGCCCTAGAGTTCTCCAGCATGCTGGAACATTGGAGATGAATTTGAAGTACACCCAGAGAAATAAAAGAGACTCTTATCAAAATTGAACCAAACCCAGTGCAATCAAGCAGGCAGAGTACTATCTATGAACTAATTGTTCAGTGTAAAATTCTTAGAAAAATAATCTTTGTTTTATTGGCTTTGCATGTAGTCACTGAAATGATAAATAATATGAATGTTTTCCAATGAACTGTGCAGAAAGCATTTTGAAATGCTGGAGTTACATTATTTCAAAGGTAGTTATGGGTGTCTATGTTATTTGGAATCCCTTCACTAAGTATTTCTGATGAAGTGAAATTGTGCTTTTCAATAAGAAGACCAATGATTGATGTAGCATGGGAGAACACAGGAGAAAGTTTTAGTGATGCTGTGCACAGGTCATTAATCTTGTTAAGTGGTACAGTGTGATGCTAATATGGAGCAGGCAACTGTGGTTTAGGAATAACCATGTTTTTTTGAATATTATAAATTAGATGAAATATTTAAACTTATCAAGTTTATAAACAATCTGGGAGTGTGGGATAGAACACAGACTTCCTTGGTGTCTGTATATTTGCTTAATATTCAAAACTTCTTCAAATAGACCCTGTACCATCAGCAAAACATTTGCTTGCTCCTATTTCAAGAAAGACCTGAAAATCTTTTTGAGTTATTATCATTTTACATAAGAAGGAATTTTAATGGAATTTTGTTACTATGTAGTTTTAAGGGTACATCTAAAAATTATTTTCAGATTTTATGAACCCAAAACTGAAAGACAAATATCAAGTGCCAGCTTTGCAGATAATATATTTCTTAAACATTATTCCAACATTCCTCCTCTTTTTCACAGTGTCTAAGGCAGATGGGGAAACTCATGACGGAGTGCTGGGCTCACAATCCTGCATCAAGGCTGACAGCCCTGCGTGTTAAGAAGACACTTGCCAAAATGTCAGAGTCTCAGGACATTAAACTCTGATATGAGGGTAAAGGAAGCATCTCCGCCGAAGGCCAATAGATACTCGTCTGCTGTGGGCAGAGCAAAAGGTGTTAAAGAAGCATCTGCAGTCCAAGCCTCGAATGTTGTCCTGCTTCTTGGTGGGTTCAGACCTTACCTCTCAGGGAGCAGCCTGGACATAGACTAGAGAAGTTCCCAGAACCCCAGATTCCTCTGTGTCTGTTTGTAGGAGGGAGAAACCGCTTGGGTAACTTATTCAAGATTACGATGCATGTTGCTTTCTAAGAAAGCCCTGTATGTTGGGATTGCCATTTTTTTAAAAAGATGCTTTAATTTTGCCAAAATAAAACAAATATTGTATATGTTTTAAGGTTTATACTATTATAGTTTAATGATAACAAAAGTTCTTCCCAGAAACTGTTGGAAGGTAAATTAAAATATATGTTTTTCCATTGGTAGAATGTGTTGCACTCTAACAAAAGACAGTCTGTGAAATTGGAGAACATAGAATGGAACTCATCTTAAGATGACCCCCAACCTGGCCACCTCCTACCACTTTGGCCAGCCCTGAATTTGAGGCTGCCACAACAATGTGAATGCATGTGGGCACAAGTTCTACCTTTCTGGGAACACGTTTTGGAATTCCTGCAGGTGGCCTTTTGCAGCTTCAGACAACATGGAACAAATGAAGGTTTTATGTGTCTGTAATAGAAGTGTTGATGGGTGTTCTTCAGAACCACTTCTGTCTCTGATTGTGTTCGGCTGTTCTTTCATGGTGAAATCCCTTCCTTTTCATTAAACACAAGCAAAGCTTTTTCTCATGTGCAGAGAATTGACCTGTGCATGCTTTTGATCTCTCAAATAGAAAGATCAATATTAAATAAAATGGCCATGAGTTGTGTTAAAGACAAGGTACTCTAAAATAATTTGCTATTGTGTTGTAAGAACATGTCAGTAAGGTAGGGAGGACGCTGAGGGTGCAGATGACTTGTTTCTCATATGTGCAAAGGAGCCTATCTCAGAAGCACAAGGAAAGAAGTATGCACACCTTATTTTGTATGGTTAAGGATGGTTTATTTTTGTTCTTTTTTCTTATCTGAATTAAGAGATAGAGGGGAAGCATCTGTCTGGTTAATTTCATTAAACTTTAATTTAAAAATAGATAAATATAACCTTCAGATAGAATAGCAGAAGAGAGTTAGTGGAGACCACAAGATATTATGGCTGCTGTGATTTATTATGCTAGAATAAATATGGATCTAACATGGGCATCTTCAATGATCATTTCACATCTTAAGATCACTGGCTCACTTTATTCTTGTGATGTTCAATTCACTATTTAATTTATTATTGTTTTTCTGCTCTGTAATACTTGCATAAAATATTTCTCCATTTACACCATTCTACGGGATTTTAACTTTTGAGCAATAGGAATAAAATCATCGACAGTGCCAATATTCCCTAGCAACAAGAATCTAATAGTTTTAAATTGTGCACACTGTTCTCAATTTTTTTTTTCATTTCATTTCCTTACTGTGGTTTTCCTTTGCTTCTTTAGTAGTTAGTTAAAAAAAAAAAAAAAATTGTCAGCACTTCCCCCTTGGTGTTTAAAAAAGACATTCCTTCCAGAATACTCCAGGGGGCAGTGTTTTCTAATGCATTTTCAGCGGGTGACTGAAGGATGGAAAACTTTTGAAAAATTGACAGCTGCATGAAAAATGAGAAAATATTTTTCTCACTTCTGAAGTAGACCTGCAGTTGGTGTCTTGTTCATCCAGAGAACACTCTGAAGCAATGAGTGCATGGGAGACTGCTTTCGGTTTAGGAAAATCATGAGAAATGCAGCACTCTCCATTCTGCATTCTTTTCCCTGGGTTTCTTCATAGCAACGTTTTGTTTTTCACTCAGAACAATTTCTGAATCCTTGAGTTTGAAAAAAAACTTAGGAGTAAAAACAATTGGTACCAAATATAATTGTAGTCAGAAGGCTGCTTACTGATATTAAAGTAACCTCAATAGCAATGTAAAGGTTCGTGTCTGTTGTGTCAAATTATATTTTTTGTGATAGTTTAGAAGGAATACAAGGTTAGAACTAAGTGTGATGATCACCTGAGCCTTGGAGAGAAACTTTGGTGCCTCTAATCAGATCATCTACAAACAAGTAAGTAAGCATTTTTGCCAGTTAAGCAGAGCATAGTGTTTTTTTCTTGGATTTCCCTAAATGTAAGTGAGGTTGGGTTCACCTCTTAGATAAAACTGCGTTGTCTTTTTCTTGAACATCAATAACTTCAAATGAGAAAATTTTGTGGAGAGGTTATGATTTAAAAGTAAACTAGATTTCTAGGGTTCCAGTGGATAGAAGGAAATTCAAATAGTGTCCAAATTTCTTCTTTGTTGTTCATTTGGTTGTTTTGGGGAAAACTGATAGCTTACTTTATAATCCCCAACCTGATTTATTTACTATGAAAATTTGAAAATGATTCCTGAAATATTTTAAAATACCCACATAGCTATGATAGTATTTCAGTGAAACAAGAATTTATGAATAGATTTTTTTTCCTCTGTATCTTACCAAAATATACTTTTCTTAGGTAATACTAAGTTGTTCTTGAAGACTACCTACTCAGCTCCCAATAATCCTTTATAGTTTTAAAATTTCTAGCAGCTAAGTGAATTTTATTTTTATTATTATTATTTTGTTTTGTCTTTCAATTGAACGAGTGAGAACCTGACAGTCATGTAGTTGATTGCTTATTTTCTTCTAACCCCTCTGTCCCAAAGGAATCCTAAATTATTAGTTGTTAGATAAGCTTTGTATGCTAAGATGTTCAGGTTTATAGCTTATGTATGTGTGTACATATTATTATAAATATAGATGTATATATAAATATTATGTTCAGCCTGGAGTCTGGCACAACTCCATTATGTGGATTAGAGAGTAAAATATTATGGATGATAAAGTACTAAATGAAACATAATATTTATTTATGAAAGCATATAGATTGTTAACTCACCAGTGAAGTGCTCTGAGCATCATGTATGAGGAGATCGGCCTTTGACTTGGAAACGCTGCTCAAAAGTCACTCATGACAATTCTTTTTATTCCCCAAAAGAAATCTTCTTAGAAAACATGCTGGGGTTTTATTTAAAGGGAATTTTTGGATTCTGCATTTCAATTGGTGTGTAGTCAAGTATAGCATGTACTTAATTAATGGCCGAATTGCGTGCTCCTAGTGTCATGCATTTTCTTTTGGAGTTTCATGTGGGGCCCATCCTGGCTCCTTGGAAGGCAGAGAGAGGAGAGTCGTCCACACTTGAGTTTGTTCAGTCCTAATATCTCCTCAGGAAACTGTCCCATAGCAGTGGGAATGAAAGGAGTAGCATCAAAAGCGATTTAGTTTAGCAATTATTCCTCTCACAAAACAAACACAACAATGCCACGTTTGGGGGAGAAAAGTTGGGAATATATAGGGGTTTTGTTGTCTGTCTGTTTCAGAAGACTCATTTATGTTCTTCGGGGGGAACCAGTGCCTTACGAATTTGTATATACTGTAATTATTCAGGACTAGGGAACAAACAATTGTATTGTATTTGTTACAAATTGTATATGGCTTTGTTTTAACATTCCCTTAAATAAAATGGTTTCATTCTCCCCTTAGAGAAAACATGCCTGTTATCTCGTGATTGTGTCTTTTCTTGTTTTTGAAAATATCACATTGTAACAGGAGGAAAGCAAGGAAGACGGCAGATGCAGGTAAGTGTGAACATTTTGTGGAAAGAGAACAAGCAACATGGCTCAATGGCTTCCATTTTCCCTGTAATTAGGAAACACAGTCATCTGCTGAGAATAAGGGAAAAGTCGGGGCCGTCAGTGGTTTGAGGAGAGTGAAGAAGGTTTAAAATTGCACTGTGGAGAACGATAGCTTCCCAGAGAAACAGCCAGCTAGGTATGGGCAAGACCAAGGGCCAGTGGAGGTAGGTCATGCTGGGTGACACCATAGCCCAGTCTCTGGGCCACCAGCCGGCCTGTATGTGAATCCAGGCTAAGTCATTCTCCCAACTCTGTGACACTAGGCATGTTCTGAACTTCTCAAAGACTCACCTTCTTCCCTGTACAGGGGAGAATAATATTAATAGCTACCATGTGGAGTTGTTCTGAACATGAAATAATCCTTGTACCAAGCATAGTTAAGCATCCAACTATTGCTGTTAGCTCTATTACAGATTCATAGTGCCCATTTTCTATGTGGCTTGTGATTTTTATTTTATTTTTTTCAGCAACCCAAAATACAGGCACAGAGACAGCAATGATTAGATTAATTTAGCACTGGGGTTTTTCAGTCACAGGCAGCAGCACATCATGGAAAATAAGAATTACTATCATCAAAGGGCCATGTGACATGGACTGTAGAAGAGGCTGCTAATAGACTGGAAGGAACTAGTCAGAGGAGGGAATCCTGGCGGAGTTGGAGCTGTATTGGTGGCTTCTGAAAGAGCTGCTATGGTCAGAATCAAGATTTCAAAGGGGGACCAGTAAGACTAAGGACAGGCTGAGGGTGTGATCTCAGGAATGGATCTCAGGAATTTAGTGAGTGGACAGGATTATTGGTGATGAAAGAGGAACCCCAAGGCCTGGCTTTTAGATATGCCGTGGATTTCAAAGAGCATATGAGGCAGAATTGTCCAAAGGCCTTGGAAAAAAGGGTGGGTAGTTTGTGGGGCCAGAAACTGGAGGTGAGGTGGTAGGGCCCACTGGCCTGAAATGCATGGAGTCGTTTTTATGCAAGGGTAATGATCTAGCAGATGGAAAATGGTATGAGAAAGACCCTGCCTCCTTGACAGCTGTGAGGCCCTTGGAATGTGGAAGAACAAGGCTACTGCTGTGGCCTCAAAAACTTTCCCAGGGGAGGAGAAGATCCTCTGCCAAAGGGCAGCAAAAGTATTAGGGCTGTTTTTCCAAAGGTTTTGAACCTTGGAGAGCAGGTTGGGAAGTTTGATTTTGAGGGGGACCCATTGGAAATGGGATCAGGAGAGAGGAAGCACAGAATTGTTTGGGGTGGAGCATGTAGGAGGTTTTGCATCATGAACTGTAATCGGGGACTGAAAAGTCAGCCTGTGGCTGTCCATGTTGGCAGCTTCATTCCTGCCAACTGAAATGTGACTCACAGTTGGGGTTCAGACTGACCTGGTTCAAATCCCATCATGTTCATTTTCTGAGTCCTGCAGAAGTATACAACTTTGCACCCCCAACCTTCTCACCTATAAAATGGGATAAAAATCCCTATGTCTGCCTTATAAGGCTCTTATGAGGAACATGAGATGACACATGAAGTGTGTGACAGCCCCATGCCAGGTGCATAATAGGTGCTCAAAACACCACCTGACATTAGTTTCACCTGGAGATTTCCATTGGAACACCCCTCCCACCCTTTCTGCTCCCCACTTTATGCTGAGACAGCCATGCTTTTCTAGACTCACAGGCAGACAGTAAATCCCAGCCAAGGAAAAAGTTTCTTCTTTTGGGTCACTTTAGGGGCAGGCATGGTTGTCCCATCTGTCACAGTGGCAAAGTATAGATGCCCCCACTCTCAGGAGAACAGAAATGGTTGCTCGCTGATTCCTAACCACATTGGGATATAATCCAGCTGTCCTGTCTCTGGGCCTAGGCGAAGTTCTTTGCCTAACACCCACAGGCAGGCACAGAGGGATGGATGGAGAGCGTGGTCAGTTTTCAGAACTTTCCAGTGACCTCAATTTGGAGACAGGCTGGAGTTGGGGCCCCTGACTTGACCTTGAAAGCCTTTGTGTGCTCTCCTAGGAGCAGCAGCTTTCTCAGCGGGATTCCCAACTGCTGAAGCTCCAGAGGAGAGGTCAAAAATGGGCTGAGACAGTGCTACCAAGTGTTTTCTTTGTACAATTTTTGTTTACTTTTTAATTGAATTTTTATTCTTCCAACTACAGGCCTCCCATTGATTCTACCCAGGTTCCAGTTTACATAGTTTCATTATTTCCTTGGCCCTGAACAAACATTTATGATGCCACCACTGAATCCATGGTAAGTCGCTGTCCTGAGGCCCATGGATGAGAGTTGCTCAACCCTGCTGCAGTTGCCTACACTGGCTAACCAAGCTGAGGACCCTTCTTGAAGTAGTTCTCTCAGGGAGGAAAGGGGGACCATTGCTCCCACTCCTCAGTCTCATAGCTGCTTTTCACCTCTCACCTGGAGCTTTCTGCTTGCTCCCTAAGGGAACAACTAGGAGATCTGTTCCCAGTGGAACACCTTTGCTGGTATTTTGCTCCAGCTCTAAGCTACGTCATGGGGTTTCTGTCAACCTTTCATTTCCTGTTAGTGTCATTGTTTATAAACTCCATTTATAATCAGATCTCTGAGGGTAGGACCTGACACCACTGGCAAGTTCTCCAGGAAAATTTTGACACAGATGGTCTAAGACACTCATTCTTAAGTGCTCACTGGCATCACCTGGGAACTTTCCAAACTCAGTGCCCAGGCTGCAGCCAGACCAATTACACCAGAATCTCTTGAGGTAGGGCCTGGGCATTAGTTTCTGAGTCTGGGGTGATGCCAGTGTACAGCAATGTAGAAGAAGCACTGTCTTAGAATTTCATCCTGTGACTGAGGGAGGTTGTGACTACCATCCACACAAGATCCAGAGGTCTTTGGTCCTACCGAAGAAACATGATGATGCTTAATACGAAGGAATAATTTGTCATGAAGAAACCAGGGAGGCAGGCTCTCTGTTGCTTATAAATATAATTTATTACCTGTTTAAAAATTCTTTCTTACATTTTGTACATGTTGGCTGATGGAATAAATGCAGGCAATTTACAAACCAAGGGGACTGCAGGAAGAGTCAGGAGCGGCAGTAAGAGAGAGCAAAGAGGCACACCCAGAGCTGGTGTCCCTCACCTCTGCCACACAGCAGGGCGACAGACAGAGTGCCCAGAGCTCTCCTCTGTCACCAGGGAATTTTTTTTTTTTAGAAAAGGAATTGCATAGAAGATACAGCAAGAGGGAACTTCACAACAACAAAAGAGGTGTTCCATATCTGAGAAGCCAAGGTTGTGTTGTTTTGCTTTAAAAAGAAAAATGACAAAGCACAAAACCTCAATCTGACATTTCTGCGGTTGAACTGTTCCAAAGAAGACAACAGGAGGACGAGCCAGCCTCTCCAACTCAGACCGCTGCCAGTTGTTCTCTGACAAACCCTGGTTGTCATCTTTAGAAAAAGCAAAGAGGAAGTCACCATGCTACAGCTCAACATTCAACACAGACGACACTGTGACATCCAACACACACACAGTGATAATATTCCCTGCATCTGGGCCCAATGCCTTCTGTCTGGGCGAGGGCTTCACTGTCAACAGCAGATCTAGGTAAGACTGAAGAAGGCAAGTCACCTGATGAACTCGTCCTGATTCTTGCTCTTTTTTTTCTTTCCCAAGGCCTGGAGGACTATACAACTGAGGTCACACCCCTACATTTACAGATGTCATTGAGGACTTTAGGAATACAAAAGGGCAAAGGCATTTCCCACTGGCTGTAGATTTTTTATGCTATTTTAAAACAAGCCTTGCTTTAACATCTAGAACACACTCAAGCCATGATTTTTGATGTTGCCTTACCATAGTGCTGAGGATCCAAGGCCAAGAGCTGATCAACCTCTAGGGTGCAGATCAGTAAAAGCTGCACACAGTTCAGGTTCCAAAATCCACAATGGGGAGTGCTCCACCCCTGTTAGTGGCATCCAGCTCCACAGCAAGCCTGATAGTGCCTCCTCCAGTAGACCTCAAGGATGACCCATGATTTAGACTTATTTGTAAGGGAGCCTGAAGTGTTATGATGTGCACTTGATAACCTTGCTAAAGCACAAATTTGAAGTGGTATGATAAAATGCTGCTGTTGTAGGGTAACACAATGGCTGTTGGGCAGCTGATTTTACCTGGGGGCAGCTTCCTTGTTTTCTATTCAACTGGTGGGGCCATGACTGCCGGTGATGTTCTACAGGGATTTCCAGTTTAGGATTTTGAGAATTTCTGGAAAGATCGGTTTGAGTATGCAAGTGTGTGAGTACACAGAGGACTGGGGAACAGCCCCTGAGAATTGCTTGGTTTTGTGCGCTCATACATTTGTGGAGCCCTGTGGGTTTGTCCTGGTAATGCCTCCCCAACCACACTAAAACATGCCTGAGGCATACAGTACACTTGGTTGAATGAGCCCATTAATGTCCCACCACAGATCAATACAGGCAGTGGCCAAGCCCACTGGAAAACCTAGGAGCCATGAACTCTTCTGACAACAGTAAAACGTGAACAGCCACATGGCCAGTGAGATGAAAGAACCAGGAGGGAAGTTCACTGTTAGACCTAGTCTGTAGAGAAAATCTACCCTTGACATACAAGAGCATCTCCCCGCTTTTCAAAAATAGGTTTTCAGGCCAGAATTTTGGAAATAATTATGACTTCATTTGGCTTACTTATCCTATATGGACACAAGCTTAAATTAACATTGGTTACAATATACTTATTCCCCATATTCCTTATTTCATTAAAAAATCATTAGGGATGCAAAGGAAATCTTTCAAAGTGATCATTAAAGCCAGAGATTATACAAATAGATCTCTTAGGGTAGAGAAACAGTATTTCATTGCACAGAGGAAAAGTTCTAAGGATTTCAGTCACATCAGCTTAGTACATTTAAAAAATATAAAAATAATACAAAAACAAAGTATAATAGTTGGTCCTATGAGGCACTCGAAAGGTTAAAAAAATTATTAGCTTGAGATAATAATAAAAATATTCCTTATTGGATCTATAAAATCTAATGGTCATTGGCCACGGTCATCTTTACGAATAATTGGTTTTGAGCAATGGCATTTCTGATTTACAAAGGCTTCTCTGTTCTCAAAGAAGATGGCTGGAGCCTGATTTCAGTTCAGCTGTTTCTGTGGCACTCCCTTCATTCATTGGCCTTGGACTTGCACTGAGGTCTCCATATGAAACTTATGCCCTGTCCAGAACAACTGCTTATGAAAAGCTGAAACTCACATTCAGCTTGAAGACTGAGACTCAACAAGTAAACCTTTCCACCTTCATTATCCACTCTTGGAGGTTCTTACACAGGTTTATGTTTGGTCCTGGGGCAGGCCTTCTAGAAGCAAAGGCCTGAGGATTCTGGGGAGATGTGAGCATCTCCCCAGCTCCCCACTTCTTGTGTAGATTACAGAGCATGAATTACCCAGGAGCACAGCCGCTGTGTCCCTGACAGAGACACACAGGAGGAAACTCAGGGCAAGAGCCTGGTTTGCTCTTCTCCAGAAGAAAAGTCTAGAGTCTACCTACCTTCTGAATGATGGGTTATAAAGATACCTCACTTACAGGAAAAGGCCCTTAAAGACCCTTTACTTCATGCCTGGTTTCCAGAGTGTCCTAAACTCAGGCCCCATGACTTTTCCCTAAAAAATGGCTCTGTTCTTTGATGGTCGAATATGAAAATGGCTAATGATGATGCATTTTAGTGTTGGGCACTTCACTCCACAGTGCTCTGCCCTCCAAGAGGTTGGACCACTCATGTAAGAAGGGGGTTCTGGCACCACAGGTGAGTGTCCATTTTGGAAAATGTCCATGAAAGGCTGTTAGCTGTGTGTTCTTTGGTGTCACACATACTCGCATCATGGTCTGCCCAGTTGCCAATATTGAATCCAACTTTATTCCTTCCAGATCACTTTAAGAAAATCTGAATTAGGGTTGTGAAAAGAAAATAAAACCAGGATGAAACCTCTGCCATTAGAATCCCAAATTCAGAAGAAAGGCTTCTTCTCGATCAACAGTCACAATTTCTCTTCCTTTAGACATAGTGTTCCTATTTGCATATATAAGACTTATTTCTTTCTAAGCAGATACTCTTACATTTCCAAAGATAAATATTAGGAGAGGAGATTTAAAATATACAAAGCCCAGTTAAAACCATAAATGTTAAAAATCACAACTTCCAAAGACTTTTATACAGATTTTATGTATTTCTGTTACAAGAAAGCAAATAATGATGCATATGAATGACTTGATGATGTACTAGGCTCATAATGACATGTAATTTTGAGATGGATGATTGAAGTGAAACTGTGAGAAGAAGAAAATTACACATTTGAAGTGATAATATCCCCACATCTATTTGTTAAAAAGGTCCTGTTGAGTTGTACAGGTACACATTCCCTTTGTCAAACAACTTATATTAAACTCAGGGCAGATTGCATTCCACACCACTAGATGGCACCATGCACAAATGATAGTTCTCTCCCTCTATCCAAATGAAGGAAGCTGGCCTTCCCCAAACTGTGTAAGCAGGATGTGGCACATTGGATGGCTGATGAAGTGGCTTCCTATGAAATGAACTGTTCTGTCCAGACCTTCTAAGTTGGAAAGCAATCTAACAGCTATTACTTCACTCCCAAAGAGAAGGAAAGCAGAATTCTTAGTGAAAATTGACATATGGTGTGTTGTTTGGAAGGAAGTTGTTCTTCATCTGATAGGAAACATGAGCTCTGTGATAGATGAGTAACTTGCAAGGAGTCAATCATTCTTCCCTCTTCTAGTGGTGAGGGGTTGGACCAAAAAACAAGCCTCTGAAGTGAACCCTAAGGGCCTTCAATGGCTTTAACAACACCATTCCTGCTTGCTCACTGTTTGTTGATATTTTTTTTAATCAAAATTTTTCAGCAAAAGTTTTGGGATTGATTTCATATGTATAACTACATATTTTCTCCCCTCTATTTTTATGAGGTACAAAAGTTCCTGATATCCAGATCAGATTTCTTGGTTTCTATAGATGATTCTGCAACACCAGTACTAAAGAACAATCTTGACAAGTTTATTTTAAGATGCAGCCATGGACAACAACTCCTGCTCTTTTTAAAAATATCTAAATTTTTTAATTTAGTAAAATCTCATTGGTACAGTCATTATCCACTGAACTTGTGTACTAGTGCAATCTTCCTCTTCCTGATCAGTGGAACAAATATTTTTATATACGGAAATTTGAATGCACAGGTTGGCTAGAGAGAGATTATACAATATGTATCTAAAACAAAAGATAAATAGTACAAAAGAGGCTCCATAACAAGGTACCAACTGTTCCTCAATCATGGGGCTGGAGAAATCTGAGAATATCAAGAGGTATCCAAAATGGGAGAGGAAATACATGTTTTAAGATGGGATAAAATGTATAAAATGATTTCTAATTCAAATTCAGCCAGCATTCTGGATACCTCCAGCCTTAAAGTAAACCACAGTTATGTTTAGAATGTTCTTATTTAAGCACACTCAGTCTTGGTTTGGCTTCTGGCTTTGACTTTGTTCCCCACCAGCTGAATGAATGGATTCGCTGTGTTAAATGAAGAGCCTGTGATGGTCCCAAGGAAACTTCCTTGTTGACACAAAGGAGTTTGTTGACTAACATTTTACAGGTTAAAAAAAAGTGGGGGGGCTAATTAAGTAGCCTTTGTAAATGTTACTGAATATTATTAAAGCAAAGACTGGGGGGAATAAAACACATCAAGTTCCTACTGCAGGAAGAACTTGTAGGAATGATTTTGATATTAAGAAAACAAAACAATAACAAAGCAGAATTTACCACTAGTCAGGAAGGCAAGAAACCTAGGGGTCCCATGAGAGGAGAAGAACATGATACTAAAGGGATGCCGTCTCTCAGCGAACAGCATAATGCAAGGATATAAAGAAAGCACTTTAAAGCTGAACAAATATATTGCAGGTTAGAATAATTCTCTGCCAAGTCAAAATGATTTGAAAGGCATAATGTAGTGTATGGGGGGGAAGGCTAGCTGACTGAATGATCCAGGTCAGAGTCCGTTATTATCTTCAGACTGATGAATGAGACTGGAGGCCTAACAATGGAAGTCCAGCATTGTTGAACCTTGAAGGTGATCTGATCCCACCCCTTATGTTATAGGTAAGGAAGCTGAAATCCAATGAGTTTTAATGCCTTCCCCAAGGCAGTTCAGCTAGACAGAATTGGTTTTCTGATTTCTAGCTTTTTTCCCAACCACACTGCCCCTAAGGCAGACAGAGTACTATGGAGAGTCAACGTGGCACCACACAACTACACTACTAAGTGAAATTCAGGGGGAACACTTCTCATAGTAAGACGCAAAGGAGAAAAACCCTGTCTGAGCAAGCTGAAAGAACTGATTGATAAGCCAGTGAGTGCTTACTACCTTTCCAGGGTAGAATGGTAGAAGAGGGTCAAAGGTCAAGGAAGCAATGCCTGTTGGACTAAGCTGGTCACCCCACCCACCTCTTATGTGAGGAAGTGAGGCAGGTCTGGTCAATACCAAATACTAACAGTACCGCTAACAAAAACAGAAGTTAAAAGAAAACCCTTTTACTAAAATACTTGTAGATACTCATCAATAATAATAATGATACTTCTTTTTAAAAAAATCTTTAAATTTCATATTACAAACACGCCAAGAAGAAATGTTTTGAGCGTTTGAACATGAATCACTATCTTCCCTGCAATGCTACAGCTTTACTCCTAAAGCACACCAGGCAGGTGCACCCAAGGCATAAGGAATCTTAGTCATTTCTCCTTTACATTTAGATTCTCCCCTTCCCTGATACAAACAGTAACACTGGTTCTACAAGTTCTAGAAACAGAACATTGATTGGGAGGATTATCTGAGACACTGGATGTACGAGATTTGTAGCAAAAGTCTGACTTCTTTGTAAATTACTAATCTGAAATAGACACAACAAACCGTCCACAGCTTCAACTTCAAATGATTTGAACAAAAATAGAATGCGCCATGGACAGTGTCTGCATCCCTGTCCAATTTGATGTAAACAACATTTGTAGAAATTGGGTTTGTTAAGAAAGTTTATCCATATATCTGGATAGCAATAAAAAGCGTTTCCTAGGAAACTGTAAGATCCTGTACCATACAGCATACAGCCCAACTAAGAGGAAAATTAGGTTGACTTCTAAATTCAAGGTACACATTTACACAATTTTTCTTAACTCCTGTGATACTGTCCAAGTCAAGTGGGCATGTACATTGGTAGTCGTATCTGTTCTTCTCTCTCCCGCTGCCATCTTGCCTGTGAAGCTCATTGGTCTAGTTTGGATTTCCTCCTCAGCTGTGTTTTCCCTGGACGGCCACAGACTCCCTGTGCATTTTCCTCCTTCACCTTCATTTCCAGTGTGGTCAATACTGCCCTTCTGCTGCTAAAGACACTACTGTTTCATGTCTTCCCATTTCTTCCAAGACAGCTGCCAGCATGCTCAGGTTTCCATCTGGGAAGTTCTGTGCCTCCCAGAGATCCAGGATTACACCAGTGGGGCTTGATTTGGTGGCAAAGTAATTCAAGTACCTGTAATTGGGAATGGGAAAATGTGCTGAAAGGCAAGATTTATGGATCTATTTTCTCTTCTGTTGTTACAGGGCTGAACTTTTCTGTCTCTCCATCTGTCTTGAAGTATCTTGGCCCCACTGTGGTTTACAGTGAGCCATCCTAAATGACTAGCCCATACTTAATTAGATCAGCTCCAGACAGGAGACGTGATGTTTAACTTTGTTAACCTCAACTCTGAGTAAGATAATTTAAGAGACAAGATGTCTATGGGTCATATCCTAAACAGGAAATCAAGAGACTTATGTTTTCTTTCCAGCCCAGGATCTTTGACAGGTCGTGCCACATCCTTTGCCCGGTGGTGATGGCAACATTCTACAAAGTGGAGGCTCCTGAGGTCTCATTATAACTTAATATCAATGCTATGTTGGCATGATAATTATTCACCAAGCATTAGGTCCTGCTCCACTGGAGATGGGGAACAATAATTTAGTGAATGAATATAATATTTAGGAGCATTTAGCCTATCAACTTGGCAAAGTAGGTCACAAAACCCCACGCTTACAAATGTCAAACAAACCAAGAATATATCTGTGAATTAGGTTTGTAAGTCTGTATTGTGAGATGTAAAGAAGCAGCTTAATACAGGTTTGCAGAATGAAAAAGTAAATAGATGTATGGATGGGAAAGAAAACAAATGCTGCATTATGTCTAATAGTTATCAGTCCTGGAGACCTGTGTCTAACAGAAAGAAACCAATCTTGGAGCCTGGCCACACCCACCTGTCCAGATTTAGCTTATGGGCCAGCATCCTCCAATCATGGCCTCTTGTCTGTGGGGCATCCAGGCTGCTGCAGAGCTTCTGCCTGATGGGAAGAGGGATGCTGAAAGCGCTCGGCCCTGTGACGGTGGTGATGGTGCTGGCAGGATCCAGCAAGGGCAAATCTATGCCAGTAGGTTCCTGCAGGAACAGCACAGCATTATTTCTGGACAAAAGCAATCCCTATTGAACTCATGAACATAATGCCTTGCTTTGAGTGATAAGAAGAGAATGGGTGCTGTTATTCTCCTCAGTAAGAATGGCTTCTTATAGACCTGAAAGTTAGGCCTCGCTGTAGGTAACTTGGCCTGGAGGTGGACAGAAGTACATTTTGAGCTAGTTTGCATAGCCTTGCCTCCTAGATCTATGGTAAGGATTAGGTAGATGAAAAGCTCTGTTGTGATTCAATCATGGTTTTTGTAATGGGATTCTCTAGGAGGAGAGAAGAGAGGGAATATCAATAATCCTAAAGGTTGAAATTTCAAGAAGGGAAAATGTTCAAAAGGGCATTTCTTTTGAGAATGAACATTTGAGATTAGAGAGCTACCGGAAACCATCTGACCCTGAAGGAAATGCCCTGGACCAGTGCCTGAGTAAACTCTTTCTCTGACCCTGCAGAAGGTGGTTTGCTTCTTTCTTTTCTTGCTGGGTAAAATGGAACAAGTCTAAACGATATTAAATTAAGACAAACTTTTTTATAGAAAATGATAAACACAGTATATTGCCTTAGGGCGAGCTGCTAACGGCAGGCATCCTCCAATTGCTGCACATCCTTTTTAAAAAAAAAAAAATCTAATTTTAGCAGAGAAAACTATAAATTGGCTCTTAAAATAGTTTCAGCTCATAAAACAGCACAAATGCAAAAATCGGAATTTCATCTGCAAGAGAAATTCTAATCATTTTCTGATCACTTCTGTTGGTTGGAAAAGCAAAAGCAAATGTTGCCTGGGAACTATTAAAGCAATAAAAGAAAATCTACTTAATCTATGTTAAATGTCATATCTCGTGTTCTCTCTCTCTCTCTCTCAAAGCAGGTTAGTTACTCCTTGGTATGCATAATTAGTTGCTGGAGGATAAACTAGCCACACAGAGTCTCAGCCATCATGAAGTTTCTGATGTCCTGCAGAGTGCTCAGCCCAGGAGGTCAATGCCACAGTTTCCCAGAGTCCCCTGTACCTGCTCTACACTGCTTAAGTGGCCTCTACAGATATGTGAGTGCTGGCACAGTGGCAGGTAGGTGGGGTCTCAGCTATATGCATCCCAGTGTAACTGGCAGTGCACTCTGTATTCTGGGATCTGACTTCTAGTCAAATTGGCTGCTGACTTCTAGTTTTGTGAATTCCCACTGTACAGGGACCATCCAGGGACTTGTAGGGTATTGTTGAAGCAAAACTAATTAATTTTTTTTTTTTTTTGCTATAATGTGCACAGTGGTGTTGGCTGCAATCACAGTGTTTCGCCTCAAAATCCAAAGCTTGGCAAACAGATTCCCTTGGCTCCTTTGTGTTAGCTCCAGCACATACCAGGATTTAAAGGACTGTGGTATGAAACAAAGAAGCATCCAATGTGAGCTGGAATACCTGAATGAATATCACAACCTGCTTCTCTTCTCCCCTCAGGCACAGAGGTCTTTCTGAAGAACAGGAGAGAGAGTTCCTGACCTCTAGGGAATAGAGTTTAAAGAAAGGTAACCAGAAGAGTGATCTGAGGATGCATGGCAGTGTTTATTAAAGGATTTATGTTTGTGATAGCTGAACACATATCCCAGTGCTCATATTGGACATAGAAGGAAGTATGGATGGGTTGGGGGGGTGCAAGCAAAGAGGAATCCCATGCTATTCCTACAATATTGTGCCATCACCTGTGTAGAGTCCTGTTTTCTTCCTTTCTAGACAATAACGACAGGGCCAAGGGAAATCTACCATACTCCCTAATATACCACCACCTGATTGTCCCTGGGTGGCAGTGGAGATTAAAGTCTGCAAAGAGAGAAGTCAGACTTTTGAAGCTCTGACTTGTGTCCCCTGAGACTCTCCTTATTACTGTCGGCCACAGAAACTCCCTACTGCTTACTGTGATCCATCCTGCACATCTGCCTGCAGGGCTCCAACGATGGGCATCACTATTTCTCTGTCTTTTCTCCTCTTTTCTCATTAAGAAGTGTTACATACCCCTCCTCCTGCATAAGTTCCAACTCATAAAATTTTTTATTAATAAGTATTAATTGTACACATTAATAAGGGTTCAGTGTGATCTTTCTATACATGGACACGAGAGGTCTTTCCATCTTCTAGTATCTTCTTTGATTTCTTTCTTTAGCGTTTTATAATTTCCACCTAGTTAGGTTTTTTCCCCTGGGTATTTTATTTTGAGGTCTTTATGAATAGAATTATTTTCCTAATTTCTTTTTCAGTGAGTTCATTATTGGTGTATAAAAAAGTCACTGGATTTTGTATGTTGATTTTGTATCATACTACATTGCTCAATTTATCAGTTCTCAGTCATTTGGTAGAGTCTTCGATTCATATCACCTGCAGACAGGGGTAATTTGACTTCTTCCCTTCCTATTTATATCACTTTTTTTTTTCTTTCTCTTGCCCAATTGCTCTGGTTAACATTTGTAGTGCTACAATGAATAAAAGTGATGAAAGCAGATACTCTTGTCTCATTCCTGATTTTAGAGAAAATGCTTTCACTGTTTCCCAATTTAGTGTGATGTTGGCCACAGGGTTGTCATATATAACTTTTATCATGTTGAGGTATAATCCTTCAATACCTAGTGTCTTCAGAAATTTTATCACAAAGGGATACTGAATTTATCAAAGGCTTTTTAAAATATTTATTGAGATGATCATGTGATTTTTGTTTTTGGTTCTATTTAGGTGCTGTTTTGTATGTATTGTTTTCTGTATGTTGACCCATCCTTGCATACCTGGAATGAAACCAACTTGATTGCGGTGTATGATATTTTTAACGCATCACTGAATTTGATTTACAAGTATATTATTGAGGATTTTTGCATCTGTGTCCATCAAGGATGTTGGTCTGAAGTTTTCTTCTGTTGTTATTGTTGTATCCTTATCAGGTTTTGGTGACAGGGTAATACTGGCTTCATAGGACAAGTGTAAAAAAGTTTTGTCTCTCTATATTATAAGATAGCTTGAGGAACATTGGTGTTATTTCTTCTTTAAGAGTCTTGTAAAAGTTGACAGTGTACCTGTCGAATCCTGGGCTTTGCTTTGTTGCAAAACTTTTTTATAAATGATTTAATCTCATTGCTTATTATTGATCCGCTTAGGCTTTAATATCCTCTTGGTTCAATTTTGTTAGGTTACACATGTCTAGAAATTTGTCTATATCTTCCAGAGATTTTCCATTTTATTGTAGTATAATTTTTAAAATAGTCTCTAATTATCATCTGGATTTCAGTGATAGCTACTGTAATATCTTTTTGTTTCTAATTTTATTTATTTCAGTATTCTCTCTTTCTTTTCATTAGTTTAGCTAAGGATCTGTCAGTCTTTTCAAAGAACAAAGTCTTTGTTTCATTGATTTTTTTTTTCGTAGAGTTCTTTTAGTCTGTCTCTATTTCATTCAGTTCAGCTCTGATCTTTATTATTCTTTCCTCTACTGATTTTGGTTGCTTTATTCTTTTTCCTTAGGACATTGAGATAAATCATTATCTGAGGTCTATTTTGTTTTGTTTTTAATGGAAACACTTATATCTATAAACTTCCCGCTTAGTGCTGTTCTTGCTGTACCCCCATATTCTGATATGTTTTGTTTCCATTTTATTTCTTCTAGGAATTTATAAATTTCCCTCCTGATTTCTTCATTGACATGTTTGTTCAAAAGTATATTGAACATTCTCTATGTGTTTGTATAGTTCCTCTTGCTGTTGATTTCTAGTTTTATTCCATCACAGTCTGATAAAATGCAAGAAATTATCTTAACTTTTATGTGTTGAGATTTGCTTTATGGCCTAAAGTATGGTATATTTTGGAAAAAGTTCCAACAGCTGATGAAAAGAATGTATATTCTATAGCTTTTGGATAGACTATTATGTAGATGTCTATTAAGTATAGTTGATCTATAGTATAATTAAATTTGTGTTTCTTTATTGTTTTGGGGTCTCTCTGTAACTTTTATGTCCAGCTATATTTATGATATTTGGGCCATACATACTTATAATCATTAAATTTTCTTGATGAACTGTTCCCTTTTTAAATATGTACTGATATTCTTTGTCTCTTTTGACTGCCTTTGGCTAGAAGTCTGTTTTGTTGGCTGTGAGTATAGCTACCCCTGATTGCTTCCAGATTCCATTTGCTTGAAACATCATTTTCTATATTCAATTTCAGTTCATTTATGTCTTTGTCAGTGAGGTGGATATCTTGCAGGTGGCAGATTTTTGGGTCTTGCTTTTTAATCCAATCAGCTGGAATATATCTTTTAATTAGAGAAGTGAGACCATCTATATGTACCAATTATTTCATTTTCTCTTGTTTTTCTTTTGGTTGTTTAGAATAATATATGTTCATGTCTTTCTTAAAGGTTTGTTGGCTTATGGAATTAATAATGCTTGATTCATTACCAATTATTTGTTTACTCTTCTAGTGAGAATTATTCTTTCCTATATTCTATGCTTGTGTTCATCTTGCTTTCTTTTCTCTGTGTAGGATTCTTTAAGAATCTTTGTAAGACTTATTTAATTGTCATGAGTTCTTTCTGTTTATGCTTATCTTGGAAGGCCTTTATTTCTTCTTATTATATTAAGGATAATCTAGTTTGGCAGTTAGTTTCTCTCAGAACTTGAAATTTATCATTTCATGTCCTTCTGACATTTAGAGTTTCTTCTAAGAAATCTTATGATGTTCTTATGGGTTGAGTTTATAAATGACTTGTAACTTCTCTCTTGCAGATTTCAGAATCCTTTCTTTGTACTGTACTTTTGATAATTTAGCTATATTATGACATGGAGAGTTTTTTTCTGATCATTTCTGGGGTCCTAAATGCATCCTGTATACCTTGATGTGCATATAAGATGTGATAATCTTCTGCTATTATTTCACAAATAGGTTTTCTATGCCTTTAGCCTGTATCTCTCTCCTTTGTCTACCCCTATGGTTTGCACCATTTATCTTATAATCATGTCCTATAGATCCTGCGTGTTTTATTCATTCTTATATTTTTCTTCATTACCATTTGAAGGTGATAATTTGTCAACCTTACCTTCAATATTATCTTCTTTCTTAGGCTTGAGCTACTCATGATAAGGCTTTCAACATGATTTTTATTTGAGTTTTTGAGCTTTTTATTTCTAAGATTTGCTTGGTCATTTTTTAGAATCCATATTTCTTTATGAAATTGTTCTTTTACATACTTCATTCTCTTCCTTAATTCATTCAGATCTTTATTCTTATGGCCCTTGAATTCATTGATCATTTTTACATCAGACTTTTGAATTATTTGGTATTTCATTCACTTCAGTATCTTTGAAAATATGCAATGCTTCATGAATGTGTGTGCCATAACTGCACAGAGGCCATGCTAATCTCTGTATTGTTCTAGTTTTAGTATACGTGCTACCAAAGGAAGAACCAGCTTTTCTGTTTTTATTCAAGATTTTTTTGGCTATTTGTGTTTCCATTTGAATTTTAAGATTATTTTTCCTTCTTCAAAGAGGAAGGTAATTGGTATTTTGATGGGCATTGCATTGAATCTGCAGATCACTTTGGGTAGTATGGCCATTTTAATTAATATTAATTTTTCCATTTTTGTGTCTTCTTCAGTTTCTTTCATTAGTGTTTTTTTTCATTTTCATTGTAGAAGTCTTTCACTTCTTAGATTGGTTTTCCTATGTATTTTATTTTTGAGGCTTTGTGAATGGAATTCATTTTTCTGATTTTTTTCTTAGTTCATTATTGATATATCAAAAAGCTCCTGATTTTTTATTTTGCACCCTGCTACATTACTGAGCTTATCAGTTCTAATAGTCTAATAGTTCTAATAGTGAAGCTTTAGGATTTTATATCTATAGGATTTTACCATGTGCAAAGAGGGATAACCTTATTTCTTCCCTCCATTTTCATTCTTTCTCTTATGAAATTGCTCTGCCTAAAACTTCTAGGAGTATAGTGGATAAGAGTGGTGAGAGTGGATACCCTTATCTTCTTCTTATCTCAGAGGAAATGCTTTCCATTTTTCCATATTGTTTGTGATGCTTGTTGTGGGTTTGTCATTATAGCTTTTATTATGTTGTGACATGATCCTTCTACACCTAATTTGTACCATGAAGAGATGTTAAATTTTCTTAAATGCTTTTTTCTGCATCTATTGAGATGATTGATTTATATCCCTCATTCTACTTATGTGATATATTATATTTAGTGATTTGCATATATTGAACCATCATTATATCCAGGGAATGAAACCTATTTGATTATGGTGAATGACTCTTTTGATATGTTGTTGAATTCTATTGGCTCATTTTTTTTTCTTCTTTGCATCTATGTTCATCAGGGTATTGGTCTGTTTTCTCTTTTTGCTATGTCTTTGATTTTGGTATTAGGATGATATTGGTCTCATAAAATGTGTTTGGAAGGGTTCGCTCCTGTTAATTATGTGGAATGATTTGAGAAGAATGGTATTCGTTCTTCCTTAAAAGTTTAGTCCCAACTCTTCATTAAGCAGTGACAGATATTTTCATGACCTGTATCAGTGGCTCTTATCAGACCTCAGAGTTGGTGCATGTAAAGTGAAGAGCCTAGGTCCAACACAGAGTAAGAGCTTTCACAATTTCACAGTCTGACCCCAACCTTTCTCAGGTTGCCCCATCCTTGGTTTGACTTTATATGACTCATACTCTCAGAATAGACCACTCACTCTTCCTAGCACTATTTCCATGGGTGCCCTCTGACAGTTCTTCTGCCCTCTCACCTCTGTCTGGCATATACCTCAAAGCATGGCTCAAATGGCATCCTCCTCCTTGGAGGCCTCCTAGGTCCCTTTCACAGTTCTTCTGCTTTCCTCCCATTCTGCCCTGTGCATTTTCTTGAACTTGTGTGTGACTCCTTTGATTTCTCAAATTTTGTGAAGGTGAAAGAATTTTTGTCATTCTTAGGACTGCTATGATCCCTAGCTTTGTGTTCTGAACATGGAACCCACTCAATATTTGTTGAAATGAGAGAAAATATTTTTTTTCCTGGTATAGGACATAGAATTCCACTCATGGAGTAGTGTGTTAATCTTTCTTCCAAATAAATGTGACTAGTGGGTTGATTCTTTTTTTCATTTTTAGATCCTGAAGTTAAAGGGCAGTTAAAAATAGGCCTGGATCTCAGGATAGTCTGCTTCCATATTCATGTTGCTCCCCTTTTCTTGGTGAGTAAAGAACCATCACCATTTATGTAGGCGTTAACATCCTGAGCTCTCTAATCCTGGCTACTGTGTATATTTCTTTCTGTGTAGACAAAACAAGATCTATAGGGCATAATTTCTTGTCTCTCTTACCATATGGCTGACAATAGCCTTGGAGATAAAAAAAATACATGTACATTTACATTCAAATTTCATCTAGTAATTTCTTTTACTGTTAGTTTTTCTTTTACTTCCAGGTAAAAGTAGAGATCACTCTCATGGAATGCTTATTACAATAATTGTTTATGGTATTGGTACCATCTGTCTCTGATGTTATGATTCTCTTAAACATAAGATTTTTCAACATTAACCAAACAGCTGCTATGGGTGATGGCACATATTTCAGGGCCCCACAGGTTCTAAGCATATGCTGTACCACTGAGCCCAACCCTGAGCCAGACCTTGAATTCCCTAGGCCCAGGTAACCCTCCTGTCTCAGCCTCCCAGGTAGTTAGGACAATACTTGTGTACCAGTACACCTGACTTCTCTTTCTAAAATCACTTAGAAAAACTAAATTTTCCCAATTTTGAGGAGGTTATAGAAAAGCAGGTTCTAGAAAAGAGATTTAAATAGAATGGCTATAGCAGAGTAATATTACATTGTACATTTTTAATATTTTTGTATATATGAAAGTGCTCTGGATCAGCTGTTCATAAAGATTTTAAGATCTAACAAATTTATCTGGAAAGCTGTTATTAGATAACTAACATCTTAAAACAATACTTTTCCATTGTCCAGAGTCATGAGATGAGCAACCTTGTGATAAACAAACTTGGGGACATATGCCATCTTTTCTTTTCTCTGGGAGCTGATTTGCGTTTGCTTGTATTTAGTTGGTACTATGTAGAAACTGAGTCTCATAGAAAGGGAATCTGAAGCTAAGTTGATGAAGGATTCTGTAGATTTGGGTGGCAGAGTTAGTTTGAGAACTGGTTCCCCTAACAACAGTGAGAATGGTGGACATACCTTAAGCATGGGCTCTGGGTCAACTTTTGTCCACAGCATTTATTAACACCCACTCGCCTAGTTTTCACAACATGCCCAACATATATATTACTATACAATTTAAGCATTAGGAAACTGAGGCCAGAAGGGGTCAATGCCCATATTCTTATAGAGCTATCTACCTGAGAATTTACTACAATGGGTCTTTGTCTATAGCTAAAACTGAGAAAAGGCCTTAAAAAAACTATAAGTTTCTTTCTGTATACCATTTATTGCCTTTGTGGTGTTCTGGCTATTATTCACCCCACATCTGTCTAAAATAATTTTTTTTTTTTTTTTTTTTACATTTTGGTATTTATTCATGCCCAATCTTTCAGACTTCTAGACATTTTCATTCTTTAACTTCATCTCTATATAATTAAAGTCAGGAATCTTTGGTACAGGAACCAGAGAGGTTCATGCTGTATGTCACCCACAGTCTAGTCTCCCAAGGTGCAACCTTGTGATAAACAAACTTGGGGATGTATGTCATCCATCTGCCAGTGAGGCCAAGGCCTATGTGCTTTATGGGAGTGCCCTTGGGTGGTGGAGGAGGGGTGCTTGGGGGAGGGGCAACACATTCCTGACAAGGCAACTCATTCTTGGGAGGTAGGACATTGGAATTGGAGCACCAGTCCACCTGCCACCTTGCCCTGTGACCCTAGGAAGGAACAGAGTTCAGAAGAAAACAACTGCAACTGGAGCCTTTTCTCCATTTGTTTATGGTTTATCAGTCACAATGGACCCCTTCTCACAGTTTTTGGGTCTCAGGACTCCCCAGAGTCCTTTGTTCATCAGCTCAGGGCCTCAGGCTCCAACCTCAGTACAAGATCTCACACCCTCTTCTGTGTTCCCTGACCTTCATTCAAATGCTAAGCACACGGTGGGACTGGTGACCCTGAAAGAGAGTCAGCAGAGTGCCTCTGAATCCCCAAGGTCATCCCCACTCTGGTCACTTCTTCCTTCCTCAGTTACATGCTCTTGTCTGTCTCACATGGGTAATTGCCTCCAAGGAGACTGCAGGGCTGGCCTCTGAGCTGACTGACACCCGGTTGCAAAAGAAATCATCTTTCCTCTATGTTGACACAAGAAAGAAAGTCTTTAAATTGTGATCACACTATGCAAAAGTGTTCTTTCTCTGAGAGGAGATGGTGGGCCCGAGCAGGGGAGAGTGCTGAGCAGCTCTCTTTCATTTATGGCTGCATCTGATCCACCTTTTCAGCACACAGCAAATGTTCATGCTGAACAGAACGCAAGCATCAAAGGACCAGACCTCCTCACCCCCCTCCAAAATTCCTCAGCCTTTGTTGTCCCTGGAGCTGGGTGGCTATTGAACTTTGCAGACCTGCTGGGCCTGGAAAGTGAAAACACCCTCCGGAGCCAGCAGGGGTGGTGCAGTGTGCCTGGGAGATAGGGCTGTGCATCCAAAGGCCCGGCGGCGGTTGCCATGGCACCCTGACACCGAGATCATTCCTTATGAATGTCACTGGGGTCTGTGACTAAAGTTGTTTATGAGTCAAAAGTCTCATGGAACTATAGGAGGAAAGGATGACCGCACCATGGCAGGCTGTGGGAAAGAAGGATGCTCCCCTTCCTCTGGTTTGCTGAGCCTGATGGTCTTTAAATAGGACATGTGGAGCAAGGCGAGCCCAACAGGCTGACATTTCATTCATCACTATGCATGAGACAGTGAGGGAGAAGTAGTATTTTAAATCATATACTGGCCTGCTGAAGATTTGAAATACGACAGTCCCGTGCTTTGTGGCTCAGCAAGCAGTGTGGACTCATCTCTGAGAGGCCCCTGAGAGGCTGCCTCCTGACCGCTTCCTTATTCTTTTTCCTTTGTTCCTCCAGCATGAAGGGTTACCAGTGTTCAAACTATCGCCTTTGGATCCAAGGGAACAGATAAGGTCACGGGCACCTCCTCTTTCCTTACAGAGAAGTTTTAAATAGCAGTGATCATTGTTACGGCCATCATATGGTTGTATAAAGATGCCCAACTGAAGTGTGTGAAAATCATAGCAAAGAAAGGCAAAAAAATGACAGCTACAAGGGGGAAGATATGTAGATTGGGCTATTATTTCTGAGACATTTCCCTACCCTGGGAAAAGAACGTCCCTCTTGATACTTGGGGAATGATGTTATGAGAGATTTCTCCTTACAATATGAGGAAAGAGAAGGAAAAGAAATGGGGGTGCAGAGGCCTCACTTTTTTCCTCCCACTTAATGGGACATAAGGGCCAAGGTGTGTGTGTGTGGGGGGGTCCCTGAAAAAGAACCAGAAAGGGAAGAGGGACAGATGGAGGACCTGGGACACTTGGGGGAAAGTTACATGTGCACACTACTTAAACCTTGCACTTGAAATTCAGATCTGTTTTGAAAAGTTAGAACATGTTGCTTACATTCATGTCAGAAGAAATGCAACTTGTTTTTGAAAAAGAATTCCCTGTTATATACTTTTATGGATCTTGCTCCCCATGTGCATTGAAAATATTATCCTTTTAGCAAGGAAGACTTGTAGAAAGCTTTTGAGGACCATGGGAAGAAAGGATGACCACTCCCCAGCAGGCTGGGGGAGATGAGGATGGATTTTTCTGGGGCCCACGTGTTCCCCCTCCCCTGGTTTGCTAAGGAAGATGGTCTTCACTTTGGACATGTGGAGCAAGGCAAGCTGAATGGGCCGACAGTGAGACACGTCTTGGCCCCACTCCGCCTCAAGGGTCCCTTCCACCCCCAATATGTGATATTGACAGAAGCTTCTTACCTCTGACACAGTGCAGTTCAGCTGGAAGATCTGCCCTTCTCCTTCCACCTGCCGTACACAGAGTTTGCAAACCAGCTCCACTGTGTTCAGGCTAAATCTTTCCAGAGTGAAGGTGCAGTGGAGGTTTCTTTGAGACCCACTCCAGATATGGTAAAAAGGAATTTCCTAAAGGATATGAAAGTGTTAATCACAAATGAGGGATAATTGTACCTATTAGACACTCTGCAGGCAGGTGCTCGTCTCAGTATTCCACAGAGTATCTCACTTAACCCTCATAATAGCCCTATGTGCAAGCATGTCCCCCTTTCACATGAAGAAACTGAGGCCCAGAGAGGTCAGATAATTCACTCACAGTCACACAGCTAGTAAGTGGCAGAGTTGAGATTTGATCCCAGGAAGTCATCCTTCAGAATCCACATACCTGACCAGTCTGCCACAAGTCTCTCATTTACAAAAATATAAAGCCATTGTAAATGATATTTTTTTTAATGTTTAAAAAATTCCCAAAATAAAATCTACACACGCCATCATTGCTCATTAAAAGGAATCCCTGCCGTGACATTCTGGAGAAGAGCAAAGAAAGCCCAAAGGAGAACGTGCTGACACTGTTCTCTTTCATGCCTCTGTCCTTCCTCTGCGCAGGACAGGGGGCAGCCAAAATTCCCTACAGTTGAAAACTGTACTCATTTAGCTGTCCCAAAAAAGTCCCTGGCCTAAAAAGCACCAAATGTCTAACAGGTATTAATTCTCTAAAAGTTTGAGCACCTTAAAGAACCCATCTTAGAATCTTGTTTCAACAAAGTTGATTGATACATTAAAAATTGGAGAACATGGTGATTAAGGGCAGAGGTTCTGATGCCAAATCCAGTGTGATTGACAACATCCTGCCCTTGTTGACTTGATAATTTGGGGCCAGTTACTTAACCTTTTCACGCCCCAGTTTCCTCATCTGTAAAAGAGTGGGCAGTGGATTACTTAAGTCATGAACCTGCTAGGTTCACCGAAATAAGCCAAGTGCATAAGAGAGTGTTTGCAGGATAGTAAGTGTTTTCAGTTATGATTATACCAGGGAAATTGTTTATGAAAGGGAAGAATTGTGGAATTTTAAGAATGAAGAAAGTGAGCAAAGGAAGAGATGTTATGGGAAGTCAAAGTCTCATCTAACAGGGCTGAACTATGGGTAAGGGTGAAGTCTGCAACCCTCACCCATGCTCCTGTTTCTTAACAAAGAAGTAGATTTGCTTCTCTTAATCTATGTGTAAGTACTTGACATACGAAAGTAAGAAGGGAGAGAAAAGGAAATTCCAGTCCTTCTAGTTATGTTCATTGACTTATTTCAGGAACTAGCCACCAGATCAGCAGCAACACTGGGGTTGGTTGGATTTGCATGTGTGCAGATGTGGATTCACAGCTTTTCTGACTGCGTCTGCATCTCATGGGCAGGGTTGAGGTCTGTGGTCCAGCAGGGCATCAAGTCTCAGAGTGCACAGGCTGACTGACAGAGGAGGAGGTGAAAACCCCAGAGTCCTGCCATTTTTCCACGGGTACCTCCAATGAGATGAACCAGTATCTTTATGCCTGTGACTTAATAAAATCCTGACTAAGTTTTACTTTACATGCCATTTCAATTCCCAAATTGAGTTTCCTTCTAAGTTTTCAATGTAAGGGTACTGTCCTAGCAAGGCTGAAGACAAATTTGTGTCTCAAGGGGTATGATGTCCTCTATTATTCCTATGAGTGCCTTTGAAGTTGTTTTAATTCAATGAATTCCATATGAAAATTAATTGAAATAAAATTGAAGTGCTCTTATTTATTAAAAATACAACAAAGGTAATATAATTATAAGGATAATTGTTTTGAAAAGCATTCCTTCAAATATGCCTATCAGCTATTTTATGAAAATCCTGAATGATCCCAAACTCTTTTTTTTTTTTTTGGTACTAGGGATTGAATCCAAGGATGCTTAACCACTGAGCCACATCCCCAGCACTTTTTAATATTTATTAGAGATAGGGTCTCGCTGAGTTGCTAAGTGCTTTGCTAAGTTGCTGAGGCTGGCTCTGAACTTACAATCCTCCTGCCTCAGCCTCCCAAGCCAATGGGATTACAGGTGTGTGCTATAGCACCCAGCAGATCCCAAACTCTTGATGAAACAAGTACTAACATAAAAGCATTTTCAAGAAAGGGGATTGGTTATGCCTACATAACTTCGGTTATTTTTCTTCTAGCTGTCTCCAAGCCTTTAGTTCAGCGTGGTGAACTTACCTGATATTTAGCCAACAATTTGCTCTTCCAGAGGGAATGGGCAACATCATGAATGGATAGGCGCAAATTGTGGGTACTTCCTTTAAAATGAAGTGCCTTGGGTTCCTCCAGAAGCTGTCCTCCCATCTGTCTCTCAAGTTGTAAAACTTCCTGCAACGACATGCCCCAAACCAAGTCGCATTGTAGAATTGTCTCACTTTTATCTGTCCTTTTATTAAAAGTGTGTTTCATCTTTGTGCCTCCTGAGCAGCAACCCTGGTTTAAGCAACAGCATGAGCAGCTACTTCTATAGCCCTGACCCTCACACTGAGGCCCATGCCATTTTGTATGGGACTGGGCACTACTAACAAACTGTTTCTGCAATTTATGTCAAATTACTCAGAAGCAAATGCAGTTCAGTCTGCCTTTACCAACTGGCAAGTGGATTATTTAACTAAATAAATAAAAGGAAAAATACATAGAAAATATAGATAAGTAGATACAAAAAGTAGATTTCAATTAACCTTCAGGGAAATGGGAAAATAATTAAAACATGTGTTGGACTGATAAAAACCAATGAGCCAACAAAAATCTGGAATGTATTTTAGACGTTTAGTTTGAGTTCTTGTTTTCTTTATTGGTGCATATTAATTATGTAGAATAGTAAGTCTCAATGTGGCATAGTCACACATGCACAGAACAGTTGGATCAATTTCACTTGCCAGTACCTTCCTCTCCCCTCCCCTCCTCTTTCCCATTTCTTCCTTCTACCCTGTCTACCTTCTACTCTCATGACATCTTTTTCCTCCCTCATTCTTCTTTATGTACAGAAATAAAAAAATTTTATTAAAATAATTCACTGCATAATTACCAAATTATCAAAAGTAAATAGAAGATATTTATTTTATGTTCTATTTGGAGAAATTTTGATACAAATTAGCAAGTTTTTTACTAATTACTCAGATTAAAGTTTACCCATTACTTAGATTCAAGTTTTAAAAGAACAACTCATTTTTTAAGAATTGTTCTGATGAATTAGCCTCCTTACATCAAAGAAAACATTTGACATTTGTTTTTTTGGGATTGGCTAACTTCACTTAGCATTATCTTCTCTAACTCTATCCATTTACCTGCAAGTAGACGAACTTGGGGGGATAGGGCAGAGGGGTTGGAGGGAAAAGGTGGGGGGCATGGGGTTAGAAATGATGGTGGAATGTGATGATCATTATTATCCAAAGTACCTTTATGAACACACAAATTGGTGTGCATATACATTGTATACAACCAGAGATATGAAAAATTGTGCTCTATATGTGCAATAAGAATGGTAATGCATTCTGCTGTCATATATAAATAATAAATTAATTAATTAATTAAAAAAAGAATTGTACTGATGCAAAAATTTGCTCCATAGTTTACTTATGGTATAAAGATATAACTAGAAGACAAATTCTATATCTACTTCCATTTCTCAAGCTTGTTAATGGGAGTTAATGAAGCATTTCCAACAACAGCTGCAATTATCCACACAGCAGCATGCCATAAGTTACCAGTGAACAAAACATCCGGGTTCTCCCTTCCTGACCAAACCGTCCCCCTGAACTTTACTACTCTTAAAGTAGTAAAGTATGAGTTGAAGTCAGCCAAGAATAATCTTACATCTTAAAGGTTTTAGTGACAAAAGATGCATAATTTGTGTCCTTTTTTAAAAAAAAAAATCAGGATCAAGGAAAACAATGGATTTTATGAAAAGTCAAAATATGATTTTTTCAGTGATATTTTAATAAAGAGGGAGTTCAAGAACACATGTCTTCAGTGAGAATACCTCCTTCATGTACTGGGAATCTATCAGGGTACAAAGTACATCAGATGGGTCACAGTAGAAGTTCCAGTAAGGAAACTAGACTGACAGCAGAAGCATATGTACTTTGCATTTGTCGAATGAATGGTAACCCACACACTGGCCCAGTAAATGCAATGCTTACCAACATCATTGATGAGATGCAAACAGCTCATTCAAGCTGCTGCTTTGTGGTGTAACCCTCCATCATCTTGGGACTAGGCCACTATCCTGGACAATGCAAGCTGCTAAGGGTCCTATGGCGTAGGGAACACTAGGGTAGTGTGGAATGCGGTCTCCGACAGGGAGTCCTCTAATTAGTGTCTAACTGAAGCGATGAGGCAACAGCACCCTCGTGTTGAGAAGCGCGTGGTTCAGCTGCCTGACAATATTGACCTGCTCTTTTCTGTGGCTGGTGATGAGATGAGTAGCTATTACTTGTGACAGGAGACTGAGCAGTCATCCGGCCACCCTGACACATATGTTGTGTCACTGTGCCCTGACTCTGCTGTGTCTGCACTAGCAGGTCTCAAGGGTCCCCAGTAGGCCACACAGATCCACCCAGCTCAGAGTTACACATGGCCCACCAGAATGCCCTTCACAACACTGCACACCCCATTCCTTGACAAGAATCTGGCCATGTGGAAATCGAGAAGAAGAAGAAGAAAAGTGAGGGTTAATTGCAGTTTCTTCTGCTTCAGCAGGAAGGCATAATGAGCTTATGTTGATCATGTTTGGTGTCTAGTTAGCATAATAGAGAAAGCTGATGTTCCCAGTGAACCTGGCACCTGACAAATTCTAAAGCCAAAATGATGTTTGTTTATAAGCCATTAGAAGAAAAGAAACATAATTAGAAATCTTTGAGATTACAGTCATGCCAATCAATCAGTTCTAGCTTCTTTCCAGTATGCCCTAATTACCTCATCAAGACGTCTAAAGAGCAATCGATAGTAATTATCTGATTACTATAGATCTTCATTACATCCAAATTATCTCCCTGGGATGTCTAAAAGAAGATGCATTGTATTCTGGGAGGTAATTGTACCCAACAATGTATAATCCACACCCTATCCCTACAATCAACAAAGACTGCCAAAGGATACTAGGGCATCATCGGTTTTCTTGTCAGGGGGACCACTGAAAAAAACTCTTAACTGCCTATTGGCTATGACCTTGAAGTCAAGCAATCTAATACCAACACATTTTAAGTGCAAAGTATGAGTTGAAGTCAGCCAAGAATAAGGCGCATTCCCTGCTTTCTTGAGCCATAACTCAGAAGTCATGGTAAAGGCTTTTCCCTAGTAAAGACAGTCTGGCCTGGCTTGGAGAGCCCTTTTTGGAGAGAACAAACTAAATAAAGTGACAAAGAACCAAATTTAGTGACAGTGGAGCCAGAGAACACACTCTCCATATTCCTAAGCTCTCTCTCTCTCCCCCTCAACCAGGAGAGACATCAAGTTGCTGCACAGAGCTGGGAGAAGCATGACTTTTCTCTTCCCTTCAGTTGGACATGAACTCTGTGACAGAAAACTGCCCATCTAGCTACCTCTATGCTAAGAGCAGAAGGCTCTAAGCATACTTGCTTGCATACCTCTACCAGTCATAAAATTGACTATGCATTTTATGTTATTTTCTTTATAAATTATAGACCTCTATTAATTCATCAGTTTGTCAATATGTTACATAATAAAATATACAGTTAAAACTGTGAGGTAAGGTAAATCAACAGAGAAGTACTAATATTGCCCCTTTTTGCTCTAATGGTTCATGGGCCAGGGTTTGTGAATTGCATTCTGGAGACAGCTCGTGCAGGCAGCTGTCCTCTCACTAGTACCTTGGGAGAAATCAGCCCAGGAGTGAATGATTCAGTAAAAAGAATCTTTACCAAACTTAAATTTAACACATTTTCCTAAAAAGTATCAACGGGTATCATTATATGCAGAATGTTCAGCTTGAAGAAAACATCAAATACAGCAGAAGTCGAGAACTAAAGCATTACAGAAATTCAAAGAGAAATGAAAGATACCTCAATCAATAAGTAAAACTCCTTGGAAACTAAACTAACACCATACACGAGTCAGAGTTGACTTATCCCATACAGCAAATCCCATGTGTGAGTTTTGTGTTAGGGGATAGAAGCCAGCCACAGGACAGGCTAATCAGGTTTTGGTTTCATATTGCTACAGTATTTCAAAAAAAACCTGATTTTCTGGATTCTTTCTGCATGAAATCATCTTGGCTAATACTTATGAGGTACAGATACGCAAGAGGACATAAAAATGGCAGACACAAAAATCAAAAAAACTGTGGCTTTACAGTTAAATGTGTTCCTTTATCTTCCTGGGAATGTTCATTTAACATCAATGAGAGGTGCAAGGCCTGGTAGGAGCCATGTTAGGGTCTAGAGCATGCAGGCAAGGGAGTCTCAGTCCAGCCTCCAACTGCTCCTGGTCCGTGGGGGAGACCGACATGTGAATACCTAAACACACTGTCATGTGCTCAGCTCTAAAGCAGCTCCTAGACACACTGATTCTGGATCACAAAGGTTAGTCTATTCCCCACACCTTTGGGGAGAACAAGTACCAAATATATTTAAGGTCAAAAGATTTAGGAAGACTTAAGAAAAATATTATGACCTTGAAAAGAAATGCCATCTAGGCTCTGCTTTTAGAAATATAAATATCACCTTCTTCTGTAGGAGTTGTCTTTCCAACTGGTAGCATCCCTCACCCCAGGTGCTGGGTCAGACTGTGGGCAATCCACTATTGCTCTGCTGAGCTTGCTATGCTAAATGAGAAGGAAATCCTTGCATGGTTCTATCTCCATCCCTCTCCCTTTACCTTGAAAAGGCACTCACAGAGTCAGTTATTCACAGAGGTGCCCCTAGCCCACCCTCCATGACAACATGCATGTCTATACCTGGGAACCCCAGCGGGAGTGCCACCAGGAGTCTGGTGTTTCTAGGGATCCAAGCAATCCTGTGAGATGGCACAGTGTAGTGGCAGCTTCCAGCATGAGCCTGAGTGAGGTCTGAATAGATTCCAGAAGCTGTGAGGGATTGCTCCAAAGGCGGAAACAGGGGATTCCACGGTAGAAACAAGCAGCTTGCACAATAACCAATTAAACCAAGACATTATCCAGGCCGAGCCATTAGCCTGGGCCACTTAAGAGCCCTAATAAATTCAAGCTGTTTTAAAGGCCTGCGCATGAAAAGGGAGTAGCTCTGGCCTGTGCCCAGAATGCTCCCGGCTCCTACATGATAGGATCTGCTGCACTGGGCCTGACAAAGAGAGGCAGGAAGGGGATGCCCCTGAAAGCCCTATGACTCCTCTGCTCCATTTTTTCTTTCTAATCCCATAACTTATCATTTCATGACTTTAGGGTGAGATTGCATCTGTTTTCTCTGCTTCTCTTGTCCTTCTTTTTCTTCCTGGTTCTTCCAAGCCTGGTAAAATTCCCTTCAGTGAAAGCTATTGCTTTTGGGGCCACATAGATGCTTGAGGACCATGTTTAAGAATATAAGTTTCTGAGCCTGGTACAGTGGCACACACCTATAATCCAGTAACTCAGGAGGCTGAGGCTGGAGGATCCCAAATTTGAGGTCAGCCTCAGCAACTTAGTGAGACCCTGTCTCAAAAAATAAAAAAAGTCAGGGAATATAGCTCAGTGTAGAGTGCCTCTGGCTTCAGTCCCCATTATCAAATCAGAAAACAATACCAAAAAACCACAAAAGTCTGTCTACAGGGTCACAGGTTCCAGGTTGAAGCTGGTCATGCAAAGGGAAATACTGGTGACTTTGGCCAAGAAATTTGAGGGGCAGGGACTCCAGAGCAATTTTGGGAGACCTTTGCTTCTGGTGAGGGCTGTTCTTCTCAGGCTCTTACCTTGCCCTCCTCCTCCCTAACGCCCTCTGCTCACCATTGCCCTGAACAATAACTTGCTCCTTCTCTGACTTCAGTCCTCCAAACTGCATCACCTTCATCCTCGGAGGCATCTCTTTTAGTTTCCAGGTTCTCAAGGGCTGTTTTTCCTTTTGGTGGATTATATAGACCTCAGTGTAGGTATGTCTCCCTCTCTTTCCTCTCGTTTTCTCCCCAATTGCTTTCCTATCATTTTTTTCCCTTTCTTATTAAAAACCTCATCCACCAGAGAAAGGGTAAAACAGATGATAAAACGTAAGTCTTATATAACCCATCGAAGAGAAGGTTGAAAGGAGGTTAAATCATGGTTTCACTTTGTCTTGCTTTGTTCTTGGTACCATTTCTAGATGTTATATTTCCAGCATCCTTATTCTCAAAAGAAACAGAATCATGGATTGGCTGTGCCTATTGTTGCAAAGGAGCTGGAGAATGGCATCAGGCCCATGAACAGATAGAGGGAGCTATTGTGGAGAAGACTCTGAGATCCTGCACAGAGACTACAATGAAGCAGCACCCAGCCTTGAACTACAGCTGTTCCCTTTGTGTTACATGGAACCCATCCCCTATGCTCTGTCCATGGTGCTGGCCAAGCCCTGGGGGACCAGTAGTAGCGCTGCAAGCCCCACCTTTACCCAGCTTCTGCAACAGGGAGACACAGGGAATAGCTCAGCATGCCACATGGGTTAAACCTCAAAAGACCAACCTTCAATGATTGTGCTGACTGGTGTTGAAAAGAATCACATCTGCCAACAGATTTAGTGGAACCTGCTTCTATTGCTTCTATTCATTCTTTAATCCTGTGTTGAAACCTGCCCTGGTCATTGGGGATGAGAAATTTCTCTCTTTGCTACTGTGGCTGTCGCCACTGTCTCTGTCACAGCTGTGTGCCTGCACTCCACCAAAGCAGAGGCCAAAAACAGTGACCATCCTTCTCTCCTGTTCCCTGCCAGTTTTTCAGCAAGGCTGCTCTCTGCCCTGCATGTGCTGTCTCCTCCTCTGGCCTTCGGGCCTCGGGCTGCTGAGCCAGGCAGTGGGGAACATCTGACTGTCAGCTTGGCCTCTTCCACCTGCTCAGGTCATCCTCACTGGCACCCAGGCTCGAGTTGCTACTTTCCCTTCCTGTGTTCACGCTGGGGTGCACTGCTCTCCCCCGGTGTTAGTCTGCCTTGCTTCATCCCTAATAATAACAAGGCTGGACTCTAGTGACCATGTGCAAACATTTCCACATCAAGTCACTTCATTTCCAGGGCTCTGCCTGCTGTTCCCACAGCTGTTGCTGCCATGGATGCTTGGTCTGAGATGCCACTTCCAGCCTGCCAAGTCAGGGAAGTTTGTGACACTTTTAAAGCAAAGTGCCAAGGGGTAACATTCAAGGAAGTGGCCATGCCACTTGGATCCCCCTGGGCATACTCCTGTGGATTTTTTTCTCTCACATCTATGTATTGGGGATAGATTGCTTTAGGTCATTCTGGACTAACATTGCTGTTACAAATCGTCTGTATTAGTTTCCTATTGTTGACATAAGAAATTACTACAAACACATCACTTAAAATAACACAAATTTACAGTCTGTAACTGTCTTACAGTCAGAGAGGTCAGCAGTCCAGCATAGGCCTAACTGTCTATAATCAAGTTCTAATTGCCTTCCTTTCTGAAGCTTAAGGGAAAATTTTGATTTTTTTTTTTTTTTGGTCTTTTCCACTTTCTGGAAGTTTCTCACATCCCTTGGCTCATGGTTTCCTTGCTCCATCTTCAAGTCTAGCAATAACACATATTTCTAGCTCTTTTTCCATGATCATGCCTCCCTATACCTACAGCTGGGAAAGGGCCTCCACTTTGAAGAACCTACATAATGAGATTAGATCCACTCAGACTGTCCAGATTACAGCAAAGCAGATCTCAGATAGTTCATGACAGTGAAATCACCTTTTTTTGTTGTTGTTGTGTAATACATATTCACAGATTCTGAATATAAATGTGTAAGTATCTTGGGGGACATTATTCAATCTACCAAGACTTCTATTCTCCCTCTGTCTCTCAAATAAATTCAACATGGCAGGTCATTTCCAAGCTATAGGATTGGCCAGGGCCAAGGCTAAGTCTCCTGAGAAGACAATAAATAAAAGGTGAATTTTAAGGTACCAGAAAAGCTCCTTGTGATTAAATGGCTGAATGATCAAACTACCAACAAACCTAAAATGCATCCCACAATTACATCAAAATTAAATGTAATATTTTCATTGAGCTATTATCTTTAAAATGCCATGACAGTCTAAATGTTCTCTGTGGGATGACTAAGAGATTCATATCTAGGTCCTATTTTGTTCCAGGAGATTTAATAATCTTGATCTCCTTGAATCTTCAAGGTATTCCTGAGGCAGACAAAGTCATTAGGAAACTTTAACACATTTTTCTTCTCGTTATGCAACACATGTGTCATATGCATGAATATATTAATTTAATTCCCAAAAGCAAGATTATGAAAGTATAAAACACAGGTTGGGGTCATTTTAAAGTTTGTATGAGGGCATGGAAAGGAAAGCTATGGCTAATGGGGCCCATTCTATGGAAGGCCAGCCTTCAAAGGCCTAGATGAAGTAGATTGAGGAGTTCTGGGTTCAGTAAGGGCACAGGTGGGCATGAAAGAAGCAACAGAAAGATGCCAGTGGAGGTGGTGACAGGTGGTAGGATGAAAATAAAACCACCTCCCCACTTAACCAGCTGCCTGTGACTGTCTCCAACATGGCCAAAGAAGGTAGCAAACAATTCTCAACTAGGCTTCATCCAAGAGATTTATTTTTCTCCACTTTTAAGTGTTTTTTTTTTAAATATTATATTATCTTTCACAGAGTTATTCGAGTATATTAGAATCTAGATTAGGGTGTGTGAAAATTGAATGAATCCAACAAAGACTCTTCAACATTCCAGGTGACTCCATAAAGCTATAATATGTCAATACACATTATTTGGTTCATATCATAAATACATTTGTCAGAAATTCAACGAAAATCTCACACTATCCACACTATATGAAAATAATGCCACTTTTATGTTCTGAATCTCAGGGTTTATATAAGCCCCTTTGTTATGAGCAGAGTCTCAGATATTTTACTCTTCATGTAGTGGGGCAGAAATTTCTTATTTTTATGTAGATGTACATTTCTCCTTGGGTGTTTAAAAACTTATTCCAAATATAACCTTGCTCTCTGTTAATTTCTGGTCTATTTATACTAGGATTTAAGTCTTTACAAATAATGAAAGGAAAACACCATTTTTATTACTTTAATCACCTGATGAGGAAGGAAAAAGAAAAGCTCTGATACTCCAAATACCATCTTTTCAATAAACTTGACCTCTCTATTTGAGTTGATTCCAAACTGCTCTCAAAATTCTTAGCATCTTTATGTCTTTATGTGAACTCAACCTGAGCATTGTTCCCACTGGTCCTTCAAACTCATGCATAGGAAAAACCCCTCCTGAAAGGTGTATAAAAGAATTCCACTGTTTCCCACCAGCCTTGACTTCTACCCCGTCAGTCACTCCTGGCATTCTGATTCCATACGAATGCTTCACAATTGCTAAATGCGGCTTTTAAGTTTCAGGTGACCATTTTGCCCCAAGGCTTAACAAAATACAGGAAAATTTGTTATAAGAGCTGCCAAACTCAAAGAAGTATATGTGAGATGAAAAAAGGTACCAGGGTTACTTGAGAATGACTGATATGGAAACTTTCTTTTTTTTCCCCATCCATAAATATGATAATATAACCAGAGACGATAAAATGTGATAGCATTCTTGACACACTCCTCTCTAGACATTGGGCCACCATCTTTTTCTAAAATCTTTCAAGGACTGTGCAGCTATGTCCCCTGAGAGTGACTACTCCACAGGGTCTCCATATCTACCTCTTCTGATGTTTCTGTGAGTTTTTCTGTCATTCATAATGAATCCCAACTTATAATAGCAACTTTAAGAAATTATCAAGTCCTAAGAGGACCACCTTTGGGCATTACTTGTTATGCTAAAGATGGAGGTGGCGAGGAGGAGTTGGGTTAGATCACTAACAAGGAAGCAGAGCTTCTTTTCATTGGAGTCCAAATTATGAAAGAAGAGATTGAAGTTAAGGATTTGGAATCAGAAAGGATGCATCCACTGGAAGGTGAGGTCATTCCTAAACATGGAGAGGCCTGCAGGACAACTGGGAATTTCAGGGGAGTGGAAGATACTTGGAAGAATGCTGCGTGAAATCCAAGAGTCTAGAAGAGAGAAATAAAAGTGTGTGAAGGAACAGGTGAGGTGTTGCTTAAACTCTATTGGAAATGTATGATTTTTTTTTTCATAGCAGTACAACAGAGTAGAACTGAAATTTGTAGTAGAGCATACGTGTTCATTTGAGGTCATCATTGCTATGGACATTCATAAAGCCTGCTCCAGCTCAAGATGACAGGTGATTTCAGGTGGGAAGTGAGTTCCCTGTAGATATGGGTGAGAACAGAGGAATTTTTACAGACTTTTTATAGACCAGGAGACCAGGAAAGGTTGAGGAAGTATCTCCTTAAGAACCAAGGGCAGCTTCGGTGTGCAGCAAGGAAAGATGGTTGTAGTCATTAATTAAGCCAGTCACCATTGGAGGTCTTGGCAATGAGGATGAAAGCTATAGAACATTTACACTGGTAGGTAGATAATGTGGGATGATGGAATGATGGAATAGAGGACCTCTGGGCCAAGGGATTATGATTTAAGTGGCGACCCTAAATTTCAGAGAATTGTTGGAATAAAATGGGTAGAAAGAATGATGGAGGCAAGTCTTGCTAGGATGAGGATGTTGTCTATGCTAAGGGAATTGAGACAGGTAATGAGCCACACAAGAAAGATCCAGCCCATGAAGTGGAGAGATGCCAGAGAAATAGTCATGGAGTATGAGAACTATTAGAATTTTCAACCTAGCTGGGTGTCCGCCTGTAATCCCAGCAACTTGGAAGGCTGAGGCAAGAGCATTGCAGACTCAAGGCCAGCCTCAATAACTTTATTGAGACTCTGTCTAAAAATAAAAAGTAAAATAAAAAGGGGTGAGGAATGTAGCTCAGTGGTAAAGCACCCCTATGTTTAATGCCCAGTACCACTCCCAGCCCGTCAAAGAATTTTCCTTTGGGCCTGTGATGAATTCAAGGGTGTGGACTTCATGGCAGGCATTGTTAACCTGGAAGATCTACCGGTAGTTAATGTGGTCAGGTAAAGAAATGGGGAAAGAACCATTTGAGGGTGTAGGGAAGTTTGTCCTTAAGAGAATCAAAGTTCCAAAAAGAGATGAAAATATTTAGGATGAGTTCACAAGAGAATAACACAGGTAGCTGTAAGAAAAAACTTCACTACCCAGACAAGTTAGATCAGAGCCTTTGGGGTAGAGCCCTGGAGTGAGTCTTTCAAAAGCTCGTCACTGAGTCCTATGTGTGTTGAGATAAAGAACTAGTGGGTTGGGAAGAACATGAAACAGGAGTGGGGTAGGCCTGAAGGAGGAAGAAGGACTTGGGAGGGGTGATGTACTATGGGTTAGAGCGACAAGAGAAGCAGGGACATCAGAGAGACTGGCAGGGAACATTAGCAAGCAGGGTGCCAAGAAGGCAAAGTTTCAGCATTGAAGGGCCTTTTCCAGCTAATCCACCCCTAGTCCACTCACAATTCAAGGGTGAATGTGAGGTCGTATAAATGTGACTAAACTATCTCTTTGGTATGTTGGACAGACCATTTACCTACAACTAGAATTTTGATATTTTTGTATTATTAAAAGTCCATGAGGTTTAGGAATGCCTCATCCATGTTTTGGTTCAGGCTAAGTGCTGGATCCCCAGATGCTGAAAATTTATAAATGTCTATTTGGAAAGCATTGACCACAATACAAACTACTTTTGGGTTATTTTCACGGCAAAAAGCTGTTCATTGGTCTTTCTCAGTGTTGACCATTGGCATGGCTTTCTAATCAACATAATCAAATGTATTTTATAAAATATACATTTGCATTTTTTAATAGATCTCTATGTGTCTGTTGGGAAGACAGGACAAGAGTTTTCTGAGTATAACAATGTGTATGAATATAAACTACGTATACCAAACACTTTAGATATGATATGGGTCTTCTACGGTATGATTTTTGCAATAATTTTCCTGGAATTCTTTGAAAAGATTTGTGTTAATCAGATCCCAGGATCCCCAAACAAATACAACTTTCCCTAAGAAGAATTTAAGCCTTGCATGATTTCTATCTTAGAAATCACGATGCTTCTTAGTGTCTTAGAGGTATTGCATTTTCAAGGAGTCTAGAAATAATGTCCTGAAGCTTTACACTAGAGCTGTGTGTCCACATCATTTATTCCACATCAAAAAAAATCCTATAGGCTTGATCATCAAAAATACATTCAGCAACCCACCTGGTCTTATCCCCTCCCCTGGGAACCAGGCTGGTCAGATCCACCATGAGGAAGGATGATTGCAATTGGCTCCTCACTTGTCTCTCTGCTTCCATTTGTGTCCCTTGAGTCAATTTTGTTTTCATGACCCCAGAACTACCCTCTAGATGGAAACTCTATAGGAAACACCCTGACAGAAAAAAAAATTTCTTCCCTTGGATTCCTGGACTTGTTTTTCCCCCTTCTCTTCTTCCTCTGGGTGCTCATCTTTCTTTAGCAACTTGGGCACCCTGCTGGCTGCCCTTCCTCCTCCTTGATCCCTGTCATCCAGGGTATGACTCTTCAGCAGCTCAACCTGACATCTACATGCAGATACAAAGCCTGACTTCTCCTCTTAGTAGCTGATGCAATCTAGAAAAACTGACTTGAACTTTTTGTGCCATGTTTAGCATATCAGTCAAGTGGGGATAATGAGATTGATATAGAATTTCTGTGAGGATTAAATAAGTTAATAAAAAATATTTAGAATTTTGCCTGGTACATAGGAAACTCTCAAAAATACATTACTGTTTTGTTATTATTATTATTATTATTATTATTTTCTCTCTCTATTCTCTTTTAGTATTTTCCCTGGTCACCTCGGATGACAAATATCAATATTGTTGGTTCCTGAATATATATCTTGGGATCATCTCTCTGTCCGGACAGCCACACCCGTATTTCTTTTAAAAAGATCAGGTATGGCTTTTTAAACATTGTCTTAATTGACACACAATAGTTTTACACATTTATGAGGTACACTTTGATACCAGGCACAGAAAGACAAACACTGCATGAGCTCACTTATGTATGGAAAACTAAAGAAGTTGATGTCACAGAAGTAGACAGCAGACAAGTAACTACCAGAGGTGGGCAGGACAGGGGTTGCAAGAGATTGGTACAAAGCCACACCTCTATTTCTAACCGTGCCCGGGTATCTCTGTCTGAATGCCCAATTTAGGCTTCTAATCCAGTATTCTAAAAGAATAAGCACTGTTATAGATGGAATATTTGTATCCTCCAAAATTCATATTTTGTAATCCTAACCCCCAATGTGATGGTATTAAGAGGTAGGGCCTTCAGGGTGGGGTGAGGTGATTAGCGTGGAGCTCTCATGAATGGGACAAGTGTCCTTATAAAAGAGACCCTAGGGAAAACTCTAGTTATCTCTCTACCACGTGAGGACACAGTGAGAAGTTAGCAGTCTGCAACCAGGAAGAGGCTCTTAACAGAGCCCAGCCAAGCTGGCACCCTGATGTCAAGTCTCCAGCGTCCACAAATGTGAGAAAGAACTGTTGTTGAAGCCACCCCATCCTGGGTATTTTGTTATAGCAGCCTTAACCAAGGTTGTAACCACAAAGTTGCTTGTCCCCTGAGTTTACTACCATTGACTTAGAGATACAAGTCTGATCTCTTACTCCACCCACTGAGGTTAGTGACCAGGCCCGATAAAGGCTACTGAACAGGACCTTTTCCCTGTTCCCTTTATCACCCTCTTCTGTTATCATCCCAGCTCTATCCTGCTCTTCTTATTAACTGATTCTCTCTTCCCACTGAAGTCAAACTAATATTTCTTTTTTTTAAATATTTTTTTTCTTAGGTGTAGATGAACACAACACAATACCTTTATTTTTATGTGGTGCTGAGGATCGAACCTGGGTCCCGCTCGCGTTAGGTGAGTGCTCTACCACTGAGCCACAATCCCAGCCCCTCAGACTAATATTTCTAATGTATATTTCTGATCATTCTTTCTTCTATTTAAACCTCTCTCTCTATATATTAACTCAACAGATTGAACCTCAACTCCTCTCACTGATAGTCAAGGTCTCTCTTCATGGGAGGAACCTGTCACTCTAGGCTTCCTGGAATAATATGCCTGCCTAGAGGCATCATTTGCTCTGTGTTTCTGCATGCTGTTTCCTCCACCTGGAAATATTGAATTTTTAGTCGAAACCCTACCTTCCACTTTGGTCAGTTTCAAATGTTAGCTTCTTTTCATCTTTTCTCAAAATAACATGACGCCTCTGTCTCTTGAACTTGCATGAACTTTTGCATCTTGTCTGTGGCATTCATCACATTCTGACTTATCTCCTCATCCTTGCCATACTTCTTTTATTCATCCTTCTAGATCATAACTTTTTCAAAGGCACTTATTATATCCCTTAAAGCTTCAAATGGGATAAAATGAATGGCAATAATCACACCAGGAATTAAGCTCATTTATTCTGCAAAGCAGCAGCCTGTTGTCAAATGCTAACCCTCTCCCTCACAGCCCTCGTAAAAAGAATGGGAAAGCATATAAATGAAGTAGCACACAAGAGGAACATACAGTGTGAGCAATTACGCCAATTTCTTTTATAGGAAGAACACAGCTGAGATAAACATGGAAGCAGATTATTTACCATCCACGGGTCTCCTTGCCAAACTCTTCTACATTTTTCATTAAAAGAAATCAAGGAAGGTAAACAAAAGTAGCCCTTGGGAGGAATCAGCATTAAGGAAACAGCTCATACGTCAGCACGGCCCCAGAGATTTGTCTGTTTCTTTAACTGTGTCCTTTGGGGCGGAATGCACGTGTTCACACACCTGGGTGCATGTGCACAGACAAATCTCCAGGTGTGTTCAGCCACACCAAACCTTGGCTTACAAGTGGAGTGAAGAAGAAGGAGTGCTGGGCAGGAGTCACTTACCTTGAGGGCATCCTGAGTGTCATCCAAACAGTAGACCCGGATGCTGTACTCCAGGGAGGAACAGCAGAGAGGCCCAAAGATGGCTAACTTCAGGCGTTTTGCTGCGGCTTTGGTGGTGGATTGCCCAACCAGGGCATATGTGCTGAGGTTCTCTGTGAGGATGTGGCAGGCCTCTGCATCCAGCTGAATGTAGCAGGGGGTAGTGAAGTTTTCCTCTCCAACCACTACTACATCCTGGAAGAGACAAGGGACAGGGCTTATAATATATATTTCTAAGCCACGGAGGATGCATGCTGGTCGCTGTGGGTGGTGGTAGGCAGAGTAGTCTCCTCTCCCGAGTGCTCATTTTTCTTTATCCTTAGCTATTCCTTTCTTTCTCAGGCCTTTTGATCCTACTACTTCCATTCTTCTTTTTCTTTTTTTTTTAGTTGTAGATGGACATAATGCCTTTATTTTGTTTATTTATTTTTATGTGGTGCTGAGGATTGAACCCAGTGCCTCACACATGGTAGGCAAGCGCTCTACCACTAAGCCCCAGACCCAGACCTCTACTTCCATTCTTAATAATTATCTTCTTTTCTACTCTTCCCTTTGCCACCTATATGCTGATAATGTTCTTTATGTAGAAGTCTTTTACACAGTGCATTTTTTTTTTTTTTTGGTACTGGGGATTGAACCCAGAGTAATTTAACCACTGAACCACATCCCCAACACTTTTTATATTTTATGGAGAGACAGGGTCTCACTGAGTTGCTGAGTCTGGCTTTGAATTTGCAATCCTCCTGCCTCAGCCTCCTGAGCCACTGGGATTATAGGCATGTGCCACCTTCCTTGGCTGTTTTTTTGATCTTCCTAGAATCTACATTACTGGAATCTACATGAAAATCCAAAAGACCTTCATAAGTTACCCTGACTTATGAAAATAAACCTTAGTTTATTTTCTGTTTCTGAGAACTGAATGATTTAATATATTTCTTATTTAATCTAAAAGTATAATGTTTTGCTGTGCCATTATAGCATAGCAGTTTTTCCCTAAAAAACCCATATACTTGAAAAGAATTAGGAAAACTAAGGCCTTATGCCATGCCATCCAATTGCATTCTTTCAAAATTCATCTGCTAGTTACTTTCCAAAGCAGGACACTGCTTTTTTCAAACTCTCTTTCTTGCCACATTTCATGGAAGGCAAGATTTGGCAGGCTTGATGTCTTTAATATACTTTTCTTTGCTGAGTGCAGTGGTGCACAGGCCTATAATCCCAGTAACTTGGGAGGCTGAGGCAGGAGGATTGCAAGTTCAAGGCCAGTCTCAGAAATTTAGCAAGACCTCAATAAAAACAAACAAACAAACAAACAAAAAACCCACAACAGACTGGGGATGTAGCTCAATAACAAACCATTCTGGGTACAATCATCATTATCTCCCCCCCGCCCCCACACACAGAGCATGATCTCCTCATATGACCAAGAGTAGCAGATATCCATAGAAAGAAAACTCTAATTAATTCCAGGATGCCCCCCTACTCTGCTAACTCTACATTCCTAAAATATTAGGGGTTTAAATCTTCAAATATATCTTTAAAAATTTGTTCCCTAAATGAAAAATACCATATGTAATCATGAAGTACATAATATATACTTTGCATATTATACATGTATATGACATACTTATGTGTGTATGTATGTAAATATATATATATAGTATAACATACTTTGTATATTACAACTTCGTATTTCATAATTTTATAAAATATATATATATATATATATATTATATAATGGCATTATTTGATAAAGCATATTCCTCAGATACAGGTGCTAAGTGACAGGTTCTGATGTGAGAAGTGGGGCCCACTGAAGGCCCTGAAGTTATGATGGCAATAGATGTAGAAGGACAAGGTGTCCCAGATTCTCTTCATTCAAAGTAGAGCTTTGGAGACACTTCCTTTCTGTTTTCTCAGGTTAAATTCACAAGACTATATCTTAAATACTTCTCTGCAATTAAGTGCCTAACGTACTCTAACCAAGGTACAATGTGCAATGACTCTCTAACTCCAAATTTAAATAAATTAAAAAAAATAAGAGTGTATGTATGTATGTGTATGTATATGTGCATACACACACACACACACACACACACACACACTACTCAGAAACTAGTCTCTCTCATTTTGAGTACAACCTAAACTTCTCCCCTCATGTTTTGCTTTAGAAATGAAGGCCTCCCATAGTTACTCCTACTGATGTGCATGAATCCCATCTCTACTCTGAAAGAAGCCCCCTCACCTCCCACTGTCCCTGTGCTGTCTGGTTTTTGAGCTGGATCTTCCAGTCTTCTGTATTGGGATCTGCACAGTGATGCAGAGTGAGGATGACGGGGCGGGTCAGCAGGGCTCCCGGAGGCCCACAGCTTACCACTGGGGTCAAGAGCGTCTCAGAGTCTTCCATGGGTGGCCTGGTAGGAGAGCAGAGAACTATGTCAGTGACATTTCATAGTAATTATGTACTGCGGACTTGTTGAGATCTGAGATCTAAAGTTGTACAAACAGTTCAAATAGTTTTCTCTTGGGTTTTTTGGGGGGAGTGAGGCAGAAATAAATGTGAAGACATGCTCTTTATACCAAGGCTTTCATCTTTCAAGACTGGAGGTCTCTATGAAAACAGGGAATTTGCCATCATCTCTTTGATCCCCTCCCTCAGACACAGGTTGCCTTTGGTAGCTTCCTCTGAATATATGTGCTGATACTTTTCAGGATGGAATGAGAAAGAACAGAGTCCTTATGAAGTTATATAACTAGCTTTTCTGATAATACTTGCCATTGGTCTCACAGGGTTTTAAATACTTTTGTGTTTTTAGGACCTAACTTGAAAAATACTTCAAAAAAAAAAATCACTTCAGAATGAGGACACCCTGGAGCTAAACTTAGTCCAAATGACTTTCAGGAATAATTCAGGCTAGTATGGCAGAGTCATTCTTTCAAATATGACCAGAAACACTATAGAACTGTATTTCTATAGAAATTAAAATAAGTTCTCTTTATTTATATATCTCATATTCAGATCTGGGCAGAAAGAACCGCAAAGATCTAAATTCTTTTATTTTATTATTTTTTAAAGACTAACATATTGTTTCCCCAAAAAGATTTTAACCAACAATCAAATGGATAAGTTAACCTATCTTGATAGTTGAGTAGTCATCCCATAAGTGTTAAGTGGATGGTACAAAGTCTCACACCTTGTAAGTGCTGGTTAGCGCAGGGACTAAAACTCATGCCTTCCCAATAACAATGCTCAAGCCACTGTTAGAGTAGCCTGGCCTTAGAAAATGTGGATCCAAAGAATTTCACGATCCTTCAGGAGGCCACTGAACACCACCTTCTATCTAAAGCACAAACCTCTGACAACATGGCTGTGCTTTAGACACATCCACATTGACAGTCCATTGCTACCAAAGGGTCATCCTGTTTATTAAACACTCAAATTTCAAAAAGATCCTTAGCTGGGATGAACACAATCTAGTTTCCTAAAGTTTCTCTTCACCAATCTTTGACCTGTTTTCTAGCCCACTTTGTTTCATATATTTGGAGATTGTTACAACTCCAAAATCTTCATTTCACACCAAACATTCTCATCTTTTTTCAGCATCAACTGGCAAAATATGGTCTCCAGATTTGTTCATTTTCACATGGAAGTTTTACAGTGTCCACGATAGTTTGGGGAATCTTAAAGTGAACTCAATATTCAAATACTATGAGGTACTACTATTTCTTTGATTTGAAATGTGTAGTTATATTCATTCATCATAAAATTGTTCTCTTAGATTACTGATAATCAAGTAATTACTTATAAATATTATTGAGAAGGCTCCAGTTAGAAAGAAAGATGGAGATAGTATGGCTAAGTATCTCCTTTATAAAAAGAGGCAGTGAAGGCCCAAGGAAGTTAAGTAATTTGTTAAAACTAACCACTCTATGTGTTCCTTACATGAATGACTCTTAGGCATACTTTATATTGTTATGTGTTAGTAGTAATGGCTTTTGAATCTAGGTATGGCCATTTAAATTAAGCTTTTTGATTTTACCTTAATAGTCTCACAGTAAATTTCTTAATGTTACGTCTTTCTTCCAAATATTGGCTATATCTGCCAGTCTTTCATCCTTCATAAATCTCATATGCCTGCCATCTGTGCTTTCATCACAATCACTGATAACATTGTAACACAAGAATAAGGCAAGGACAGAAATCTTTTCAAGGACACCACTTGAAAACTCTCTCCCATCTAACATCAATACCTTTGAGTTATTTAGTTCAACCAAATAGAAACCCATTAAAATGTACATTGTCCAGTTGACATCCCCTTTATCTTATTCACATAGATATTAAAAAGGACATATCAAATTCCTTTATAATTGCAATGGCCACTTGAAATTGATTTTTCTCTATTCTTTATCTGTAGTTTATATATTATTTATTACAGCATCTAGAAGTTAGTTTATCTGGCTTACCTTCATTTAACACTCAATGAATGATAGTAGCTATTATTATTTTTAATATTGTTGGAAGACAATTCTCCATGGATTTCTCATATTACTGTGCAGTCTTTAATGTCTTTTCAAGGATGCTTGTAGAACAGTTGCCTTGGAATATAAAAATAGTGTCTGTTCTGGAGCAAATGGCAGGCAGTTCTCCTTCTCATTACAAAGACCCAGGTTTCCTAAGCTCAGAGGTCCTTTACTGGAATCCAACACTTAAGTGTGTAGATGTCATCTGATGCTCTTTGTATCACCCTTTGAGAACCTGGGCTCAGGAAACTAGCACAAAAAGATAATATTCTAGATGACATGATTGCTAACAAACTGTCCTTTGTCTCTGACCCAGGAGTTTTGTATCTTCCATCAGTATCCACAAAACCAAAGTAGCTGACCTCACACCTCACAAGTAAGGTCACATCTTGGAGCAATCACAGATGACAATTATTATCAGTTCTAAAATCTGAATTAAAATTTGGCATTTATTATCCTTAAAAAGTATTAGCTATCACTGCTTCCTCTCTAACTTTAAAATTGCATTCAGATCCACCAACCTATGTCTTTTTCTCTTCCTATTTAGAAACCCCAAACAAACATTACCTACTTTTAGTCTTTTAATATCATCTCCATTCTCTATGAATAACAACAAAGTTTTCTCTATTCAATCTGAAGTTTTCTAGGTACTTGGAAATGTACTTACACTGCACATCATAAGGTTATCAGCGGCAGCTTGAGACCTCATTACTATCCCCTTTTCCACTCTGATTTTCATTTTCTTTTAACCCAGTTTGTCCTCCTTCTTTCCAGTCTGAAATTCATTCTCTTACATGACTGAAGTTTTGCTTTCATTTTGTCATATTTAATATTACACTATCTGCCTTAGGCAGTGACTTTATTATTGCTTAATTCTACTTTTCCTTCCAAGGAGAAAAAAAAATATGCAATGATTGCATTTTCCAGAGCACTGCTCTTACCTTTTAGTTACAAGTGTACCTCAAGAAGTGAGTATTAAACTTTTGAGGAAGGAGCCTAAAGTGGAATCCATTTCAAGTGGCCCTTGCAATATAACTGGAGATTGGAAACATCTGTCTCTCAGTCTGGTGTCAGCAGCCAGTGCTTGAAGGCAGGAAGGATAGGAAGCAGGGGTTCTTCTTGTCATTGAATTGGAACAGAAGGGAGCAGAAGATTCCCTGCTGGGTTGGGGAGCTGTCAGACTGGTATTCTCCAAGCACACCACTGGCATGCAATATTGATGGGCACTGTTCTTGCAGGAGGGATAGCAAGGGAAGCGGGGAGGAAGGAGGGACAATGAGTGTCAAAAGAATTTATTAACCCAGTGAGGTGGGAGAATGTAATGAATAGGGAAGTGGTGAAGTGGAATTCATAACAGGGGATGAAAAACAAAGAAGAAATAATAAGACACTCAAATGCTTTCAAGATGAAAGAAATCGGCTTGAAATTGGAAACATTTCTGAGCATATACAGAAAGAGTGACTTAGATAAGATTTAACTTCGTGAAACCAAAGGTCAGAGTGTCTAAATTCACTTTTCCTTTATTTATATAAAGGTAGGATATTAAGCATACATAAAACAGTAGAAATTAAATATAACTCTGATTCATGTTTTGTAGAGAAGGGCCTCACTCCATCATGTCTCTTGTGTTATCCAAGCTATTCAAGCAGCCTGTAAATATTAATTGCAGATGAAATGGAGATGAACAGAGAGCAAAAATTAGCTGCAGAAGCAGCAATTAAGTAGAAATTCAGCAATGAACAATGATTAAATTTTAGAGACTTGTTAAAGACCAACAAAGACAATATCATGGTAAATGCTGGATGGGTCCTGAGGCCTCTAGGACAAAGTCCATAAGAGTTTGTTTCTTGTCAGAGATATTTTTCATTTCTTGCTTGCTATTATCAGTGAGGAGAACTTCTACACAGAAGTGCATAATTTACACAATTTCCACATGAACAATTGCATTTGCTGCTCATGGCACACCTGTAAGGTAAAGTGTTTATATTACATTTTTTTTCCAGTATGGTAAACTGATATCCAGAGCTGTTAACATGTTTGCCTAAGGACACAGAGCTAGGCATCAGCAAAGTGAGATTTCAAACACAAGTCATTTTTTTTCTTTCACACAGTGGTGTATTTTGTGTTGCTTGTAATGGGTATAAGGACTTTCTTGTCAGTTTTGTTAGAGCAAAACTCCTTAGAAAGAATAGGTCTCCATCGACCTCTGGGTGGACATGAGACGCACATCTCTTTTGTTAGGTCTCTTGGGATGACAGTCCCACCCTAGGCTCAGCTGCCTTTTCAAGCACACGCCTTCCCACATAACTGGCAACTTGAAATATTTGCACTCTAGGTACCTGACAGGGAATATCTAACTCACTTGCTATCAAAAGCTCAATTGAGCAAAAAACATATTTATGCAAGCCACTCTGAAGGGCATGCCACCATTTCCCCAGACAGGCGGAATCTATCCCAGGATGAAGCCAGAACAACTGAGCATTGTGCTCTGGATGGAATGGCTGGGTCTTTGTGGAATTATTTCACTGAATGTGTGCTTGGGCCTTAGATAATCTGTTTCCACTGAAGGACACTAATAGAAGCAGACCTTGAAACTCATTGCTATTTTTATTATCAGAATGCTGTTGGTTGCATTATCAAAATGTCTTGTTTTTGAGGAATCAGGGAATGATAATTGAGCTTCTGGGCATATTTCACATTTTCCTTTTGAAAGCTTAGAAACAGTCAATTCATGATCTATTACCAGGGAATGTGCAGGGAATTATATCAAATCTATTATATTCCAGCTGCTCACCTGACTTTATCTTATCTTTAATAACCTTACTTTCCCCATTTTCTTATCTTTTTTTCATCCACTTCTTTAAGTTCATCCCTTCCATTGAGACCAAAAGAAAAGAATGTATTTTTTATAAACCACCTTGCAACATTTCTTTATAAGTAGGATTTCAATATATAAACATGGTTCAGAATCAGGAGAGAATGACATTTACATATACCTGTTCTCCGTTGCCTCCACCCTTTAGTCTTTTTATAGCTATTGCTTCAATCATAGGAACTTGGGACTCATGAAAGAGAAAGGAGTCTCTCTACCAAAAAGGAGAAATAACTCTAAGTGTCACTGAGAAATGTCAACTGCTATTTTATAAATTTCGAAACGGTAACATGTCAAAATAAACAAAAAGGATTTAGGCATGATTACTCACCTAAGGGAATTTTGGCCTTCCACTTTATCCTATCAAACACTTTACTATTTCTATTTTATATATATATATATATATATATATATATATGATAGCTTTGGTGGCCTTCCTTAACTCACCTTAAACCATTCTGAAGTGATTTCTACAGGAATGTTGGGGGAAAAAATTCTAAACACTACCAATTCCTACAGGTGACAAACTGTATTTATTATTATTATTGTCTAATTATTTATACACACACAATTGCATTGTACATACAAAATGTGTATTTTTCCTTGTTCTTCCTCTGTCTTTGCATTTTGTTTTAGCATCTGAACTGTTAACCACCTTGGCCATCTTGAAGCTCTCTTTCCCTTTGTTTTTTGAGATCCCCTTATACTGCAGTTGATTGATATCTCCTTATACAAATATTCTTTCATTCAAAAATATTCACTGAGGAGCCCCTTCATGTCAAGTGCAGAGCTGCATGCAAACTCTTTATCTAGTTCCTTATCCTTACAAGTTCAATTTAGTTTCTCTCTTTACACCCAAACCTGAATGGGAATATTTCCCAAAGTTCTTTCTCCAGCTTTCTTCCTTCTGTCCCTACATTTTCTCTGTCACAGACTCATCCACTGCCACGACTGCCCTTGAGTGTCTCTAGTGGACTCCTTATCCCCACTTGCATTCGGAACACCTCTAGTTTGCAGTCCATGATTTCCCGCCTCCAGCCAGTTGCTGCTTCTGAGCTCTTTCTTCTGTTGCTCTGCACATTCTTACAGTGCCCAGGACTTGCATCCTAAATGGATTCTGTGCACTCCTTCTCAACACTGTGGATGAAATTCCTTCCCTTCCTCAATACATTTTACTTTCTGTCCTCTCAGACTCAGGCCTGACTCACTCTTCCCTCTCTCCTCACACCTAGTTTGATGCCACAGCAGAACCAAGCACCCAGCCTTCAGGAAGAGTCTTTGTTTCCTCTATCAATTCGATCACACTGTCGCCAAATCAATCTTTAAAAAGCACCACTATTCCCGTGTCACTTGGCTGCTCAGAAGCCTTCTGTGGCTCCCTACAGTTTACAAAAAAGAGTTCTATTTACTTTTATATTTGGAAATTCTAAATTGATTTTCTTTTCTTTTTGCTTGCCTTTTGATAAAGCCACTGGGAGAACACTAAGGAAAGGGGAAATTAACTTTTATATATATTTTTTCATTGCTGGGGATTGAACCCAGGGCCTCGGGCATGCTAGGCAAGCACTCTACTCTCAAATTGCTTTGCCATAAGAGCTGACAAAGGACAATGTTTCAATCTTAGACTAATTTAAAAAACTTGTTACTAGAAATAAGGTAAAAAGGGCCACATGGTCATGGAACTTGTATCCACAGGGGGAACAGGCTTTGCAACCTCTCTAGATCTATAAAGCAGGAGAGGCAGAAATGCTGGGTGCAGCCTTGGGGCTCCACACCCTCTTTGGTCAGAGCTGGCTTGTCGCATCTCTGGCTCTTGCAGCCTATCCAGCCTTAATGATAAGGTCCCTCTTGTCACATTCACTATGCCACATGCAATTAAGTTCACGCCTCCTGTCAGATAATTCACATCAGCAGATGACCAGCTGGATACCATCCAGCTGGAAACACATCCAATTTTTGATATTATGAAAAGAATCAGAAAGAGGGAGAATAAAGGCAAATATTCAGAATTTTCCTACACATGCCTTGAAATGATACCTATGCCTTCTGATCCTTACCACGTCTTCCTCCAAAGAAGTTCCATCTCCTATCATGTGAGGATGGAAAGGGTCTTTAGTGAGCAACAGACACTCTGTCCACAATGCAGGATCATAAGAAACAGAGGTTTGCTGAGTGCCAGTTCTATGCAGGAGGAATGAACCTAAGAACACCCAGGAGTCCTTGGGGTCAGACGAACCTGGGTTTGAATTCTGCCACCCTTAGTTGCTAACTGGGAAATCTTGACTATGTGACTTAATTTCCCTGAGCCATAGTTTCTTCATCTTCGAAGAGAAGCTCTTCATCACTCGCAGAGCTGCACTGAGGAATTAATGAAGAGTGTGCTGAAGACATTGCAACAAAGCTTTGCATTATTACTATATTAAAACACAATCTTGCCATTGTGCTTTTTACAAGAAAAAATGCATCTATGTCACAATGGAACATGAGTGGAGAGAGGACTTCTCACTTATCTGAGACAACCATCTTCTTGTGTTTGTTCCTTGTTTCATGGTCTCTGGTGCATATTTTCTTTTGAGATCTTGAGCTTTGTCTAGCATCATCTTTATAAACAGGACTTCTTTGTTGCAACCCAAATTCAGTGAAGTGATTCCCTGTGCACCTAACCTTAGGTGGTAGGCACAGCAAGGAGTGATTTATTGTTTTCTTTTCTTTATAGTTAAAAGAAATGGAACCTAAAAGCAGAGTGTCTTGCTTTATCAATTTTATGATTTCTTTTTCCTTCATTTCAAATGCACAATTATCCTGGTTAGAATGCCAACTAAACTTTGGGAAGAAAAACCAGACGAGTTACACATTTTCAGCTTTAGCTGGTGCCTGCAATAGCCCCTTAAGGTCTGATCTTCAGCTGCAGATAATGGTAATCAGATGAACGTAGAGGCCATCAGCCCCTCATGGTTTCTCCAAAAGCACAAGCCAATACTCATTTCTACTTAAACAAATGTCCACGTGGGCAAAAGCCTTGATGGATGGACATATTTAATGCTAACTTTATCCCTGAACAAGAGAAAAAAAATGAATAAAATAAAAGGATCTTGGAGTTTGCTAATTTTTTTTTCTCCTGCTGCAAAAGAAGGAGTTCTGAGGTCTGTGAATGTAGCTTTGCATTGGGAATGAAAAGAATAAATATTTGATGTAGGTAAATACAGGCCTTTAAGTGACTTTCGGTTGCTCAAATTTAAGGCAGGAATAATGCTCAAAGAATTTTATTCTCCTCTTACTCTGGCTATTGTTTGCATAGGTGAAAGTACACCACCTGAGGAAAAAAATGTTCTGGGTCATACCGATTATAAATACCTATCTGTCCACCTGAGTGCATAATAAAGGAGCTCTTTCAGCTACTGAAGACTAAAAATGGATGTTTTTCTGAGGATGAGAGTAGGTTAGAGAAAAGGCATAATGCGTGATAATGATAACCTATTTCTCAATTTGTCACTCACTCTTTGTACTCTGAGCTCAGGACTGAGGAGCCCACACTATTCCCCTCAGGAAGAACAATGGTCATTACATGATGAGGGTCTTCCTTTTTAACAGCGTCTTTTATATTAAGGCTTCTGTGTTCCTTAGAGGCCTCTGAAGGACTATTTAACACACACTTTATGTGGGAACAGATTGAGAAAGACTCCTAATGATTTGTTAAACTTCAAACTGAAAATTGATTTTAGAACTTCTAAACCCCTTGTGTTAATTTTACTTAAAATCATTTCATCTTTGTGATTAGGACCCATTCGAAACACAACCTTTTGATTCCATCTAGTTTTAACCAACCCTTGACCCACTTTGAAAGGCCTGAGTTTGAAATTTAAAAGTACTAAACGTAAGAAGGGGGCTGAAGACACATTGGAAGAGAATCACAAAAAATTCTGTGGGTAAACGTCTGTGCTAAACTGAGGTAGGAGGGGCAGGTCAGGGGTTATGGGTGTCCAATCCTTTGGGACCTTTAACCCTGTAATGGGAACAGGCTAGATTTCTGAATAGGGCCACACAAAGTCAATGTCTCTGTGTGAACTCACACATCTCTCTGGACATTCCAGGGATCACATTTTGACCACTTTTCCCCTGTTAATATGGCCACATGTCTACTTGGAACAAAGATCTTAGGCATTCCACCCATCCTCAAGATCTGCAAAAGTGTCAGAAGCTTCAAAGGTAAAAAGAAGTATAACTTGATCTTTTATGGGTCTAGAGAAAACTGTATGTCATTTAAGACAAAAATATGTTGGGTTTATTGTTTCTCTTGTACAATTCTCCTCCAAGTTAGACTGGTAAAGTCAAGTGCATTAGGGGAAAAAAAAAAGCATATTTACCTCATATTTTCTTTCCTGTGTACAGTCACATACATTTCGTAGACTCTCCCTTGGGGAATGGCCCCAGCGGGAATCAGCAAGCTTACTCCTGAGCAGCAAAAGAAAAAAGCAGTTGTATGAGACCTGTGAATCAAAAGGAAACTTCTAGAAAGAAATGCCTTTGCAGCAAGCAAAAAGTAATGAGGAAATTCTGTGATCACGCAGCACTAAGACTGCTGCTTTTTCTCCAAAGACATGTAAATACTCATAGCTGCCCTGCTTTCCTTCCTTATTGGCCTCTGTAGTTACCACAGTTCCCTCTGAACTGTTATGGAATTACTTAGAGGAATGATTTTTTAAACTCTGGTTTTATTTAAGGAAGAGACAGATGGTTCCACTGTTGTTTTCCTTGTAAAACAAGAGGAAAACCAAAAACTACTATAAACTTTCAAACAGCAGTAATGATCCATTGTTTCTAATTAAAAAAAAAATCTCCACAAGATTCAAAGACAACCTCAACCATATCAAAAAAATTTATTTCTGAAATATCTGGTTAGCATCATGTATTCTACAATGGAATCAGAATTGTTGAGGTACTTTTGTTACGCATAACTCAAAAAGGTGAACTGTGAGTTTAGTTAGAGCCAGTCAAAGCACTTCTACTTAGCTGCTAATTGGTGCCCTGTGGGAGCACTATTGGACTGAACTGTGCTCTAAGCTAACTGTGCACACAGCAATCCTTTGCCATTGAGTTTGCATCAGGATCACCTGGAGGGTTTGTTAGACCACAGATTAGGGGACCTTACTACAGAGTTTCTGATTGAAAATGTTGAGGCGGGGATGGGAGATTCTATAGATCAGATGAGTTGCCAGGTGATGCCCATGATGAAGGTCTGGGGCCCAGCCTGTAGGAACTGCTGAAGGGCACTACTGATCATCATCTTAAAGTGACTTGGGACCAGGATTGGGGGTCAGCATTGTGAGGATGTTTGGCTCCATCATTTCATTCCCATGAAATGCACTTTAATTCAGCTCAATAACGATGTATGGAGTATCTTTGTGAGAACAGTGTTTGGCACCATTGTGAATGCCAAGTAGGAAATGGTAGTGTTCTTGTCCTTGAGTAACATATAGTTAACAAGGAAATGGTATATGTCAAATGAACATGATGCAACAAGAAAACTTGCCCCACTGCATTACAATAGCTTAAGAGTAAAGAACAGAGAGTCAAGGGAAAGTAGGGATACAAAGGCCTTTGCATAGCTCATGGAAGATGCTGAGTCAGGGCCCTCTTGAAAAGTAGAGTGATAAGGGAGCCCTGGTGGGACAGGAAGGGCAATGTCAGGCTGATATATAGAGAATGGTTGTGGGGGGCATGGAGGGAGAGCAGGAAGAACACACAAATCCATTAAGACTCAGCATTTTTTTTCCCCAATGAAAATCATAAAAATGTACCTTTGTCTTTGTTATGGGGATGAAAAAAAATTATAGATGTAAATTAGAAACAATAAGGCCTGACAAATATGAATGACTATGTTACTCTATTAAATGAAATGATGTTTTTGATCATTGTCTCATATATATTAAGTACTTAAAACATACTGGCTCCGACCCTTCCACTTAAGAAGCCTTTATATAATTCATATATGAATAAGTAGCAAAGAGCATACAAATATAATGAAATTGAGAAAAAGGCAAAAAAAGCATTTAAAATAAAACATCTCAGCTATGTAAAATCTATAAAGGCAAAATGACATTCTATTAAATATTTCAACTATATTAAAATACTTCTTTAAAAATATGCTATGAAAGGCATTGCAATGGGAGAATAAGAATCAGAGACAAGCCAGGTATGGTGGCGCATGCCTGTAATCCCAGCTGCTCAGGAGGCTGAGTCAGGAGGATCACTAGTTCAAAGCCAGCCTCAGCAAAAGCAAGGTGCTAAGCAACTCAGTGAATCTTTGTCTCCAAATAAAATTCAAAATAGGGTTGGGGATGTGGTTCCGTGTTTGAGCGCTCCTGAATTCAATCCCCAGTACAAAATAAAAAAAAGACAATTTCATATGCAGGTCTAGAGATCCTCCATAGGTCTGAATATTAATTGCATTTTTCATGTGACATTAACACATTAGGTCAATGAAGTTGCTTTCTATTCCTGTATTTAAAAATATTCACATTTTTTTCCAAAGAGCGAAGATAGATTCAAAGAGGAAGTCATTAGCCCTCTTCTGGCCTATGGTTCCAAACCCATTACTATTACTGATTCATGAGTACCAATCTCTAATCCAACATTATGGGTCACTAACTTAAGGTCACCATGGAAATCCTTCTGAGGCTTTTTCTCTAGGTTGATATTATAGATGGATATATCCAAGGTCAGACTTAGGACCTTATAAATACTTTGTGGTTGAAGATTGTGGGATGAAGAGTTCAGTTAATAAAGAAAGACTCTGATGTCTATTATGATGTCTCTGATCATCAAAAAATTAGTGTTCTGAATCATCTCTTCCTTTAGTTAGCTGGAATTGAATCAACTGACATTTTTTTCTAATTAATTTGTCTTTTTATAATACAGTGACAATTGTGAGGGCTCCTGGTTTACTGCTGCCTCCCGAAGCTCTATTAAAAAGAAGGTCAATGACAGTTCTAAATTGTATCTCAGCAGAAAGTTGGGAGTCAAATATTTCTAGAGGAAGTGTTTCAGACTTGTTTGAGGGAAGATAAATGGTTTTGCTGATTTGGTCTGAGGTAATATTTGATTTATGCTGAAAGGAGATTTGGGTTAGATACACAGTTAACTTTTCAGTTTAATAAGAAAACAGAGATTTGGGGACAAAAATGTTTTCAAGTTGCATCTTTGCAACCTTTAGGCATTACCTGAATTGGGAACAATAAGGTGGCCCCCAAGGGAGTTGAAGGTGCCAAACGCTGTACAGGATGGGTCGGTCTGCCTGGCGAGACTCTGATTCTTCAGGTTGAGGGCCTCATTCTCCAGCAAGGACTGGGTCATCTGTGGGGACAGCTTGGCTGTAAACTCAGAGAGGTCATCTTGGGGAGTGACAGCACCCGAGGTGTTGTACACTTTGATTTTCAGGTTGGGCAGTGGATCCAGAATTGGAGAATTGGTCATTGGGATTTTGTCTGAGACGTCGTGTAGGGCGTAGACAGGTCCCCTGTACATGGCTGCAGCAGAAGTGAGGTCTGGGGGCACCGCCAGAAGATCTGAGTCAGAGAAAAGAGAATTCCATTGGCATTCTCCATTCAGGCCAGCCTACATAAGTCAGACACCCCCTCACACTTTCTGAGCCAAAAGCAAAGCAGCTCAGCTAATGTTAGAGATGGACAGACTCTCAGGCTCTGCAGAAAGCAGGGCAAGTGGTTAACTAGCATCCATTTTGTTACTGGCTCATTCTATATTTTCCTTTGAGGTCTATTCACTTTACCCAAAGGATCTGGCTGTTGCAACAGACTGGGTTGAAAAGTATGCCCCATGAGGTTCCCATCAGGTAACAGTGTCCCTTTTCTATATTAGATTTGGGTTCATTTGAAAACGACTGTAGTAATACAAGGTATCTTGTCAAAGAAGGTAAAGAAAGAGACTAGGAAGTCAGTCCACGAATCAATGTTCTTTTTGCCAAACAGAGGTTAAAAAGTGTGACAGAGCAATGTGCCAGGGGGGTGGAAAATGATTTGTGAACATTGTCAACTTTTTTTTTTTTGGTACTTTGGATTGAACTAAGGGGCACTCAACTACTGATCCATATCCCCAGCCCTATTTTGTATTTTATTTAGAGACAGGGTCTCACTGAGTTGCTTAGTGCCTTGCTTTTGCTGAGGCTGGCTTTGAACTTGAGATCCTCCTGCCTCTGCCTCCTGAGCAGTTGAGATTATAGGCATGTGCCACCGCACCTGACATGGACAACTCTTAATTTGTTTTGTGGAATGACATCAATCCAGTAATGAATAAAATCAATAGTGTCATTGTCCTCAATGAGCTTACATTCCAACTGAACTAGAAGACTGAAACATCAGGATCTTGAAACCACCTAAAGAAACTTCATACATGCATGAGTAACAGGGTGTGAAGTGCAATGTCCACCAACCTTGTCTGGCGGCCTTGATGTTCACAGGCTGAAAGCCCCCGTTTAGGGCTGAAGAGTCAATAATATCAGACTCAAAGTCACGATGGTTCTTCCGATACACAAAGAGGGCCACGACAACAGAGATGGCCAGGCAAACAATCACTGCGATCACAATCCCAACATAGAGAGCAACATCATCCGAATCAGGAGCAGCTAGAGGGAAAGATGCAATGCTGGACTAACTGCTTAGAGAACTTTCTCACAGTACACATATGTATTGCTATAATTTTTTCAGACATTTATTGCCTTTTTTATAGGTTAATTTCAAAAGCTATATAAAATGACTGTGGCCTTTCAGTGGAAAATTATCTCTGATTTCTTTTTCTTTCTCTCTCTGCATCAATCCACCCACTAATCTATCTTATAATTGGGCAGGATAACAGACCATTTATTACTAGGCATATAAACTAGAACTAAAACCAGCCCATTCCATGGGGGGAAGAGTTTATTATTCTTTCAGATAAAAAAAATGGAAGGATTTTTGAATTCATTGATAGTTCTTTAAGAAACATAAACACCTGGTGTGTTTGGAATCTGTATGTTTATTGAACCAGAATATTTTTCTAAGAATCATTCCAAGTCATAAAATTACTTTCCATAGTACTCTTCTTACTTTCCCTAAATCAATGAAGCGGTGGATGGGAATAGTGTAACTAAGAAAAGCAAGTATTAGGAAAAAAATATATTGAATAAGAAAGGTGTGCTTTTAGAAGGCCCAGACTTGGGGGCCAGAGGTCAATTCTGGTGACTTTTGCAAAGTCCAGGCTTTTGATACAGATACAGTATTATCTCTGAGAACCTTGAGCTTCTCGTGGGGCCTGTCAGAGATTTACATTTGAGCTTGACATTACAGGAATAAAATATAGCTCTATAATGTACTAAGTCAGATATACCTCTGGCTCAGTGATCATAAAGGCCATACTACCCCAGGGTAAACATCTGACCAATACAAGGTGCTGTCCCAGGGGACCTATGTTTGGAAGAAGCAAGAACAGAACTCCTATAAGTGTTGTATGTTCCTTGGTGGCATGAAACACGTTGTTTGATCTTACTGGAAAAGATGATAAAAACTGATAATTTAAGCCAAAATTAAACATTTGTTGAACTACTTTGACATTGTTAAGTCTCTGGTTTCGATTTTCTGTGACTCACGAGAAATGCTCAGCAAAGCTAATTAAAGTTGCTGCTCTGCTCTCTACAAAAGAGGTGTTTCAATTGATACTTCAGGTGGTCAAGGCAAACTCAAATTTTATGGTCAGTTTTATACACACATATTTTTGGGAGAAAGAATTTTCCAATTCGTAGGTTCTGTGACCTCCTAAAATTTGAGAAGCCACTGCTCTTTCCTAAGGCTCACAGCCACATGGTTTATATGGGGGACATAACTCATCCCTTCATTTGCCAGTGGATCATGTGATAACCCCACACTCTCTGGTCATGGTATTTTTTGTATGTTGGGAATATAAGTGAATTTGCTAGTGGAAATTGCTTCATCTCTTTTAGCATTTCATATTTAAATGTACTATGGAAGATTATGCTTTCTTCTTAAAAATACTGTCCATTCTAAAATTTGCAGAATATTTATTGTCCTGTCAATCAATCAGCATTGACATATTTTTTTTTCCAGACAACCAATGACATCCTAAATACTCCTGACTATATGAGCACTGCTCTCAGAGTGCTGACACCTCTTTGCTGCTGGGTTTTATCTAAGGTTTTGCAGGAAGACTCTGAAGTCCAGTTAGAATATTATATTGAAATCCTTAATGTTTTACTTTACCAGGCCATAATTACTTACTCAACATTCATGATTTCTAGCACAATAGGTCTGCATTTTCTCAACCTTTTCCCTTTTAATATTTAAACTCTGCCCTTTATTTATATCAGCATGGTACATGATATGTTTTCTCAGTTACCAGACTCAAGCTTTGAATGGTAGACTGACAGATTTTTAAATCAGGCAGAGACTTGAAATGACCCTTTCTTCTCTTCTGCATCAAAAATCTAATTTGTTTTTCATGTTAGAATATATTAGGCTCCTATTTCCTGTGTGCACATCTGTGATCCAAAGAAAGGCAAATCTGAACTGGGGGCAATAATGTTAAATGATTACTCAGCAACATAAAATCCAAACATCAAACTTACAAGAAAATCCATATTCATTCTGGGTTCTCTGTTCAGTTGAAATAGGATAAATGAAACCTTGAAAAGAAAAAAAAATGAAACAAAAATGGGAACAAAATCAAATTAATGAAGGAAACAAAATGGAAAGCATGAAAAATGGTTTAATTAAAAGAAAAGGAAAAGAAACCTGTGGTCCTTTAAAATTCTGGTTCAGTACAGAATTATGATTTTTGCATCCCCTGTCTGCTCTGGAGCCTCACTAAGAATTAATAAGGAGGCAGATTGAATTTCAGAGCAAAAACTGGTCTCGAGTCACTAACTTTGGAGTGCTTAAAATCTTTCTTTTATTGAGCATAAACTCTAATGGATCTAATTTATTTCAGACATCAAGGGTCATTAGCATAAGGAAAATCTTTTTTCCTTATCCCTGCCATATGTTTTAATTCCCAGGACATACTCAGTAAGGCTCTAAACAGTTTTTTTTTTCCTGTTTTATTTAATCATAACAGCTCACTCTTGGTCTAATAGAACTAAAGGAGACCTGTCGTCATTGGTCAAAGGTTAAGTATCCATTTACTGAGCTGAGTTGTGACCACCTCTCCCCACTACCTCAAATCCACTTTTTGTATTTTCTGTTGTTTCCTGTCTCTTTCATTTAATGGGAATCCAATAGGGATTGCCCAGGGATTGAGCAGTTTGTCAGTGCAATGGAAACTGAATGTTTTTTATTTGAAATCATTTGAAAATCAATAGGGCCTAAAGGTTATAAGGTTATTTATTTTAGGACTTCAAAAGAATGTTGTATATTGGGGGAAAATAACCTCATATCAGCTGAAAATACAGAAATAGCACTGTAAGGTTTTCTTTGTAATGGATTATGAAGTAGGAAACCAATAATTATAACAACATAATACTTAAAAATGGTAATAATGTGAAGTGGAAGAAAAGAGGAAAAAATGTACAACATGAAGTTCTTGAAATGAAAAATCTGTGGAAAACTTTTAAGTATAATTTATAACTGGCACCTACAGTTCCCCAAGATTCAATATTCTGCAGCATATGAATTAATCAAATAACATAGCACCATTTGGATTAATCAAATGAAGATGAACAGGAAGCATGCAAATTAAATATTCCTAGTAATACTCAAGGGCAAAAAATATAGGGAAACTGCAAGAATCACAATTAATTGGTTCAAAATGAAAGGTCTGTAAAGCTTTAATACTAAAAGCAACTCTAAATCATGCTTCAGGTAGCCCCTCTGCAGTTTGCAGAGCACTCAGTTCCTACGAGCTATTTACCTATTTGGGAACTCATTCTGGAGACACATGCAGCGCTACTTTAATGAAAGGAAGGCTTGCTGTAGCACAGATAGGTTTGCTATGAATTAATTTTTAATGCTTTATTTTAGAGCAATGATTGCAACCTCCTACTCAGTTTTATAAATATTATATTCCTTATTCTAGTTGTCTGAGTCCATGTATTAGGTTTGATTTTCATTTTTAAACATCTTTGCCTGGTAATAACCTTTTTCCATTTGTATTCTATGAACTCAATAAAAGGACATCTGGGACAGATAGAGGCTTTATTTTAGGAACCCAAAGACTTATGCCAAAACAAGTTCACTGCAAATGGGGGAGACCAGATAACAATGTCAGGGGTTTGGAAATGATGCTGCTATGTAGAAGGTAGTCAAAAGACTCACTTTTTACAGGTGAGAGGGCAAGGGCAGGAGCATAAACTAGGATATTTAGAAATGTTCTGATGCTCACCTGGAAAATTTTGGTAAGGACCCACAGGGGCATATTTGAGTAAGCAGAAGAGTAACTCTTACAAGAGGAGAAGTCTATGTCCAGAGATTAATGACATGGCCTGAAATTTTACCCCACCAAGCAGTTCTGAGTTTTCCATTGCTTATATCCTTATTTCCCCAACAGAATTACTGTTCTTAACAGGCAGATCAAATAATAATAGAAAAGAACTTTATAATTTTGATTTTAACTTCTACTTTCTCATATTTATTTAGATTTGGATCACTCAATAAATGTACTTGCGCCTTATGGTATTTTATGAGACATATTTAATTCCAGGCACAACAGACTTAGAAGTAACTTATTCATTCAACAAATGCTCTTGAACCCTTCTGTATTCTGGTTTCTATTCTAGGCACCAGAGATACTTTCTTGCATTCATGGAGCTTATGTTCTAGTTTAATAGAAAATACAGAAGTAAAATAATTTTGAGTATTGAAAAAGTCCTTTTAAAAATAAAGCACAAGAATGTTCTATGATTGGAAATAAAGGGATGGCCAACTTAGAGAAGAGGGAAAATTTTTTTTCTTATTCAGATGAAATTTGAGCTGTAAGTGAAATTTAAGTGATGATGAGGAACCAGCAGGATAAACATCAGGAGGCAATAAGGTTGCAGGAGAGTGACAGCAAGTGTAAAAGTCCTCACAAAGAAACAGAGTGGTTAGAGGGTAGGGAGTAAGGTGGGAAAAGGAGGGGTAGGGTCCAAGAGGTGGGTAGCAGCCAGATCATGTAGGCCTGGTGGCTCAGGAGGAAGAGTTTCAGTTGCATTCCAATGAAATGCAAATCCTGTGATTGAATTTAATTTTGAAAATAATCACTTTGGTGTCTCTACAGAAAATGAACTGCAAAAGGAGGCAAGTGATAGACTTTTATGAACAATTCTATAATGTGTGGCTTGGGAGATGTACATCAATAGGTGTATCAATATATTTGATGAAGTATTTATGTTTCAGGTTGTTCTAAAATAAAATATATACATATATATGTATATATATATACACACACACATATATATATATATATATATATATATATATATATATATACACACACACACACACACACACACATACATATATATTTAAAACATCTCATCCACAACCAGTTATTCCTCATAAACAATTAGGACCAATCTAGCCAAACCATTATTTTCCAACATGGGGAAATTAAAAACAGAACAGTATGAAGTGTGCTCAGCAAAAGCTCAACACCCCAATTTACTCTGTTATGGAAACACTGATAAAGGGTTTTGGAAGACAACCCTATAAAAAATTTTCCATCCCTTTCAAAAAACTTCTGCAACTACAGAAGTAAAACATCACTTAGGAGACAAGAAATCAGAGAAGAAAGGGATTACTGTTCCATCCCCTAAACCAAGGGAACACAGAATCACTTTCCAGAGTTTGTTTTTATGCTTGTCCATCTGATCCGCATGTCTCTGAACAACAGGGGACATTTTCTTCAGCTAATGAGGTAACCCTGCTGAGAGTAGTCCTAGCAATAATGAAAAATAACATCTCTGGGAGAACACAGCACAAAATAATTGTTAGTGTCTCTCTGACAGGCAGGTTCCTAAGTTAGGGATTTCAGTTAACTTTTTTGCTACTTGAAAGTAAGGCAGACTGAAAAAGCACCAAGGCTGTAGGCCAAAGCAGTGGAACACATGTGAACTTTGAGTTTTTTCAGTCTCGTGAACTTCAGTTTGAATCCTAGCTCTACAAGTTCTTTAACTGTGAGAACTTGCTCAAACCAATTCCCTTCTCCAAGCATCAGTTGTCTAATCTGTGTAAAGGGCTATGAATACTTGCTTCCATTGTTGTGGAAAGGATAAATGAGATTTGGAAGGTGTTGATATATTGCAGGCAATCAACAAATGACAAGCAATTATATCTATATCATTATGATGCATACTGCTAAGCTACACTATGAATTCTTAAGAGATTTTATTTGTAGAGTTGATATATATATAGCCTATTATTTAATGAGGAAACTTAGGAAGTTTTTGAATTTCAGTTTCCCTGGTTGTTGCAGAGACAAGGAGCAATATAATTTTAAGTCCTATGTACTCTTTAACCCTCTCTGCTCAAAGGGGTTTATACCTGGTCTTTGTCACTTCTGACAAAGGTATAGTGACATGGTTCAAGAGCAAATTTCCAGAGTCAGAGTGAAAGTTGGTTCTAACAGAGTATCTCTCAATCAGGAGATAAACTTTTCTAGGAGATGTCTGGGAAGGGGCAGGGGCACTGTTTTTTTTTTTTTTATTGTATTAATAACAAGGTCTAGGGGGTTATTTTTGGTATTTAGTGAGGAGGGCCAAAGATATGTCCTGTGATGGGAGTCTTGCTATGGAAAAACTTTTGGTGACAAAATGCACCTCCATGGATGAGAACATTGTCACCTCTCTTGGACTGATAGAAAAAACATAGGCCCACAGCTAGGGAAAGGGCACTGCAGGCCAATCCAGGGCTGTGCTCCCCTGGAAAATTTGGGAAGATTTTCCTTATCTGGAGGACTAGGGGCTGGAAGTTTGTTTGTGGAGAGAAATATTAAAAAGTGAGTGAGGACACAAACAGTTGGAAAATGAGAGCAGGCATCCTGGACAGTTAGTACAACAATCCTTTTGCTTTAAAGCCAGCTTAAAATTGCTCACAACATCATTTCAAGAGATTATCTTGTCCAATCTTTTTCAGAAGAGGAGACTGAATCCCAAAGGTGAGAAGTGATATTTTCAAAGTTGTACAAAGTTTTAAAATTCAACCAACTGAAATTGGTTTCCGCTATCTCATCAGTAGCACTGACCACCTGCAAGTTTTGCAAGTTCCTACACTGGGATGGCACCCTTCATCCACACTTGGCCATTTTTTGGCTGGTGGTGTTAAGGTAACTTGAGGAAGGACTTTTTCTAATTTGTCCTAGGACATTCATCTATTAAACTAGGAGCAGCATTGTCCATATTTTTCAGCTAGTGTCTAACTATTTTAAAAGATCAAAGCCCATGTCCAATTATTTTTTTAAAGGAAAGAAAACTTGTCCTGGATTTATATTGCAGTAACAACACATTATCTTTATGCACATGGATAATATCTAGTAATTGTTTAGTAATATGCCAGGAGTAGCCTATTCAGTGGACTTATATTAGGGAATTTTCAGGAAAAAATGCCAGAAACTAAGTGTAAATCTCTCTTTTCCCATTAAACAGCAAGTACTTTTATTTTTCTAGTCTTTAAAAGGGTTTTCTTTTTAGGTGGTATATATAGTAGTTGATAACCAAAAATGATCATGGTTTCATGATTAAATTTTTTAAAAAAGGTAATACAGACTGTTTCTATGCCATGAGTAAAATGTTTATAGAAAAATTATCCAGCAAATATGCCAATGTAAAAAATGTCACAACTTCTAAGCATCACCAGCCAGGTTTAAATTCAAGGACAAGTGTATGCCTCTATCATCTTGGAATCATCACAGATCATAGACTAGAACTTCCTGTTTTAACACTTTTAAGCACAGAATGGTAAAGGGACTTGTCTAATATTTAAAGCTGGTGAAGCAGCAGAGCAAGGGTCAAATCTCAGCCCTCAGGCTTTAGCCCTGGACTATGTAAGTACTGGATTATGTAAACGTTAATTAGTAGATTTAAATCAGGAAGGATAAGGAGATTATAGAAAATGGCTTGATATTTTCCTGGCTTCATTTGGAATTCCATGTTTAAATGAGCTAATGTTAATGATTTAGACTGAAAAATATCTCTCCATTTGAAACATCTCTATTCTTGAAATTTAGAAAGGTGAAATAGAGAGGTTTTCTTCCTCAAATGAGACAATATCTTAGTAGTGTCTTTTGTCTCAAGAGTGGGGCAAGTAAACAGGTGCATCAAACTTTGGCCCAAGGTAATTGGAGAAGCTTGCTGGAACTATGTTGCTGTGGATATATAATAATCTTGTTAAATTTGTCAAAAAATCCTACATTAAAAAATATTTAAAGGAGAAACATCATTTCTTTCAAGAATGATATCATCAGGAGAAAAGGAATAAATATTAATAACTGGAAAGACTATACATCAGAGGAATTCTCATTTTAAAGCAATAAAATCTGGCAGCCATTTGTGTCCAGCATCCCAGAGCCTGCTTGAGAATAGCCTTAAACATGATACAGATTTGGGGTTACATGTTGGCTGTGGCACTTGCTTGTGGGCATTGGGTAGCTTGCTTCAATTCTATGCCTGAGTTTCTTCTTTGCAAAAGAGAACTATTAATAGGGGTTTATCAATAGCCCTGTCTATAAAGTTATTTTTTTCTTTCTTTAGGTGTTAATTAAGTTGAACTTGAAGTTGATTTTGTCTCAGGATGGCCATGCCTAATATAGAAGATTGAAGAAGCCACTTGGCAGGGCCTGACATCAGTACATTAAGGTGCAAAGTGAATAGAATTAAAGTTGAATCTGAAATTCCTTTGAGAACAAAATGTAAGATACAGTAATTTTTATGCCATCCAAAATTTGAGAACCACTTATGGAATACCTGAAAGGAGAGTCTATATGAAGTTATCTGTCTTTATATTAAGTACCAATCCCCTAGTCAAAATGGAGAGAGGTGAAGTTTTATAAGGCGTTCTATCTTGCCTTCAAGGTTTACTTGTTATAGTTCAATATAAAGCTGGTCTACATCCTTAATGCATATAATTTTAAGATGTAGGGAGGGTTAAAAATTTAAAATATGCTCTGATTCATATTTTATACAGGGATGAATATGCAGGCTATGCATCTGATGTAACTGTAGTTTATAAGTACATTAACTATTTTCAATAAAAAATTATGTTTTAAAATGACCAAATATTGAGTTAGTTTTAGCCCTATTTACCTACTTCACTAGACAACCTCATAAGACTTTACGATCCTATCATTAGAAGGCTTTTCATTCCCAATGGATTCCACCTTCTCCTTGACCTGCCTGCTTGGTCTTACTTTTTACTGGTAATTTTACACTAAGCCACAATGTGGAATTTTTCTCACCCCAATTACATTTCTTATGATGCAAATGTTCTTACTAAAACCTCAAGGGCCATTCAAAATAAACACATCCAGATTCTCTTTTTTCCTTTCAGGTCAGTTCTTATCTTGCAAACCCATCAGGGTTGCACTAATGATGTCAAAGGTCAGGTCTGTCAAAGACACCCAGGGTCATTTATTATAATTTACCACTCTTCTGAGGGTTTATGTATTGATGGGACTTAAGGAACTACAAATAAATGAATACATAAATTCTAGGACAAGACAATGCACACTGAAAAGAACATTTGCTTATCACTGTTGTCAGTAGCCTAACTTTGCCATTGTTAATCTGCTTTCCTGGCCTTCAGAGGTCAGTTGGCCATAGCCCTATTCCTGATGGTAACTAACCATACCCTTCTGAAAAGGAATAATATAGAATTAACATCCCAAGATGTAAACGTCTTATCTCATGACTCATAGTATGTACAACATAAATGTCTGAAACCCATCAGTTCAGTAAAATCATCCTCATACTTCAGCTCTTCAAGTGTTTTCATGTAGTAGACTCCATCCCCATCAACGTTTTTATTTTATTTTTTTAATATTTTAATATTTCTATTTGTTATCGATGGACCTATATTTATTTATTTATTTTTATATGGTGCTGAGAATTTAACCCAGCGCCTTATACACATGCTAGGCAAGCACTCTACAACAGCCCCCCATCAACAATTTTTAAAAAGAACAATGCATTATTAAATCTAAAAGTAATGGTATCCCTATCCCTCCATAACAGGAAAAGTATCTGATAGAAAAAGTAAAATAATGGAAAAGCCTAAAGTAAAGTGGCTGAATCCCAGAATACATCATCCTATCTACTAGACTTATAGGCCAAAAGGAAAATGTAGCTAACACCCTTGTCCTGCCCCCATGTGCCCTCCTGCTTTGATCTGTTGCCTGCACAGTGACCTTTCTGGGTCCCCTCAGAGCTCTGAAGACCTTGCTTTTGTCTCTTCACACTAACCTGTTTGGGGTTCTATAGGTGTTCATCAGGTTTCTATGGGCTGAAGTTTCTAACCACATCCCTGCTTTCAAAAGCAGGGAAATGTTTTAGCAGAAAGGAAAAAAGCAAACCACACTGATTATACCGGAGACTGTCAAGCACTGTGTGGGGCAGGCAGTCCATGTACAGAATATTTATTTGCCATCTGGGACACTATGCGTATCAAGAACTATACAAACACGGCGATGACATCAGCTTCTTCCAAACTACAGATAAAAGCACTCACTGTCTAACCCTCACAATTATGCTTTCCTATCAAACTGCTGGGCTGACAAGAATTTCACTGGGAACTGACTAGCACCTTCTCAAATCTTACCCTGGGTGGTTATAAACACATCATTCTGAAGTCAGGACATGATGGTTTGTAAGGTTAATTATTTCCCCACGTTAAATGCACCTGAGATTCTGGGGGCCCTCTTATGCAGCGTGTCCACACTGAAATTTACACATGGAGAGTTCTGCTACTTCCTCTGGCGAGAATTAATGGAAGAGCTGTGTGACATGTAAATGTTTTAATGAGTAGAAAGTGCTAAATTTGCAGAATGCATAACATTTTAATTTCCCAAAGTCAGGAAGTTCACTGATGCAGACACCATTCTAGGCAGTTCTTGTTTGTAAATTGCAATTTTTAATTTGTCTTCTGTGGCATAAGCTCTCTTCAGGAAGAAGGGAGTAATTCTAAAATCAGATTTGAACTCTTACATATGCCCATGTGAAACTTCAAACCTAAAATAGGATTAAAAGCTAAAATCCTTATGAATAGTTGCAGGAATGTAATAATCTAATTGAATGCATTCATAAATATAGATAAATCCCCATTTCTGGACCAACCCACATATACGGTCTTTAGATTGCTATTTTCAAAAGGAAAAGGTAAGCATGGGTTAAACTATTATATCCAACCATGAGAAAATAGGTCTTATAATAAACTCATTATAAAGATTATCAAAGTTAAAAGTTATCAGATCTCTGTAATATGATTTTATTTGAACATAAAAGGTAAATGTATTTGTTGGCTTAGCATTTTTGAAGGTTTATTAAGGGTTTTCTTACTTTCCTTATCTCTATGTCCTATTCATTCATTCATTCATTCATTCATGCATTCATTAATTTTCTCTCCCTCCCTCTCCATCTTTACCTCCCTTTCTCTGTCTCATTAGAACTATTTCATGTAATCCTACTTAAAAAAAAAAAAACTGCAAATGGGGGGGGAGTGCTATTTTATTATCATTTTAGGGATGATAATAAAGAAATCCAAATATTTTAAAGGATAGATAGTTTATTGGGCTCTCCAATAAGGCCTTCTGAATGAGATGCACTATTCTGTAGTACTATTTATTTACTATGAAATAAAAACAGTGAAATTTGCTGTTAATATTAAGTTTCCTTTTTCATACCAGAGTGATTAGACATGTGTTGTTATTTTCAATAATGTAAAACACCTCAGTCATTGCTCTTTCTAGTTCAATGCAGTCCTTGACATTTGATGTTCCAAAAGACTTCGGTTTTTAAATTTTTTTGTTTATTTAAAAAAATTATCAACATGCCTATAAACTAAAAATGTTCAACTTCTTTCTGGGGCATAATGATTCTAAAGGTTTCTAATTATCTTTTAATAATAGCCTTTAGTTAAATTCTACCAATTTATGGAAGTTCATAATAAAGGTTCTAAAGTGGAAACTACCTTTTTAGGCCAAAAGACTATAGAGCGTGTGTGTGTGTGTGTGTGTGTGTGTGTGTGTGTGTTTGTGTATAAAAACTATGTAAAATACAGAGTGATATATATGAAAGGTTGAAAAATTTAGTGGAACTTCTGAAATTGCGTAAAGATTGTGATCTTGTTTCATAAGTGAAATTACACAGAATCATGCATGGAATTTGATTTATCCAACAGTCTAAGAATAAGAGAGTTGCAAGGACAGAGTAATATGTATATGACAGGCAACTGGGAAATAATGCAAAACTATAATTCAATTCCAAACCCCCATGTCTTTAAAATACTTATTTACTGGCTATAAGTAGCTCTTGCCACCTAGGGTTTTATACAATGAGGGCTTTCTGCAGGTATTTTGTGAAACACTATTCTTGGTAATCTAATTTAAGCCAATGTGACCAAATTCTCAGAATAAGTCAGTGATATTGTTCAGCCTCGAATCCAGAGAACCCTGCTTCTAAGAGCTTACTGTTCTCTAGCCTATTGTCCACATTTCTTTTCAAAAATGTTATTTACAATTATAAACATAATCAAATACTACATATAAAGAATGTTTAGAATATAGCATTTTTTATGTAGAAAACATTACATGCACTCTCATAAGCCCAGAAAATGCATAAATTTTATTGATCTTTTTCCAAAAAGCATACTTCTATGCAGTTATGACAAAAATATGTATACATCCATATTCTGCTTTTCTATGTGAAATATGAATATTTCAGTGGCAGTGTAAATGTTCTATTTTATAGGAGTACCATGTATTACTTAACCATTACCTTAACATTGGACTTTGGGTTTAAATTTTTATAATAATAGAAAACAAATACTATAGAAATATTTGAAATGTATGTTTTTAGGTATTTAGCAATTATATTAATTGTTTTAAAGTGTAGTCATTCAAGTAGGATTACTGGGTCAAAGGGTACCATTTACCAATTTTAAAGCTCTTGATTTACATTGTGAATAATTGCTTCCACAAATAATTATAAAAAGTTGTATTCCTATTAGTGAAGTATAGGAGTTTCCATCTAACTACACATGTCAACATTTCCATTATTATGTACTTAAAATACTGAATAATACTATAATTTATTTTCAAGAATGTTGATGAAAAATTTCAATTATTGTTATTTGAGGAAATACATGGGCTTCAAGATGTCTTACATGACATCAATAGGCTAGCAAACAATTTTGATAATTTTTGATTATTCAGTTGAAAATTAAACATTCTAAAAACTATAACTTCTAAGAAAAATAATCCTATGAATTAGAACAATGAGCAAGAACAATATCTTATGTATGTTATTTAGTCACAACGTAAAATAGAATTGAACAAAGAAAGTCCAATTAGATGGTCAAGGCCATTAACTGAAAATTTAAAGATAAATACTGTTAGGTTCTATTTCCTAACTTTAACCTTTCTTCATAATTATGATTTAAGTATACCACACACAATCAGTATAAAATTGGATTTTTTCTCTATAATTTTTAATTTCTTTTATAGGTGAGTTTAATTCATCTATACTCTGGTCCCCAAAATACGTAGATTTATTTTTAGCATCTTATTTACTGTTGGCATTCACTATGTGTTTTCTTCTTTCTTTCTTTATTTTTGTTCCTTTTCAGCCCTTAAAATTTTTATTTTGAACTTATACATTCAACTTTTACATTTGTCTTAACATTTTAACTGGAACATTTGAGTCATTAAAATTTAGTGCAAATAACATTACTATTGTTTTCCTGAATAGTATGTGAAAACTGGAAAATTCTCAGTTGAGACCTTTCCATGCGTGTGTGCATAGTTGCAAGCATTTTAAAGAGCCAGTTCTTATTTTTGGCAGTTTATTCAATGAGGGTAGTGGGTACTCTCTTATACAATTGTCTGAAAATCTTTTAAGTGTTGTTTTCTTGTGTAATAAATGTGCAACTTTTTAAAAATATATTTTTTTTAGTTGTAAATGGACACAATATCTTTATTTATTTATTTGTATGTGGTGCTGAGGATCAAAGCCAGTAACTCAAATGTGCGAGGCAGGAGCTCTACCACTGAGCTACAGCCCCATCAACTTATTACTCTGTCCTCCAATGGGTCTTAACAGTTCTTTTACATAATCATTTTTTTTTGTTTTTCTTCCCTGTATTGTAGGAAATTTCCTGAGAGCTACATTCCAGTTAACTAATTTTCCCTTCAGCTTTATCTACAGCTATGTCTGATTTTTAGTCTGTCATTACATTTTAAATTTGTCATCATGCTTAATTTCTAGACTTTCATTTGATTTTCCCTCAAATGTGTCTGTTCTTTTAACAATATTCTCTTCTATCACTGTATTTACATTACATTTAAAACATAGTCTGTCTTTTCATTTTTACTTTGTATAGGGTCTTGATCAGATTGCTATGAGTATGTTCTTAAAATGCTAACTGTATATTTCAGACTCTGCTTTACAGTGAACTGTTTTCTTGGATGATTTGAAACTTAGTATTATAAGTTTATTTTCAGGGGTGAGCTATTTTTGTCATAGACCAATGCACTTCAATTGTACAAGGGACCCAGATGAGTGGCTTGCTGTTCTGCTAGTGCCCCAGAAGTTTTACTCAACACATTAATTACACATCTTTTGTTTTTGCTGCCTGTACTATATCCACACCAGAGCATGCCAGAGCTGGGTGTACTAATGTGGTTTTACTATAGGTTTTATTTAAGTGAAGACTTTGTTTTCCTCTGACCTACCATGAATTTTCCTGTGGTTTTCTTGGGCTGGTGGGTGAAAATATCCTAGTCATTTCTCATGGTGAGGCAGCTATTTATGAATTCAGTTTTATTCAAGGTTCTTGTTTTCAAGTCTCAGATCTTTGCTTTCACAAGGCCAGGGCTTCTGCCTCTCTGCCCAAACTAAACCCCTAACTCCTGGCCCTGAGACCTACCTACTCCCATGTCTACTGCTCCTGTTGGCTATCCTGCTGGCCCACACTTACCTCTCCCTTTGAATAGCAACTGCATTTCTGGAACTTGAGGATTTCCCTCCCTCCCTTTCTATGTATGTGTTTTATCCAATATTTCCACTATTTTGAACCAAAGTTATTTGTATTAAGGTAAGTGGTTAAGGAAGAAGTGTGTCTGAATTTGTTGTTTTGAATAAAATAATAAACATTGACAATCACATTTTCTCTATATTTCACATTGTATTACCAATTTAGCTTTTTTAAAAAATTGCTACACACTACCACCCATATCGAGGTAACTTAGTCCCACTCACATCCACTATAAACTATGATTACTCTTATCCAACAGTATACCTACATTTATATCAGAATTTTACATATATATATATTGAGTAGATTCAGAGATTATATTTTATACCTGGCTCAATGGTAACTAGGCTAGTTTTATTTTGAGCTCTATTGCAGTATTGCTGCAATACATTAAGACACTAATTCTCCAAAAGTAAAATATTAAATGATAATTTCTAATTGGTAATGAAAATTTTCTGCCTGTTTTTTCTACTTTTGTTCTTTTTCCTACTATAAACCTCATCCCTCTTGTAAACCATGTAGTTTCATTGTTAAGAAAGTCTTTTGTTTTCCAAAGTAAAGGTCCCAAGTAATATTATTTCTTTGAAAGACTTTGGCCAGAAACACCAAGCTTATTGGTAAACAGAAACTATAGCTTTCACTGTAAAATACTGTAATTACACAGCACAGCAATATCTCTGTGGTTTTTATCACTGAGGAAATCAATAGTAGAATAGACTACAATTCTCTGTTGGATAACAGTAGATATAAGGGGGTAGATGAAAGGGTTTATTGACTTAGTAGGTGTGCTACGATAGCAAATCAGAGCTGCCCAAGGAAACAGCTTTTTAACTGAATGATTTTAATCCAAACATCAAAATGTTTCAGTCTAACAAAAGACTTGATAAAAATTAAACAAAACAAACAAACAAACCCCAAACCCCTCTTGTAGTCTCATGTATTTTCCCTATTTACACACAAACTCCAGACAATAATTATTGGCAAATATCCAGTCACAAGAAAAAATTCTTTGACTGTGAATAAGGAATGATCTAGATGTTAAAGAGTTCCATGCCATGAAAGCCTTAGTTTGATTATTTCATATTTGTGTTTGACCAACTTAGTCCCACTCACATCCACCATGAACTATAAATTATCCAACAGTATATCTACATTTACATCAGAATTATATGCATATATACTTGAGTAGATTCAGAGATTATATTTTATACCTGTTTCAATGGTAACTAGGCTAGCTTTATTTTGAGATTTACTGCAGTATTGCTGATGAACTATTTATTAATACATTAAGACACTAATTCTCCAAAAGTAAAATATTAAATGATAATTTTTTCTACTTTTGTTCTTTTTCATAATTTAGAAAGACTCATTTTGTATAACTAAGAAATGATCCAATGTTCCAACTTGTAGCATTGCAATCCTTGTTAAATAGGTTGTTGTGAGGATTATTAAATATGGATAGTAGAAACAATAGATATTAAAGCATTCAAGGTTGAAATATTAAATTGAGAAAGGAAAAAAATGTGTAAGAGGGAAACAGAAAAACTCTAAATATTGCTACTTTTCAACTACATAAAACAGTTTGTTCTATAGTAAAGGAGGAATCCCACATCATAAAATTGTTAAACAAAATAACTTGTGCATATTATGTTGTTATTTTATTTCTCAATTTAAACTCCAGCATAGGGGAGGAACCCTGTATCTCTGGATAAATGGTTGGTAAAACAGCTGTATTCTTCTCATTCTAGCATTTCTGATACAAACTTAGTGAGAAGCACAGTAGCAGGCCCCAATCATAATCAGAGGCTATACGCTGCACTCAGCAGCCTGTTCTCAAAGAATGCAATGTGTGGGGAACATAAAAATAGAGGCCGATTGAATTTTTACTGTGTGAGCAGCATAATTATTTATTTGCATTTTAAGTGAGATTTCCTTTTAAAGTTCCTTGAGTGTATAGATTCTGAAAGGTAAACAGAATTTCATATGTGTGGCGAAAACAAAATACTTTTCCTAAATAATAAATACAAATTGCTCTACACAAATACATTTGATTGCTTGAATTCTGCAAGCAATCTGTAATGCATTATAAGAAATGTCAACATTTGGCCACCATTAGTTCAGATCCAAATGCAACACTTTGATCCAATCATCTGAACAGGTGCAATTTCAGTACAATTCTTAGCACCTTCATTCATGGTCACAAAAAAGATGATAAACTGTGAACAGCTAAGGGCTCTCAGTAAAGGGGTAAGAGTATATAAGTATGGAAATCAAATTACCATGTCATTAAGAAAATCTAAATACAAAAAACATCTAAGAAACAAAGACATGAAAATGGAGGTTATGAAGTTAATATTACCCACTGTGCCACTCTTATGCATTCATTTTTAAAATTTATTTTATTAACATTATGTATTTTAAATATATTAAATCATACCCACATTATAATTTCTCACACAACCTCAATACTTTAAGAAATTGTGAGATATCCTTACTAAACAGATATTATGAATTGGTAAATCTACCTGCAGAAACGTTCACAATCCTTATATATTTTACACTTCATAGACATTGGTTTGGTGCATGGGTTATGAATAAATTGCTCACTTTTTGGAAGTCATGTCTTGATTCTATGAGGAGTTTAGGGTGCCCTTTTGTGCATGCTAATAAAACTGAGTAATGGTTCCTTGGTGTGGAAAGAATGACAGCCCCTGCACTAAAATGACTAACTCACTCCTTGCTCATGGAAAGCAATGCTGCGTGTCATTTGTTCACTAGACATAGTTATTATTCATTCTGGTTCCTAGGAGATTAGCTTTTTCCAATTTTAAGAGAGAACTAGGATATTGCTACCTTATTGCATTTTTTATTGTTGTTCCAAGAGTTCTTAATTTCTAATATTTCCTTCAAAGATATCCAAATGGTTTAATCCCAGGCCCCTTAGCGTCTGTACTTTGCTCAAATCCACTTACTCTGCATGCAAAGCCCATCGGTGCAGTTCTTCGATTGCAAGACCAGGCCGTCGCAGTCCTTGCCCCCATTCTTAGGAGCTGGTGCTGTGCACTCCCTCCTGCGCCAGTGGGTACATTCAGTCCCACAAGTAGACCACTTGCTCCATGAGGTCCATCTGCCATCCACTGCCATAAGAAAACCAGCATCAGGTCAGAGGGAGAAGCAGCTACTCAAAGGGCCAAGGGGGCAGAGTTTGAGTATAACATAACAAAACACAAAATGGAGGAAAATACCCCACTGAGAAGTATTACGTTAATTTCAAGCACCAGAAAGTTTATCTGATGTACTGTACACAGTCTGAGTTCTGTGAATAGTTTTGAATGTCATATGACTGTTTTCTCACTGAGGAGCCAAGGAAGGCCCACTGGGGCACACAGAAACCAAAGTTGTCACCAGGAACTGCGTAAATGCATGCTATAGTGCCGCCCTTTTTTCTACTGGGGGGAGCTTCTGGATGTTGTATGGAGAATTAGGGTTCTCTTTTTGGATCCAAATTTCTCTCATTCATGGTAACATGTGAACAATGAAAGCAAACTTACGTGCAAGTTGGAAAAAAAGATTGGTATAGTAGGGAAGAAATCCATTCATTCATTTATTCATCTCTCATTCTTGCTCTGTCACTCCATCTGTCCATTCATCCATCCATCCATCCATCCATCCATCCATCCAAATAATCAGTTCACCTCCATCTATATTTTATATACTTTTAATTTTTCCTTTTTTTTATTCAGACTGCATGATTTAGCTGAAATCTTCTGCCAATGCCTTCTTTAAAAGGCTATTATTTGATGATTCCATTATTTGATGATGTATCCTTTTTTTGTTGGGTAGAGTATTGCATTTCAGACACATGTTCTCACTGAGTTGCTTAGCAAGTCGCTTTTGCTGAGGCTGGCTTTGAACTAGTGATCCTCCTGCCTCAGCCTGCTAAGCTATTGGGATCCATTCCTATTTATTTAAAAAAATAATATTTAGCTAAGTTTCTAATTTTTGCCATGATTGCATTATTTAGAATTGGCTCACTTTCTTTCTAATTTTGGTGGCTGACTTGTGATCAATTTCAATGATAATGAACTAAGATATCTCTTTTAAAAACATTCTACTTAAGTCCCAATTCGAAAAAATACATAGTAAATTTAACTGGCTTACTTTAAAATGAATCTTTTAGTTTTTTCACAGAAATAGGTTAAAAATATTGTACTACAAGTTTTAAAATGTTTGATTTTTTAGTGAAACACATGTTAATTATGATTAGCTAGGTTTCCATGTATAATACTATCAAACATTATTTACTGAACATCTAAACCTCTAAAATCTGGATATTGATAAAAAGTTATAAAAATGTTAATAGTTTACATAGTTTGGGACATCTATATGATTCCATGGTCTAATAACTATGTAAATATACATACTGTGCATAAAGATATAAACACACTTGCAGGAAAAAAATGAGGATAGCATTATTATTTCTACCATACAGAGTTAGCTACAAAAGCAACTCCCACCATCTGAAGCAAAGACACTTGCTTTGACATAGAACATCCTGGTGTACTGAAACACACACACACACACACACATACACAACATGCCACACACACTTCTATTTTAACTCAAATTGATCTGTGCATTTTTAATTGCGAGAGTCAGCACCTAGATAAAATATAGGAGAGTGCAAGATAAAATTTGAAATTCTAAGTCTAGCTGAGTGTCAAAATTTGTTCCATAAATAAAAGCTCTCAAAGGTTTCAGTGTGGAAAACTATTTTGATAGTTGGAAATCGATGCATGAGAATATAACATATAGATTTTATTTTTCACTTCTGTTTATTTCTCCATCCCATTTTTGACAAATGTTCTATTAAGTATGGACAAAACAAAATTAGGTAAAGAGAAGTAAGGAGGTTATGTATCTAAATAATAAAATTGTCAACAAAATAACTACCCCAATGAAAATATTAAATTTATTGATTATTTCAAAGTAATTGTAGCTTAACTTTGGGATACATTGTATAATGAGGCATTTTAATATATTTTGGTTTTGTCAAATAGTAACTTCAGTTTGCCTATGTGTATTAGCAATATGAAATAGTATTAAAAATGCTAACAGGCAGAGGGATGCAATTTTGCTTCAGGTACCACTGAAAATAACTCACAAAACAGATGACCAATATGTACAGATAATAAAGAGCTGACTGCATTGTATTTTCAAAATCCATTAACTTATAAGTCACAAAGCCTTGACTTCCTTTTAATTCATTCCAAATATTTTATTTGCCTTTGCCCAAAAACTGACACCTTGTGCAGAAAAGAAAAACATTTCAATAAAACGTATTTTCTAAACTGCAATTTCAACTCATTTCCATGGTTTTCTGAAGATCAAGGGTTGTTATTTTTAAAATGTATGGTTTTTCAATTCTGTTTAAATTCCTTGAATTTTAGAGCCTACAATCTTGGCTCTAGAAGTTTCATTGATATAAAGAGATTACGTTCACATGTTTCATTTCCTGTTTTCTAATATTTTATATGTTGAGATAGCAAAGTTATTCTTTTTGAGGAAGGTACTTGTTTTCTCAGCAATATAAATAATGAATACAGAATAGATTTAAACAATGTTTATCACAGATTTAGTTCAAAAGTAAGGCTTTTGTATTCATTTCTAAAACTCTTTCTAGAATTATGGAGACAATTGGAATAAAAGGACTTGTTTGTTTACCTGGGCACAGTGTAGTACAGGCTATTTTCTGCACGCTCTGCCCCTCACAGAAGGCCCCGCCATTGAGTGGTGCTGGGTTGGTGCAGGTCCTTGTGCGTTTCTGATACCCTCGTCCACAGCGGCTATTACACACAGACCACTCTGTCCAGGTGGACCAGCCACCATTAACTGAAAAGAGGCAACAGTAAAAAATGGATTAAATGTGTTATGTAACAGACACACAAACCACACACAACACACAAATAGAAAGTCATCTCCCAGTGACCATTGAAAAAAATCTAAATTTCAAAGCTAGAAGAGGAATTCTGGGCATCATTTCAAAGTTTTATTGCATAATTGAAGAATCTAAACAAAGGGATACACAAAATTATTTACCATAATTTACTTATACAGAAAAATAAATTATAATGTGCTCAGTTTTCCTTGGCTAATATTCTCTAAAAGTAAAATCTGTCCCCTTACCTAGTTGAGCTCCCAAAATTACTTTTGATAGTTTATCTCAAATAATAAATGTTTACATGTTTATGCGATGCCACAAGTGGATTTGTAAGATGGGAACTAAAATAAAAATCACTTAGCCTTTTGAAAGAAAAGGAGCAGATGATTGGTTATTTTTCTTTAGCACTTGCAAACTTTATAAGATCTTAAGAAATTTTAGTTTCACAAATTAAAAAGTAAACTTAGTTAAAAAATAAAATCTCATAGTGTTAGAGTTCTAAATTGACCAGCAATTTGAGTGAATTGGCAATTAGTTTACATAATTGAAATGGACACCTATTTTGTGTAGAAAACCTAATTATGGTGTTTGATGGAGCTGTCAGTACATGTACGATTATAAAACCTACACCCTAACACTCCAGAGACTATTCACCTTCAGAGATCTCCTCCTAGGGAATACTTTTAGTTTATGAGTATTTTGATAATGTGAGTTCACATAATTACTATGCCAAAGCAATTTCTAAGGAAAATTATTTGCTGTAGTTCAAATATGGTACAACTAGTATATACATTTGTCTTCTGATAGTAAAAAAGTGTATTAGCCATTGAAGTAATACAAACCATATATGTGTATCATTTGTTCAACTTCTTATTTGCTAGAAACCCATCCAATTGGGAATAAGCATGAGTTTGTTTACAAACAAAAGTTTTTTTTTTTCTTTCACAGCAGAGCTTTTTTAATATATAAAATAAAAAATTAAAACACTTGTAATGTTCAAAAACAGAAAGTGATAATATAAACTATACTATATTAGCTTGTGTGAGAAGACTCCTGGGCAGCTATTAAAAATGATGCTGAAGAAGGCTATTCATATATTAAAGTATATGAATATTGCGAAGTTATGTTTTAAGTAAAGATAATACATGTGTATCCCTTATTTTAAAATCCAATATATGCATAGGAAATATCAGTGGTAATATATATATATATATATATATATATATACATATGTATATAATTTTTTTAACAAACGAGTCTGTAGATGATAAGATGACAGGATTATAATTATTTTCCTCTTTGACCTTTTCTATGTTTTTTGAATTTCTTCTACTGGCTATATATTCGTAATCTAAAAATTGTACTAATAAAAAATAGAGAGAACAGACTCAAAATAAGAAATACTGGTTAGATGTATGTTTTTCTATGGCCTTCTAGTGATCCCAGCCTATGAGCCTTGAACAACCTATTTCATGAAGCCATGAAAAGGATAAGTGTTCTAACGAGCAATTGAACCTGCTCAACTTAGCAACACTTCCCATGCCATGGAATTGCCTGTATAAAAGGCTTACTGGCCTATTGTCAAGCAATTGTTTAGGGCTGTAGGATACATGTACTACTCTACTCAAATTTTAATGAGAAATAAATAATCAGAAACTTTTAGAGACAGAAACATCTTTGCAAATCCAAGGCTCTATCCTTCATTTTACAGAAAAGGAGACAAGGGCTCAGAGAATCTTGGTTTAAAAAGGACAGTTAGTAGAGGATCTAGTCCTAGAATACATGATCCCTGACCTTAGTTCTGACCTTATCTCAAAATGCTTAAGTTACTAATGTTTGTTCCTTCCTAAGACAATGTAATCATTACATTTATAGATATTGAAAGGATGTATGCATAGGAAGAGATTTGCATGTGTGTTAAATATCTATATAATACATCTATATATAGTCTGCCTTCATTAGTTATTTATGATTGGTACATGCAGTGATTGGACCCCATTTCTACTTTGCATTTCAAATGCTGTTAATCAAGTCTTTCAGGCAGCTTAGACAAAGATAAAAACTAGGAAACATTTTATTGTGATTTAAGAAACACAACTGCTTACGATTCAACATAGTCGTTTTCTGGACAAGGAAATTAAACCTCAGAGTAATCAGAGGATTAAAAAAATTGTATGCATCTGTCCTGTAATTAAAGTGACAGTTTTAAAGCATCACTACATTCAGCCTTTGGAACATCATAATGTTTCTGTTCTCATAACTCCTTACATCATAACCACACATCCACTGGGATGGCAGGAGAGGCAAAATTTTAATCTCAATATTTCTAGGTTTGTTTTTTCATCTGGACCTGATTAAACTAAATAAGAGATAAAACAGGAGGAAAGCATATAAATTTATTTAATACAATATATAGGAAATTTCATAAAGAAATGAATACCCTAAAATGGCATTAGAATTAAATATTGTAGGATGAATAGGACAAAGAGTGTTAAGTTTTGAAAAGGTAACAAAATTATGTGGTGAGGTTAAAGGATTTAGTGTTATTTTAATAAGATCAGTATAGACTTATCTCAGTCTCCAATTCCTATCCTTAATGGTAAGGATGTTATTTCCCTTGTAGGATATGGAAAACACCTTTCATATGAGAATTTAATTTCCTGATTTTAAGAAAAAGAAGGAAGGTTAGAGTGATCTTTCTGTACATGCTGTTTTTCAAGTGTCTTTAATTCAAAAAAAGGGTTAATAATCCAGAATGGCATATTTTGAGGTGCTATATTCTTAACTACTTGAGCACTACCTGCAGTAAGTACCATGAACCATATACATGCCAGTGACTGTCCCTCTTTCAGTCCCTCAGACACCAAGTCCCCGGATATCATTTACCATGGAGGCAGGGATGCAATCTTTGTTATGCTCTGAGTGGTGTTGAGACCTGGGCATGTCATGCAAGAGGGAGCACCACCTCAAAATATTTCCCAGGGATGTGCAATTTTCTCTGGGACAATAAATCCACAATGCTATGAAGACTTATTGTAAGTCTAACATGGTGAGAAATATGTAAATACACATCCCAGTCTCACGGTCTACAAAAAAAGCTAAAAGCTTAGCAGGGGAGTTAAAACCACTTGAGAAATGACTAGAAGACAACCGAGAGCTAAACTGCACATGGAGATAAAAGCAGATATGCCACATTAAAATGTAGTGTGAAATTGGTTGGTACTTGAGGAGAAATGATAGGTTTAGAGATGAGCTGGATTAGAGTGGGGAAAAGCTTCCTGAAAACGTCCTCACGTGAGACTTTGCCAAGTCGTGAGAATGAGTGTCACTCGATCGTGGCTGCCTTTATCTCTGTGCCTCTATGGAGGGAGCAAAGCAAGTTCTATGGATGTCAAGTTGTTCTGTGGTGTTTGGGGAACAGGTTAGCTCCAGTTTTCTTGAGGTTTCACAATCACAGGGCTGAGCTAGGACCACAGATGCATCAGTGGGCTGCTTAAACACCTCCACCTCTAGGCTCAATCCAGACCTGGGTGGTGCAGGTCATGGACAGGTGAAAGCTTAGGGAAGCAGTGTGCCCTCATAGACATCCTTTACTGGTCTATGAACTGACTGACAAAGGACTAGCAATGGCCAAGTCTAGTTCTTCTTAAGAGGATCAGGGAAGCAGCTGTGGGAGACAGGACTGAACGGCAATAGGGACTGAGAAGTGTCCTTGACTCGAGACTCTAAAATAACAATGAGAAACTGCAGTTTGACATGAGCTAGGTTGAGAACACCCAAATATGACACTCACCATAGACTATGACAGTAGCGGTTGTGCTTTTCCTCTTGGCAACAATGTTTTTGGCGACACAGGTATAATTTGCAGTATCTGAGAGGCGGGCCTGCTTTATGATTAGGTTGTGATCGATTGTGATATAAAAGTTTCGATCTTCAACAGGATCAATTATGTCTTCATTTTTCAACCATTCCACCTAAAGATGCAGACAAACAAACAAACAAACAAACACAAAAACAAAAACAAAAAAACCCAAACAGATAAATCCCCAGTGTGGATCCCTCGATGGCTGCCTATCTCCATTTGTATTTATATGTACAACATTGTTCCATGCTATGAACTTCTGCAAACCAGGGGGAAGTAACTTTCTGAGGTCATGTTAAGTATCACTCACCTGCCAAACATGCTGATTCTGTCTGTACTACATTATTCTCAAATGTCAATGAACCAATTGGGAAATACAGTGTTCAAATTGTTTTCACTTTGCCCTGCAGGCAGGAACCTGGAATGTGCACTGCCAAGTTCAGAGCCCAATCAAAAATAATAGGCTAAGCATTTCCAACTGAACTCAAACCTTTTGCTATTTGATTTGTTTACTCTTGGCAAACTTACCTGCTGCTTTTCAGAAAAGAATATAAGGACTATAAAAAAGGCATTTTCGACATTATGTAGCTCTAACAAAATAACATTTGGATGATTTACGTGTAGCCTCACTGCAACATATGGATTAAATTTCCCTGAAAATGCTCAGACTTTAAAATGTAGCAAAAACACATATTTGGTGATGTATCTAAGCCAAAATATTTGGGAAAAAAAAGATTTTTCTACCAATCCTCAATATAATCAAAATAGCTCATAAGTCATACTCTGATTTCTCTTTTTCTACCTGTACTATTCAAATCTTTCACTCATGGTTTGCTTTTGGGGAACCTGACCTAACACATGACTGTACAGAACTATTGAACTATTGTTTTTCTATGCAAATGATATCAATTTAGCAGCAGTGATGTTATCCTTGCTGAATAAAAGGAGGGAAATAAACCTGTACAGGCTGTCCTTCCTGAGGGTAAACTATATCATATTCTGGCTTTTTAAATGATGCACAGGTTTTTCCATAAAGCAAAAAACAACCTTGATATTTACCACACTTAAAATTTCCTTTTGCATTAGAGTGGATGTGGATACAAGCAACCTTTAGTGGTAGGGAGTCAATATTGTTGCCATTTTCAAAATCTTAAAGAGCTTCTCTGGCACTGCAAGAGGTCTAAAAATTAATCTCTAAATCTGTCAGTGGGCTTGACACAGCACAGTTCTAAGTTATGTCTAATGCAGGGAGTCTCAAATAATGCTCCTCTAATCCTTACAAAAGGGACCAACATTTTAAAGGGGAAAACAAAAGCCAATCACAATCCTGAAATGTAGGAGGGATGGGGATGCAGATTAGAGCAACTATTTGTAATAATGTAAATTTTGGAATAGTTAAACACTCTTGATATTTGTTCTAATGGTAGTGAGAAAGAGAATGGAATCCATATAAAACAGGAGATTTTTAAAGTGTGTGTTTTGTTTTCAAATATAGAATATACTCAGCTAGGAGCATGCTTGGATGTATCCGATATACATACTCATACTCCCTGGACCTGGGTGGATTTTCTCAGAGTTTGGTCCAAGTACAATATTATGATCTTGATGGAAATACACAGGAGAAAGTAGCAAAATGGATCCAGTCTGAAATCTCCTTGAAGACAGTTGAAAGTAGACATTCATATATTTTGAATCTAGTCTTTAACTGGGTTATCTCTGCTACTATCCTAAAGAAAGCTTTCTATTTATAGAAGGCATTCTTGGGTTCCATTTCTATTGGTCTTGGATCCCTACTTTTTGTGTTAATATGCTTATTTCTCAAGGATCCATATCTCCTGTTCTTTGAGGGATATCCCTCAGACTCATGAACTCTCAGGCACTTGGAGAGTTCACAACTTCTCCTCACAGGTTTTCTGCTAACCACTGACCAATGGGGGCAGAAATATGCCTACTGTCCAACTGGGTCAGAACTGAGTTGAAACTCCTCAGAGTTTGGTCAGTCGAAATGTTGTGACCGTGAGACCTTGACTAAATTTACCCTAGACATCTTCGCCTTTTATCTCCCACTTGCTCTGCTCATTTCATGAGCTCTACTGGGAGTACTTCCTTAAAAATCTACTTGCAGTTAAATGTTTGGCTCTTGGTTTTCTTCTGGAGAACTTAACTAAGTCATGGTTGTCCAAAACTCTGGCTTCTCTATGTAAATTGACATCAGTTTAACAACAGTTAAGTTATCCTAATCACAACTGACAAAAAGAAATCTCAAGGGATATTGCATACTTGTTTATTGGAAGGGTTTATTACATGGAAGAAAGAGTTCAATATGCATGGTTGACAAAAGATTTAAAGAAACATACGTACTTGCTGGGTATATGATCTTTATGTTATCATACATAATGCCACATTTTACTTGGTTGTTTCTCACCAATTTTGGATCAGTGATTTTGTCCTGAGCCTCTGGAACCCCTAAAAGTCCCCCATCCCCTGCAATGCTGTGGAGGCTCCAGGGTCCTGTGCAGGGCACTGTTCTCCTCCATAATGACCTCTTTAATTCAGAAGCTGTGCTTTTATCTTTTCCATATTTGGTTGGCTTACATACCTTCATTGGAAGAAATAGAGGGTTCTAAAGCTAGGAAATAGCCATAAGAATAAAGGGAGAGCTAAGGGTTCTTCCCCAGCTTCTGGCAAGTTCCCTCAGTTCCCCACAGTGCTCTGTACCACCAACTGTGCCATGGTCCTCTGCTTTGAGAACATCACCTGCAGGGGAGGCTCAGTTCAGGGCTGCAGGTCATCCCTCACCTCCTGCACTATATGATCCTTGGTTGTGCTACACATCTCCATTGCTCCAAATCTTGAAACCCTTCCATGCTGGCTTGATATCCGGCAGCAAAACCTCCCAAGTTTCAACCTCATTTTAGATTGTTTACTTCACCTTTTTCCTACTTAAGCCCAGCTCCTTTTGGATATTTCTTTTGGAGTCCTCTCAAGTGGTAGATGTTTGATTTCCAAAGTCCAACTAACCTGGGCCTGGCCATCAGGTAAGTGTCCTTGTTCCACACTGTCTATTTCAGTTCATTCTTTTTTGCTCCGAATCTCATGATGAAAAGCAGAACTTTTTTAGGATTAAGGGATTAAAGTCTCTCAGGGCAGGATGAGACAGGCAGCCTAGCTCTCAGTCTTATGTTATTAGTAGCCATCTAGGAAAACTAGGAGTTAAAAAGTGAGCTTGTCTTCAGGGCCATGAACAAGCCAGGAGACAGGAGGCTGAGAAGTCAGCTCAGCCCTCTGAGATTATGTAGTCAGCAGAAATGCCGAGAAGCTGGAGCCAGACAAAGCAAAATCACCACGTCAAGGCCCCTGAGACAGAACAACCGTCTGCCTGGTTCTGAAATAACGTTAGGAATTTTCTCAGATGATAAGGAGCAGCTCCAGGTGGTGAGAGACAAATTCATGTGAAGAATAGTCACCAAAGAAACTCAAGGTCACCTTTACCTTATTAGCATAGTAAAATATATAGCTCTAGGTGGAGATTTAAGAGGGTAATGAGACAGGGGACTCATGAATTAGCCTGACGAAGAAGAAGCTACATGTACAACCAAACCCCCACCTCTACATGTGATGACATCACAAAACTGGGTTCCTACTTGCCCCATGAATGCCCATAAAAGCTACATATCTTTGTCCTTTGCTTGTACCTGCCTGCAACTCTGGGTCAGTGTCTTTTCCCTTCTCATTCATGCAGAACCCCTCCCCCAACAGTCTTGTTACACTGTGCCTCTGCCTGATTCTTCCAGTAGGGAGCACAGAACCCAAGAGCCAGTGACAATGCCCTCAGATATCACCTAATATCTGTGTTTTTTCCTATAGTCATCTACAGACTTCTGGGCTTATAGTTACTCCATCCAACAAAATTTCTGATTATTTTAACAGCCTCAAAGATGACACTTTTAATGTCGTGGCCCTTCAGTTTCATGTCCCTTTCTCCCAGAACAATCTTGGCTATGAAGATCACACATTCTAGGCCAGAGGTTTTCAACCCTGGTTTTATAACAGAAAAACTTAGAGAGCATTTGTAATGTGTAAGTTCTAAACTCAATCCAGAGAAACTTCTGACCCATAGAAATTCTGATTCTCTAATCTGAAGAGGTCTAAAGTCAGTATTTTTAAATTTCTCCAGGGGGTGATAATTTACCGCTAGATTATTGCCTTTCAAAGTGAGATCCCTGGACCAACACCCTGGGAGCTTGACAGAAATTGCAGAACTCAGACTCTGCCCACCTAGACTTACTGATACAATATGTGCTCCCTAACAAGAATTTTGGTTGATTTATATACCCATTAAAGGTTGAGACATATTGGTTTGGCTCTTGTCCTTACCATTAATTACGAGCTCTCTGAAAATTCAATTTCAAACATGCCTTTTAACGTTTTCTGTCTTTCCTGCTCACTTTCCGTAGGATCTCTTGCTTAACAATCCTTCACCAAAATTTAAAAAAGCTACTTTACTTACCAATTTCATTTCTTACTGTCCTTTAGCTACCTATTCCCTCTTCCCTAAGCATAAACTCAATGTCTAATTTTATAAATAATCCTTACATTATATCCTCAGCTCACTCATCCTTCTTCTCTTACTTCTGGGAACTTACTGGTCACTATTCCCCTCTACCACCTCTGAATCCTTGAAGTGGAACATGGCTAGAAACAGCCATATTGGATGCGCTCATCCAAAATTCATGAAAACAGAACACAAGTGGGCTTTGGATTCTGCCAAAAAGTCATACTATATTTTCATCATCTGCTCACTCTCCCATTCTCCTAGACAAATGTTTCACACTTTGTCCTCTCTCCTCAAACACTACCTCCCCCTCACTCCTCACTTTCAGCTGATGACCAACACAAATACATAACCGAGAAAACTGACAATCAGTTGAGATCTTCCAAAGCCCCCATCTTCTGCCTACCCACCCCTATTCTGCACCCTCTCCCTCAGCACTAGGAGAGCTCTCTGGGATCCTGTATGTCACCTCTGTGTTCCAATCTCAGGCTCCTATTCAAGGACAAGTCCCAGCAATTTCCTTTCTTCTAAATTGTTCAATTTTGCCTCAATTCAGAATAATTTTCATAAGCATCCTGACTTGCTGGTTTTTTTTTTGTCAAGACAAAATCCTTCCTGCCCATTTTTTGCTTCTATTTACCCACACATTTCTCTGCTTGTGTTACAAGACTCTCTAGAAGAGTCTTTTCACTTTATGCTCAATTCTCACCCTCTTCATCACTGCACCCATTCGGATCTGGGTTTACTCCCACCACGTGTCCATGACTCCCTCTCCAAAACTCCCAAACTGTTAAGTGCCCTGCTGAGAACTTGGTGCTCCTTGCACTTTACTCAACAGCAGCACTTGACCCCAGATTCCTCCCTCCCTCCTCCTCACCTGACTTCTTTGCACTTTCCTGGCTTTTGTCCTATCTTATTTCATTCCCAACCCCCAACTTCCCTGGGCTAGTGTGTGTGTGTGCCCCTGTGGCTCCGTCCTTGGACTTCTATTTTCTCTTTTTTCTCCATATTAACTTTCTTAGTGAGCTCATTCAGGATCATGCACATGACTCCTAAATTTATCTCCAGACCAGATTCCACCCCTGAACTCTAGACTCATATATCCACTGCCTTCTTGTGACTCTACTTGGTTGTCTAATAGTGACCTCCCAAGTAGCCTTTCCAAACCTGCTCCTCCCCCACCGGGCAGCCATCTCAGTTGAGGCCACCTCCAGTCTCCAGTTACTCAGACAAAAAACCTCGGACTTAGCGTTCACTCCTTTCTTCCTCCCTTTTTGCCCATTCAAGAGTCTGACCATTTCTTATACCCACGTCACCATCTCCTTCTCAGTTCGACTCACAACCATTACTCTACTGGATTGTTTCAAGAACTTCTGCCTTATCCTCAGCACTCTGTTCTCAACACCACAATGAGGCTAACCCATAAACCCCAAGTCACAGAATGCTACATACACCACATCTCAAATCCTCTATGACTTCTTGGCACATTTAGTGTCAAAGCCAAAGTCCTTACAACTCCTGAGCCCCGAAACCCTGCACCTCTAGGACCCCTGGCTTCCCTGAGTTCACCTCCTTCACACTCTATTATCTTTTAGTGTGCTGGCCCCTTTGCTCATCCTTATCCATATCAGGGGTGCTTTCCTTCTTTGAGGATTTTGAATCTGCTGATGTCCCTGGAAGAAACAATCCTTCCCCATAGGCCTGTTTGCTATCTCCCTTCCTTCAGTCATTGTTCAAGTGTCACATTCTCTGTCATTTTCTGGTCCTCTTTCTCTGCCTACATTCCAACCTGTCACCTTCCTTTCCTTTATTTTCTCTGTGTAGTTTTTATTATCTCATTTAATCTACACTCCTTTTTTCAGTATTGGGGATTGAAACCAGGGCCTCATTGATGCTAAGTAATTCCTCTATCACTGAATTGTCTCCTCACCCCTTTGTATTTTATTTTGAATCAGTGTCTTGCTAAACTATTTAGGCTGACCTTGAACTTTCAGCTCTCCTGCCTCAGCCTCCTGAACAGCTGGGATTACTGGTGTGTACCGCTGCACCTGACATTAATTACACTAGTTATTAATTTTCTCCACAATATAAACTCCAAGACTCATCTTTTTCTTTCTTTCATTCATTTTTATATTCTCAGGGCTTGTAACTGGTCTACAGTAGATGCTTAGTTAGTATTTGCTCAAATGTTTGAGAAATGTAGCAGAGTCAAATCTATGGTATACACAATTAGTCCTACATGAGGTTTACGTTTTGATTGTTAACATTAATATTCAATGTATTTAGTGAGGGCCATTTCCAACATCTCATATAATTAATTCATTTGTCTATGGCTGTTCTGTTGGGGATTAAGAATAGAAATTCCCTTGCCTTTGAGGATAAGATGCTTTGGTGAAATCATGAGACAGAAGAGGCCTCCAGAATTATACTGGTAGACTTCCATTATTTCACTGCTAGTTAGTTGAACATGAGTCTACAGCTTCCTATGGTCAGTATGTCCCGCTGTGAAAGTGGCATGTCCCTCTAGTCCACATTATACCTAGATATCTGCTGGAGTATTAAAAAAATGTGTTTGGATAATTATTGTAAACTTTCATCTAGGGACACAGAATCTAAATGATCATAGTAAGCCTTCTCCTGAAGCAGTTTAAAAACTTTAATTTTTAATTATCAAAGAGGTAGACATCCTGTAATTGCAATTCAATTCTACAAACCCTGAGTACCTACTATGTGCCAGGCACTGAGTACAGGGTGTGCTTGTGGTGCTCTATAGCTAGGAAGACAAAACTGTACTAATATAATCACGGTACAGACTGTGCTAAGATGTGGGTAAACTGAGGCTGGATTATGTCAGAGGAGGATGTGTGAGGAGAAAATATCTGAACTCCCTTCTGAGGATGGATTTCAACTTAGAGGGAAGACAAAGGAAGGACATGGGGGTGAGGAGGACACTTCAGAAAGAGGATAGCAGGTGCCTGGTTTCCAGCTGCTAAACCCCTTGAGTCTAAGCACTGGACAGCTAGGTATTAAGGGTATAGCCTGGTGGAGCGCAGAAAGGAGGGAGAAGTTTGCATTTGGGAATACTTGGACTCTAATGCACTGATGACATGTTTGGCCCAACCCATGGTTCCTGCAATCCAGTGAAGGGTTAAGATGTGAAGGGGCATGATGATACTTTGATTTAAGAAAGGTGTTTTAGGGTGAATTAGAAGGGGGCAATTTGGAAGCTGGAGAGCTGTTAACAGACTCTTACTACAGTCCAGGTGATAGACCATGAAGAGTGACTTGAAATGGGGCAAAGAAGATGCAGTAGATTCAGAAAGTAATTTAAAGGAACAAAGGACAGGGCTTATGAGTTGATTGTATGTGGAAAGGGGGACAGAAGGGGGACTTTTCTGCAGTTTCTGGCTCCAGACGGTGTGGAACAGGGATGGATAGAGGAGGCAGAGGGCTGATTTCCAGTTCAGACTGTCCTGATCTTACAAGGAATCCAGGTAGCACGGCATGATTTTGTCAATGGCTAAATTGCTCAAAATTCCCAATATTCCCATTATGAGAGGGGTGCTTTTCTCTTAAGTTCTGAAAACAAACCAACCCCAAAGACTTTTGCTTCTCTAGTGTCAGCTTTGTCCTATCATTAAGAACTGAAATTGAATATTGTTAAAAAGGATATCTGCAGGCAAAGTGGGCTGAAATAATATTTAATTACTATTTTGGCCTTGACAAAAATAATGAAGCATTAATGAACACTTAAAAGTGCATGGAAAAGAAAGAAATGTGTGAGAATAGTTCTGTTTACCATGCTAAAGACTGAATCATCAAGAGAAATCAATGATAGAAGAGCCATAACATATAATTTTTTAAAAAAATCATTTTTCACGCAATATTTCCAGAGCTAACACAATCAAATAAAGTGACACTCTTTTGTCTGAAGCAATTCCCCAGTGAATCTCCTTGCATATACTGCATATAAAATTACAAGAAATGGTACAAATCTTTTGTTGTGCTAGAATTGTATTGTATTGAATAGTAAGTAGTTAGTTCAATTGTTGCAATGCTATCTATTTAGAATTCAATTTCCTTTAGTCAGGAGTCAGTACCTGTTCTGGCCTCTAAACTGTTCATATTTTGGTCATTTCCACGGTTTCCGTTGATTTCACCTTCAAATCTTCCCATCCCTCCCACTTAGCAAACTGATTTATATGAGAGAGAAGTCTTTGTGAGTTGGAAGTTATTTTTAGCTCTGTATAAAACATTCAAGATGAAAGAAAAATCAGTTGAAGTTCAGAAAACGATAAAAGGTTTCAACCATAAACCATGAGTGGTCGCCATGGCTGAAAGGAACAACACAAACTGGTGTTCAGCGTCTATCCTTGTGGCTCAGTAACCGCAGCCTCTTCAGCAATTTGGGGTATATTTGAAGTAATTTACTCAAGTGTTTAAAAAGATACATGATTTTATTAAGAGGTAATAAAAATAGTTACAAGGCAATATCAGGATGACCTACTTCATATTCTGTTGTTATGTTTGATATTGATCAGTCCCATTGTGTAACTGAGTGTCTTACTTGAAGAAGCCTTTCTTAAAAGTCTCAGCTAAGAAGGCTGCTCTTGACTGCAGGGGTGCAAAAGCTAAAATGCCATTTTTGGGGTTATTTGTGCCTCTCTTGGGTGGGTTTTTTATTTTCCATATGCTTCAGGGTCCCTATTTATAAAAACAAGAATGACTCTAGAACTCATTTCACAAGGTTTGTAGGGACCAAATGAGTTAAATACATAACACTGCCTGGCATACAATAAATATTGTAGAATTATTAACATTTAATTAAGGATATATTAAAGGAGGTGAAAAAAAAAACAAACAACTCTAAAAACCAAAAAAATAGTGAGAATCTAAAACTAAAAATATTTTAATAACTGAGTTTCTTTAGCTTTCATTGACATTTCTACCAAATTCTACTCCAATCACATTACAACTGGAAGATTACATTAGAAGTAGACTGCATTCAATTGACTGATCTAGTTTGAATGCTAATCTGTATATATATTTCTACTTATACTCTGTGAATCTAAATTCTGGAAATAAAATTAGCATGCATTTTCTAAGTAGATATTAAAACATAACAATTTAATGAATCCATATGAATATTATTTTCTAATTAAATTATAAGAAATCATTACTACATAAATTTTTTAAAAGTCTAAGTAGAATAAATTTTTAATCAAAGATATTTTATTAGCCGGGTGTGGTGGCACACGCCTGTAATCCCAGCGGCTTGAGGCTGAGGCAGGAGGATTGCAAGTACAAAGCCAGCCTCAGCAAAAGTTATGTGTTAAGCAACTCAGTGAGACCCTACTCTAAATAAAATACAAAAAATAAAATAGAGCTGGGGATGTTGTTCAGTGGTTGAGTGCCACTGATTCCCGCCACCCACCTCTATTATTAAGTCTGATAAAAAAGATTTTTTATCAGACTTAATCTGAGAAATACTCACAATTGTCTTTGGTAATAAAGCATGCAATAAGCAATTTATATTTTTACTGTTATCTAATTTAAACCATCTGTATTTTTCTAGTATTTATATTCCTCTAAGATTTGTGAGGTTTTTCTGTTTTTTCCTTCGGGTACTTTAATCCTCATCACTTCTTCTTTTAATGGGAAGAGTCTCTATGCCACCCCACACCCATCCTATGGCACAAGTCTCATTAGCTTTAATACTTTATCTAGATTTCAGGAGATGGAATTTTCCCTCCAGTCACCTCTGTTCTCCCCAAAGCCCCTGAATTCAGATGTGATTGTTCCCAATTCTCTCCTTGCTTCTTTCTTCTGGTAGCAAGGATTCTAGAGGCAGTTGGGTTCTAATGGGAATGAAGAGGTAGGATTTCTGGGACACACCCTGTGGCTATTGAATAATTACCCTTTTGGGGTCAGGGGAAGTAGGGAGTGTGATCTGGAGGAGGAAAGGGCCCCCTATTCCCCAGTGTGAATCATGAGAATAGTGACTTGAATTAAGGGAGCAGAGAGTATTTAAAAGCTAAACATTTTCTCTATGCTGAGAAAGTGGAAGGAGGGGAGAGGAATGAAGAGTTTGGCCAAAGGGAGAGGAAGAGGAAGGCAGGAGATCACCTTGACAGTTCCAGACACTCAGTGAGGTCCTTTGCATATTTAATCTCTAGTCCTTACCACAGCACTCGGGAGGAGGTATTTATACACCTGTCTTTTTCAGATGAAGAGATGAGGTTCAGAGAGAACTTGCTCAAGTTTACAAAGTCTGTGCAGGAGCACAGATTTGAATTCAGAACTGCTGGACCTCCAGGCTCTTTTCTGTCTACTACGCACAGAATTCAGAGGGAGCAACTATAGTGATCCAGGCTTGAGCCTTGGCAGAGTGGACTCCAGGTAGAGGCTAAAGAAGTAGGACACTAAGACACTGGGACTTGAGCGAGCCTCTAGTTGGTGCTCCCAGAAAAGCAGAGAGGTCTTGAGGAGAGGCATTGGCTGTGCCCTCTCTTATCACCATGACCTTGACCACTCACATGGCCAGTGAGGTTTACTTTCAGGGCTGGCACCAGGCCTGGGTATGCTTTGACTTGAGTGATGCCAGGAAAGCCTCCTAACTTTCCAAAATTACCTCCCAAATTTTTGGCAGTGACTTGAAATGTCTTTAAGAGGGACAGTGCAAGTTTTTAATACCATCATTTCCCTTCATGTGCAAATGGCCTGAAGAAATAACATAAATGAAGCCATACAAAATACTAGAAACATGGAATATAAATGCTAATGGAACTCCTCATGGTTTAGATAAAGAAGAGTTTGAAGATAATATGATTTCAAAATAGGATTTCAAAACTCGGATTGAAGCATCTGGCACTGTGCAAGAATTTCTAAGGGATACACAACAAAAATATTTTGAAGGGAATCAGTGTATCTTTAACTTCTACATGTAGTCCTTCAAAACTAATCCTTAAGAACCTTCCTGTAATTTTCAAGGATGGTGTCTCTTACATTAAATTGTACCATAACACATTGTCTGAGAGCACAGAAACCTTCAGGGTGCCAGATATGGAGAAATCAGGAATATGAGTGTCGGTACTTGAGAAAACAGTGGGACTGTAATAACTGGGTAACAAATCCTTCTACAAGCCAGGTGTTTTACAATCCTTAACTTTCATCAAAACTGGAGGAGGGACTAATATACTAGCTGGTGGAATGCTGGACATAAATTTTGATGATAGGTCACTATGTGATATTTGGCATATAAGTCAGAAGTTGTACAAGGAGTTGAGTGACATGTGAACAGCATAACAATGTATTCTTACTTATGTATGAGAAGAAGACTCTCAGAATTTGAATTTATTATAAATGACAGAAAGAAATAAAAATGATTTTATCCTGTCTCATTTCAGCCATAAGTAACATAAAAATGTGGCTGGATGAGCTCACTGGGGGAAGATGACAACCCTATTTCTACTATTAAAAGATATATTTTCTACAATAAAATTCTAGGATTTATGACAAATAATTACTTACTGCAATCTGTAGTAAGCTGGGTTTCTTTAGATCAATCATGTACTAATTATAATTAATATAATGACAATATAAAAGAAATTTTAAAACTAAAATTCTTATGGTCATAGAAAATAAAATGTAAATGTATATTTTTATTACAGAGAAGTATGTCATGGTGATCAATGATAAAATTTTATACCTAAAATGTATTCCATTAGGTTAAAAATCATGGAAGAAGTAGTATAGAAATACAAGTTAAAATAGAAAATGGAACATGATTAATCTCCCTTTTACTATTAAAGAACAGTTTATACTCAAGTTTTATTAATGGATGACATTGAGTAAGAAGTCATTATGATGTTGGCTTTCCATTGGATAACTTTAAATCATCTAACAGTTTTTTAAAAGATAACAAATATTTATAACCCAACTAGACCTAGCATCTTTTCCCAACATTTAATTCTAATTTTAGATACCTACTTAAAAATGTGTCAGGGGATATATACTTTTTGTTTGTTTGGTTGGTTGGTTCTGGGAATTGAACCCAGGGTACATAACCAGTGAGCAACATCCCCAGCCCTTTTTATTTTTATTTCTTAAATTTTGAGACAAGGTCACTAAGTTGCTTAGGACCTTGCTAAACTGCTGATGCTGGCTTTGAACTTGTAATGCTCCTTCTTCAGCTTCCCAGGTGCTAGAATTATAGATGTGGAGGGACATATACTTTTAAAATATTTAGGGAGAGTCAAGAAAAAAAGTTTGAAGATAACTGCTCTAGGGCATGGGAGGATGGTTGGTGGCTTTGATAACAAAAACAAAAACAAAAAAAAAAGAAAAAGAAAGAAAGGGGGAATTTTACCAGGGGAGAATGAAGCAGGCTAAGATCCGGAAAGACCAAAGAACAGGGTGGTAAGAGTAGGAATTGTATTTCTCCTGGATATTTCTACAGTTATTTAAATCAATTCACTTTTTTTTTTTTAAAGAGAGAGTGAGAGAGATAGAGGTAGAGAGAGAGAGAATTTTTTAATATTTATTTTTTAGTATTTGGCGGACACAACATCTTTGTTTGTATGTGGTGCTGAGGATCGAACCCGGGCCGCACGCATGCCAGACGAGCGCGCTACCGCTTGAGCCACATCCCAGCCCCTCAATTCACTTTTATAAAAGGCCAATGAGCCCTTGCCAAAAGACTCAGACCCACCTGTGCCATTCCTTGATTCTATGATCTTAAGCAAGTTATATAACACCATTAAAGCTTATTTTTTTATCTCTAAAACAAGCATATTCTACCTTCCTCATAAGATTCTTGTGAGGTACAAAAACTATAATACATCTGAAAGCACTTTTGATGACTGCTATGCAATTTTAGGCTGAAGTTTTATTATGATTATGTCTTCACAGAGTAAATAATCCATTCTAGAGTCTTGAGACAGTATATTTAGCACTGTAAATGACTTTCATAAATCAAGATTTATAAATAAGGAAGAGAGATATAGATACCTAGCACAAAATGAAAGATCTTTAAAATATTTTTAATGGGTGCATATTTTACCCATGGTATCCCATTAAAGTCTATCCTAAAGACATTTGCTGTTTCTTTTTTTGGTGTGGGGGTGTATACCAGAGGGATTAAACCTAGAGGTGTTTATTTACATCCCCAAACCTTTAAAAAAATTAAATTTAGAGACAGAGTTTCACTGTTACTTAGGGACTTGCTACATTACTGAGGCTGGCTTTGATCTCGAAATCCTCCTGCCTCAGCTTCCCGAGCCCCTGGGATTACAGATGTGTGCCACTGTGTCCTGTGGACATTAGTTATATATACATATTCAGATACTTATAAGCCACCATTTTAATCTCACTGGCCATACTGTGGTTTGCTATTTCTTAGGTGACAAGGATACTGAGCAACAACAAGACATAGTTCTGTTAGGAGTAATCTTCACATTGTCCTTGTTCAACATTTAATTAAGGAAAATCAAACAAAAATGAAGTTATCCTACTCTAGCTGAAAGTGTCAGCACATTAGAAAGAGAGAAAGTGGCTCAGTGGTTATGTGCCCCTGGGTAAGGTGGTGCACACATGTAATCCCAGCAGCTCTGGAGACTGAGGCAGGAGGATTTTGAGTTCAAAGCCAGCTCAGCAAAAGTGAGGCACTAAGCAACTCAATGAAACCCTATCTCTAAATAAAATACAAAATAGGGCTGGGGATGTGGCTCAGTGGTCAAGTGCTCCTGAGTTTAATCCCCGATACCAAAAAGAAATAAAAAAGAAATTTAACCCAGAAGACACAAAACTGAAGGTTTACAAACCCCTCTCAACATTCCCAACTGCCTTGCTGACTCCTGTACTCAGAAATTGTGTCGGCTAGTGACTTCCTATTCTTTTACCTCTTGGGCTTTGTGAGGCCCTGGGTCTCCAAAAATTTAATAATTTTGTAATCTCCCTTATTCCCAGTGGATGAAGCATGCCTCTTTTTTTTCTTCCAACAGATTAAATAAGTCAAAAGATAAAAAACTCCTCCCAAAGGTCTTTGCTTTCTTTTGCATCTCCAGAAATTGTCACACATATGTGTCTCTTCCATCTTGATAGCAAGTCCACAATGAAATTATCACTCACCTCCCTAGTTGTGCTTTAGCCTTCTCTTTCCCTTAGCAGAATATTTTCCACCTCCATCCATTCATCTGCCCATTCACTCTTCAACTGACCATTGTCTGAGTTCACAGTCACTACACTACTCAAACTTCACTTTGAAAGGTGACCAATGGCCTCCTAATTGCCAAGTCTAAAGCCATCTCCTCTTCATTGACCTCCCTAAAAATGTCCCTCTGAAAACCTTCCCCTGGGTTGGGGTTGTGGCTCAGTGGTAGAGTGCTTGAGTGCTTACCTAGCACATGTGACACCCTGGGTTTGATCCTCAATACCACATAAAAATAAATAAATAAAATAAAGTCATTGTGTCCATCTACAACGAAAGAAAAAATATTCAAGCAAACAAACAAAATCTTCCCTCCCACTGCTGCTTTTTATTTATTTTTTGGCCCCCTGATTATCTGTGCTTTTGCAAAGCTTTCATTAGTCCATTTATTTTTATCTACCATTTTCTTATGGTCCTTCTTGGGGATCTTTCATTATTTCTCTCTTCCATTTTATATCAGTGGTTCTTAACTTTGTACATTGGAATCTTCTGGGAGCTTTCAAGACCTCCTCCTATCTGGACCCTATTTGCAGAGGTTTTGATTTAATTGGTCATATCAGAGGCCCAGGCAAGATGTTTAAAACCTCCCTAGGTGATGTTCATCTGCAGCCAGGTTTGAGAACAACAGGCTTATGAGCATTGCTTGGGCGATCTTATTCACTCTCATGGCTGATAACTCAAAAATCATTAACTTCAGTTCCAATTTTTGTTAAGCTCCATCCATATTTCCAATTACTTTCTAGATAATTTCATCTAGATGCTCAACAAATATGAAAAGCATAACAAGTGCTGAATCGATCACAATATATCTTCACATTGATTTCTCCATAAACTAGGCTCTCCTAGTCTTCCTCTTAATGGAGTCAGGAATAGACCTTGAAGTTGAGTTTAATTTCTTTTTTATGTTCTAAAATTCTAAAATTTTTATTATTTCATGAAGTATGTGCCTATAATAACAACACACAACACAAAATCATGGGCTTAGTCTCAGAAAATTGATGAGCTGATGTATCATATTTTAAATAAGTTAAATGAATCTTCCCCAAAGATATTTTTGTCTGGATATTATCTGATTAGCTTACAAAAATCAATCAAATAAGGCCACACACACACAATCTGTGTCATTTTAATGGAACGAATTTCAAAGATGTACAGTCGATAAAACTTTTTGGTTGTAAAGGAAAAAATGGCTTTGGAGCTAGGCCTGATTGGCTCTGTATTCAGCCTCATCACTAATTGAGTTCACAGCCTTAAGTGGGCTGCAATCTCCCAGAATCATAATCTTTACCTGTACAATGGGAAGGACCATTGTTCATCTGCAGCCAGGTTTGAAAACAACAGGCTTATGAGCATTGCTTGGGTGATCTTATTCACTCTCATGGCTGATAACTCAAAAATCATTAACTTCAGTTCCAATTTTTGTTAAGCTCCATCCATATTTCCTCCAGGGGCTATTGGAGGTTTTAATGAGATATGGAAGAGAGAGAACCTGGAATTAGGAGGTAGTCAGTAAATTTAATTGCCTCTTACTTAGTACTTAACTGTAACTCAGAGCTTTATCAACATAAATGTGTCTTAAATGCATTCAGTACCCCTCAGTGTCTCTATTAAGAAGGACATTATCTTTAAATTCATAATACCAATTAGGAAAAAACAAAGAAACAAACACCTGGGAGAAATCTGACTTTCAATTCATTGCTGCAAGAAGGTGGTTGGTTTAGGAATCCTCATCCAGAAAACTCATGGTGAGGAAAGTTTTCCATGGTTATGGTGACCAGTCCTTCCAGTGTAGGTAGCAGAAGAGATGGCACATTTCTAGCCTCCCCCATGTGAGGACTGATTTCCAGCTCTGGCAGTTGAAGGATAAGATGTCTAGAAGTCCCTCCAACAGTTAGGTCTCTCTTTCTATGGAAGCCTTTACTCTGTCACAGTGGTCTCAAAATACTTACATGATTTGATTAATGAAGATCAGGGATTCCCAGTTCAATTGTGAGTTTCAGGACTGAAGATATTGAACCCATATTGTGTGTTCCCAGAAAAGGTGTATAAAACTGCCATCTCTGCTTGTGTGTGGTGTGATTTAAGGAACAACTTTTTTTATGGTGCCGAGATTCATGGTTTTATAGTTTCACTGTTACTGGCATTTTATAAAAGTCAGAACTGTTGGCTGTGTAAGTTCTGTCAGGGAAAGAGAAGTTTTGTAGCAAAGCATGGGGATCATTTTTCAATGGCTCAAGCTTCTATAACTTCTTTTGAGTGGCTACTCCAGCATTCAACAACCTTCATATTTCAAAAAAATCTCTATTCCTCTTCTCTAAATGCTTTTTCCTTTAGTTTAAACTTCCATTTTGATTTATATTATCAGCAAAGAGAAAAATGTATTAACATTCCCAATGGGTTGTCCATTTTAAAGCTCATGATTAAATATGGGATAAATTATAATCCTCAGTTTAATCTTGATTTTCCATAGTCATTCTCTCACCTTTATTCACTCCCCTCCATCTTTCTAATTAAACATTGTACAAGTTAGGCTACCTAAGACAGATTTCCAATTTTCAAGTTGTGTTCTCATATTTAAGAGTTTATAAAGTAGGGGCCCCATTTAGGTAGTTTTAAAACTTTCATTTATTTCCAGTATTTTTTTATATAATTCACTAAAAGTTTGACACATAACCATGTTTATGCTTTACTATTAAAGACCAAAAGAGAAATATTTTGGGCAAAGTGATACAATTTTTAAAAAGTCAAAGCCACAGCCTTATTGATTCTTCATCCTTCCCAATTCCCTAGGCAAAAGGAATATATTCCAGGATGATTTTTTTTCCCTAGGAATACCAGACACCTGGGTTAGTAACCATAACTATTTTTAAATTCATTAAACATATTCTCTGAGTTATTTTAAAAGAAAAGCAAATTAATGTCATAGTAAGAATGTATAATTTGACATTTTGGTCTTAAATTCTGACCAACAGTTCCTAAAAAAAACAAAAAGGATGATATATTTGAAACCATAATAATGACATAAAGGTTTCAAATAATAGTGGAGACATCATAATAACAAATGATGATGTTGAAACTTTACACAGTTGAATATTAAATATTAGAAATGCCAGCCACATTTGGTGGCAAGCATATTCTTTAAATTCTAAACAAAACAAAAAGCTTTTTCTAATGACATGCTTTGATCACCTACAGAAGACTAACGGATTGATTTCATAAGTCTTTCCACTTTTAGAATCGACACAAGGGAGGAGGCATCGCTTGTATCATGAGATAATCTGGCTACAACTCCATCTCTTAACACCCTGCCAAATACGTACTGCAAATTCCAATAAAATAACAATAGAAATAAAATCATTTTTCCCCTAATCAGAGGCTCTAAAGTTCAGATACATGGAAACAGAAACAGAAATAATAACATATTGATATATATGTGTATAATGTTCACTCTGATCTACAGGCTGGATTTTGTGATTTCTTTCATTGTAATCTTTTATAGCCATAAAACTGAATTCTTTTTGAGAGATTTAAATATTTCTACATAAGAATTTGTTGATTTCTGTAGTGCAAGGTAAGTAATATACCTGCTTTTTACCAGTAGGGCCATATAATTTTGTTATTGTGAAAAAAGTAGACACTTAAATTCTTTTTTTTTTTTAATCGCTTAAATTCTTTGCAGAGCTAGGTTAACCAGTTTGTTTTTGGTCAAGATCATGCTGACAATGAGAGGTGCACAGCCCCCCCCAAGTAGCTATTGGCACTCCTTGCCCTTTTGATACATGAACTTGTTAACCTGGGATTGGTTAAGGAATTGTCTAATCATACATGTCAATAATAAAGAGCAAAGCACCTTACAGTTTTCTTTCCTATTCTACTCCCCTGTGAAAGACAGATGTGTTGTGTCTAATTATTCACTGATTGGTATCGGGAGAAACATTAACATAATTGGCACATTTGTCCTAATTAACCAAGGGAAACTGCCACATGCCACCCAAGATGAAGAGTGAGTCCTGCAACCATCAGCAAGAAAAATCCACGTCTATCAGAAAGGTTACTTTGTTAATCTTAAACGGAACCCATCAAGTCAGAACACTGGGGTTGAAAATGACACAGAGACTTGTGAAGTGTGTGCACACCTGTGAGAATGGAGGTTCAGCCTGGAATCGTTGTATACAGGTACATTAATCAAACAAATGGGAAAAGCAATTATGGGGCAATTATCGAAAGCACATTCAGCCAAGCTAAGCTTCTCCAAGGAGCATTAGCTAGACTCTGGGAGTCTGCCAAGTTTACCAACTGGTTTAGAAATGACAAGTTTGAAGTTTTCGAATATTTGTTAGTCATAACCTTGCCTTTTAGACCAGTACTTCTTAACACTTTGCTGCATTTTAGAATCATCTGGGAAGCTTTTGAAACACTTAGTGATCAGGTTACACGGCATTCCTACTAAATCAGTATCCCTAGGGTTGAACATAAGAGGTAGTATTTTCTAGCCATTCCCAGGTGATTCCAATAAACCCTCAAGTGTGAGAACTAGTACAGCAGGCTGGTTCTGATTATCTTGCTAAAATGCAGATTCTGATTAGGTGGTTGATGGTGACGCCTGAGATTCTGCCTAAGAAACTTCCAGATCATGCAAATGTGGATAATCTATGTGACACAACCTGAATAACAAGGCCTTGAAAATTCTAAAACTATGTATAGCTAATACATCTTCTTTATACAGTCATAGATAAGGTTTGGCTCCAGCTGCTCCTAAAGTTGAAATACCAGAATTTTCTTGTTTCTCACACTTGCAAAAAGTGCCTAATGTCCCTTGTTGGGGCTTCAAATCACCAAAAAGGTATTCTGTTATGGGGAACTGTGATAGATGCTCTCTCTTGCCAAGAATGGAAAGCCATTTGGGTATACAGCTACTTGCTTCTCAGATCTGGAATAAAATAAATATCTATTCTCTTCTGTATTGACCATTATGCAATATACATTGCAACTTTCAGAAGATTTGTAAAAGTATGCATATTTTTATGCTTTAAAATAATATTGGTCTTCAAGTAAGTTGAAATTATGTATTTCGACAATTGTTAAAAATAGACAAAGGATTAAAAACATACACACAAAATGGAAGCTGTCATGATATTTTGGTCGGTTGTTGTAACTTCTGCAAAGGGAAGGAATTTGCCAAGAAGGGGAATGTGTTTTCCTGCTGGGAAAACACTACTTAATCGCACATATGCCTGGCTCATTGCTTTTGAGAGCTGAACATACATAGACCATATCATGAAGAAAAACTTGTCTTGAAACCTAAAAACTTCTAAAACCTAAGTTAGAACAAGAGGAGATTAAAAGCATGTGGACAAATGAACTACGAGCAACAAAACATGGTACATAAATCACTAACTACACCAAACTTAAAACCAAAGGAGAATGACTTATATAAGAGCATCTTCCTACAGAAGATGATAGAGATAGAACTGACATGTCCTTAAAAGGCTAAGTTCTTCAGGGTAAAAGGACTAAAAATTAGCAATTCCACAGCTTGTTCTTCAGCAGTGTTTACTACTAACTTGCCTTTCAGGATAAGCATCTTCCTGACTTTCTTCTTATTTACTGTTTGGGACTACTGCTAAATCTTTAGAGAAAGCAGGCTCTGGGCCTTCTATGACTGCCATCTTCCATCCATAATGAACTTAAGTATATAGAGAATCATCAAAAGAAATTCCAAATTAAGAGAACTCATCAAAGAAATAAGATACATTCTTTTTTTTTTTTTTTAACAAATAAGGGCCTCAAAATAAAAGACCCCCCCCCTGTGTGTATGGACATTGGCCAGGTCCTTGCTGAAGCACCCTATAATAGAGACTGTATTTGAAAATAGCTGAGGTTTATTGACCACTGATTTTAGGTCATCTAAGAAAAGATCAGGGTATGGATCTGAGGAACTTTAGCATGGAAGATCTCACTTTCTCCTGAAAGAACAAATATTTTCAATATTTAGTACAATCAAATTTAAATGCCACACTTAGAGTCTTTAATTTCCATGGAAATTAAAATGTTTTGTATTTCTTCACTTTTCTCCCTCTCTTCTATTTTCCTGGGTGGAGGAAAGATTCCCTAAATGGTGTCCCTGCTTCTATTCTTGCATTTCCTAAAATTATTTTCCATGCAGCGGTGGGAATTATCTTTTAAAGACATATACCAGGTCTTGATAACTCCATACTTAAAATCTCCAGTGGCTTTTCATTCATTTAGAGATGATTCCAAACCATTGCCATATCTGTACATCTCTGATATCCACCTTCCCCCTCCACTAAATATCTTGCTCTGCTCTTTACTTCTAACTGGGTCTCAGACAAAGGACCTCCTTTATATGCCTGCAATCATGTCAGCTCCTTCTGAGGATATTCTTTCTCCTGCTCCCAGTCTTGGGAGTTTTCTGGCCCAGATCTTTTTAAGACTGGCTCCTTCCTCTCATTCAGATCTCATCTCAACTATTACCTGTTCAGATAGTCTTTCTTTGAACTCTAAAGTGACTCTCACACTGAACCAACACCACTCCCTCTCATAAGACCATGTCTTCCATCCTTTAACTTAGAGCATCTGAAAAAAAATTATATATATATATATATATAGATAGATAGATATATATCTATATNTATATATATATATATATATATGATTCTTGCCTATTGTTTTTCTTCTGTAGGAAATTTGACTTGTTTTTCCAGCAATCACAAGAGTATGTGGCACAGATTCAGTCTATGATACAACATTTCTTAAATAAATGAATTAATAATAAAAAATAAAACCTGAATTTTGTACTATAGGCTTGAAGCAACCACTATGTATATGTAAAAAAAAAAGTTCCAAATCTTAGTCAGACAAGATTTATTATTTTATCTTTTGTTTTAAAATTTATTTTTATATTGCCAATTTTATTATGACTGTTTTTTTTTGGGGGGGGGCGGTACCAGAGATTGAATCCAGGAGCACTTAATTACTGAGTTGCAGCCTCATCCCTTTTAAAAATATTTTATTTAGATACAGGGTCTCACTGAGTTACTTAAGGCGCACTAAGTTGCTGAGGCTGGCTTTGAACTTGCGAACCTCCTGCCTAAATCTCCCCAGCCACTGGGATTTCCGGTGTGTACCACCATGCCTGTTTGCTTACTGTAAATTTTAATTTGCATGATTATATGGGTTTGGGTGAGCTCTGTATGTAAGTATTAGAGGTAGATCAGAAGGAAAATGAGTGATCATAATAAAGAGGTGATAGTAGATGTTGATTAGACTATTGCAAAACTTGAAAACTAGTAGCCAAGAAACCTAATACTTATGAAAACTGTTTTCAAGGCTGATAATCATCTCATAATCCAAACCCCTTCTTGTTCTTACACACATGCTAGGAGAAAATTCCAACAGATATTACTGGGCACTGAAAGCAACGTCTCCCTTTAAATTAGTATTCTAACTCTTCTCTCGGAATGTCTTTTGCCTGCAAAGAATATAAAACACAGCTTGGTTGACAATGCACCTGCATGGAAATTCATTGACATGAAGTTCCAGTTATGAGAGAATGACAGTGAAACACGAATCACTCTCATGAAACACAGTGTTGTGCAGCCATATTAATAATCAATTAGGTGGATAACCACCTGATGCTGCAATGTGGTGGCACCTCCAGCTGCCAGTGGCTTTATGCCTTGACAGTATCAGCTGAAAAAAAAATCTGTTCCCTGTTTATCATGACTAAACTCAGCAAAATAATCCATTCTTCTGCACTTCACCCCATATTTTCCCACTTGATGATTAGAGATGCAAATGTTGATAAATAAGTTGACTGTTTTTAAGTACAACTGGGTCAATAAGTTGAACATTGTGCTCTGTTCCTCCAATTACACTCCTATGAGAAATAGCTCAATTATAATTAGGGAAGCAATTATCCCCTTGTTAAAGGTGAAACAAATCACAAGTTTTAGTGAAAAATTCAGTTTTGCTCCTTTTACCATGCCAACTAATCTTGTATCCATTGATGTTTTGATCCCAGTGCTCTCCAAAAGGGATAATCTGATGAAATAAAGCATCTCTGAGTGTATTTCTGGCCCACCATGTGATAGTAACATTTTCTAGGCATAAACTAAAATGAGCAAGAAGGGATTAATTTCATAGAGTGCTGCCATTATGCCACTGGAGCAACCCAGCACCCATCCGTGGGTTTATTAATTTTCTTGTTTCTTCAGGGAGATGGGAGGGAGGTTTGCCTACTGAAAGGGAGACAAATGTTGCATCAGAAATGTACGGAAGGAATTTTATTTTTGGTTTGGTCCTTTCAAAAGTGTTGTAAAAATACTGAGCAATATGATTTGAGAGTATTCTGGCAATGGGTTTTTCTTTATTTTACCCAGTCTGCCTTAAAATTTGAATGTGATTATTATTAATCTCCCCTATAATCCTTGAGTTAAAGTATATCTCAGTGGCCTTTTATTCCTGGTCCTAGTGGATTGGAACCTTGCTCTTAGGTTCAGGTTTATGGATTCTTCTTCCTCCTCTGCACTGAGTTCTCTCAATAGGGTTGTGTCTTCTTGGTGAAAAATACCTTTTTTTTTTTCCATTTGATCAAATGTGGGAACTTACTTAGAGACCCATAATCAGTTGGTGTTAGAGATAAACATGAACAAAAGAATCTTTTGCTTCTTATCTTGTCATGATGTAGTCAGAGGCAGAAGAGTAATCAGATAACATTTCAATGCAAGTTGTGGTCTGACTGTATAAAATTGTGACTATAGAGGCTGCCATTTAGCCAGTCACACTGATTCATCCATACCAAGTGTTAAGCACTGAAATAGTTCTGAATGTGTTGCTAAATAACTGAGTGCCTGCACCACATATCCTGCCTTGGAATTCCTGGACTAACCTATGGTTCGGCTGCTAAAGGGATTATATCAGATACAACAAAAGGCTTTCAGAGCTCTGTTCCTATGCTAATGGCAGTGTGAAGTTATTAAATATTTTTCATATTTGATGGCATTGCTGAAAAAAAAAAGAAAGGATGTAGGGAGACTAGAGAAGAAAGTAGCCAAGTCTAGAGCTGTGAAACCCTTGTTCTTCATCTCTAGGGTCCCCTCAACCTAGTTTTTCTTAATCAGTAATACTGGGAGGAATCAAAACTGTCATACGTGGAGAGATGGTGTATAAGGAATCCTGAGTTGGCCTCTTCTTCCTGTGAGACTTTGTTATTTCCTTGAGCTCTGAAAAGGAGATCCAACAACAATCATCTCTGCCCCAATTTCCTCTTTGGGAGAAATCATGAGGGCTGATCCACTATCTTGGGACCAGAAGGATCAAATGAATGAAAGTAACTTTAATGTTAAGAGTAAGCAGGGAAGCATATCATGACTTGCTGTAGGTGTTTACAGGGACAAGTCATTTGATGGCATTGCTGAAAGTACATTTCTTTGATTTAAAGTTCACAATGTTATCTTTCTTTGTAGCACTTATGAACTCAAACCAAAGCAAATGGCTAAAAGAATACCAGACAGCATCTTGATTCTTCTTCATAGAATAGAATTTCACAGTGCTGAGCAGTGGGGCAATGTGCTCAACAGCTATTTTGAATTCAAGAGCCAAGTACCATTTTCTGTGAATAAGTGATAATATCATAATAGTACTAATAATATGTTATGTTCCTCAATTGTCTTTAGATATTTTCTAAGTGATATCCATGTATCATCTCATTTAAACTTCACTACCCCAGTGTGCTTTATTATCTCCCTTTTACAATGCAAGAAATTTAAGTGCAAAGAATTTAAGTATCTTGTCCTAAGGTAAAGAGCTGGAAATAAAATGGTTGGATTAAGTTAACCATGAGTTCTAAAAGGAAATTAGGTTTAACATTCTACAAAGATGATTAAAGAAGGCCAATGTAGAGAAATTAAATGTTATTATCTCAGTAATGCCTTTGCCATTATTTCCATCAAGTGCAGTGCTATCATAATTGAGATTCGAATTCTTGAAAAAATTGCTAATTTGGATAGGAAGAGAAAAAATTACTGCTTCCTGATATTCTGCAAAGAAAGCATCTCACTTCTTCCTCAGTGAAGCTAGACATATGCTGATAAAAACAAGAATCATTTGAGTTGATCAGCTACGTGTTCTTTGAATATTTACTGTCTGACTCTCTTTGAGAATCGTTTGCCTGGGTAACAAAGCACGTATCCAGCCTGTTCTGATCTCCTAAGAACTGATCTAATTATTCTAAAACACATGTATTTTACCTGCTGGTTTCCATTTAAGATCAAAATTTCCTTTTATAGTATTTTTATACTTTAAATCTCCTTAAACAAATAAATGAAATTTAAATAATGAATGCATTTATATTTAAACTAAAATGCTCATATAATCCTTTTACTCCCCAAGTTACCTTTCATTCCTTCCTTTTTTATTTATCTATCCCTCATGAGCAAATGGCAGTTGTAAGGTGTCATGTTAAGGTGTTCATTAGCTTTCTGATCTTGGTGATTTTAACAGTGTTGAAAAGAGTCTACACAGGAGTTTATTAACCTGCTCTTGAGCTTGTATGTTTGATCTCTCTTCTGACTTCAAAAAAATGAAAAAAGTAATATGCATTAAATATAGTTCTTTGAATGTCAAATGGGTATATGATTTTTGAGCTTGCCAAGTGTTAATTGGTCTCTTCCCCAGTGATGATACAAATAAAATTCACAGCCAATTAGTTTGCAGTCATGAATCTTTACTCCTTGACAAAGTGAACTACTTTGTTGAGGAGACTGAAAAAAATGAAGAGCACCAGAATCTCCTCACTGAAAGTCTTTGCAGGGATCAGTTACCTTTAAAGAATTTTGAGTGAAAACAAGGCAGGGAGAGTCATCTTAATCATATTGTTTTGGATTTCAAGGGGGTTTGATGAAAGAGGGTTGCATTAGAATTTAAGAACTACAATTAAGCAGACAGATATACTATTGTAATCACTAAGTGAAATATTGCATAGAGAAGAGTTTTCTTCTTTTTAGTCAAAGTAAATCACACTATGTCTTGGTGCTGGAAGATAAGGACATGATTTTGGATGAAATAGCTACAATCAAGCAGTCTTTGATTCAGTGCTAGAAAATGCCATGGGATGTCAACTACAGGGTAAAAAATTGCTCTCTTCTTCCAAAGTAAAAGAGGAAATTTCATTAAAATTTCCTGTAAGACTTTTACATTGCCTCTTAGATATGTGAATAGCTGTAAAAGAAAAATGGAGTCATTTAGGCCCTAAATTTTTACTTAATTTGTATTAATATTAGTTTGGAAAAAGGAATCAGGTTTGCTTTTGTTGTCATGGGACCAGCGGAATAAGCTGATTCCCACCTTTGCTTAAATCTCTAAAAGACTGAAAAACTGTGAGAGAGCAAATAGTAAAGGCCTTATTAATTATTTATGAGTCACTCACCACTTTTTGAACAATGTTTTAAATTTCACTGATAGATAAAATTTCAAATTTTTATATTATGAAACATCAGCTAACTCCTATGCATTGAATGCCAATAGATCCAAATCGCAACACCCAACATATACCTCTTAACACATACAAAATTTTTGAATGAATCAAATGTAGTATGGAGGCTAAGGAGAACCAGAAATTAGCACCTATGTCACTTGTCAAATTAAAATGTGCCTGGGTTTATAGGACTGAGCCAGCTAAGATAATCATCTTGGGTGCATATCAGAAGAATGTCTCCTAATGATCCTGTGAAAAGTAAAGTTTTAGAATTTGTGATTATCTGTTAGTGAATTAAAGTCACTGTATTAGAGTTCCTCAACAGGATGCTCTAAGCTGGTGGTCAGTGTCCCCAGGAGAGCATGTAATCTCCCGTGAGTCATGCAGGCCTATTCCTTGGAGACAGGCATTTTCAAAGGGCATTGTATAGTTGGGTGCTGATGAAAATTTATGGTATAAATCTGATTCATAATACTTCATTAGCAATCAATAGGCTTTGTTTTAGCAAACACACACAAAAAAGCTTATAGGATGAAACTAAATGACACATTACTCAAGCATGTTCAAGGCATGTGGATATGGCTTTTAGAGATGTCCATGATTACATCATATAATAGGAAATACACATGTAGAGTGTACAGACTCACAGACAGACATGGATTCATACACATCCTTCTCACACACTTTTTGCACATTATCAAGTGTCACGTTAAGTCATACCATCTCTCTCTATAAGTGCCAGATAAAACAGTATTTCTGATTCCTTGAAAGAGACAAAATTAAACCAAGCTGCCTGTGGCTTTGTCCAGTGGGGCATTCTAATTGACTCCCAAGTCATTAATCAGTTCCCAATCAATCTATTTTGCCAGCAGCAGGCAGTTAGGACTCCATTACCACCCATTCATCATGCCATGCCCTAATTCACCGCACTATTAGCTATGGATTAGGCCTCTGTTAGAATAACTAAGTGCCAATTGCTAAATGCAAAGAATTTTTGTTACCTCAGCCACTGGGATCCCTTCAGGTGGTCGACACTGGAGTAAGACTTCCTGTTCCAGGGACACTTCCTTTCCCAGGGGTTCCTGCTCAAATGTCTTCCGCAGATCTATAAAGTACAGGTGATAAAATACACATCAAAACTAAGTGACATTTATGCATTTACAGAAAGTGCCAAAAAAGTTTAGCATTTTATGTCTTTGTATTCTTCAGCCACATGTTAATACTGTGCCATATTTAGATTTCCTCTGGTGGAAATTATGAAATTCAAAGGCTATGAATTATCCCTATTTTAAATTTCAACAGAAACCTCTGGGGATCCTCATTTTTAACCATTAGTAAAATTCATTAATTGTATTTCTTTATAATCAACTATGGGGATCACCTTTTTAATCAAAAGAAACTCTGTTCTTGTTATTCATATTAATATAGATTCCCTTATGTACATATATATTTTCCTCTCACAATAGATACTATTAAAACTGTAGTAACTCTAGAATCTTTTGATCAATAAATCAAAAACAAGCTTCTGTTGCATGCTGGACACCAGAATGCTGGAGTCTTCAAAGAAAGAATACAATTTCTTGAAATGTCTCAAATATGAGGCAGGGAGAGAGTAACTATTGAGAAGAATCCAGAAATGACTCTAATTATAAGGCTATTCTTCAATTAGAAGATTAAATAGTCATTTCTGCTTAAATATACCAAGTACATAATTATGTGCTTATTTGGTTATAGTTGTTACAGCAATATGCAGCCAAGTTTTAGAAACTATTATTATAAGATTAAAAAAAATTAGAAACCAGCTTGTTATTGAAACGCATCAGAGGTACATACTTCAGGAAACAGGTTTAACTAAACTATCATGAAATGTCATGTGATTGTTTTATTTTAATATGTTGGCTTAAGCTCTCATTTCTAAAGTTAAGAAGGTAGTCAGTCATGGAGTTTTAAAGCAGCTTTTAAAAGAAAGCCCCCAAATTTTTTATTTTATTTATTTGGGTCTCATAGATTGAATCCAGATTAACCACTGAGCAACTTCCACAGCCCTTTTTTAAATTTTTTACTTTGAGATAGAGTCTCACTAAGTGGCTTAGGGCCTCACTCAGTTGCTGAAATTGGCTTTGAACTTTTGATCTTCCTGCCTCAGCCTCCTGAGTTGCTGGGATTATAGGCATGTACCACCGTGTGTAGCCCAAAATTTTATTTTGTACATCTACACTTCAGTTATTTCCAAAAAAATTTATTGGAATTTTATCCAGTAGATTTCAATAAAAATTATTGCCTCTGTCCTTCCATCCTAATTCCCCATGAAGACAGAAGAATCAGAAGCACCATTATATCCTGTTGAAATAATAGGTGGAAACCTAAAGGCTCTAGAGACATGCCCCTAATGTCTCTTCCATAAAGCACCACTTAGAAAAAAATGCATTGAGGAAAAAAATCCATTGTTACACATTTGCCTTTTTGTTGAATTTCTTGGCAGAAGAAAATCTGCAAGATTATAGTGGTTCTAAAAATTTCTGTCATCAGGGAACCTCTAATTTGGTTTTCAAGAAATTGAGTATAATGTGGAAATGAATATTTAGAATCCACAGTTACTATAACTTGAAAGGTCTCTAAACCATGCCTTTGTTTTGCATATGAAGAAAACGTGTACCGAGTTACCCAAAGCCTCACAGCAAAATACCTGATGCTGTATTTGAACCCATTGACCTGAGTTTACACAATTTGCCATTCCCTCTAACATCTCTTTTGGTTAATCTACACCCTCCCAACAGAAACATTGAAAATGTTTTCTTCTAATATGGTAGTTTCTGGGGATTTTTTTTATTTGCATTGAGATAAAACTTTTGGCAAAACACCAGATAACAATAAAAAGACTAGCAATGAATAACTTCTAGGGGATTTAAGAGCTATAGATAAGGTATATCTTGTTTGCAGAAAATGACTTCAAAGAACTCCCATCCTGTGTGAAGTCGGGTGAAGACATAATGACTGGAATTAGTTCTCAAATTAAATAGCATACTGACTCACACTCCAATTAATCAGGAGCTTACAAAATGAGGTGAAGAACAAGAAGAAGTGAGGCATATATGTATCCAAAGAGTCAAAGAAGCAGTATCATCAATATTTATTTTCTTCTTATGGTAGACATTTTATTGGGTATGTAAGAAGAAGATGTGTAAGATACAGAACCAAAACTGGAGAGGTAAGCTGAGGTTTATTTACAAAAATCCTTTCTACCGTGGTAACAAATGCCAAACCCTCAAAGACTCCTAAGCAAACAGGGAGATCAGATGTCATATTGCCCCTAGAGTGGCAGATGGATTGAAGTGATGGTGAGTAGACAGAAGGTAGTTAGGGGCCCATTTGGATAGACCAGGAAGGATGATGGGGTCCTGAACTCAGCTAGTGATAGTGGACAGAAAGAGGAGGAAGCATATTCTAAAGCTAAGTAGATGAGCCTAGGTATTTGGAAAGTGCCAGGAGGTAAGGGTATTGCTATATTTTTCGCTACTGCATTAACTTGGTACTAACACTAAATAAAATGGCACCCAGCTGGACAGAGAAGTGGAGAGAAAGATAACTTTGTGTTGGTATGTGTTCAGTTTAGTGTATCTGTGGTATAATCAAATGGAAAACCCCAATAGGTCCAGTTCATGGTTTCTGAACTTCTACACTATTAATTTTGTGAACTAGATAATTTTATTTGTTGTGAGCTTGTCCTATCCATTGTAGGATGCTTAGTAACATTTCTGGTTTCTACTCACTGGATGCCAGAAGAACCCTCATAGCCATGACAAAATTATTGTTAGCTGACACTAAATGTCCCCTAGTAGAAAAAACCCTTTATCCCTCCATTGAGAAACACCTGTCTAGAGTTTGAGAAAGAAGTCCTGGTAGGACATCTTGTCTTCCTTGTCTAGGCAATGGCTGAAGTACTAGGAATAGATGACATCACCAGGGGAGAGACTGCAGCAAAAGGACAAGAGGGCTCCAACATTTAAGAAGTATGATTGCCAGCAAAAATGAGTGAACCAAGAGGCAGGAGAAAATCCAAAGAGAATTGTGTCAGAGAAGCCAGGAGAAAAAATATAAGCAATATGGAGATCAACAGGACAAATGCAGAATAGGCAAAGGGGAAAATTCATTGGTTTGAGATTTCAGAGTGAGGGGAAGTAGAAGCCAAGTTATATTGGGGAGTTCATGGGGATTGGAGGAATGACTGTTAGAAATACCTACTACCCTATTCCAAAATTTTATGGTGACAGAAGTCAGCAACACCACTAAAGGGCAATGGATTTGAGTGTAGCATGCTGTCATTGTTGATAGGATGTGGTGTAATTTTTGGCCCACTTTTCAAATTCCTGCACCATGAAGGCATATCTCATGCAGTCTTCATTTCCTAATTGAGATGGTGACAACCAGAGGCACCTACTTAAAGAGAAGGTTTAACTCAACCATCATTGAATACCATATCATTGTTTTGTTTTAACGGTTTTTCATGTCTATAGATTTTTTTTCTAATTTCTAAATATCTCACATTTAACCCCACACAAGACAATACTTCCTCCTGAAAAACGCTTGTAATTCCTGCCATAAAACCTCTCCTCCAGCTTTCGGGGTGTGTAATGAGCATAGAATATATTGTGGCTGAGCAGCGCAGCAGCTGCTCACTGCAGCCTCCACACTACTCTGCTGCAAGGGGAGGGTGGGAACATTTTCAGCATATCCTTTATCATTTGTAGAGATGTGATAGAAGGCAGGCCGGATGCCTTGCAGGCTGAGTGAGCACAAGGGTGACGAATGAATAAGCATGAAAAACGGACACTTGTCAGCTAGGAATTAGATGTAAAACAGAATGGTTCAGAATAATGTGAGCCTTCCTGTCAGAAAAAAAGAGATGAATTTTTGCCCTTGAAAGACCTTTAGGATTCTAGTTTTCTTTCCATTAATTCTAAGGTTGCCTTGAATAAAAAGCATTATAACTTAGATTACTTTTGCAAAGTCAACTTGGCCTGACTCCTGATTTAGCTATTGATTCTACCAATTAAAAGAAAAATCAGCTCTGTCATAAGCATGCATTCAGAGATGTTTACTCAAGAACATGAATATTGGCTTACTAAATCCATACACTGAAATCCAATTAACAGATGTCAAATCAGACTTGAAATGATATGAATTTCTATTGACCATTTATATTTAATCAAAGAATGCCTTTTTGAACATATACATGTGTGCACACAGTCTCATTTTTCATTGTAGAATTAAGATGCTTTTAATTATTATTTTCAATGCTAATAATGCTGTGGTTGAAAATTACCCATGATGTGGAATACACTAATTCATGGCATTCTGCAAGCATTAGCTCTGCTTTTTGACAATGTAGTTAACAGAAAAGAAGGTTAACTGGGGCATGGAAGACTTTCTGTTCTTTTGTTTTCCTCATTTATAAAATGAAAATAAAGAACTGGAGATTGTTGAAAGACTCTTTTGCTATAAGGGCCTATGACTAAATAAGATTTTAAATATTCATTTTAGGAAAAAATATCCTATTCTTTGTGAACTAAAACAATTCTTGGTTGCAAGCAGTGTTTAAGAGAAATAATAGAAGAAATCATTTGTAAAGTGTCAGAGTTGATACATCTTAGAAAAGAACACCCAAAATATTCCCTTCAGACAACTTTCATGAACCTTTTTGATACTTTGATCTACAGGTATGGGTAAGGTAATTGAAAACTGGGGAGAAGGTTGGTTTCCAGAAGACCCAGTGTTAGAAATATTAGAAAACTCTGTACAAATTTCAGAGTTCTGTAATATATTTTACAAAGTTCTGATTAAAAATTAAAAGTTCTCATTATTATAAATATACTGAAAATTTTTCTGATAAAACTAATTTTTCAGTCTCCATCAGATAGAGAGGAGGGAAAAAGGAAATGCTTACTCCAATAACATGCAAGAAAGCCCCTCATGCTAATGTGCATATTTACAAAAGAGGCAGAACATGGTGCCTCTTCCTCAGTGACAATCTTGAACAGCTTTGCCTGATAATCTGGAAAGGGTAAATGTGGCCTCTAATAGGAAAGCTGAGGCAGAACAGGTCCCAGCTTTGAGAAAAACAGGCCACACCACCATCCATGCACCTGTGAGCCTTGCTGATTTGGGATGGAGACAGGAGAAAATGTTAGCAAAAAGATCCATCACCCAATAATTAAGCAGACAGGTTGCTAATACTATCATCTTTACAAAAGATAAACATGTTCTTGCTCCAAGTTTTAAAAAAATGATTTACACTTTTTAAAAATGTTCATTCCTTCAGCAATGCTACATCATTATTCAGAATGATTTACTATAATAAAATATGTTTTAGAGAACAAAATCCTGGCAATATAATAGACTAGTGTTATAAAGTCAACAATTCTCCAATAGTTTATACTTCAATGGACTACTCTAGTGAAATTCAAATCTTTAAATTCTATAGAATGATAAGATATAAATGAAATTTTACATTATTAACATTGGCTTTGCTTTTAGATCTCAAAGGGTATTATGAATACTAGGACACATCAAATTCAAAAAGGGTAGAAGACTGTAAAGCACAAAGCCCAAGTAATAAACTGTTAAAGCTACATTTATTATTACTCAGACAGTTTTGGAGTAAAAGACATGTATACTCACGTGTAAATTTTCAACATGTCCCTCTCTTACAGATTTTGACCATATGATCTATGAACTATAGTATCTAATAGTCCTTATTGTTTTGTGGAATTTCAGATTTATTGCTGTTTTTCAAACACTGTCATGACCCTTTGGAGGGTTATGAAATCTATTCAGTGTATTAAAAGCCAGTATTAAGAAATTTGAAATTGAATAAACAGAAATTATTGAGATATACATATTATGTACACGTTTAAATGTGAGCATGTGTTTTTGCATGTATTTGTGTGTGAGAAGGTGGGTATCCTGTCCATTGGATCAAGACATAAACAATATTTTTTTTGTCGTTGTAAGTCACTGTAGGAAAAGACTGTAGGAAGGATAACATTGTGACTAAGAGAAGGATTTAGTGCAGACAAACCTGGGTTCAGGTCCTGACTTTACCACATCTGTGTATCCTTGCTTTAGTTTCTTCAGCTAAAAAATGGATATACTATAATAGTCAATTCAAATTGTCAATTAGATTGGATTAAGAGAGACTGATGATAAAGAGGCTTATGGGCGAATTGATGAGGGTGTGTCTAGGAATGATTGGCATGTGGGAAAGCCAACTGAAATGAAGACCCTCCCTAAGCATGGGCAGCAGTGACCAATAGGATGATGGCTTGGATGGAAAAAAAGTTGGAAGAATAAGGAAGCAGCAGCAGATGTAAGCTCTATTCTTCTTGAACAGGTTATTTATTGCTGTGATTGTCTGAGGATATCGGACTCTTGCCTTTTGACTCTTCCAGAGAGGAGCCTGCCAGTGATTCTTCAGAAGCCTTTGATCTCAGACTAGGGTAGCACAAGTTGATCCCTCTTTAGGGGCCTCAGCCTCTTGGACTGCAGCTACTGTTTCTTCCAATTCTCCAGCCTGCAGGCGGCCATTGTGGACTATCCAGCTTCTGGTCACATAAGCCAACCTAATAAGTCCCCTTTTTATAATTATACTTCCTGTTGATTCCTTTCCTCTAGAGAACACTAATACATACAGTAATAAGTATCTATTCCACAGGGATACAAAGGAAGGAGCTTCTATAAAATTCTTATGCCTGGAACACAGTGAGCCTCCAAAGATAGTAATCCCCACCTCCTATTTTTCCATAGTAATAGTGAATTTCAAAATGGCATACAAACATTTAGCATTATCTTTATTATTCATTGGTCAAACACAAATGAATGAGACAGAACAACTACAATATGGAAGGACTGATGATTGCAGGTAAGGCTTCATAAAGAGAAATCCAGGAGAACCATGCTGTGCTGGATAGTAATGCACAGTTCATACTCAGGTTGGGCCCTGAGAATCTAGATTTAACAAGCCCGGTAGGTTTCATGCACAGCACTAAAACCTGAGAACCACTGAGGGATGGATCAATTACTTGATGGACTGTGGACCACCACCATATGCATGGCACTGCTCAACATTGCAGGCAACCCAGGAAGCTGTGGGGAGCCAGGGAGACCTGCTCACACTGTAGCTCTCACCAATTGGTTTACCTTCAGTCCCTGCTAGTAATTACACAGCTTTGGCAGAGCTCACTTTTGTGCCCATGGAGAATTGACATTATCTATCAAAGGACTTGAACTTCACATGCACCTTCACATGAAGGTAACATAAATGGTACAAAGCTAGGAATAAGAATGTTTTTGTTTCCAGAATGCTCACCTGGGTTATCTGTTGGGTTCTAAATTTAAATAGGATGTGGGTAAAAAATAACAATAAACCAATCCATTTCCTCTTTACTCTTGCTACTCAGGTCTGGCTGCATGCTTTCCAGAAGAATGCAGCCTCTATGACCACAGATACACTCTTTTGTAGCGAGCAGAAATTGGTAATATCAATTTCTGTGTAATTATTTTCTAATCATGTATATTTCCAACTACTCAAGAATTTATTGGAATCTTTGTTTGAGCAATATTTTGAGGGCTAAACAAAAATTTGTGGACCATGCTGGGCCTGTGGACTGCCATTTTGAGACTGTTGGTCTAGTAAGTTCAATGCTCAAAGTAATGGAAATTAATATTTCTTATGGTCTTTTTCCATCTCTGAACAATTCCCTAAGCCTTCTCCCTATGGCTTCCCTGGTTTAAATTTCAGACACATTCCCCAAAAAGATGACTGAGAGATTTTGGTGGGTAAGGTTGGTTGTTAATAGGATTGCGTACATAACATTTTCTCAATTAGTATTTTGTAATTATTAATTTATATTCCCTTACCAACTTTGAGAAAGAATGTCAGGCAATCCAACTATGAACTTGAGAATATTAGTGACATTTTAAATAAACATAAGTTAGGAAAACAAAAAAAAGTTCTTTGATGGCTGAAAAGACAATTATCATTTCTCTAATTCTTTTTTTTTAACCATACGATTTATTTTTATCATTTCTCTAATTCTTGATGACTGTATAGGTTAAAAATGCCCCTACATTCTTTCCTGAACCAACATCATTGCTATGGTTGCTACATATAAAAACCTACAGCTCTTTCAGGTATAGCAGGAAACTGTCAAAAGTGATTTTGATCAGTGTTTAACTCTTGTTCTTCAGAGTAGGAAGGGCAAATATGTGGCACCACTGTATTCACTTCCAGCTTATATGTCCATAACTAAACAAGTAAACATTCTTTACCACAGAGTCTGAACATAGCCTCAGGATCCTCCTCAACACTGGACTCCAGGAGGCTAAAACTAGGCAGGAGTTTGGAGTTAGTATGTGATGCATTTGTATCCCCAACATAGAGTCCACTGCACAAAATTTCCTGGTATGGAGCATGTGGGTACAGTTACTGCCATCTTTTTATCAGATATATCACCAACCAATTGCATGCTAAATCTTGTTTTGTCTTCTTTTGTTTTTGGTACCAGGAATTGAAACCAGAAATGCTTTACCACTGAACTACATCCCCAGCCCTTTTTTATTTGAAACTTGGTTTTGCTAAATTACTGAGGCTGGTCTTGAACTTGTGATCTTCCTGTCCCAGTCTCCCAAGTCGCTGTGATTATAGGCATGCACCAGGCCTAGCTTGATTGCTAAAGTTTTAAATTGGGGGAAAATTTAAAATTAGACAAATTTGAGGACAAATATGTCTTCATGAATTCAACATAGAAGTTCCTTAATAAATGCTGAATTTAATTGGTTTTCCAAAATAATCTGATAGTCTCCTCTATAATTTCTCTTATAGAGCAGAACTATAAAAGATCTTCCAACTTGAATAATCCAGTCCCCTCATTTTACAGATTATACAATCAGGATGCGGAGAGGTTAAGTCGCTTGTTCAAGTGGCCCAGCCATTTAGAGTAGGTGACTCTTTGATGTAGATGTGTTAGGGGATGAGTGTTGCTTTGTGGTTGTATTCATGTCCTGTGGAAATGACCACAAATTTCCTGGCTTAAAACAACAGAAATGTATTCTCTCACTGTTCTAGAGGCCAGAAGTTTGAAATGTTTCACTGGATCACAACCATGGGCAGCAGGGCTCTGCCTTCTCTAGAGATTTTCAGAGATACTATTTGTTAGCTCCAGACTCTTGGTGGCTGCATCCCTCATATTCGCCTCCATGGTTACACTGCCTTCACTTCTGTGTGAAATTCACCTCTGCCTTTACCTTGTAAAACTCTCTTGATGGCATTTAGAGTCCCTCTGGATAATTCAGGATGATCTCTTTATCTTAATCACATCTACAAACATCATTTTTCCAAATTAAGTAACATTTACTATTTCAGAGATCACAGCCCTGCGCACTGTGGCCACAATTCAACATTTTATAAAAGCATGGACCCAAGCTCCATCCTGCCTGGGTTTAGCCCTGGTTCACTGCTTAGTGGTTTCTGTGCCTTCACTTCTGTGTACACAAAATGATGATTGTACTGCTTATGTTACTGTGAAGACTAAATAACAAACTTGGCGTGTGCAATGGTGCACGCCTGTGATCCCAGTAGCTCAAGAGGCTGAGGCAGGAGGATTGCAAGTTCAAAGCCAGCCTCAGCAATGGCAAGGCACTAAGCAACTCACTGAGACCCTGTCTCTAGATAAAATACAAAAAGGGCTGGGGATGTGGCTCAGTGTTTCAGTGTCCCTGAGTTCAATCTCTGATAACCCCACCCCCCAAAAAAAGAAAACCACCACCACCACCACCAACAACAAAAACCTCACTTGGGATAGTGCAGTTACATAAATACGTACATACATACATACATACATACATACATAAAAATCCTCTCTGAATACCCAATTTATCCTGTCACCAAATTCAGTATAGCTGTCAAGTGTTTCCAGAGTTCATTTTGTACTGATATTTATTTATTTATTTACTTATTTAATGTTGACTTAAGAGGGCAAACACAAGTATCAGAATTAAGTTTCTTGCCTCCAAAATTTGAACCTGTCTTACTAAAATAGCTCTAGATTTAGGAGAATTGTGTGCTTAGATGAGATCCATGTCACAGCATTCTGCTGCTGTCCATCTTACATACTTTCTGACACAGGCCTGACCTTGCATTAAGCAAGTACAGCTGCTTTATTATGATTCATAGTTTCATACTTTCAAATTACTTTTCAATTAAATTTTTATGTGTTCAATAAACAGAGGTACAGAATACATTTTTAATTTTTTTAAAAAAAGTTTTAATGTATTTTCAAAGTGTTCCTCTAGTGAATAAAATAATTCCACGATCAGATAAAACATGAGTACCTGTGTTCTTACAGTGAAAAAAAAATGTACCTTTTCACTAATAATGATGGAAGGGACTAATTATGTTGTCATAGTAGAGTAGAATTTATGTTTAAATCACCCAATTTAGCTATTAATGGGAAATAACCGCTGTGAACCAACCAGTACTGCACATTTTGAGAAAACTAGATTAGTCTTTAGAGCTTTGAGTACTTATTAAAAGTGAAAAATACCTGGCTTAATGCCATAGAACCTTAAAATGTTCGTCATGTTTTCTGTTCCAGGAATAGCATATCTGATTTTTTCTGGAATTTTTTTTAGATGACAAAATATTATTATATTAATCAATTTTTATTGTATTTTTAAATGCAAGGGATACAAGGTACATAAAAATCAGATGGAATTTTCTTTTTCTATTTGCCTTTTGATCTCAAATATTATGAGTGATAAAATAAACAACAACCAACCAACCAACCAACCAACCAAGATGAACTACATGCAGTCACATCTTTGGTTAGATGGAAAAGTTTAAGAGTCATTTCTGCTATTCCGTGCAATGAACTAGACTGCAGAGAGAAGAATTTGCTTAAAATTCAGAGTTATCATTTCTCAATGATGACTTAGGCAAGTTACCTAATATCTCCATGCTTCTGCTTTGTTCTTTATCCAATAAGGGTAATAAGTGCCCACCTCACAGGCCTTTTGAGAGAATCACAACAGCTAATGTACAACAGGATCGCCAGTCAGGCACGCTGTGCACAAGCCAAGGTGCTGGCTACCCGGACACATATTGCTTCTTAAGAGGAAAGGATGAAGATGATGGATTTTTGTTTTTCCTGTTACTTCATGATCTCATTTCCCTTCTGTAAAAGCTAAAGTTTTTTCCACTCTTAGAAATGTACCACAAAACCTTTCATAATGTCATAAGTCACATCCAGGGACAGAGGCCAGCATGTTGGCAGGAGGATCATGTTGGCAACATCCTCAGCTGAGCCCAGGTCTATCCCTCACTGCACTGAGATCTTTTAAACTCAGAAATCTCAAGTGAACACAGTCCCTGCAGGAGGGAAAAAGAGTTTCAGCCCTTCTTCTTTATTTCTTGACTTTGGGGTATTTATAGGACAAATACATTTGTATTCAGATAGTCTTGCTAAAGGGTTTTTTAAAAAATAAATATTTTAGAGCTAGAACTCTAAATGACATCCATTACAGAGAAAAGGGAGAAAAAAAACACCCCGTATAAGTCACTCTTTTATATTCATACTGAATCTTTAGTTTCAGAAAAAAATGATTATATGTTATCACAATATTTTTAAGGTATGTCTTAGGGATAAATAATAAGGAACATGCCGACTTTATGGATGAGGAACCTGACATACCAAAAAGTTAAGGCTCTTTTCGCTGAGTACAAAGAAAGAATGCAATGACAGCAGACAAGATTTTTGCAAATAAGCATTTTAGCCATAAACTTCCCTTTTCGTGTGGCATAAAACATACTTTAATGACACATTTTAGTCCAGTGGGTTATCATCCCTGCCTATAACATATTGATAGATGATTTCCTCCAAAATATAACTTTATGAGACAGAATTCTATGAGATGGTCCCCTGCATCTCAAAATAAAAATGGGTTATAAATGCCCATGGATTTGTGGGGTCTTCAGGAAACTCAGGAGCCTCTGCCCATATATAAAAGCAAATAAGTTTGGAAAAATATAGACTGACACAATCAGGTATTTGCTACAGTTCTAAATCTTGTAATAGAAATACCTTTACAAACTTCTTAATACCATACAACTATTGAGATCTATATAAAACAAGCAGAAACTTATTGTTAAAATTTTCTCCCTTATCTAAAAAGTGCAATTAATTCTGATTCAAAATTCAGCCTCTATTATTTACAATGGGCATTAATGGGGGCTTAACAGTTGTGTAAGGGATTAGACTCAACTCAGACATGCACCTTAGCAAACAGGCCATTGATCCTAGTGTCAGGAAATCTGCTGAGTTTTAAGACACATGTATTCCCAGCTACTAGACACTGTTCATGGCATGACCTTTATCATAAATAAATTCAATATTTGGTTAAATCATATAATTAATCTTATTTTATGCCAAATATTTTAGACAGGTATAAAATAGAAAAGTAACGTAAGGGTCACAACTTAGGATTTCTGTATGTATAAACCATCACAATAATTCAACACACACACACACACACAAACACAAACACACTTAATTGTGATACCTGAATATAGAACCTGAATATAGAAGTGCTATTTCACCTACTCCTTTGGGATGTGCATTTGAGCACCTACACTGTGCCAAGCATCATTCTAAACATTTTGAATTCATCATGAAAAAAATCGACACACATCTTTACCCACATGGAACTTAGTGTCTAAGTTGATGAGGAGAGAGGGAATACAAACCATGAACATAGTAAATATGTAATTGTACAATAGCTTAGACATTGATAAAGGCTAAGGTGTATATGAATAAGTACAAGAGGCGAAAGGGAGCTTGAGGAAGGGAGCACAGAGGCAATCTCTTGAGCTGATGTTTTTGAATTCCTTGAAAAAGTAACCATTTTATCAAATGAACAAAGGATTATCATTGTATAGCATCATCCCTTTGCCTCTTTATTTGCTTTCAGTTTTACTCCACTTGTTGCCACTTATTCATTGTCTTCATTGATTTAGCAACAGCCGCTTGCAAGGCATTATTTTTAGGCAATGGGGATATGATGAAGAAGAAAATAACATGCCTGTCCTCAGGAAGCTTGTATTCTTGTAGGGCAGATGGTCAATGAGAAAGTAAACAAATAATGTCAAGAAAAATAAAGCAGTTTTGGGATTAGGACAATGGTACGGTGGTCAACCCCTCTGAAGAGGTGATAGCTCAGCTGATAGCTGAATGAAAGGGGGAAGAGAACCCCAGGTTTAGTGTTGGAGAAGATCTTCTATTTCTGAATAGTTGCTTGCTTTCTAGAAATAAGGAAATGGTGTGTTTAGAGCAGACCAAGCAAAAGGAGAGAAGCAGGAAGCCAAGATCCTCTTGTACTTCTATACTGTAAATAGAAGTACTTCCTGTTACTTCATGACCTCATTTTCCTTCTTGTCCACTCTTAGAAATGTACCACAAAATGTTTTATAATGTCATAAGTCACTTCCAGGGATAGCCAGCATCCTTCTCCTGTCTTTGCACCCAGCGTGTTGGTTAAAAGCAGGGCTTGGCTCCTGGACTGACTCACTTCTCCATATTCCAGCCCTGTAACCTCAAGCTGGATTTATCATCTCTACTTGCTTTCAATTTCCTCCATCTACAAAACGGGATAATAACAGCATCCATCGCACAGTGTTGTTTCAAGGACTGGATGAGCTCACATGTAAGAAGTGACCAGAACAGTACTTCCATTGCCATTCTGATATTCTCGAGCCCATCTGTTCAACACCAGCCACATGTGGCTTTCAGCACCCAACCTGAGGCTCCTTTGAACTGAGAAGTCCTGTGAGTGTACATATACCGGATCTCAAAGACTGGTATGAAAAAAACAATATCAGCTATTTCATTAATGCTTATTTATATTGGTTATTTTGTTATAATGCTAGTTTAGATATTAAAATAAATGAAGTACATTATTAAAATTCATTTCACTTGTTTCTTTTTACTTTGTGAATCGTGGCTATTACAAGATTTTAGGCCACATGTGGCTGGCATTATATTTCTACTAGACACTGTTATTCTGAACAGCATGCTAAATACTCTGGATTCACAAACATGATCAAGGCTGATCCCAACTCAGGTGGCTAACAAGGTGGTTCTGATCACAGAAAAAAGGCAGCATGAACTGTGAGAGGAGGGTAGCAAGGGCCACCTTGATCACCTTAATTCTTTCCAGGAGCTTTCTGACTGCCCTCTGTAGCCAGTGGCCTTTGTGATGCTTGCTGTGATTTATTGGTTTGCACACATGATAAATAGGAATCCTGAGGACCTCTCCCACCATTTCCAGGGAAATGAATTCTTGGTGCATATAAATCCCACTTTCACTCATGAATTTAGAAGGGTGACCATATGACCCGCTTTTCCATCCTCAGGCATGGGCAATCATTATATTCTAATGTTGTGTGAATCAGAAAAAATTCTCATCTCTAGGATTCACAGCCCAGGCTCAGGACATGAAGGGGGTAAAGGAAGAAGAGTGTTTTAATTTTTCAAGCTGGTTTAGCATAGAAAAGTTTCAAAATGAATATATCAGGTCACTTAAATTGTTATGTTTGTTATCATGAACATGTGTTATCATTTACTGTGTGCTGTCTTTTGTGTCCTGGCATTGTTCCATATGCTATACAAGTTTATCTCATTAAATCTTAAAATAGCTTTATCATTTTCATTTCATGGTTGATGAAACTAAGGCTCAGAGAGGTTAAGTAACTTGATTGGCATCTCATCAGTCAGTGATGGAAGCTGGATCTGAACATAAGTCAACCTGGCCTGAGGCCAATGTGCCTCAGCTAAGTGCCATTCCACTTAGCTGCTTTTATCACCTCCCCTCCCTCTCCCCAGAAGACCACACCACTGCTTCATCAACACCAGCGACATCCACAGCAGCAGCAATATTGAAACCACAATGGTTCTTAAAGAAAGTGTTTGTTCACACTTTGCCTATTCCATTCTCCTGCCTGCCTCACACCTTGAGATCCTCTCCTTGGCCCTTAGCAAGAAACACTTGAAGAAACAGACCCTCCACACTCACAGTGGTGCTGCCAGAAGAGCTCTACTTAGTCACTGCAGCATCCACTTGAGCTTTCTCAGCAGAAACCTCTCTCTGCCAGGGAAGCTAGAGCAGCCACCTGGGAAATCTGGAAGAGCATGTAGAGCAGTCCCACTATGTTCTCAGTGAATTCAAACTTTCCAATTTCCGTATTTTTCCTCTGCCCTGATTGTTTCACAAACTTATTTTTTTAAATAACTTTATTTTATTTACTTATTCAATTTTTATGTGCTGCTGAGGATCGAACCCAGGGTCTTGCACGTGCAAGGTGAGCACTCTACCGCTGAGCCATAACCCCAGCCCCACAAACTTATTTTTTTCTCTCTCTCATATAGTTTGATGGTATGGAATATTCTTGGCAAACAAATACTAGTCAATGTTCACTTCTGCTTAATCAACTTCTGACAATAGAACTTTTTCAAGAAAGAATGATGGACCCATACAGTATACCTAATAAGCATAAATCTAATTAGGTGAGAAGTCATTGTACTTATTTAACCTTAGCATTGTGGCTATCTTCACCTGTGAATTAAATTTAAACTTTAATTGCACTTCATGTGATGGCCATCTGTCAAATGTTACTAGGCAAAGCACACACGGCTCATTTGAGGCAATGAAGACTAGAAAATTGACATGCATGGATTAGCAAGGCCTGCTTGGTAGGGAAGTAGCCTTGACAGAGAGCACCTGTAACCTCACCTGTTTTGTTTCTTCACATGATATATATCTATACGAACAAATCATCACATGTTGGGTGGTGTTCCCTGGCCACACACAGGAGTTCTGTTAATTATGAAGTTTTAGGTAAACCACTGTTAAGTATTCTTACAGGAGGGAAAAGATGCTATGGATCAATTAATCTCTTCCTAGAGTTTAGTTTCTTATAATTGGAAAATGTCAAATAACAATTAAAAGCCACGAATTAAGTAGCTAGGTTTGCAGAATATGTTGTATAGAAAGATGGGGTGGGGGTTTGTATTTATATACCTAATTTTTACATGGAAAAATAGGATGTGTATACCAATAATATTTACATATATATGTAAAATTGGCACCACAATCTTCTCTAAAAATCAAATCAAATTGAAAGCTTATTAAATAGAAATCCAGCATTTGAAATTATGCAGCCCTTAAATTTCAGCTTTAGGCAAGTCAATAATTTAGTATAGAGAATAGACTCCAATTTTAAATATTTATTGTGCTTGATATACATAGAAATGAAAGATAAAGATAAACTTTTTTTTATCATTGTGCCTCTTTTGATTATAATTCAAAGCTGATTTTGAATTCATTTAAATCTTCAATCAAAACAATTAGTTTTTTGTTTCTTTATAAAAATGATTAAAGACATATTTCTTTCTTATAATATAACACAAATTCTTCAGAGATTTGTGTAAAAAGATTATAGGGGATGTGGTGATATTCCCCCTAGATCCCCTTTCAGGCCTGTCCCCTCCCTATTGGCAATGTTGGTGTTGCCAGCTCTCCATCTTTCTCTGGGAAGAAGGCTGCTTGGTCCTAGGTCACACTCGCTGTTGAGGTAGGCAGTACATGAGGAGCCCATATCCACTGACTAATCCATCTAAGGCCTCTGCCTCCAGGTGGGCCAATTCCACATGGCTACTGGCGCTCCATACCTCCCCATAGGTTAGCCACTGTTGGATTTGCACTGAAGTTCAATTTCTCCTTCTGCCCAATCCTATTGACTCCATTCCTCCACTTAACATCCTGATATCCTTGGACTATTGTTCCTAAGAGTGCTCTTCAATACATTTTCTGCAAGTATGTCTCCGTCTCACAGTCTATTTCATGGAGAATCCACTTGAGACAAAGAGCAAATCTCTTTAGACATATTCGAAGAGGGAAGATTAATGTACAGCATTTCAATAAACTTCATAGGGAATTCCTTGTGGTTTATAGTGGTTTTATTTCAAAAACATTTATTAAGCATCTAGGGTTTTCTAGGCATTATTCTAAGACTTGAAGACATAAAGTAAAACGAAGACTTGATCTCAAGGAAGTCATTGGAATGAAATACAAACATTACAACAAATGAATATAATTAAAATGTGGCAATTCCTAGATTAAAATTATAACAAACTGCTCTGAAAATTTATAGAGAGGAATATCTATCCTCCATGCATGGAACAGGAGTGCTTTCACCAGGGACATGTGATAGAAATTCTTCAAAAAGGCTCAGGTCTCTTGAACTATTCTTTCTTCTCTTCCTCTCACATCCTAACTCTCCACAAAATCTCTTCCCTCTACATTAAATGTGTCTAGAATCTTGCTCTCAGCACTCCATCCTTGCTTCTGTTCTGAGCCTGCCCAACATAGCTCCTAGCTGAAGCCCTCTTCCTTTCTACCCCTGCTGCCACTCCAGGTCTCTTCTCATCAGCCCTTAGGTAATTCTCCCAATGAAGTCAGATGCAGTTCCTCTGCAGAAAAGATTCTACACATTTATTCTAAAAACCAAGATGTCACAGCACCGAGTCCCACATCTCCACACATCCCTCTCTGTCTTTACCCTCCAGTCTTACCTTTCTCAGACCCTCAGGTCTCTCCCATCACACAGGCTGTTTTGGGCTCTATGGCCCAACCACACTGCCTGGATGATGCTGAGCATGTGCCTGCCTCAGAGGTCTGTAATCGAATCCCTTGCTGCTCGGTTGGACAGCTGAGTCCTCACCTGGTCCTTTTCCTGCAGGCAGATTGACTCAACCATCAGCTTATTCAGGAAACTTTCCCTGACCAGCTTCACCCTGACTACCCATTCCATTTTCCTGCTTTATTTTTCTTTACAGCACATACTAGCTGCTCCTTAACTGGTTATTATTTATTTTACACAGAGGTTGCATTTCCTCACCAGAAGACTAGTACCACAAGGGCAACCGTGATTATATGTTTTGCTTCCCCCACCATCCCTAATACCTATAATTGTCCCAGAACTAAGTAAATCCTCACTGAATGTTTGTCAAATACATTAATTTTAAAAAGTATAACAGGAACTAAGATGAGGGTGAAATCTTTAGGCATAAGCAACAGTCCAAAGGCATGGAGATTAAAACATTTGTAATCTGGTATGACTAATGTTTAGAAATCCTTTGTGGTCAGAGCTTGAAACATAGCATGGATATGGAAATCATGAAATGTGGTGGTTATGAGCTGAACTGTATCTCCCTGCTCCCAGTGCTTATGTTGAATCTCTAACCATTAGTATCTCAGAATCTTATACTAAACCTCTTATACTAAAACCACTTTAACTTTGTCAAAGAATATATTTCTCTCATTTATTTGATTATAGAACCCTTTGATAGCTGGAAATAAGGCCTTTAAAGAGGTGAGTTATTTAAAATAAAACAGTTATACTGGGCTTTAATCCAATCCGATGGCTATCGTTATAAGGAAAGGAAATTTGGACACTCAGAGAGACACAAGGGATGTGTACACAGAGAGAGAGAGTGACCATGTGAGGACTCAGTGAAAAGGTGGCCATCTGCAAACCCCAGAGAGGCCTCAGGAGAAAGCAAACCTGTTAACACCTTGATCTCCAGAATTGTGAGAAAGTTAATTTCTGATTTTTAAGGCACTGGTCTCTAATATTTTGATAAGAAATTTTGACTTTAAATGTCCCTGAAACATTTTAAGCAAGGGTAGAAGTGAGATTGAGTCCTAAGTTTAAGGAAGACTGTGTTCGTGGTAACATGGAAGAAGGACTAGAACAGGGAAAAGATTTAGCCATGGAGACTAAGGGGAAGTGTCTGCAAGGGTCCAGATCCAGATCAAGTTGAATGAAGGGAAGCAAGAGATGAGCATCCACCTGAGAGCACATGAGTCAGCACCCATGTGACTTACTGACACAGCAGATGTATTATTGACATCTACCACAACAGAGAATTCAGTAAGCTTTAGTCATTTAAAGAGGTTCAAAAAATAAAACATATGAATTTCAATGGACCTTAAGACGGTCTAGCAACACTCATGCTGCTCTAGCAGTAGAGTACTCAGGGAGAGAGGGTTCTGCAGGGGCTTGGTTTCTCTTGGGGAGAATGTGCCTATTAGCATATCCACAAATCTGAGAAATTTTACAATGAATAAACCATTTAATTTTGTCAAAGAATATATTTCTCACATTTATTTGATTATAGAACCCCCCCTTTTTTTTTCCTGAGGCACTTTTCCTGAACATGACTATTCTAGAAATGAACACAATTTGGAAAACAAGGCTGTAGCGTTCTAAGGCACTATAACAGTTCCTAGATAAACAGAGAAGCTTGATCTGGGTAGTCTTTATTTCCAATAAGGACACTGCTCAATACAGTTTTAAATCAACTCATAAAAGGAATATACTTGGTTCTCCTATAGCCTAATTGCTACAAGATTAAAACAAAATAAGAATCTTTTGAAAGTAGGAAGAATTCTTTCACATCTCTAAAGGAAAACTAGCCAGTGCCTTGAAAAAAAAAAAAAAGATATCTCTGGGACTTCAGAGGGATGTATAGCTCAAATGAAGAAATCTGGAGCAATTTTTCACCAGGGATTTTGATCCCAGACTTTAGATCAGTTATGGTCTAAAGTTTCTGATATTTCCATAGTTTCTGAAACCCAGTGTGTGTGTGTCTGTGCAGCGACTCACATGCGATGCGCACATAAGCCTTCCGACTCTTCGTGGTGCCTGCTGAGCTCCAGGCCACACACTGGCACCAGTAGTCTTCAGGGCCAAAGAGTTCTTCCACTTGCTGTCGTGAAATCTCAATGCTCACTTCCCGGACAATGAGACCTGAGAAGAGAAAGGGAGGTTCAAGTCAAGAAAAGACCTGTACCAATGAAATATGAAACACATATTTTCTCCCCAGTGATCCTTCTTGTTGCCATAGGTCAACATCCAGATGTTGTCTCTCATCTCTGGTTTTTCAGCTGGCTCCTGTCGCTTTATTTAACTACTTTTTCATTCTCTTATTTGCTATTTCAAATCTTCTGGATTCATCTGAAGATGAAAGTGGAGTGAATCCATCACCCTACAAAATAATGGATTTCCCCAGGGAGCTTGCTAAAATTCATCCCCCACCAAGTTATAGCCCTCTGTTTACTGAGGAGTGAACTCAGATTTCACATCTAAGGACTGTACCTCAATTAAAATGTGGCTAGGATGCCCAGGTGCTATACACAGTCTTCCAACTCCTCACAAGAAATGAGAGAGAACAACCTAAATCTATACTCTTTGTGGTGATAATTTAACAATTCAATTACTTTAATAGTTGTGTTTCAATTATAATAGCCCATTATTTTTTTGTGAAAGAAATACTTCAGTTAACATACCTCTAATATCCTAATCAAAGAATATATGACTTTAGGGTTTTCATGCAAGATATTTTGAAAGTCCACCTGATGCATTGTAATTGCAATGTAACTAAAATCTTGTTAAAGTCCTTCAGCCAAAATGCTGAAATAATTGCAATTTATTTCACAGCCTTATGTAATCTTGGATAACAAAACTTGAACTAAGAATCTGGGATTATCATTTCAAGGATATATAGCTTTAGCTATCAAGATTGTTACAGAGAATCATTCTGCAATGCTCATTTTTGCAGTGAGTAAAAGGGATTATCTGAACATTGTATGTGGGGAACTTTCAGTTCTCCTGGAAATGGAATACACATATTTTCAGAATAGAGTGTCCATTTGAGATAACTAGCAGAATATCCAGGGAGTAGGATAACTTGTTTTGAGCCAAGTAAGGGCACACAATAAGAATGATTAAATAAATCACTTTGCACTATTTACCTTATATTTATTCATTCATTGAATAAGTATCTATTGTCAGTTACATAAAAGATATTGTACTGAGCACTTAGAGAAATTCTAATTACTCATATTAACAATGGGGTATACTATTTACTATTTAAGAATAATTGTTTTTAATGCTGCAAAGGCGAGCTATAGGGATGAGAGAAAGTAACAAAGAAGTTCAATCTAGCATGAAAGATAGAACCAATGTGAGCTATCTTGGTAGCATTATATGGTGAGAGCCCAGGGTGGGAGCACATACATATATACACATATATACACACACACATATATATACATCTTATATGTATCATATGATACATATAAAATATATACATGTGTGTGAGTGCATGTGTATATTGTGATATTGTGCATGTGTGTATATGTATGTCAGTGGGTGTATATTTATTTATTCAATTTCTTGGAGTTTAACAAGTTCCAAAAAGTAATAATTTTTTTGTAATGTTGATCAAAAGTGACAGGAGAGAGTATGCCTTTGGGAAACCCCTAAAAAGGAATTCCAGAAATTTCTCTGTAACACCTAAGAAATACTCAAATGAGTGAGAGTACTCAGGAAATTAACAACCACCCAGTGGAAGCAGGTACTGTCCCCCAGAGGAGTGAACAATATTTTCTATTAAGAGCTGAGAGGGCTTGGGTCATGGGAACTAGTAGGCTCTTAGGTCCACTAAAGATCCTCTCTATTGGATTGAGGACCAGGAAAGTGGGTTTTAGAATCATAAGAAAGGATGAGATCCTGAAAGGATGAGATCCATTGTCAAAAGTTTACTGAGTATATTTAAAAATATCTTAAAGTTTTGAAAATTAGTAATTCTATCATGTTTATACAATGACCAGTTTAAAAAGAAATTTCAAGGAATTGCTATAATGCAACCCTTCAACCCTGTCTGAAAAGCCAATATATTATTTTAGCCAATGTCCAACTGATATAACAATCTTCACAGCAAAAATCCCAAACTATCAGTGAATAGCATTACTTTCCACCCTCTTTCCTGGCTTTGCTCAGGCTTCCTGTTTTTCTGATCTTACTATAATTTTTCTCATTTTTCTAATATCTAGAAATTTGTGTCTTTGGATAGATGGAATGCAACCTCTCTCCCAACCCCATCTCCTCCTGTTTTCTTCTTCCTCACTCTGGTGTTTAATGCTTTTGCCTGTTTTACTTCTTTATCCATTCCCTCCTCATGCAGAAATTCAGTTACTGGAAACACAACTCTTCCAATTTACAGTTACCAAAGGGCTGATAAACCTGCTGTGTATATTTCCTTCAAACTATAATGGCTCTTTCTAAAATTCAGAGCATCAACAAATGGGCTCAGGATATTAAAACCACATACAAATATTTTGTGTCCCAAGAGGATACCTCAGGTTTCATTCCCCACTTTTACTTAAAGCAATTACAGGAAACCTAATTAAATGCTAGTGGAACTTCACTAGGTCCACTGTATCCTTTATCCCAAATAGGCTCATGGATGTTTCTACTGACCACAAATCTGAAGCCTTTTAAGAAGCCACAGACCGACCCTCCTGCTACAGGAGCTATTCATAGTATGAATGTTCTGAATTGTGTGGTCTGGGCTCCCTGTGGGCGCTGGAATCAAGCACACACCATTTTTTGTCTCAGCTCCACAGACACCCCATTCAGGAGGAGGTGGACTAATTACAGTTGTGTACAGTTATTCTGTTACATGTTCCGAAGTTTACATTCCAACTTTTGGTCAACAACACAAGAACAAGAAAGAATGGCACCATGAAGTATCTAAACACAGTTCAAAATTCCCTGGAATCGGCTGCAGTATTCAGACTCTGAGCTACAAGGTTACATACCATAGTTTCATTACCATAGATAAGTTCATTACCTATGACATTTTGCTCATCATCAAACCAGGGCTAGTGGTTTGGGTAAAAGCAGGTAATATCTTTTCTCTTTGAAAGTAAAATTTCAAATCTGCTTGAAGTCCTGAGATGGAAAAAGCAAGCTTCCTTGAAATATGAAATGCCATCAGCATTACTTCCAAGGCAGGCTGCTTTGAAGAGCATTTGGGAACTTGAAATTGGTTTCAGGTTATTTAAGGGTAGGGGAAATGCTTCAGTCTACAGGATTTACACAAATACAAATGTGTAGTTTCCATCACATCTGATAACATCAAAGATTCCCCATCATTATGTTTCCCTTAATAGTGGCATCTCAAAGACGCATGCTGTTTGAAGTTTTCAGTGATTTGCTTTCATAATATGATTCATTGTGGTTTGGGAGCTAGAGTGCAGGAAAGTAATTAGCATGTTATACCAAGAAGTCTTATAATGAGTCTGAGCATACACTTGTTAACAGGGAGTTTCAAATGAATATAGAAATCCAGATGCAAATGTCACCTTCTGAGTGGATCTTTGTGAGGCCATACATGAATATGGCAATAAAATCTACTAAATGACATTGATTATTTATCTTTAGTATACCTTTAATTTTATAATAGTGATCAAGCACCCACAAATAGTATTTTCCTAGAATATTCTAAACTAATCACCAATACATGATGAATTTCCTTGAATAATTATTCAAGACAATATCTGTATTCCCATTGAAATTGAATTTGTAGTGCCATCAAACACGTACTTATTAAAAATCATTAATGTCAGAGACTATGTTAAGTTGCAGAAATATAAAAATGGATCAAATGTTGTTTGGCTTCAGCTGTTTATTTACTGAATAAAAGTACCTTGTTTATTAGGTGATACTTAAAAATTATGCACCGTCTTAATACATTTTAAAAAGTGTGGTTACCAAACTGTACCTTCTGATAATTCATGAGTGTTTAACTGAAACCCACCTAAGCCAGCATTAGACTTGGGTGTTATGTGTGTCTGAGCTGTATTCCTCCTGCCTCCCAAGGACTTCATCTTCCCTTTGGCAAAGGGAGACAACACACTGCACAGGCCCGGCAATTTGCCTCCCAACCCCACCCCCATCTCTCTAATGGAGAAGAGCTGCAGAGCTCTCCCAAATCTCATTACAGGACATTCACAGTTAGGACAGGAGTTAGTGGGAAAGGCACAAAGTTGCAGGTAGGGATGTTCTGGAATATATTACGACATTTTATTGAATTAGTGTGGTCTCTTTCTTATGCTTTCATTGGGAGCCTAATCCTATTAGTCTTCACTAATATGATCTAAAATATGAAACATATCAGTTCTAGATGTCTTAATCTAAATTAAATCACAAAATACCCTGCCATTATTTAAAAGGATGTCATACCATAAAAACTGATAATCATTTTAGCAACCTATAACTGTGACTATAATAATCAAAATATGATAACTTGAAAGGCAGAACTTCACAATCAGGATGCTAGGTTATATTCCACGAGGTCATCTGACAATCTTTACAGCAGGTTATATTCCCTGAGGTCATTTGACAATCTGTACAGACACTGTAAACACATAATTTACCAACTCTGCTTTGCAATGGTTTTTCTTGAATTTTTAATGTAATTTTTAATATATGAATAGGCAATGAAAACTAAAATTATGTTGTGCAATTTGAAACTGAGACTTAGTGGTGTATTAGCATTATTGTTAATATAATTTTATTAGTTACATTACTGTATTTGTGATCGAGATGAATTTAAGAAACACAGTGCCTACAAAGACTGAATCATAACAAAATAGAAAATCTGAATAAATGATGAATAAGGAAATTTACTCAATAATGAAAAGTCTCCTATAAAAGAAAAGCAGAGGACTAGATGGCTTCACTGTTAAAATCTACCAAACACTTAAGGAAAAATCAAGAACAGTCCTTCTTAAACTCTTCCCAAAAAATCAAACTAGCATTATCCTCACATCAAAACCATACAAAGACATTATTAGAAAAGTAGGGGCCAATAATCCTGATGAATACAGTTGTAAAAGTCCTCAACAAAATATTATCAACCTGAATTTGAAAGCATATTAAAGTTCCACCATGCTCAAGTGGGACTTATTCCTGAGACAGAGGAACAGTTCAATATATGGAACAACATGATACATCACATTAACAGAATAAAGGACAAAAGTCATATGATCATCTCAGTATACACAGAAAAGGGATTTGACAATATTCAAAATCCTTTCATGATAAATATTCTCAAGTTAGGTGTAGAATGACTGTATCTCAATATAATGGAGAGTATATATGACAAGCCCACAGCTAACATAATGCTCAATGGTTAAAAGTTGAAAGCTTTTCCTAAAAGGTTTAGAATAACACAGGGATGCCCACTTTCAAAACAGAATGGGGGAAAACACTTGTAAACCATACATCTAATAAGGAGCTCAAACAACTCAATAGCAAGAAAACAACCTAATTAAAAACGAGCAAAGGACCTGAATAAATATTTCTAAAAAAAAAAAAAAGACATACAAATGGCCAAGTATATTACCAAGTATATTAAAATATGCTCAACATCACTAATTATGTGAAATGATACGCAGATTAAAATCACAAAGAACTATCACCTCATACCTGTTAGAATGACTATGATAAAAAAGACAAAGGATGAAAAGTGTTGGCAAGGGTATAGAGAAAAGGGAATCCTTGCACACTTTTGGTGAAAATATAAATTATTGCAGCCTTTATGGGAAAATGTGGAGGCACCTCAAAAATTTTAAAATAGATCTACCATAAGATCTAGCTATCCCACTAGTAGGTGTATTCAAAGGAAATAAAATCAATATGTTAAACAGACACCTGAACTCCCATGTTCATTGCAACACTTAATAATAGCCAAAATATGAACCCAACAGATGAATGGATAAAGAAAATGCAACACACACACACACACACACACACACACACGATGGGATACTATTCAGTATTAAAAACAAAAGAAAGGAATTTTGTCATTTGTGACAATATAGGTAAACCAGAAGTTTATTAATTCAAGTAAAATGAGCCAGGCACAGAAGCACAAATACTGCAGTGTTTCACTTATAAGTGGAATGAATCCACTTTTTTTTTTTTTTTTGAATCTAAAAAAGTCAAACTCATAGAAGCCGAGAGTACAGTGGTGGCTACTGAGAGCTGATTGGGGAGTTATTGGTCAAAGGATAGAAAATTTTAGGAAGACAAAAAGAATAACTGTAAGAGAACTATCATACAAGTGGTGAATATAGTTTAATTATAATGTATTATATTCTTGACAAAAACTAAGAAAGAAGATTTTGAGTATTGTTGCCACACACAGAGAAAAGCACCTGAGGTGATGCGTATGCTAAATAGCTTGGTTTAACCACTCTACAATGCAGGCATATTTGAAAATATCATGTTGCCTACCATAAACTTACCCAATTTTTATTTGACAATTAAGAATTTTAAAGGGATAAATTCACACAAAGTTTTAATAATAACATGGCTGGGACTGAATGGTACAAGTGATTTGCTTAGAAGCTTTTCATACCTGTCATTGACTTTATTTCCTTTTCTGGTTATAGTTTTATAGTCACTTAATTCTATTAAGTGGTACCAAATGTGTCAAATGAGGACCTGTGTTTTGTATAAAAGTCAAAAGAATATTCAATGGATTGTGACTCTGGGTTGAAGGATTCCTAGTGCCTCTGGAAAGCTCCATGATGAGTATAGTTCAATGCACTATTTCCCATCTTGAAACTTAAAATTTTAGTTAAGATATTAAATAGAGTGACAAATGATTCTTACTCCAGCAATAACAACATTGTTTTTCTCTTTCTTTTGTGGGAGCATTAGGTTTCGAATTTCACAGGAGAAGCAGTCCTCCTGTTTTTTTATTTTTTTATTTATTTTTCTTTTCTTTTCTTTTTTTTTTATTGTTGGCTGTTCAAAACATTACATAGTTCTTGATATATCATATTTCACACTTTGATTCAAGTGGGTTATGAGCTCCCATTTTTACCCCATATACAGATTGCAGAATCACATCAGTTACACATCCATTGATTTACATATTGCCATACTCGTGTCTGTTGTGTTCTGCTGCCTTTCGTATCCTCTGCTATCCCCCCTCCCCTCCCCTCCCCTCCCCTCTTCTCTCTCTGCCCCCTCTACTGACATTNGTTTAGTTGTAGTTGGACACAATACCTTTATTTTATTTATTTATTTATTTTCATGTGGTGCTAGGATCAAACCCAGGGCCTCACATGTGCTAGGCGACCACTGTACTGCTGAGCCACAACCCCAGCCCCTACCAAGCACTCTTCTATATGCTCAGGACACATTGATAAAGATTGCAGAGAAAGTCTCATCCTGTTATGTTCTGCCATGAAGATAATCCTTGAGCATCTGTTTTGTGCTTGGTGGTTGTGTCCTAGGAAGTCATAAAGATGAATCACTTATGGTTACTTCATTCAAAAGAAATGAAAGTAGGCATGCATTGAGTATAGGGACTCTGTCATTTGGTTATAATCCATGGAGTAATTGTCAAAAATATTTGTCCAGTTAATGTATGTTAAATGAATTGTTTGTATCTAAACAGCTATAATGCAAAGGAAAAGGTTTAATCACAGATATGAATTTAATTGTAGCTCAGAAGAGTAAAGATAACTAGTATCCTGCGAAAGGAAACATAACAAATTATGCTGTGTTCATGCATTATCATACCACTATGATTGCTGCCTTTATATATGATTATAACACACTAATAAAAATATTAATAACAACAATAGAAGGGAGATCAGTACAGTAGAGCAAGCAGATCAGAGGGAGGTAGGACAAGAGGAAAAAGCAATATACTGGGGAGTGTGATTGGTCAATTTATGTCATAGCATGTACAAATATGGCACAATGAATCCCACTACTATGAATAATTATCATGCACCAATAAAATATTTTTAAAAGATAACCAGTGTCTACCATGTGTCTTAGTTAATCTGCATATTAATGATTATGAATTAGTATTATTATACCTGTCATACAGGGAAATAGCAGAGATCAGAATTTAAACAATGATTCATACAGCCAATGTGTACTGAAAAAAGGAATCAGATACATATTTGTCTGAATTCAATATTCTTATTCTTTCCACTACATTATTATTTCTCAAACTGTTTCTCAAAAAAAGGGTTCCATAGTTAAACATCTTCAAGATTTCTGTTTAACATACCTTCCTTTAAGAAACTCAGAATGCCCATCAGTAAATTGCAGACATTGGTCTGAAGTTCTGCCATCAAAGTTGGTGTAATGTGGATTAGCACCATTTCCCCTAATATATTAATCCACAGAACTTCAGGCAACACTGACACAGCCCCATCTCACCACGGCTTTCAATGTAGTTTTGTTTGGCATTCTCCATGTTGGTCTGTTCAAAGTAATTCACAGTTTGGGAAATCCTGGAAACTCCACGAAGAAAGCTGTAGTGATGTAGTTTAAGACAGAGCGATCAGGAAAACATGGGCAAGTAAAATATTTGAGATTGACACAGATGCATGGTTTGGGTTTAAAGAGTGACAGGAAAATCAAAGACACTTCATGAAGAAAGCGTAACAGTCAAGTCAAAGAGCAGAGATTCAACAACAATCACAACCACCACCACAGAACATTGCAAGGAAAAATAGTTCACATAAAAATGTTGAGTGTGAAGAGAGATTCATGGAGAACCTTGAATGGCAACTACAGACATTTGTTCTTTGGAGCAGGGAAACTGAATATTGTAAATTGGTGAAATGACATTTTAAAAAATGATGTATTCTTTAGGAAGATTAATCTGTCTCTGCTAGTAAACAAGGCTAATTTGACTTAGAATTCTAATAATTTTAATTGTTATTACAAAATTGTTTCAGAGCTATGTTCTTATATCAAGTCATTAATCACAAGTGTTAAGAGCACTATTTTTGGTAATCTTCTGAAAACACTCTGACAATGGCAGCAAGATCTATGTTTCCACAATAATAAATACTTCCAGGCTTGGTGGTACACACCTGTAATCCCAGGGGCCCAGGAGGCTGAGGCAGGAGGATCTCAAGTTCAAAGCCAGCCTCAGCAAAAGTGAGGCTCTAAGCAACTCAGTGAGACCCTCTCTCTAATAAAATACAAAATAGGGTTGGGGATGTGGCTCAGTGGTCAAGTGCCCCTGCGTTCAATCCCCAGTACCCCTCCAGCCACAGTTGGGCCTCTTTTTGCACTTACTCCAAATAATTCAAAAACAATCATTAAGAGCAATCACTTCTGAGAGAAGGCCACTTAAATAGTTTACACATAGTATAGTCTATTGGGGACAGCTATTTGATTATCTTAAAAATAGTAAGTTCCAGGGTTTGGGCTGTAGCTCAGTGGTAGAATGCTTGCCTAGCATGGGTGAGGTACTAGGTTCGAACCTCAGTACCACATAAAAAATAAATAAATAAACAAAGTTATAATTTTTTTAAAAAATAGTAAGTTCCAAATTCCCAGTGAGATTTTTCAAATAAAAATGTAAGTATTTATATTTTAACAAATTGTACTCATCCAGGAAAATTGTTATAACAACTGGTGGATAGAAAAAGTATTCATCTAACATATAACAACCAAGTGATTTATTCAGATAGGAAAATAAATTCCCGCTCTGTATTATTCTTTGACTTTTGGCAAGCATAAATTCATCAAGCTTTTATTTCCCAATTTTAAAACAAAGCTTTTTTTTTTTTTTTGTGTGTGTGTGTGTGTATGTATGTGTGTGTGGCGGGGGGAGGAGTTGCTGGGTTGTGAGAAAAGAAATGAAGGAATAGTTATAAAAGTACTTTAAATCTGTAAAATTCCCTTTATATATACTGTTAATATTTTGACAGTAAAGTATATAATCATTTCAGGTAATGAATAGATTTAGGAGATGAGAGGAGCCCTACTGGTTGGATATTATCTTAGGTAGACACTAAGATGAGAAAGATGTGGTAGTTGGTTTTGGAAATTTTCAGTGGAGTTAGGTGAGCTGGGTTAAGTGGGGACTTTCATTGTTCAGGGCCATGAATATGAATCCAGGATAGTAAGAAATGGAGTTTGAACACCTGAATGAGTTCAAGAGATTTGCTTTTGTTATTTTGCCTTTTAGCCAAGTCACCTGGGATTTTACTAATCCCCCAGATCTCTACTGCATATTGTTTTGTAGACAGATTGGAGCTACCCTGACAGAGTGGGTGGCAGTGTGTAACCCTAATTATATTGGCTATAGAATGCTTGTGCAGCTCCTTTATTTGGCCTTCCTGATGCTCCTGTTTAGTAGTAACAGGTAAGACCAAGACATTCAGCAACTATATGGAAATCACCAAGTAGGCTAATTTTGAACAGGATAAGAAGATGTCAATATTTAAGTGAAGATATAACATGGACATATACAATCTCATGCCCTCTTGGGTCTTTACATTTTCCAACTAGAATATGAGCTCCATCAGGGTAGAGATTGTTGGCTGTGATGTATAGTTGCCAAGGACTTGAATCATGGCCAACACATATTGCAGGCATACAATAAATGTTTGTGGAATGAATCAAAAAATATTGTCCTAGAATACTACTATACACTTATTTTAAAGATATGTGATTATGTGCACTCTATATAATGTAGAGGAAAGGGACTTTCAGTCAAGAGAGGAGTTGTATCTTCTACCCTAGCCAGAAAGACATCATAAAAACCACTTTGATTCAAATTTGAGCATGCTGGGCATTCACACTAAAAATAGGGGAAAATTGAAGTTTTCATGCCTTTTAGATCTTCCAAAATTATCTATAATAGCTGAGTAAATACAGATCAAGTACCACTGAAAAGATTTCTTTTTATTCTCCTTTTTAAAGACCATTATGATATACAAAAATGACTCACTAATGTACATACAACAAGGAAAATTTTTGTGGAATTTCAAGTGGAGATGAAAATGTTAGCATTACATATGGTCAAGGTAAGAGCATGTATTTTTTTTATTGGTTGCTCAAAACATTACAAAGCTCTTGACATATCATATTTCATACATTAGATTCAAGTGGGTTATGAACTCCCATTTTTACCCCAATTACAGACTGCAGAATCACATCGGTTACACATCCACATTTTTACATGATGCCATATTCGTGACTATTGTATTCTGCTACCTTTCCTATCCTCTATTATACCCCCTCCCCTCCCCTCCCATCTTCTCTCTCTACCCCATCTACTACAATTCATTTCTCTCCTTGTTTTTTTCCCCATTCCCCTCACAACCTCTTATATGTAATTTTGTGTAACAATGAGGGTCTCCTTCCATTTCCATGCAATTTCCCTTTTCTCTCTCTTTCCCTCCCACCTCATGTCTCTGTTTAATGTTAGTCTTTTCCTCCTGCTCTTCCTCCCTGCTCTGTTAAGAGCATGTATTTTGAACTTGTGCTAAAATATCAGTTTTCAAATTTAATGTTGTATAGGGATTGATAAATAATTATGTATTCTCATATTTCCAAAATATTTCTATACATTCCTGAAATCCTAATATCAAATCATTCTTTTATCATTCAAGAGGGAGAAATAATTTAATAAAATGCCCAGATATAATGAATTTTCTAAATTTTTGTTACCTTTTTTAACAAAGAAAATCTCTTTGCCCTTCTGCTGACTCTATTACATATACTTACTTTTTCCCCTTTGCACTTAGTTTTTGATAGCATAGGGCTTTACATAGAATTGCAGACTGCCAAAGTTATGCTAGTAAAACCTTATTTTAAATTACTCCTTGGCAGTTGATTTAACTAAGAGTATGATCTTTGGAAAAGGATCTGGTTGAAATTCTGGTTCTTCTTTAACTAAATGTATGATCTTGAAAAAAACTTCTTCATTTAATCTAACTTTCCTCAACAGAGCAATGGAATTAAGATTCCTAACTCAATGGATTGTTGTAAGGATTCAATGAGGCAATGCACATAAAATTCTTGGCAGGATAATCCCATAATATGAGTTAGCTAACATGATTTTAGAAGCTGGAGTAGTTTATGCTATCCTGTGTCCTAATTTTTGTTCTGTGTCCTCCCCTAATTTTTCAACATCATAAAGACATCTTCCAGAACCAGCCATGTCTTTTTCATCAGGGTGTATGCCTAATACATCATATGCCTGTTCATGTCTTCAGGCAAAGTTTTGTTCTACTTCCTTTTTTAAAACATATTCTCTTCAAAGGATACATAACTCCTCTAAATTTTCAGCATCACAAAAGGACTCCACGGAAGCTGTCCTTCATGAGATTTCTAGGAGATCTACCCTTCTAACCATGGTTTTAGAGTCTCCAAGAGAGAACAGAGGACTCACACTTGCTCTCAAGTGTCTTAGCTGGGAAGTGGCAGCATAATTGTCAGTTGCAGTCATTGGCAACAAATGATCACTCCACCCAGGTGAACTTTCAGGAAAGGAGGCTGGAACTTAGAGTATTCCTATGTACCTAGGCAGCAGAGGTCCTATCACAATGTAATTAGGGAAAAAAAGATGCTTAGGAAAAGAGAAGAAATTTAACTTCTAAAAAATCACAATGCCATTGAAATACTAACAGTCATCAAATAAAAATGAAATTTGGATTATTGTTTTCTGCAAAATGAAATCTTTAGTGACAGAGAAAACTAAATATGGAAAAATAGAACATTAAAATGAAAGGAAAAAAACCTGATTTTTGATCCTGGATTGGCTACTATCACAAGTAAATTTAAGCATGGCACTAAATTTCTCATTTTCTTAAACTTTAAATTGATAAAAATAGTTTTTTTTTCTCAGTGCACTTCACAGAACTGCAATGAGATCACAAGAAATCTTGAAAAGGGACTACTTTTATAGACAGATGGCATGGCAGAGACTGCCAGCTCCTTACATCTTCCCATGGACACAATTTGACCATATTTTCTAGCTTGCTTAGTTTCAGATGTGGTCACAAAGCAATGCTGGTCAACAGAATGTGAGCAGAAGCCACATGTACCTTTTATAGGTCAGGCTTTTGGAGAAGCTGCTGGGTCTCACTGTATTTCCCCTGCTACTGCTGGCTGGATGCAAAATAAAGTAAGACCTCAGAGGATGGTAGAGAGACAGTTGGGAGGAGCCTAAGTCCATGCCCCAGTAAGGGAAGCAGTGCTGCACCAGACAAGGTCACCTTCCTAGGACTGTTACATAAACAGGTGTGTCGTTGCATCATGCTTGAGCTATCAGTCTTGGGCAGGGAGGTCTAAATGTTCCTGCAGCTTCATACAGTACTGACTAAAATGATATTGACTATAACATGAATGGCACCCAGTAGTTTTCAATTAGTGCCTATTGGATAAATGGATGAAGAAAATACTTATAAATCCCATGCACTTTGGTGATGTTTTTTGACCATAATTCAATGCTGAGCTCAAATTAAATTTTTTTTTTTAAAAAAACTGACACCGTCTGATTTAACACATAGATAGAAATTTGTATTAATTCTAAGTGTTTTCAAATATCTGAATGTTTGATTTTGATATTTATGCTTAAAATATTATAAAATTTAGAGGAATTTATTTATCATATAAAATTACTTCCAAAATGTTATGTGTGCAGTGCTTTCAAAATATCATTTCAATATTGAACAAATTAAATTGAAATACTAGGTCATAGTGTTTAATTGTCATTATCACTTTTTTGCAGTCAAACAAATTTTGATGTTTTTGCAAGAGATAAATAAGCTTAAGCCAGAAATGACTGAAGAATGATACCTGATTCTGAATATTGTTTGTAACTGCTGATGTCTTCTTGTCCATTCTCCTCTAACATCATAAAGAAAAATGACTGTTTCTCACCAGGACTCCAATTCCCCAAGATATTTATATACCTGTATAATATTGCCAACTGAACAAACGGCTTCCTTCATATGTCTGTTCATATCTCCTGGCAAAGTTTTATCATTTTTCCTTTTTTTATATGAAATATATTCCCTTCCAAAGATACATACTTTAGTGGATAAACAACTTTCATGGGGAGAACATGAAAGACAACTATTTAACAAGTAGAGTTGGAGTCATGAGGTGTGGAATCATAGTAAAAAATATTTTGCAATGATATCAACACTAATAAAGATCATGCCATTTTCATGATTAGCTATGTTTTTGTAAAGGGAAATTAATGGATGGTACTATTCAGTCTAAATGATGTATACAACATGCTGACAGACAAAATTGGTTTTCTGCCTAAAGTGGATATATTACACAGACAGTATACTCATGTGCCTAACGTCTCTGTGTACATTTTTATGCATGTTATTCATCTAGTATTTTCTTTGTACCTACAAGTTGGAATGCACTCACTTCATATCCTATTATAACCCTTTTTAGTTGCATTTCTGTCAGGTTCCACTTACTTATGCACTGTTGAATAAATCAGTGGTTAATAAATGTTCTTGGAAATGTGTCTTGAGATAAATAATGAACGGCACTATCTAACCATAAATGTACATCAAATACACATTTTTACTCTCAGAATCCTAAAAAGAAAGACAGTCTCACCTATTATGTACATACATGGGAAAAAAGAGAAATAATTACAGAGCAATCATGTAAAAGGAGACTGACTAGTTTATTATTCTTGAATGGATAGAGTGAACCTTTCTATCATAAGTGCATTTTGTCACAACTCCAGGGCCTTGGGGTGTGAGCCCAGGCCCACAGCATGTAAAGCTGCAGGACTCAGGACTCCAGCCCTTCTGGGCCACCCTCTCGCAGGTAGTACTGGAGCTGACCACACATTTTTAATTTGCAGTAAGATGGTCTGACAAGCAGATTGTGAAGATGGTAGAGGTGAAAGTACAGATAAAATGCTGATTAAAAATATATTCACCTTGAAAAATACAAAGAAGACATATTTAACAATATACAGGGATTATCTATTGAATGATGAGAAGCATATTATTGCTTCCTTCTTGGTAATTTTCACAGTCCCCTTTAGATTCTATTCCAAATTTTCCATAATCCAGTATTTATATAAATCTTACATCTAAAATACTTTATACAGCACATATCTTATAAGTGTCAGCCTCTCACCTCTCAAAACTTCTTGCTATGCAGCAGGTTTTCGGGTTTTTTTTTGTTTTAAAAATCTTTCCTGCAGGTGATCCTTTAGCAATACTTTGAAGTATCATCCCTATTAAAAGTGAAGAGGGTTCTGGGGTCTTCAGAAACAATGAGACAGAATGGCTATTATTTTGCATGTTTCTGATAGAAATCTAACTGTTTAAAAATTAAAAATATTAGAACACACGTGCCAAAGTAGAACCAAAAAAAAAAAAGCACAAATAAAATTTGAGAAGTAAAAGGGGCCATGTAAAGTCTTGCTAAAGGTCTGTGTTTTACATAAAGCTGCAGTTGAGACTTCACAAAGGAAATCTCTGCACTTTTTATTTCTGGTTCAGAGGATTTACATGCTCTTTCTAATGATCTGGGCCTTCAGTACTGGGTAATGTCTCCCAGTCCCCAGCTTAGCACTCATGCAAAACTGAAGCACTTTGGAGGCAGTTTAGTAGCTGCAGATGAATCTCAATGTGCAGGAAAAGGCATAATGGCTGTTTAGCACTTGCTAGGAGAAGCTGAGGAAATCAGGGGGAAAAATCTATTGAACTTAAGCCATCTGGGAAGCTAACTGAGAGCGGCTGCATTAACAAAGTGTTTACATTCCCATTGTGTTGCTAGGCCAAGCAAAAATAAGTGTGTGAATGTGTGTGTGTGTGTGTGTGTGTGTGGGTGTGTGCTCATGCACTCACATAGGCACTCACATGCGCACAGGCGTGGGCAGAGGAAATCATGAAGTGCAGCCCTTTGATTGTGTTAGCTCTTCTGGTTTGGCTCTGGCAACTATGTGGGGAAAGAATTTGTATGTGAAATGTGGCCCTGAGAGTTTTCCCGTCTCCACGAGACAGGATGATGGTTACAGTGCAGGGGTTGGCAAGGACACGGTGGGCATGAGGAAAATGAGCTGTACACAGAGCCTGGCTGAGCAGTTCTTTTCCTGTCTCTGGCTTGGAGTGCGACACAGCAGATTGGGGGAAGCTTCAGAAAGCTGGTAAAGAACACCAGGGAATGCTTTCATTGCCTGCTACATTGATATTTAACTTAGAAATACCGAACAAATGAGGAAAAGCAGCCAGGTAAACAAATGCGTTTCATTTTAACCCTCACCAATCCTACTCACTGTCTTCACCAGCATGTCCCTTTCGTCTTGTCACATTAAGGGATGTTTTCTTTTCTTTTTTTGGTACTGGGGATAGAATCCAGGGGTGCTTTGACACTGAACTAAGTCCCCAGCCCCCTTTTATATTTTATTTTGAGACAAGGTCATGCTAAGTGGCTGAGGGCCTCCCTAAATTGCTGAGGCTGGCTTTGAACTTGTGATCCTTCTGCCTCAGCCTCCTGAGTTATTGGAATTACAGAGGGGTGCCACCATACCTGGATAAGTAACATTTTTCTTGTAGATGCTTGGGGACACAAGTGGGCTAAATGGTGGTCCCCTAAAAGACGCGTCCACATATGAATCCTTAGGATCTATGAATGTTACCTTGTTTGGTAAAAAGGTCTTGGCAGTGGTCATCAAGTTAAGGATTTTAACTTGGGATAAGAAGACTATCCTGGAAGATCCAGGTGAGCCCTAAGCCTAACAGTAAATGTTGTTGTAAAAGACCCACAAAGAAGACAAACATGGAGTATGGGACAATGTGAAGATGGAGGCAGCCACCAGAATCAGAAACAAACAAGGAATGGGTTTTATCCTGGAGTCACTAAGAGAGGGAGTATGTGTGACTCTGCGGAACTTCAGACTTCTGGTCCCCAGAATTGTGAGAAAATTTCCATTGTTTTAAGCCACCACATCTGTGCTAATTTATTGTGGCAGGTCTAGGAAACAAACACAGTGACTAAGGGCATTTACTGTCTGTCTCCACATTCAAAGAGTGGCCTCAAGAATCTGACAGAGGAAAAAGGTGAGGAAAATCTGTCTGCCATGCAGTGTTTTTCTGGTTTCACAAATGCTCCCAGAATGGGTGTGGGGAGGCAGCCTTCTAGTCACTGATATCACCTCATACAGAGGGCTTCATTGTCAGGACCATCCGGGCTGGAGTTATACAGAGGCTTGACATTCAGTCCCTGCCATCCCTGGACTAGCATTCGACAGAAGATCCTTTGGGTGTTTCCAACTTTATTTTCACTCACTAAAGCTCCGGGGTATCCCCACTTCCCTCAGAAGGCTGCAATCCCTCAGTCTGAGCAGTTTAATAGGCAGAGACAAGGGGAAGGATACTGAAGAAAGCAGGGGCTCTGTAACATGTAACTCCACACCACAGAATTTCCAGGGGTGGAGATGTTCCTGTACTTGTTTATTCTCAGAATAAGAGGAGAATCAAGCAAATGGTAAAGCAGACCTTTTTCTTCTAACTTCTCCTTGGCCTCTTTTGCTCGCTCTAGATGGGGCTCTCCTGTAGTGCAGTCATCTCCATGGTGATGTCTATGCTTACAGCACCAAGCCAAGTGGCTGGGTCATGGTTTTTGAACACAATGTCTAGGTCCTCCCTGTACCCTACTTTTACAACACAGTGTCTCTCTCATGCCCTGTTTGTCAAGCCTGGTGGTACCTTAGCATTACTAGAGAGTTTAAAGCAAACAAACCAACCAATCAACCGACAAAGGAAATGCTATGCTCTGTTCCCGACTAAATCATTACCTTTAGGGTTGGAGCCAGGACATAGGTGTTTGCAAACCTCTCCCCTGGTGATTGTCAAGTGCAGCCAGGGTTGACAGTTCCCTGCCCTAATAGTTTCTTGTTGCTCTTGCCTTCATATCCTGGGGAATGTCTTCCAGAACAGAATTTTTATAATCAGGTTTAACCTCAATAAAATTAGGAACGAGTCCAAAATTTCTCAATTCTGAATTGTTCTTCATTGCTAGATGTTATACTTCCCATGTGCTATGCTTACATTTTTTGCCAGATACCCTGATATTTGGCAAATTGTAGTGTTCATGTAATACATGCTGATTTTGTGTCTCCAAATGTGCTTTTTCAGAGGATCTGGCAAGAATGGATATTTCAACAGGCATCCCAAGAGGGCTCTGAGAATCACTAGCTAACGGATGACTCAGAATTGATGGTATGCTGCAGAGAAGATGAAAGGATCCAGGACTAGTCAAGTTCTCCCCCCTCAAAGTTTAACATTATATTATTCATGGATTGTAGGGTTTTAAAACTCAAACAATACTCTATTGTGTCTTTAAAGATGTGAAAATATCTTGGAGTGAGGAGAGAGAAAATAGTATTAGGATTTTGAGCAAATTATTGATAGAATAATGGGTATTAAGATTCAGTGATGGGGGCTGGGGTTGTGGTTCAGTGGTAGAGCTCTCGCCTAGCACTTGTGAGTTGCTGGGTTTGATCCTTAGCACCACATAAAAATAAATAAAATAAAATGTATCATGTCCAACTACAACTAAAAAATATTAAAAAAGAAAAAAGATTCAGTGATATACAACCAGAGAAGTGAAAAATTCTGCTCCATTTGTGTACAATGAATTGAAGAGATTTCTACTGTCATGAATAACTGATTAGACCTAATTAAAAAAAAAAAGATTTGATGATCCAAAAAATCAAATCAAATGGATAAGAATTTGTGACATCACAGAATAGAAAAGGATAACAGTCTACATTGTACTTTGCATATGAGGTGTTCTCCAAAGCCTCCTGTCAGTGCAGGAATATTCAGAGGCAAAATGATTAGATTATGAGAGCTGTAACTGAATCTGTCCATCCTTGTTTGAAATGGACTGACTGGGTGGTAATGTAGGCAGGTGGGACATGACTGAGGGAAGTGAGTTTCTCAGGATGTGCCTGGATGGGTTGTTCTTCCCTCATCCCCTTCCTTTTTCTTTGTTCCTGACTCCCATGAGCTGAGCATCTTTGTTCCTCTGGGCCCTTCTGCTATAATATGCTGCCTCACCTTGGGCCCAGAGCAATGAAGCTCACCATCTGTGGACTGAGACCTCTGAAAACATGAAGCCCAAATAAACTTTGTTGTTCTTTTTAGGCATTTTGGTCAGAGCTACGATGAAGCTACTAAAACAGCCATTCTCTCATCTTGAGCTACCAAGTTTATTTACACATTAACACTATTGTTCCAGACACCTAAAAAAGAATAAAGTTGAGGACAAAAGATAAGCTCTTTAGGAGGGTAAACTGCCATTTAAGCTGAAATTGTTTCATAAAACAACCTCTATAAACATGATGCTCAATCTGTTTCACATATAATTCAAAATTCTCTTAAAGGGCTGGGGTTGTGGCTCAGTGGCAGAGTGCCTGCCTAGCATGTGTGAGGCACTGGGTTTGATTCTAAGCACTGCATAAATTAATAAAATAAATTGACAACTAAAAAAAATTTTTAAAAAACTCTGTTAAATACGTCTTTTCTCCCCCATGAAAATAAAGTAGGAGAGATCCTTCTTAAATCCTTCTCATATTTTTTCCAAAGGTTAGATTTTAAAAAAAATACACCATGGCTTTTTAACAATTGTGCTATTCTCACTTTGAAGTGGGCACTTTAAAACTCTAAGCCACAGTGTATGCATGGTTGCTGGGCACACGGCATAATTGCCATAGCAACACAATTACTAGTGTTGCTCTGAAATGCCCTGTTTGGGCAGCAAGTAATCTAGATGAAGAATGTCCTTGGACACCTGCTTCTTATTGTAGCCTCTGTATTGGCTTGAGGGTGGTCAGACTTGGTTCTCTCTTTTTCTGAATTTGGGGACACACACACACGCTTACATATTTACTCACATGCATATTCTTGACTAAATTGTATTAATCAATGCTTTCATTGATTTCATTGTGGCAAAAGGAGGAGAAACACATTACAAATAACCTTGCCCTGCGTGTTGATTGAAAGGGGGGGGGTTCTTTTGTGTTCATTATGTTCAAACTCTAGCTATTTGTAATTTTAGACAATTTCGGCTTTCCCCTAATAAAATCTAGCTTGCTAAAATAGCACTGAATAGTGTAACATTTTCTTATCTTTACTTTTCATTCATGTCCTAGGCCATATCTGTTCAATAAGTACATACTATTAAAATTTTCTATCCAGTATTCAATGTAGATATTTAAAATATTCCTCATGAGGTTGGGCATGGTATTGCACACCTGTAATCCCAGTGGCTCAGGAGGCTGAATCATGAGTTCAAAGCCAGCTGCATCAACTTAGTGAGACCTTGTCTCAAATTAAAAAATGAAAAAAGGGCTGAGGATGTTGCTTAGTGGTTAAGTACTCTTGGATTCAATCCCTGATGACAGCAACAACAAAAAAATCCGCAAGAGATATAAAGATATAATTAAATTAAAATTAAATTGTTCTGTAAATACAATGTAATTAGGGTGTTTAGGCATATGTGCAAGCTCTATAATATTGATATTTGCAAATATTGGGACTGCCAGAAATGAACAAATGCCAAAAACAAATATTCACAGCATAGTAGATTGGCAACTAAAGAAACTCAAGTGTGTAGCCTAAAACATTCCTAATACTTACTTCTGTTCACAAGTTAGGAAATGAATGGAGATCTTTAAAGTCAGGTTTATACACAATAAGTGAACCCAAATCACTCAACCTAGCAGAGACCCATCTTCCTGATAGGACAGAAGTAAAAGCACTGTTAAGTTTAAGTTCTGAAACTCTGACGCCACTGTGATTCATAATTGCAGCTGAAGTTATGGCAGCCACATCAGCCCATGCATTTCAAGACAGCATCACTGTGAAATGAGGACGAGCCCATTTCGAACACTACACAATGAAGAATAAGAAACAGTTATGACTATCTGGCAACTACTCTCTTGTGAAGTTATCAGATTGACTCAGTAGAAAAGCCTTTGTGTACTGCATGCATCCTTATCAATTTTCTATTTTTATTTACTCAGCCCTGAGACCAACCTTATATTGAAAAGAAAAATGTTCGTTTCTGGTATTGAAATGAGTACCTCTGAGAAGGAAATCAAATAAATAATTGATTTATATTCCAGAACCATTTATCTTCATTGGCAGATAACTATATTACAGACATAAACCTCCATTTTTACAAAGTCAATATGCCTACTGACTTAAATAAAAAAATATGGAATGAAGTTCAAACACACTTCCTACATTTTATGCATCATTTACTCAAATTTAAATAAAACCCATGTAACTTCCTTTGGAACATATTCACTCTGTTAAAGAGAGCTGAGTTTAAGATGATTATATTACAAGGAGAATAATGAATGGTATGATGTGTATACTGAATGTAGAAAATAACTCTTCTTACAGAAGATTAAGCTATCTTTATGTATTCCTCAAATCACCTATTCATGAAATATTCCAAGTAAACACATCATTGGTACATCTCACTAAATTTCAGTTACTTAAATTTAGTAGGATGAGTAGCTGTAATCTCACAAAACAAACGTTCATTGATCATTTTCTGTGCTTAGTGCCTTGTATTGTAAATTTCAAATAAGACAATGCTTTACACAATTTGAGCCATACCATGTCATTCTAATCTTGCTGAAGATACAAAGATCATAGATAAAATGTACATGTTTATGAATAGATCTGTGTATAGATGACTATAACTTTCATGAATAACATGATAAACATAAATTTATAAGAAATTATGAGTTGTGCACCTAAAATTGTCAAATTGTTGAGATTTTCAGGTGGATTAACATAAAATATACATACAAATAATATATCTGAATGTAATGAAATGGGAATACAAGTAGGAGACATGAAGATATGTTTGCTTATGACTTGGGGTTTTATAGAAATATTCCTCTACAGCACTGCATTTAAGATACTTCTTTAAGAATGAGTAGGACTTTAACAGAGATAGGATGGAGGGAACTATAGAATGAAGAATAATTCATTCAATATGTATTTGTTGAACACCTACTATGTGCAACACCAAGTTAAGCATGGACCTGGAACAGAGAAAAAGACAGGCATAACTGCTGATCTCCTGGTGCTTACCCTCCAATGTACAGTGTTTAAACTGAAGAGGAGAGATAAGTTGTGAAAGGAGATATGATAACTGTCTCTTTTATGTATTAAAGATTAATAAGATGTTAGCATGTGACCAGACCTATTTTGTAAGTAACTTTATGACATAAGTAGATTCATAAAGTCAAGATAACAAAAAAGTGGTTACATTCAATTTAATGAAAAGCATGCCAACAATTCATCAAGTTTAACTTAAATGATTGTCTCAAAATTTCTATGTTTCTTAGACACAAAAGTGTAAAAGACAAGAGCATATGCACCAATTAATAAAATTTATACAAATCCTCCCTTATTTCCCTTCAAAATGTACAAGCAGCATTTCTAAATCATCTCCTTGTGTGACAGTAAGTGTCATGATATTTTAGTAGAGGTTCTGTGAAAAATAGTTTAGTTACCTAATAGTAAAAAAGGCTGTTCGACAGCAGAACTTTCTTAAGACTTCCTCATGCTAGTACACAACTGATATGGCCTGTATATTTATGTCATCCAAAATTCATATGTTGAAATCCTTACTTTCGAAATTGGAACAACTGAAATTTAGTGAGATATACCAACAATGTGCTTACTTGGAATATTTCATGAATAGGTGATTTGAGGAATATGTAAAGATAGCTTAATCTTCTGTAAGAAGAATTGTTTTTCACATTTAGTATAGATATCATACCATTCATTATTCTCCTTATAATATAATCATGTTAAACTCAGTTGAAATTCTCACTTTCTAGGCGATGGTGTTAGGAGGTGGGGGCCTTTAAATGATTGGATCATGGAGGTGGTCCTCATGAATGGTATTAGTGCCCTTATAAATGAGGTAAGGTACAACCTCTTTCTTTTCTACTGTACAAGGACACAGTAAGAGGAGCAGACCCTCACCAGACACCTAATGTTGTGGCACCTTGATCTATGACTTCCTGATCTTTAGATCTATGAGAAATAAATTTCTGCTATTTATAAGCTACCCAGTCTAATATATTTTCCTAAAGCCAGCCCAAATGGATTAAGACAAATTCATATTTTTTCCAAAATGGGAATATAGTTATTTGTAGTGTTTTATAAATTATTTGACCAGAAAGCTTTTGTTTTCTTGTTTTCCAAAGTAACATCTATTAAGAACTTAAAAGACACCAGTAATTCATTGAACACAGATAAGAAGAAAAATCCAATTGGTCTATCATATACAGCATGTGGCAGAGAAACTATTAGAATGATCTAGAATGTTTGATAAGGAACTAATTATACTGAAGAGTTTAAAGTCTTCCAAAGAGGATGTCCTTTATTCCAGGGACAAAGGGAAGCCATCCTAGAATTTAAAGAAGTAGAATGACATCACTTGGAGCTGTGCTTAAGACCCATAAATACCTGGGCAGTGGAAAACCGAGAGAAAGGCCAAGACCAACAATGTACATGGGGCACCTTAGTCTAGTAAAGACCTAAACTGGGGAACAGAAATAAGAATAAAAAACAAAATGATGATTTGAGAAGGTATTGGCAGCAAGTGATAATCACTGTTTGGCGATGTCTATTTCTTGGTACTGGGATGGAGAAAAGAGGTATTAGAAATAGGAATACAAAATGAGAATAAATTTCATTGTTCCACTCCTGCAAAAATTGAGGATTTGACTGACAGTGTATCTGTGAAGGCTCCATGGCGAGGTATGGAGTAGAAGCCATTCACTTAAATTCATGCCCAATTATAGTTCTTCTTCTCATCAACTTTTTTTTTTTCTCTGCTAAGGCCCACCTTTTGCTAAGTGACCAAATATTAAAGACTTTCAAGAACAAAGGAATCAAATCCTAAGCACTGGCTTAAGACATTACGTTCAGGAATCACAAAGGCCTATGTGTAGAAAACTAACACAAGACAAAGAAGGCATAAAACAGCAGTAAAGATACAGAATTAGCTGGCATTTTGAACCAGGCTTTCTATTCCTGAGAAAAGGATGATTGTCCTTTTTTAGATTAACTCTTCTGTGTTTAGCAATTGTGGCAGAATTTAGGGAGATACTGGGCACAGGGCCAACAGCAAAGGTTTTGGAAACAGGGAGTCCTGGGTTCATATCCTAGTTCTAATCACCTCCTCTGTATGTGATTTGGGGAGAATTAGTTTATTTATCTTGTTGAGCTTCAACAAGATAAATCCCCCAAATCCCAAAAATCATTTCATAGGATTTTTGTGATGTCTAAAGGACATCATACATGTAAGGTGTTCTGTATGTGTCTTGGAACTCTCTTTATCATTATTGTGTTGGTCTTATTGACATTTTCTGCTAATTTGAGAATAATTAAAGATGAAAGGAGAAAATCTCAGGGATTATTAAAATTTCAAAACAACTGTGGCTTTCCAAACTCCCTTGCTTCTTTACAGAGGAAAAATATTTGCTTTTAGATGGGGGATCTTAGGTACCATGGAAACAAGAGTTGAAAAGACTTCAAGTAAATAGAAAGCAAGCTGCTGAGCCTGAGTTTTTCTTAAAAATATAACCATAAAATTTTGAGCAGATCAAGATTTGTATGGAATTTTGAAGGCCACATAGGTATGTATTACTCTATTACCAAATCAAGAGCTTGTATTGAACATTTCTAAACCACCTAATAAATGCTGCTTTCCCTTTACTGTTTCTTATATTATGCATATGCAAGAAATTTTGCAAGTACAGTTTAAATGATGGAAAGGCAAACAGTAACCATAATGAATGCTCTTTAATCAGTGCATTTCGTTATGATCAATGGTAGAACTTTGCTTAGTACAAATAACCATTTGTTTCATTCTTTAGAGTCAGAGAGATTTTTTTAACAGCTTGACAATTTAAAAGGAAGAATTTTTTAAAAATGACATTTTTAGTTTCGCTTTCCCAGTTTTGTGATTTTTTTTTCAGTGTAAAGGTATGTTTGATAGAGATTTTAGTGAATGTAACTGATTTTTCTTCATCACAAGGCAATGTCTCTGATGGACACTAAATATGCTTCCAAGTGGTATTTCTAAGGGCAGAGGTATCTGTAAAAATGAACTTGTTTGCAATATTTTTTTATCTGTCCTATCATCTGAGAACAAACCTGATTTTTTAAATGCCCAGAAAATTTCTCTGATTTGTAATATATTTCAACACTGAATGTATTCTAATATTTCTTAATATTAAAATCACCAAGGCCCCAATAATACTATAGTCAGATTGTGTTAAGTGGAGAGCTGAGGATCAAAATTGTAGGTGAATTCAGTTTTATGCAAAAACTATTTAGATGCTATTCACAATATTTCTGATATCACAGAAAGATCAAAAACTTTAATACCAGAGACCTACAAATTTCCCCACAATATTTGTCCAGATTAGAGATTGATGAGAGCAGGAAAAGAGATGCAATAATGTGGTATGGGCTGATTTTCAGGTTTCATTATTTATTCTGAAAATAATATATTCTCAGTACTTAAAAAAATCAAACAATGAAAGTCTCTATTTATCACCAGGATTCTAAGCTGTCAAGTGTTTGTTGCACATTTCGCTAGAAAATTTCAATGCATATATAAATACATTGTATAGCTTCTTTCTTTGCAAAATGGGAGCATATCACAAGAAATGTTCTGTGCATTGGTTTTCCTGCAAAATTTTATCTGAGAATTTCCCACAGCTTCACATGTGGAACAACTTCAGTGTTTCAACCAGCATCACAGTATTCCATCCTAAGGAAAAACAGTACCTGATATGCTACTGCAGTGGACAACTTGCAAGGACAAGCCTTTGTACAAATTTGGAATTTTATTGTTAGATGGTTCCTAGACTGGAAATTACTCAGTGAAATGGTATGTATGTATTTCAATACTGGATGTATCTTTAAATTGGCTTTCAAAAAGATTGTATCAATTTACAACCCCATCAACAAAATATGCCTGTAATCAACTCTGTATACTAACAAATGTTTTAATCATGATAACATCTCTTTAGATGCTTAGTTGCTACTGGCATCTCTGTTCCTATATCTCCATGTTCCAACTCTCCTGAATCTTCCCTTGAGTTGCTGGTATTGTGTTATAGTTTAAAAAATGGCTATATGTTAACTAAATTAGCCCTTTGATTAATATACATCCACAGATATTAATAACTGTTTTTTTAACCTGTATCTTGGTTTTGCTTGAAGTATTCTTGCTTTGGATATTCAAGTTAAGTAATTAATGCATTCCTATACGACTTCTAGATTTTGTTGTCTTAATAAAAAAGGTTTGGAATACCACTGTTATGATTTAGATATGAGGTATCTCTCAAAAGCTCATGTGTAAAATAATTCAAGAATTTTCAGAGGTGAAATGATCAGATTTTGAGAGGTGTGATTTAATCAATGGATTAATCCATTTATGTGATTAACTGGGTGGTAACTGTAGGCAAGTAGGGAATGGCTGGAGCAGGTGGGTCACTGAAGGTATGCCTTTGGGGTTTACATTTTGTCTCTGGTGAGAGGAAACTCTCTCTTTCTACTTCCTGGCCGTCATGTCCTGAGCTGTGTTACTCTGCCTTGCTCTTCCCCTATAATGTTCTGCCTCATCTTGGGCCCAGAAATATAGATTTTGGCGAACCATGGACTGTACCTCTGAAACCATGAACCAAAATAAACTTTCTTCTTTAAGTTGTTCTTGTCAGATATTTTGGTCACAGTGATGAAAAAGTTGATTAAAACGATCACTGAAACCAACTGACCAATCAACAAATAGTCAAAAATTTCTCCTAGTTATGATGGTGATGATGATGATGATGATGATGATGACAATGATGACTTTAAGTCCTAATATCTAGAATCTATTTTAAAAAATAAGATAGAATACAAGCTTGCTTGCTTGCTTGATATTTTTATTTTTCTGGTTTCTGTTTCCTAACCTTGTCTCATCTATGCATTGAATAAACTCTTTTCCTCAGTGGCTGAAAATATATCTTTATCACATTCTGAAAGGCTTTAGGCATTTGAGAATTTTATCTAATTGATTTTAATCCATTAATATGTGTGTTTTGTCTTCTGCTAAGATCAAACTCACTTAACATCTTCAGATTTATAATATAATGATAAAAACCTGGGGTACCCTGATGACTCTACTATTTCAGAATTTCCCCAATTTTTTTTGTGTGAATTATTTTTCATACAATGTTAATGACCTTAAAGATTCATTTATAAATAGCAGAAATTTTAAAAATATTAATGATTTCTACTCAAGTACAATGTATATCTATTTATTTGAGTCATAATATTTTTTATTTTTTAATTTTTGGCTCTGTGCAGAAAGAACTTAAAACTTTTCTTTTAGGCCCAGGATGTAACTCAGTATTAGAGTGCTTGATTAGCACGTGTGAGTTCCTAGGTTTGGTCCCAAGCACTAAGAGAAAAAAACAAAACAAAACAAAACAAAACAAATCAAAATGAAAAACTGTTTTTCTTTCCAAAATTTGACAAATGTCTGAACTTTATTCCAAGTAATATGTTTTATTACATTTTAGTTTGAACTGGCTCTCTGTACAAAGAAAAATTAATAGGTTATGCACATTTTTTATCAGCTACTTTTCTGTATTTCTGATGTTTTTCCTTTGAAATTAGACAACTTTTCCAGATAGGAAACCATACCACTTGTCATACATGATAATTTCTCACTTTTAAAATAATTTAGTCTCCTTAATTACTTGTGTTGTCTAATAACACTGGTTAGTAAGTTAGAATAATACCAAATAAGATAGGCATCTGCAGACATCTTTGTCTTTTTCCCAATTTTAGACCTAGGATGTGTCTAGAATATTAATTTTAGGATGGATGCTGGCTTTCTCATAGAGTTTCAAATGGAAACGAAACCCAACAGAAAACCATATTGCATTAGACTCCACCCCTGCCATCTTCAGAAAACTGTGTTAAAGCTCCCAAATCTCTTCTTCCTTCTCATCTATCCATCCTGAATTTGATTAGAAACATGTCATCTATTTTAGTTTATAGTAACTTTAAAAGGTAGTTTCAATCATTGGATTCATGTAGTAACAATTACTTTTGTGTAGAAACATAGAAAACAAATGTTTTATGGAAAGAAACCCCGTGTGTGTTTGTATATGTGTTACCTACATAGCATGAAGTTGGCAGAAGTGCTGAATATCAAAGAAGTTTTATTATTATTTGTAATCTTTCTAAATAGGCATTTTCATTAATTTGGCAAAGACAAGTGTATAAAATATGTTGTGAGCCTCATGTTAGCTTTTGTGATATCTTATCTTTCTCCTATCATTAAAAGCTTAGGTATCCAAAATCTTTACAAATAAATGAGCTGAAACAAATAAAACTCAATCCACTTGAGAATTTGTAGACATCTGGTGGAGTTATTTTCTGAGTAATTAGACCAAGAGGTGGGGCAATTCCCTGAAGTAAGCTACCCTACAATTGGATACCCAGCTATTCCTGCAGTCAGCAGCTTACATACAGTGAACATATTGATTCACAAATAGACAAGCAATTATGAAGAGTTGCCACCTGATTTCCAAATACGCATTATGTTATATGAGTTTATGTTCCATATAAGTTGCCTTTTCTTAATTATCTCATAGTAAATTTTATTTCTTTATGTCCTATTAATTCAATATACTACTTTTGCTGTTAGTGATATTGAATGTAGATCCCCTTCATGCACCGGTCTGTGCTTGTCTTTGGATAATCCAACTCTCAGGCACAAACATGACTTATTTACCATTTGGTTTTTGAAAACGTCAATCCATTTTGGTACATAGAGATATCTATGAAGGACAAGATGATATTTAAATGCTTCCACTTTTTTACCATAAAGGTAACTACTTAGCTTAGAAATGTTGGTGGATGGAGTCTTAATACTTAAAATATATGTCTTGGTACTAAAAAATCCTAGATATCGAAGGGATCTGAAAGGGATTTCCAAGGGATAGTCTCCCTACCGGAGAGCAAAAACACTCTAAATCATGAGGAATATATATACATATATCTTTTCAATTTAAGAACTGCAGGAGATTCCACAACTATCCTAAATTACTCGTTGTTTAGTAAAAAAACAAAACAAAACAAAACAAAAAACTGCTACTAAGAAAGTTTCCTTTATAGCCAATGTAAACTCGAGTTATTAAAATTGACTTTGTCCTTTCTATACCTTTAATATTTTATCTTTAAGGGCAATATTTATGGAACAGCAGAATCAGGAGTTTTAATCATTCCAGGATCCAAGTTTCTCTGATCAAGACCCACTCAGAAGGTAGCTCCTGCTCCTGGATCTCTCACTATGCCTGTTCTGTCACCCTCAATATAACAACAGATAAGAATTATGGAGTCAGGATAAGTTCATGTAAGTTATGGAGACAACATATTTTGACTCTACAACACTGACAGATTCTTTTAAAAATATAAGGGGACATTGCTTATGGATTAACACTTTCAGTGATGTCAGTAAAGTTGAACATGAGACTCAGGACCTTTAGATCTGACTACCACACAAGTAAAATTGAAAGACATCTTTTAATAGGGCATCCACATTAATTCAGTCTATTTATTCACATTATTTATCTCCTCAAGCATGAATAATGCTATAATTACATGCAGTCCAACAGGAATCGAGTCAAGATATATTCATCACAGTTTATTTTGTAATCCTTGGAATGAGATCACCAAATCTTAACCAAACTGACTCAAAACTTCTTCCAAGGGATAAAAACTCCATTTTTAATTTCACTAACTGAAATAACAGTATGACAACAGGCCAGCGTAGGATCTTGCACTGCCGTCCAAATGCCAGTGAAAACTCACCAGAGGTTTCGTCCACTCGTTCGTCTACTATGTGGTCCTTCTGATGAACCCACTCGCTATTGCACTTGAAGTAGATCTGGGTGGCAGGGCTGGCTTTACAGTACAGGTTCACAGGCTTATTCTTCACAATATAGGCTTCTTCTGGCTCAATGAGGAAATGTGGCAGAGGCTCAGGCGGATCTGATGGAAACGTTTCTGGGAGTTCATGAAAAAAGTCGTCGTCTGTTAAGAAGAAAGTGGAAAATGGTCGTAACATTCAGATAAATTGTCTTTTATTTTGCTATTCACTTTAAAATACTGACTTATAAATAATTACATGATTTGAAAGTCTACTACATGCCAGATATATCAATAGACTAGATGCTCAATTAAGGAGCTGCATTATTATACTCATAGCAAAACACATCATCAGGGAGAATAAACACCTTTCCCTCAAACCACAGACAGTAATTAGTAGAACTGGAATTGGGATTCAAGGCTGTCTAACACCAACACTGTGCTCTTCCCAATATATTACTACACTTCCCAGTATACAGTGTTACTCTCAATGAGAGTTGATAAAAGCTAAATGAACTTCATAAGAAAAATTTGTTTGAAAAGCACAAGGCTCAAATGAAAATCTTAAATCCTTTGCAAGGCATTGAATAGACATACTAGAGACACAAACTAAGGATCTTTAGATTCAGTTTAAATCTATCACTATTTTCAAAAAATTCCACAGTGTGAAACATTATTCAGCCAACATATATTAATTAAACTCATAATTTACAAAGCATTGGAAATAGTAATGATAACATCAATTCAGAGGCACAGTACAGCCTAGAGTCTAGAAATGCTTTTTGGTCTTATTTTAAAATTACACTTCAGACCTTATATGGTGTTATGTGACTGGGAAAACCTGTTCTCATTGGATTACTGAGGATTTTTTGTTTTAAAGAAGAACAACACACTCATTTTTATGGCACTGAAAATTATCAAACATATTGCTCCTGCCCTGATGTTCCAACACCATTGAATAAACACAACTTAAAAATCCCTTGAGATATTTGTTCACTTTGAGTTTTTTTTAAAACTTGGATTCTGCATGATTCTAAATAAAAAGTCATAAAAGTGATTTTTTTAAATAAAATCTATCACATTTCACAAAAGTCAAGGTAAAAAGAGTCTTTTCAATACATTATAAGTAAATTAAGCTTGATAATTATCTTTTTTTTTTTTTTTGGTACCAGGGATTGAACTCAGGGGCACTCAATCACTGAGCCACATCCCCAGCCCTTTTTTGTATTTTATTTAGAGACAGGATCTCAATGAATTGTTTAGTGCCTTGCTCTTGCTGAGGCTGGCTCTGAACTCGATCATCCTGCCTCAGCCTCCAGAGCCGCTGGGATTACAGGCCTGCACCACCATGCCCGACTGATAATTATCTTTTTTATAAGAAACAGAGAAAAACAAAACTATTTTTATTTTCCTAAACATGCTAATCTGTAGAGGGACAAAACTCTCAGATCAAAATTTAAAAATAAATTTAAAAATTTTTAAAAATCCTTAGCACTATATATATTCAGTAGCAAAGACAAAATATGGTTCTGGTACTTAAAGACTGGTTGCTTAGATGTTACCTTGAAACTCTTTTTTTTGTCATTCAGTTGTTGCCCCATTTTGGGAGATGGCCATTGGTGAAGTGAACATCTGTCTCCTAAGAACCTGGTTGGGGACATTTTTCATCTAGATCATGGGATAGCTGTCAAATAGTAATGACATCCAGTTTCTGCTAATCTCTTTTGCAGTAAAAGTTGGCTTCACTTGCATCATGGGCAGAAGGAGTTTTCAAAGTAGCTCCCCCAACTCTGGCGTGTAAGTGATGTTTCCTATAGTTTTCTTTCTTTCTTACTTTACCTCCTTAATTTGTTTTTTCTACTGTTGAACAACAAGGAGCCAAATTGTCAGCTTACTAAAGAATAACCTTGTTTCTATCAATTCAGCTCCTTTAGTCAATATGTAGGAACAATCAAGCCTGCTTAAATAAACATAGCTCAGAAAGGCAAAAGGATGAGGAACTGAGCTGTTGACGGATCCATCACCACAAAACTATTGTCCTGAAGGCCCTATTTTTCGTCAGCTGAAGCACTTCCTGTTGTATATGATGACTGACAGGGCTGATAATCAATAAAGCACTGCAAAATATAAAACTCAAATTCTACACAAGGTTGGCTTTTGTTTTTAATTATTATTCATGGAGACAGATGGTAAACTAGACTTCATTCTTTTTTTTTTTACTGTTAGTATGTAGTTGTATACACAAAACATGTGAAAGCATTTAATAATTATGTATTTAAGTATGCAAATTATAAAAAGGCTTTCAGCTGTGGTTTTAAATTAGTCTTATTCCTTTAAAAGGAATTATAAGATATCAGAGGATCATGTATTACATTACTTTATTTAATAATGTAACAAAGTATTTATAGGTTCATATTCTATGGAAAGACTTTATAGAGACACTAAAAATTGATTTCTATGCCCTGCTAAAAATGTGTATCTTTTTTATTCTGATTATTTTATTGTAAACTACTGAGAAAACGAATGAAGATAAGAAAATCACACATATATTTTCAAGTAACAAGAGGCTCTGTTAAATGTGATGGGGGGGAAATAAAGATTTAATAATATCGTTATAAAACATATGATCAAGCTAACTTTGCATTTCCTTAATATTTAGTTTTAAGATGATTGTGATAAGAAGAAATAAATCTATGTCTTGGTTTGAGGCTTCCCACAGTATTGATTTTCCAAAGCACTTTTCAACACTTAAAGTGAAGGTTACTAAAAAATGATTTTTATCATTAGAAATGTTTTCTTCGTGTGACAAATTTAATGTTTTCTTTTTTTACATATTATTCTAGATTCTACAGAACCCACCTCTTAATATTGCTCTAGAGAGCTGCTCTCGCCAATAATAGCATAATAGTCTATTAATATTTTCTACAAAATTTATTCAATAAGCTACAGCCTTGGATTAAGTAACATTAAGTGATATGGCATGTCACTTCTAGTACTCAATTTAGGTTATAGAAATAACATTAGTAAATAATATTCAAGACAGTAGATACGGATAGTGGGATAAATATGACAAAATACAAATGGGATGATTACTAATGAGCTCACAAGCTATTGTGAATATTCATTTTGGAGCTTATTTGGTATTTCCAAGTTTTTTATAGTGATTGACTATTTTGTAGAAAACATGGTCTTGCAGATGCCCATCCATGGAAATGATCCAAAACAAGTAAATCCCTATCTGCTGAGGCTAACTCTTCCAGGCCACTAGAGGACTGTTAAATACATGGCAATCAGAAAGTTTGAGATTCTACCTTGAGCTGATTTACTGAAATCACTTCCTAGCATGCAATTCATTTTAGTATACCAGCAAACCAGCTTTCTGAAACTAATAAGGTCATGCTGCAAAAGTTGAAGCTATAAAAGAACAATTTTGATATTTCTCCACAGGGAGATCAGTGAGTGAATCTTCTTACCACTTTATTTCTTAATATAAATATCTGAAAAAGGGATCAGTGTGACAATAGGAATCCAATTTTCAAACAGCAACTTCAGACTGTGAACTTATTTCTAGTGACATATTACAGTTACCCTAAATTATTTTATTTTATAAAAAATGTATACTCTGCTGCTGATATTAATTGCATTACTCTATTTAGGAAAAATGATTTTTTAATAGTAAGATTGCTAAAACGTTTTCTACATTTAGTTCATTCAAACTAACAAAGGAAAAATCTCTGAAGTTGCTTTGGTTCTGTACACTGAATTCAGTATCAACTCAAAACTATAATTTCCTTTTTTTTGATGGAGATATAACATTATTATGAATTTTGCTATCCCCTACCATTTGACTTATTTTTCACTTTCTACTATTAGTTAATAATGACATTGCAACAGTAGTGCCATTCTTATCTTGATATCAGTAAATCCCAGTATTTCCTTTTCTGTTATCTCATAGGGGCATTTGATTTTTCATTTATATACAAGAAGAGAAAGCTTTGCACCATGTATTATTTTTATAGACTTTCATTCCACCTAATTCTTGACAGGAAAATATTATGCTATGAATATCAATCTAGGAAGCTTTAGGTTGCTGGTTTTATTGCTATATATCAAGCTTTAATTTTCATCAACTTAATACATAAGTTTCTGTATTTCTGAATCATAAGACTTAAACTATTATTGCTTATATCATAAAATATAGGACCATTATCTCTTTGTCTGAGACTTGAATCGTATTCTTCTGAAATGGAATTTACTTCCAAATGATTCAAGAGCAATTTAAAATGAATGACTGCAAAGCTAATTTTATCTGCATTTGGCTACCCATCCATCAGAGAGATAATTCATGATATATTACCACAAAAGGCAGCTGGAATTAACTATCTGAATGAGACTCAGCTTATTTTTAATATTTTCATTAAAATATCCTTTGGAAGACAAAGACTATGGTCTATATTTCAAGAAACATATTACTGAATTCATCATTTAAATTCAAGTACTTGAATATATAATGCCTTAAATATATTGCACAATTTGGAAGTACTGAGTGATTTTTAACTTCAAAGAAAAAATCTTTATTTTTTGCTTTTAAAGAAATATTTGGCAAATGATGTCAATATATTACCAATTATCACTATTAATAATCTAGTGATAAAAAGTTAACATGCCATTCTACATATAGTTGCTCTGTAATAGATACCTCCTTCTGCCCCAATATAAGCCTTCATGATATTTGACCTTTTATTTATTTATTTTTTCAATACTGAGGATCAAACCCAGGGCCTCATGCATGCTCTGCAGGCACTCTACCACTGAGCTATATCCCCAGCCCCACATGATCTCTGACTTTTACTAATATAGAATCTTCCTGTTCTCTCAATTATCATCTTTATTTCTGCCATGTAGTAGTACTGTGTTTAGAGGAAATTTTCAAAAACACTTTTGTTTTCTTTTCAAATAACAGTAAATGTAATGTAAAGCAAGAAGATAAGTTTATTTTCCTTAACAGATTAACTTAAAATATTGAATGATAAGGAAATGTGCTTTGCATATTCTGGCTAGTATATAAATGGGTATTACATTAGAGAGAAACTGACAATATAAGTAATAATTAAATCTCTACATTCTTCCAAATTGGCTATCTCACTTCTTAGAATCCACATTATAGACAAAATGACATTACATCAAATGTAAACATATATGTACAAAGATGTTTGCTACAACATTACTTATTGAAAAACACATAATACGTTACAACACAAGGCAGAAAAAAATTATTTGAATGAGACTGAGAGCAATTGATCTTCAACAGGAATGGTTAAATAATTTCTTTCTTTAGGTTCCAGGGATTGAACCCAGGGGTGCTTAAACACTGAGCCACATCCCCAGTCTTTAATATATTGTATTTAGAGACAGAGTCTTGCTGAATTGCTCAGGGCCTCACTAAATTGCTGAGGCTGGTTTTGAACTCACCATCATCCTGCCTCAGTCTCCCAAGCTGCTGGAATCACAGGCGTGCGCCACCTAAGGATATTACATAATTTCTGATAGAGGCTGATTTGTGTCTTAGTCTCAAAGAACCTCCATTATTTAGTACATAAATAAAGCAGATTTGGGGCCACTTTTTATATAATTATGTCCTTTTTTATTGAGAATGACAGAATGCTTGTGCACAGGTGACTATACCAACAGATCACAGGATATGTCAGGTGAAACACTGAAGGTGACACACATAAATATTAGTCGTCATTGTTTCTAGGTAGAAGAATTGGGGGTTATTTTTACCTTTTATTTGGAGATTTTTTTCAAATCCTACATTGTAGATGATTTATATTTTAATGTGTTTTTGAGATTTTATTTAAATTAAGAGAGAAAATAATTCCCATGTGCAACCTATTGTTTCTGCCTACAACAATCACTACAAGTTTCTTCACTAAATTCAACCTTCCTAAATCAATAACACTGACTGCATTAAACATTATTCAATGTCTCCATGAAAGCTGTGTTTAACAGTCCAAGTTACTTGCAAATATATAGCTTTCATTTAATTCTGCCTGGATTCATCACTTTTTTCTCTCATTTCCCATTGTCTTAATTTCCTCATTTCTGTGACCTCTGACCTTGAACTCACATAGTTTACTATCTTCTTCACATTTTGTTCATATGTCGATATCTGTTGATCACCTTCTGTATGCTAGGACTCTCCCAGCTGTTGTGGCTGAAGTTGTACTTTATCTTTAATAAAGTAAGTCTTTTACTTATAAAAAGAAATCATGAAATGGAAGATAATAAATTTATGAAAGTTTTAATTTATAATAGAAATTATTCTGCTTATATAAATATCAAGCTTATAATTAATTTATAATCTATTAGTACTTGACTTTCATTTTTAAGCACTTAATTTTAAGAAATCAGAAATGTTTGCTAATATGTTTAAAGCCTTACATAGTCAATTATGGAAAATTTCTGCCATTTTCTTAATCCCTATTGGGTTACAGTTACAAATACTGAACTATTATTATGAACCTCAAAAATTCAAAGAGTAAAAAAAATCACAAGGGGGCTGCTGCGGATGTGGCTCAAGCGATAGTGCACTTGCCTATCATGTGCAGGGCGCTGGGTTTGATCCTCAGCACCACATACAAATAAATTAAAGATGTTGTGTCCACCGAAAACTAAATATATATATATTTATATATTTATAAATATATATATATATATAAACTAATTATTTATATTTATATATATATATATATATATAATTCTCTCTCTTTTAAAAAAATCACAAGGAATAAAATTATAAAAATTAAACAATTATTGGCAGATAAATAAGGCAATATCAACTTATTGCTGACCCTTATGTTAATAAGTAAGAATGATAGCTAGAAGAGTCTATCAAAGATTTGAACATTCAGTATTATCATATATTCACGTGATGGACAATATTATGTGTTAACTTGGCCAGGCTATATAGTTCGCAGGTATTCAATAAAACATTAATCTAGATGGTGCCGTGAATGTATTTTTGAATGTGATTAAATCCATAATTAGTGACCATAAGTAAGGGAGATTATCATAGATAACATGTGTGTTCTTCCTTCAATTAGTTGAAAGCCCTCAAAAGACGAAATGAATTTTTCCTTAGAAACAGTAAATTATGGTTCAGCTGAGCTACCAGAAACTGTAGCTTGACCAGCCAACACCATCAGCCTCTCCCCCAAGTTCACCCTGATCCTCTTTAGCAACCTACTCATTCTTCAGACACAGTTTTAAACAGCCGTCCTGTGAAGCCCCTCTGAACATAAGCCCTGGTATTCTCTCCCATCTTTGCTGCTCTTTCCTCGTTCACGTTTATTCTCTATTAGATGGCAAGCTCAAGAGTGAAGGGTAATGCTTATGTTACTCAGTTCAGCGCAACCATTATCTAGTCCATTCTCTGTTAATGACTTCAAAGTCTATTATTTTTCTCGCAATTTGTATTGTTGTTTCTAAAGTAGTTCCATAGAATGAAAGAGAAATGTACAGAAATTACTCAATTAACTGATCTTTGTACAAAATAAAACATAAATTTACATATTCTGCTGTATATCTTTAGTGTTTTTAAGTATGGACCCATTTCCAACATTAAAAAAAAAATTATACCTTCCTACTATTTGAGTTCTAATGCCACCTATAATTATATGTACATAGCCTTGGGCTAAATGTATTCTCTCACTAAATAATCAAAGTTGAATCTAAAATGACCTGAGTGGAGAATAATACAATACCCATGATCATAGTGTCTCTTCAACCTCTTGGCCTCCTCTGACACCTGACTTCATTGCACCACTGTCTCCTTTTGGAAACTTCCCCCTCTCTTGGGGACTATGCATTAGTGCTATATTGCTTTCTATCCTACCTCTTCGACCTTTCTCTTTTTTCTTTGCTGTCTGGATACAGTTTGGTATGTTTCAAGGTTTGTCCTTCAGTCTGTCCCTTGGGCATGTTATCAGAAAAGTGGCTTCAATTATCAGATCATGTCACACACACAGCCTTCTACTCCATTCCCCTGCTTCTGGAAACTCTGGATGCCTTTGCATTGACTGAGAGTGAAATCAGACCTTTTTCCAAAGCCAATGGACCTGCCAGGTCTGATATTGCTGCCAGCCCCTAGGTCTCTTTTCTGATCCTCCTATCCTGGTGTCATCTGGCTGGAGACAGTCAGCTTGCTATTTGCATCTTTATACCTTCCAAACTCAATCAGACAAACTCATCTTCCCTCTAAAATTCAAGTTTTAACTGGCTCCCCATTTCTAACTATAAGATGGTTCTTACAGTCTAAATGAGGCCCTTATCATTTTTGTTTGAATAAGAGCCTTGAGAGTGATTTGAGATGCCCCAGACTTTCCTCTCTCAATTCCACCTATACCACATCACTAGTATCAGTATTCTCAAGTACACATGGAAATACAATATTCTAAAATATTAAAATTCATGAACACAGAAAAGTTCAAAATTGCAAAATCTTAAACTCTCATAGGATTGTCCCAAATTAGAAATCTAAGAATTATCTTTGGCTCTTTCTTCTCTCTCACTTCCAACATTTAAAAACAAAAACACAACAAGTACTATTCATTATAGAAAGGACATAGCCCTTAAATTTCTCTGCCTCTGTTTTGGATTCTACTGCCACCATTGTTTTTTGCCAGAACATCTTCAAAGTATCATAACTGGTGTTCTTTGCCTCCTCTCTAAAGGCAAGATCTTAGATCATCATTTTGTTTAAAATCCTATAGCTCTTCCTTCCTAGAAGAAAAATCAAGCTTGTCAGAATGATATACAAACTCATCCCTAATCTGAAGTTTGCATATCATTCTATCCCCCCAATTCCTGCTTCCAGTTCACCTGATAGTGTATTTGCTACCTTACTTAATTTTGAGCTAATCTATGAACTATTGCTTTCTTTAATGCTGTTACTTTTTCTTTGTTTAAATTGTAATGCTAAAATATGTTAATGGCTAAATATCTAAAATAAGAAGTTTAAGCATGTGTATAAATATGTGTTGAATACACATATAGCATTACAAAAATACAAAAGGGATCATACTGAACATGTTGTTTATACTTTGGCTACTGTTTTATAGCACATACTTGGCCTCCCTGGAACCATGACTTAACAAGTAAGTTGCTATTCTCATCAATATACTATATACCAAGTAGTGTCCTACAAAGTTTGGTATAAATTTACATCATCTAATTTAAAAAAAAGCAACAGTATACATTCATGGTTTGGGTAATGTTTACATGACACAGAACTTTCAGCAGATGTTTTATAATAAAAATAAACAAGCATCACAACCTATATTAATGTTAGTAGTTGAATTGTGGATCTATGTGTGTTTCCCTTTTTAAAATTGTGGTTTTCATGTGGCATGTGATGTAAATTCATATTTCATGTCTCTGTAAGGGGGATTAATTCTGGGGTCTGAGCAAGGATGTTGCAAGGAACCAATACCTTCACATCTTATCCTTTTTGATGGAACAAATAACATTCTTCCAGAATGTATTGTTGTGAAGGTTAGCATACCCAATACACTGAAGAAGATGCTAAGGGTATGAATCACCTCCAGCAAAGGGCAGGGCTAGTTAATGTTTCACATTTTCACCTCCCCTGCCACAAGGCTTGACACCAGGTCACAAAATTATTAAAGCTTCAAGCAGCAACACTTCCTTCTCCACGTGAGGCCTCACTTCTCCTTGACACTTTATTCCTGAAACCCCTTCAGGCTCCTGGCCTTTTCTCCTTCCCCTTAACCCCCATAACTAATTAAATCTGGACAAGTCTTTGCTGAAAATAGTTTCCTTCAAAGTTATTCATTCAAAGTTCCCCTCTAGGCAATCTTTGTCACTTCATCCCAGCTTGCCATCTTTACATGAAGTTGAAAAGAGGTGAGCTATTTTTATGACATAAAAAATCTTTCAAGACTTAAATCTACCTTTGATGCTTCACTTCAGATAAGTAATAGATTGTGAAATATGACAAATGCTTTGGCAGCCATGAAATTGTTATTTCTAGTAGTTTATAGGTAAACAAAAGGTTCCAAGGACTCTGGTCTTACTCAAAGGCAGTTAAAACCTTTAAGATTTTTATTTGAAGGTACTTTTATTTGGGTTCTAATTAAATTCTACATCAAAAAAAAAAAAAAGGACTAACCAGTACAGTAGAATTTTCCCCCAATAAGTGTGTGTGAGGAATCATAATGGACCTCAACATTAAGCAACACTTTTTTTAAGAGAGAGAGAGAAAGAGAGAGAGAGAGAGAGAGAGAGAGAGAGAGAGATAATTTTTTTAATATTTATTTTTTAGTTTTCGGTGGACACAACATCTTTATTTTATTTTTATGTGGTGTTGAGGATTGAACCCAGCGCCCCGCGCATGCCAGGCGATCCTGCTACGGCTTGAGCCACATCTCCTGCCCTAAGCAACATTTTTAATGTTGTTATCTATTTGTGAGAAGGCAGAAGTGTAGATTGAAGGAAATATGGAATTAATTCTAGAAGATGGTACTACTGCCGAAGTATTTGTCAGTTGAGATAAAATGAATAAGTTGACAATTGCTTTATATGTACTTTTACATTTTACAAATAAAAGGAAAATAATGTTTGAAACTTCTTTGGTTGGTCTAGGAAGTTCAGCTCTGAGGCAAAACATGGGATGAGATTTAGTGATGGGTTCCTGTACGCCTTGCTAAAGCCAGAAAAATGCTCTCTCAGTTTAGTCAGTGCTACATACACTGTTTCAAGATGTGAGAGTAATTTTCTTTCCTTTTCTTTTTTGGTACCAGGGATTGAATCAGGGGCACTCAACCCTTTTGCCACATCTGCAGCCCATTTTTGTATTTTATTTGGAGACAGAGTCTCATTGAGTTGCTTAGTTTCTTGCTAAGTTGCTGAGGCAGGCTTTGAACTTGCCATCCTCCTGCCTCAGCCTCCCAAGCTGCTGGGAGTAGTTTTCTTTATGGCAAATTTTTTTCTGTATTTATTTAACAATACTATCTCCTTATTTTTCAGCTGTGCTGTAGCATGTGACTTTCTAAAGCTCTTTGTTTTTCATTGATGAAAACTCAGGTTTTGAAAGTGTGCATGTGTTTCCCAAGACTATCCATATGTTTAATGGAAGAGCTAGAAAAGGAATCTAGATTCTCCCGACTTTGTGAACCTGACTCCTTTATAGGACACTGTCTACTACAGCCTGAACTTCTATCTAAGAAGACAATTCTTTATAGTGCTATGTTAGGCAACAATATCAAAACAAAAAGAATAACACAAAATGCCAGGTACCCCACAAAGGACTTTAGATATATTCCCCCATTTAATTCTCATAACAGCCCGACAGGTATATCATTACCTCTAGTCTAAAGATGAAAAAACTGGCACTGAAAATAAAAGTCAATTAACTTGCTGAAGTTTACATAGCTAATAAAACAGAAAATTACTTTGACTACTGTTCAAAACATAGACTTAGAGAAACACGTGAGGAATAATCACTGTGCGGAGATTTTTATGGAGATATCGACATCTAATTTGCTAGCTTGTCAAAATGAGAAATATACAAATACTAGCTTTTCAACATATAAGTTTATACATAGTGTGTGTATTTATTTTTTGTTGAGGAAATTGCACTTAAGGCCCTCTGCCAATTATGCATGTCCTTGACCGCTGAGCCACACCTTGAGCCTCTACATACTATATTTACTGGTCTCCTCACAGATCCCCACAATACATTCTTATGGCTCTTTTGTTTGCATTACTTTCTAATTCAACCAACATATTTATAAAAATTGCTTTTGATTGCTTATTAAAGCAATTTTGAAAGTTAAAAGAAAAAGACTTAGCAAATCATTGTCCACATTAAGGAGAGGAACAATAAAACACAAGTGGCACAGAAAAACCAATCTGGAAATTGTTTACTGCTCCACTGAGTAGGGTATGAGCATTCTTAAAATTATTGTCAAATAAACAATAGCACCCGGAGACAGTTTGCAAAAAGAGTAGAAGGGGAAAAAAATTCAAAGTAAGCAGTACAATTCATCTGTAATATGTGATCATCTTTCACTGTTACTCATAGGCTAGAAGTTTTAACTTGCAGTTTATTCAACTATTATGTGTTTTTTTTTCCCCAGAAGATCTTTAATATAAAGCAATGGTTATAAACCAATATAAACTGAGGCAGAGTAGGGTGATTTGTGTGACAAGATGGGGTCAGAGGTCGCAACTATGGCTTTTTGTGTTAGAGGAGGTAGGTTTCTCAGACCACCATCCATTGTCTTTTATCTGTTTTATCCAAGCTCCAAGAAGGAAATAGGAATTGATCATTTCTGCAAATACAAAGAGGCAAACGATTTGTGGAAAGGAAGAATAACACAGTGCCCTCATATTAAGAAGCCATTCTATCAGAAATACACTCGTGTTTAGAAAATACAGGTCTTTGAGCATGTGGTTATTTCCAGAGAGGCATATCCTTTCTGTCTTCCACTTCAATAAACTCGAGGAGTGAAAACACATTCTGAGTGCAGCTAGTTCATTGACATTAGCAGCATATCATTTTCCCAAAGTTTGAGAGCAATGGATTGATTTCAAGGTTCACAGTGGGGCAGGATGAGACAGCATGGCTCACATGTCTTTCGGAAACAATATAAATTCATAGAGCTATTTCAAGGTTTCATGAAGATGTGATAAACTACTGGATTTGGTTACATGTTTCCTCCTACAGGGACTATTTTATCCACTCCTCTTAGATAAGTCAGGCTGATTTGTTGTTTTCATGCTCTGTTTTCCTTCAAATCTACTTCAATAAACAGGTTGATTCCAGGGCAGGTCTCCTAACTCCCTCTTCCTCTGCTTGGGTTCAACTCAAGTTCTCATGAAATCATTATCCTTTTGAACCTTCAGGATGGACTGCCACACAAAAAAAATGAATTACAGAGAAAACAAAACTAAGTAAAACATGGTCATTAAAGACATGTTTTTTTTTTTTCCTCTCTGTACAGATGTGGACATGGAATTATACAGCATTTATCAAAATGTCTCCTGTGCAGCGTGGGCTGCTAGCAGATTGAATGTCTGTGACTCTCTAAAGCAGATCCAGTCCAAGAAGCCAAAGTGCCACTTCACTCTCACCAAAACCAGAACCACAAAGCAAAGCAAATAAAATCCTCTCAATCGTTAGGAGAGGGGCTGGGGTTGCAGCTCAGTGGTTGAGCGCTTGCCTCACATATGTGAGGCACTGGGTTCAATCCTCAGCACCACATTAAAAAAATAATAAAACAAAGATTATATATATATGTGTGTGTGTATATATATATATATATATATATATATATATATATATATATATATATATATATATCACTTCCCCCACACACACACATATAAAATAGTTAGGAGAGCAGAGAAACAAAGCAGTCTTTGGATTTGGTTGTTGCTGTTGAAATCGCTGCCAAACCTTCAGGAATAGCTTCTACGTGTAGGAACTGTCAGGAAATCAATTCCCATTTTTTATAAATTGGGTAATCAAGCTGAATCCTGATGAAACCAAAGACTAAAAAAAAAAAAATCCTCTCATGATTTTCATTTCAGTTTATCTGGTGGTGCTCTGGTCCTTCAGTGTTCTCAGAGAACTATGTTAGTTGGCCTGAAACAAACCAACTAACACAACCCTATATTGCTAATTACCTATAAACTGATACCACCCAGGAATGAATGAGAGGGAGTAGAAAGAAAAACACACTGGGTTCAGTGTGGGAGACCCACATCATCATGACATGCATCTTCTCTGAGAAGCCTATCAGTGTTAACACCTGTTAAATGGGGCATAATGGAATGGACACGGGTTGTTTTTCTTTTCCCATCATCTGTTTCTGATTTTGTAACAGAAACATGCCCCACACTCTCAGGCCAGGAGGTTCAGGTTCTCACTCACTTCCCCTCCACCCATGGCAGCGTTCCCATCCTAAGACCACAATTATTGGTTCAGGATGAGCACATGGTAGTGTAATTAGAATGAACTCTGGCATGTTGTTGTCATGGAAAGGAGATGACTGCTGGAGGCACTCTTGCTAGCGGGTATGCTGGAGGCCATCTTGACATGGGATGGGAAGAGCAGTTGCAAGAAGCAACATAAGGAGGCAGTACAGAGTAACGAGTTTGTTGTTCAGATCATCATTAAGGGCAATGGATCCAACTGTGACTGAAGCCAGATGGATCTAACTCTAGAACTTTCTGTTATCTGAACCAATAATGCATTCTTTTCTTTTGACTTAAATCTATTTGATTTAGGCTTCTTGTAGCCAGAAGATTCCTAACTACTACAACTAAGTTGACCTACCAATATGAATAATATTTTTGAAACATAAAACCTAAAATCTTTGACTTTCAAAATACATTTGCATTTTTATTTAAGTCAATGAGGACATTTAAAAAATACTTTTCCTCTGTCATAGGCCCTCAAGGACGCGAGAACATCAAAATCAACAAAATAAGTCAAGTTACAACAGAGGTTATAGGCAAGTAGGGCCACAGACATGTATTAAACAGTAATAGGATACGCTGCAAAGGGTCAAAACTGTGGACTTTACAAAATGCAGAGATATCGGGTAACACAACTCAAGAGGGCATTATTAATACTGTAGTTTATGTAAATGTCACACAGGAAAACCCTAGTCTAGCTACAACTCTGCCAGCTGGTGGAAGGGTCAGCGAAACCAACACTTGCCCTAGTAAGTGTTTTCAATCACGATAATGGTTCTTGGCTGTTTTATTTTTTAATAAACTGATTACTGCCCATTGTATTTGAGTTTTTAGGCGGAGTTTCTGGCAGAGAGCAGGTACCACAAGTTTATCATGACAGAAAACAGACACAAATAATACTGGTGTTGCTTGGTTATGGTACCATTTGTTAGTGATCAACCAGCTTAGGCACCATTAAATCAAGTATCTGCAAGCACAAAATATTGCATCTGAGGATTATAGATATCTTTGGGCAGTGGGATGTTCATTGAAAATCAGATTAATGATTTGGCAAAACAAGTGGAGTTTTTAGGACTCAAAGTTCATTTATAACAACATATTTTAACATTGTTGCCTCAGTGATCATACTTCTTTTTAAGTGTCAAACTGAAATTATAAGTAAATTAATGTCCAAATTAAACCAATAGCTGTGTGTTTTGATTGCGATTAATATGTACTATATAAAAGAGGATTTGCTTCTCTTTTGTTCCATCACAAAATAGAGAGGGAACAAAAATTCTTGGATGTAATGTTTCTTCTGAAATAGTGCCACGGTATCATTGTTAGTTACAAAAAGTGCTAGACTACTGCTCCTCTTCTCTGGTGGAGTAAAAGCTACAGCTCCCTGTGACAGTTAGGGAAACTTGCTTCAGGCCTCCCTGTGGAGGCAAATTCAGACCAGGTCACCTCTTTCTCCTTCAAAAGACAAAGCAGCTTCAGCCCTGGGCTTGGGTGGATTGGCTTATTATAGTTCCATGTTGAATTTCACTCTTCTGGGGAAGCAATTGTAATATAGTATTTGCATCACACTGGGCAAGTTCTTTAATATGGTGCTGTGACGGCCAAACTGACACACTTTCACGTTCATATTTCCCCGAATAGTAAGATTTGCCCCTTGGCTACATGTTCAAGATCACCCATGACAATAATACCTAGTTTCACCAGCATAGAGTACACTAGTCATCATATCATCAATTTATTCTCTTCAGGGCCTCAGTGAGGATCCTGCCCTGCCAGTTTTCTCAATGATTTTTCTTATTCTGTGTGTGTGTGTGTGTGTGTGTGTAATTTTCTAAGGATTCTCAAATTCTTTATCAAGCTCAGTATGGCATAGACAAAACAAAAGTGAAATAAAACATTTTAAGTGATACATTATTCCAACTTTTCTAAAGAATTATAGACCCCTTTTTGCTCTTATAAACAATCTTGGTGAAGATTTTATTTCATAATGCTACTTCTTATACCTTTTCAAATGTGTTGTTTTCAACACCTAAATTGTGTGCTGTCAATTGCTTTTTATTCATCTTTTCCAATGCAGATCAATTTCTAATATACATAGAGTTAAAACTAGACATGCCCTGAATATCAAGACGTTTGAAAAATTTTTGAGCATAAACAATATAAAAGGTAAGCACAGTAACAAGACCTGGGCTATCTGAATGACTGACCATTTTCAGAGATTTGAACACAGGCATTCATCTATGAGGCAATATTTTTCTTATTATCTAGGGGTTAGCTGCCCTGTACCAAGTGACTTTTCCCCAAGGATTTTTCTGTTCTAAAGAATTTCCTGAGAATCAAGTTTTTATTTTTTTAAAATCCAAATTATAAGATAAGATGCACTGTTTTTTCTTCGATTTGAAGTGGAATTAAATTTGGTTTTTTTGGGATATCCTGGAGCTAAGGTACTGCCAATTCACTATTGGATCTTGTCACAAACATCCTAGAATTACCTTTCAAGAGAGAAAGGTACAAGTTTATGACATTTTAGGAAATAAAGTCAGGATAAGCATTATTTTCTATTAATAAAATATCTCTGATGTTGAAATCACTAACTTACAAATTATGTCTCATACAAAATTTATTCTGAGATGAGTCACAATAACCTTTACCCTAAACTTCTCTAGGAACTCTACCTCATATATCGAACAAAATTAAAGTCCCCATTGCTTTCTTGAACTCCTCTTAAGACTTGAGATATTGCTTCATACTCCAAAACCTCTTATTAGAATAAAATATTAAATCTAGTCATAAGGTTCATGTTGTAACACGGTGTTACCCAGTGATAGAGTTGGTGCTTAGCATGTGCATACAAATCCAGCCCTTACTCATCTCAATACAATCCATTTGCTGGCATTTATCGACACAGAGGTTTACAATCCTAAATGCATATTTCTTGCAGCTCAGAAGTCTCTCCAGACCTGAGAGTCGTCAAAAGAAGACAACTTCAAGTCTCTAAGACCTGCCTACACTTTTGCCTACATTATTTTTCAGAGACTTCAAGGCTATTTTTCTTTTTTTAATTAAAAAAATTTAGTTTTGTGGGACTAGGTATTGAACCCAGGGGTGCTATATCACTGGCTTACATCCCCAGCCCTTTTTATATTTAGTTTGGAGACAGGGTATTGCTAAGTTGCTGAGGCTGGCTTCAAACCTCTGATACTCCTGCCTCAGCCTCTGGAGTTGCTAGGATTACAGGCATGTGCTACTGTGCCTGGCTCAAGGCTGTGTGTGTGTGTGTGTGTGTGTTTTCCCACAATATCTTTATTTTATTTCATTTAAAAAATTTTTATGTGATGCCAGCGATCGAACCCATTATGTCATGTATGCTAGGCAACTGCTCTACCACTGAGCCACAACCCTGGCCCTTCAAGGTTGTTTTTGATGAGACCACCAACTCAAGATTTGGGCCTGTACAGGGGTCCTATAAATGACCTTTTTGATATCAGGAGGTTGAAATCTCTATCCTTAGACCACATTATTATTTCCACGTGTCCCATGAACTGCCATTAGGTTCGAGGATGCCTGCAGCGACAACTAATAAATTCACCTCCAATCACCTTTCCCCTAACTTAAGTCATTCAGCTTCTCTATCCTTAAATACCTCCAGATCCTGTCCACAGGGAGGCAGTCTTGGGACTTGGGATACCTCCCTGTATCCTTAGTTGCCTTGCAAATGAACTCTTTTGCAAAACTTGTCTCAGTGATTGGCATACTGTGGGGCAAGACAAAACAGGCCTGGTTGGGTAATATGGAAGAGACTCTGGGTTGGATGCCCAACACCTAAAAAATTAAATTTATATAGAACATTTAATATAAAATGTAAGTAGGAAATCCAAGTGCAAAATAATTTTCAAAAGCAGTGTTTCAAGATTATAGCCATTAGAGGTTTTCTGATTAAGTCCAAGCAAACCTAACTTTGTATTTTATCTCTTTTTAAATTTTTATTCAGCTTTTTGTCTCATTAAAACAACAGAGCTAAATATTGAGGCTGTTATTTTAAAATAACATTACTTTTTCTTTTGCGTAGTGAGTTTATAACACCAAAATCTTTCTATTTCTGCCCAAATGGAATTTGCAATATCAAGTCTAGAGGCAGCTAATGAAAGCAGAGGGACATTATAAGCCTTAAAAGGAATTAGAGGGTTAATTCATAATAACTGAAGTTGACTAGTCATTTGAAGTTCAGAAAAACCCTTCACAACCCTATCTCATTTCATCTTCACTCATAGCTCAGGCAGAGCAGGATTGATTAATCCCCAGTTTATATATAATGAGATCAAGACCCAGAAAACTTAATAACATATCTCCAAATCCTACCACTGTCAATGATGGGTCAGATCTAGAATCTTGTTTTTATGCGAGGCTTTCTTGCCACTTTATGTGGATATTCTAAATATTCTACATATTCAATATTCTGCACTTACCCTCTAACATGTAATCATTTCTTCTTTCAAACCTTATTGGTCTCACAGAATACACTAAGAATAGTGGATCCAGACTTTTGGATATTATTATTTATGGTACAGTTTTTACCCTTACCTTTCTTGGTTCTGATGTGTATAGATTAATTTGCATGATTCCTATAAATTTCCATTGTTTCAAGGAAGTGGATTACATTGTGTTCCCCTTAGCCCATAGTAGGTGCTTAGAAAGCTCTTATGAATTGATCAGCTTCTAAGGAGAATTTTATAGATTGTGTTAGCAATGGAATAATAATAGTATCTCTGGGAAATTATTTTACATTATCTCTCCTAGCAGTGGCTGACAAATTCCTTCTGATGAAAGACAGATAAGGTGCAGTGAATAGATACTTTCACAGGGGCATTGCGGGCGGTGAGTGTAACCCAGACAGTCTAAATTAGCCTCTAGTGTGCTGACAGCCTGTTAGCATAGCATATGAATGCCCTTTTCAGGATTTAAAAACATTTGGACGTCTAAAATAACATTAAGTCTAGTTATCTGTGATGTATGAAATTATAATATATCATGAATGAGCAGTTCAATTGAACATTGAGGTACTTAGAAGATCAAATTCAATAAGCTAATAAGTCTAAGTTGTTTCTCTCTACCCATAGAATCTAAGTAAAATAACTGATGTTTTAAAAATAACTTTTTAAAACTATTAATTTAAAAATGCTACAAATTATAGGCTTTCTGCTACATTTCAGATCCCATTGTGGCATCGGGAAAAATTATGAATTCACTTTAAAATGTAAAAAAAAAAAAAAAGAAACAAAAAGCCAAAACCAAACAAACAAAAAAAGGGAAAAAGCATTTCACAGAGCAATACATTGTAAGGTGGGCTAGCTCTGAGGACACTTGTTTATTTATGATGTCCTTCATTAAAACTCTGTGACTATGTTAAGGGGACACCTGTAAACCAGTTATGATTTATAGGTTTTTAGGAATGCGTTCTACTCTCTGCCATTACTCTCTAAACCAAGTGTTTGAGACATTCCCAAATACCCAGGTGACAATAAGGAGCTAAGCCAGAAAACTGTCTTAACATAAATATAATGCAAACGACATACGTGCTTTAAAATTTTCCAATCACCACATTAAAAAAAGTAAAAGAAACACGTGAAATTGTTTTAATGACATTTTAACTAAATAATCCAAAATATTGCTAACACAACATGCATTCAGCATAAACATTTATTTATATTTTATATTATTCTTCTTGCATCAAGTGTGTGAAATCCAGTGTACAATGTATATATCTCTATATATCTATCTATATACCTATATGTATACACATGTGTGTGCGCACGTGCACACACACACACGCACACATATATTTAGCAATTTCAATTTGAGTGCTAAATGTTTGCTGAATGGGCCTGACTAGAAATTGGTTTTCATGAATTTTGTAATTTGAAAAGTAGATCCCCCTACCTATTTAGAAATGTCTCAATAACTGAATCCAGTATCAAGTTTAAATTTAATAAAAATTAGATAAAATTAATAAGTCATACTTGTTGTGTTTGAATTCCTCAATGACCCAGTGTAGGTAGTTAGCTAGGGCTACAAAATTAGGGCACACAGATCTAAACAAAATTAACTGTCAAAAAAATTTCAACTATAGCATTAGTTAAAATATCAGGGAATGAGAAGAAAGACATTCTACAGGAAGAAAAGTAGTTGAAATGGCCACTGTGGAGAAGGCTGCCTTTGTTAAGTATGATTATATTAAAAGTAATTCCAAGATTATTCTTTCATTTTGCAGCTTTTAGAACAACTTTGCCATCTATTAATTCATTGTCTACAAGAGAACATAGGACACAGCTTTAGGACTAGAAAGGAACTTCTTCTCAACAAGTAGTTTGCTCTAGAGCTGGGACTCCAGTACATTAACTACTAGCCACATGTATCTATTGGACAAGGGAAATATGGCCAGTCCAAATTCAGAAGTGGTGTCCGTGCAAGATGCATATGAAATTTCAAAGACTTAGCACACAGTAAAAATAATTCATTAATAATATTTTAATAATGGATGCATTTTAAAATGATGATATTTTCAATATGTTGGTCTATAGAGTTATGTAACTAAAATTAATTTTACTTCTTTGTTTAAATGCAGCTACTAGAAAATTTAAAATTACCCATGTGGTCATTTTATATTTCTATCAGTGCTATAAAGGTAGCTTGCATGTGCTTCTGTCTCAGAGTTGACACCTGAGGCTGCAATGTCTGTATGTGTGAATTTATTTATGTTTTTATTTTTATTTTTTATTTTTTTGGCACCAGAGATTGACCCAGGGGTGCTTAACTACAGAGCCACATTCCCAGCCTTTTTCTTTTTCTTTTTTTTTTTTTTTTTGAGATAGGGTCTTCCTAAGTGGCATAGGGGTTCACTAAATTGCTTAGGCTGGCTTTGAATTTGCTATCCTCTTGCCTCAGTTGCCTGAGCTGAGGGGATTACAGGCATGTGCCACCACAACCGGTGGACATGTGATTTTTGATATTTACAGAACTCTTCTTCACCAATGTGCTTCCAAACAAAGGCTGCACGTTCCTGGCCACAGTAGGGACTTATGACCTGGTTTCCCGTTGCTGGCTTTTGCAAGCCAACTTAGGGTATACTCCAGGGCCTCCATGAAAAAGAAGGTTTATTTGTACTCATTTGCAGCTAATTGCTGTTTTGTTCTGTTAACCTTCTCTTGCTCACTTATATTTGGCAGCTTGATTTGTGCTTTTCATTCTTCAGGAGTTGCCAAAGTAGCAAACTGCAACCACCCATTGTGGGTGACTCCAGGCAATTATGGCATGCAGTTTTACATTTTATCACAGTAAGACAAAGGCACTGAAAAAAAAAAGCACTATATGAATGATTGTATGAATAAAATAATCACTGGGTTGTACAAAAGAGTATGTAATTCAAAGGAATATGCAGTTCTAAGTGGTTCTTCATTTTCTTAATAGGCAAGCAGTCCGTAGAAGGAAAGCAGTGGTTTTATTTAAGCTTCTGTCTTTACATTGTCTGTCTGGTTATCATAGACATAGTGTGGTCCTAAGGTGGTTAGACAAGCTGAAAGGATGTTGAATTACTCATGCTTCTGGCTTGCTCCACCCTTGTTGGGCAGGGAGGAGGGTAAAAATAGCATCACAGTGATGTACCAAGAAATGCTAAATGATTGTGAAACTGAATTGCATATATTGTCAGCATGTATATTGATGGGGCATCTAGAAATTTCGGTGTGGAGAACTTACATAGTGGTATTATTGCATCAAGTCTTTTGGGATTTTTCTCTGCATAAATGAGTCAATCATATTTGGTCAAAGCACTCAGTTTTAGCTCATGATGCTGTCACCAATTCCTCAAAGTGACACAGAAGGTATATCGCTCATTCTGCTGAGGTGCTGACACTGTGTTGAAGGCTAATGGACCTTCCTCAAGTTTCCCCGTATTATCAGGGACACAGAAAAGTTGCTTCTGTACCACAAACTCTGTGCTTGGCTCTTGAAGGAATTTTGCCTGTAGCTCCGGGACGCTAATGCAACACACTCTTGCATGGCCCAGATAGTGAGGAGCAGATTTCTACTCTGCCTTGTAACACTGTGGTAATATGCCTCTAAGGATCCCACAAAGGCAGCCCTTAGAATATGAAATAGTCAAACCTCATTAAAAATACACCATTTAATAACACAATTTACAAGCACTGCTTTTCAACAGGAAACATAAAAGGACAAAGCTATACAGAATGATTGCCTGCTGGAGGTCTATCAACTCCAGTACTTTCTTTGAAAGGGTTGATAAGGTTGCCTGAATGTCTGAAACAGAAAATAGCTGCTAGAACTCACCTTTTCAAAGGTTAAACTTGCTGAAGACAAGATGTTGATGGGCAGTTTAGGTAAACTCTGACTTTAGCACCCCATGTGGGTATTTGTGTGTGTTTCAAATGCCTAGAACAATACATTCTCTACTTTTAAGAAATAGTTGTTTTAATTAATAGTTGTTTTTATAATTACTAATTTACTGATCCAGGTAAATTTTGGAAAGAGTCAAGCTGAGATATTAATTACAGAAGATCTGCTTTTTTCTCTCAGAATTATTGACCTAAAATTTCAATTAAATAAAAGAGGCATATCCTTAGAAACAGAATATTCAAAGGCAATGGAGTTTTGATATATTTTTCTTAATAAAAATGTCACAAGTGTTAGTAGAGATTGACAGGAAAAGAAGGGGGTTATCCCTAATATTTGTCAATTAATTTATGGCTTGACTTATATAGAACTGACATCATTAAATAGTCTGCTATTCCTTCTTTGGCATTTTTTGCTAATATTTATCATCTGTCTTTCATTAGACTGGCACTCCTTTTTGAAAAAGAACTTTTACATTTGTTGATAGCCTACTGTGTGCATGCCTGACACATGGCATTTATACACATACCTGCTTGATCCTTATGACAATCAGTTCAAAAGAGAACCCATACATGGGGAAGCCAAGGGTGAGTAAAGCAGTTTCAGTAAGGCCACATGACTTCATGTGACTTGCACAGAATAAGGCAGTCTGATCTGACCCTAGAGCTTGGGGTGGTCTACAAAGCTAACTTCTACTGTGAAAGCAGTCTTACAGCAACACAGGGACATTTTAGGACTATTTTACTCCTTGTTGCTGGTGGGTGAAATTTAGGAATTCTGCCTACTGAATCTCCAGGCAATTGTTTTCTGGTAATGGAAAATAATATCAAACCTCTTCTAATGATAGACAAAGTACCTTTGTCTCAATCATCCTTTCCAGAATCCACAAGATCAAGAATTACAGACATGATTCTAAGACTGATTTAAGTTTTTATTGACCTTACTTCTATAACTAAGCTTAACTCTCACTTTCTTTCATATATATGAAAGAGACTGAGATATATATATATATATATATTTATATATCAGTTTTACCTGAATTACTACCTGTTCTTGTCTGGAATGGAAAATCACAATATATTTCATTGTTTTTCTAAAATGCAATCTAATCACATTATCAACTTTCTTCAAAATTCTTTAATGTTTCCCAGTTATCTCTGGTTTTAAAATCACTTGATTTTTATTTGTATTCAAAATCCTTTTTATAATATGGCCCAGGTCCACTTTTTGAATTGATTCTAACATCTTTCCAATCTGCTCTGATCATATAGAATTTTGATTTGGGGCTTTAATCTAATTGTTGAGCTTCATTGTTATTTCTTGGCTTTTTATTTGCATCTTTAATCTTCATTCAACTTAAGAAAATTGTAACCCTCTCTCCCCCATCCACCTTTCCCATTTCTTCTTGCTCTGTTGTTCCCCCAACAGCATCTGTGAACTTCTAACCTATGGACAATTTACTTATTTTGCTGTTATTTATTGTCAGTTCTAACTTACTAGAATTCAGACTCCACCAGAATAGAACTTCAATCTGTTTTGCTTCTCAATGGGGTTATAATGGCAAATGACCATAGTACTTTCTAAAACATAGTATCTGTTCAATAAATATCGGTGGAGAAATGAGTAAAACCCTTGATGACATCGTTCTGTCTTGTTTCCAAAGCACCCTCATCTTTTGCCTGCTTACCCATTTTTAAGTAGAAACAAATCTCACCTATCCTTAAACTTGTACATATAAAATTGCTTCTTTTTGAGAGAGGCTTCATTTCTCAGGTGGGACATTAATCGATTCTCCTTCTATGCTTCCACAGCACTTAATCCAGCCTCACTCAGAATATGGTTTGCAGTCTCTGTTATCAAACTGAGATCAATATAACTGTTCATCTGTCCAAACTTGCACAAAGTAGGACTTTAGAAACATATTCAGTAAATAGATTGTTTAGAGCTTTAAGATGGGAGAGAAATTGAGGAAATAAGAAATGAGTTTATTAGATGGAATCACGATAAGGCTACTATTGTAGATAAAACCAAGCACGGTGGGAGACAATGTATAATTTCCTAAATGTCTATCAACTCTTCATGCAAAAAGGAGTAGGAAAGAGTGAACTGGCTGTGTTAAGCCAACAACAGCAACTTTAAAAAAAATGGTTTGCTGTTGTTGTAGATGGACACAATATTTTTTACTTCATTTATTTTAATGTGGTGCTGCTGAGGATTGAACCCAGTGCTTCACACATGCCACACAAGCGCTCTGCCACTGAACTACAACCGCAATCCCCCAAACAGGGACTTTGGACACTCATTCGTTATCATTTGGCTGACATTATTACTTTTGTAAATTCATAAATGGACAAATACCATCTATGAAAACAAAAATAAGAGAACATTAAAATAGTCCTTGATGTTTTTGCAAGTCACTTTGTCTAACACAGCTCAGTTTAAGAGATCTAACAAAAATCACAGCAGTGGAATTGCTTTGGGCCACCGGTGAATTCTGTGTGCTCGGAGACACTACACAGTATGTCAAATGTTAATTAGACAATGAAATAAACCAGAGTTGGCATTAGAAAATAGGCAAGCATTGATTTTCTTTTCACTTTTTATTTATTAAAATGCTATAAAGGAAACAGATAAACTATCTTGGCTCAATATTTATGACCAATTTCCTTCTTTTAAATGGGAAGTGCCTTTAAACATGGATCGAAAGCCTGTCTGTTTTCAGTAACACTTCAGTTAGGTAGCTTTTCTCCAGCTAAAATAGGCTCCTCACCACAATGCTGTTTGGTACCATTTTCCCATAGGTTAAATCTTGACAGAAACAGTGTCATTAAAAAAAAAAACAAAGAAATTTAAAAGTTGAGGGAAATCCATACTGCTTATGAAAATATGGTGAACTTGCTTTACATAAAGACAGACCTGTCATAGAACTTCAACATCTGTGGAACCTACAGTTATAATAAGAAAGACATAAAAACACTTAAGATATTGTTTTTGTCTTTTGGCAAAATCAAATGGGATTGTGATTAGAACTGGAAAAGACCAAGGCCTTTGGACACTCTCAAGATAAGGCAGATGCAACATCATGTTCATTCAGAGCCAAGTCACTGCATCTGCAGACATCATATGAATTCACCATTCAATATCTGTGTGAGTAAGTTACTTAACCTCTCTGTGCCTCCTTCATTCATTTAAGAAATAGTGATGTGGGGCTGGGGTTGTGGCTCAGAGGAAGAGTGCTCACCTAACATGTGTGAGGCACAGGGTTCGATCCTCAGCACCACATAAAAATTATAAAATAAAGGTATTATGTCTACCTACAATTTAAAAAATGTTAAAAAAGAAAGAATAAATTAAAATAATAGTGATAATTTATTATGTACTTTAAAGTATTGTTATGTAGATTACATAAGTTAGTATGTGGTATGAAGCACTAGGAATCCAAGAAATGTATGTGTGTGTTCAATGAATAGCCCTTCACAAAAGGAATCGGGCTCAAAACCTCACAGCATATAGCATAGAGAATGTTGAGAAGCCATAAATCAGACGAGTATTTAATTCAAAATTTCAACCAGTAAACATCTGTTCTCTCCCAAGTCATAACATTAAAATGCAATAATCCTTACTAACCTTTGGCAATTTATTTATAAAGACCATGTTCTGCATTTTGGTAAAGGTTTTCAAGTCATAAGTCTTTCTAGTTTCTAGATTATAATTGCAACTAGCACAAGATCCAGGACAATTACACTGTTTTCTATCAATTGCCTCTTCAATGCAATGCCTCCTGAAACCATTTGCTAAAACTTGTAACAATCCTATCACATAATTGTGTAAAACCCAAGACACCCATGTCTGTTGTTTAATGCTAATTTCTTTGAGCTTCCTAAGAGGAATTGCTATTGACTACTTTCATTAGGAAACTATTGACCCTTCTCCAGTGGAGCATCCTGAGAAGAAATTCTCTAAATATGCCCATATTTCATCTTTTGAATATCAAGGTGCAATAGGCATGCTGAAGGATATGGCTTATTTAATCCAAAATTAAAATTTTATAGGCTACATTACCTAAAGTAAATTGCTTAATACATTTAGAAGAACAGCTGCTTTCTAAGTGTTTGGCATCTATGTATTTGAAGCCTAAATTAGGTGAACCCACGAGCAGACATAATGGTCTCCATGATATTTCAGCTGTTGTATCTGGTGTCCACCCCTCCATCCTGCACACAGGAAAGCAATTTTCAAAGAGGAAAGAGTTGTTTTGCTGGATACAACTAATTCCAAAGAGATTTCTTAATTCTTCCTCTTGCTTTATTTATTCCACGAAATTGAGAAAGTCAAAATATTTTATAAGAATTAAGTCTGAATTTTTAGTTTCTTTAGCCTGGTTTGGCTAATATTACAATTTTATTAAAGATCTGTATTCCACATTGAAAATTAGATCAGAGGCATCTTACAATAGAAATGGATATAAAATATAGAACATAAAATAAAGCCCCAGCTAATGTGTGCTTGGTGGTTTGTGAACACAGGAGGGATTTTCTGGTTCTGCTTCTAAACAAAGGATACAGAAATCATCCTAGAGTGCTGGGGGGGTGCAGCTATAACACAAGAATACAATCTAAATTTCTGAAGTTGGGTGTAAGCGGTGAAACCAAACCCCTGACTCTGCTCAGAAAGAATCCTCAGGAAGCTAACCATATCACATGGGAGAAAACTGAGGAGTAAATTCTGCCAGCGTGCCTTGAAGTTAGGTGTAAGAACTGACCAGTTCTGCAAGACCAAATATACCCCCAAATCAATTATGTTCTAGGGAGTCCTCTGCTACCTGCAGAGTCAAAATCACCATGAGCTCTTGTCTTGGACTACCATAAATGCCTCCTCCTAAGCCTCCCTGCTTCAACATAAAACTCCTAAACATAACTATCTCCCCAAAACCAGAGCCATGCTTTATACACATAAATATACATATACCAAGCTTTCCCCCTCCTGGCTTCATCTTACCATGACCCAGACTGCCTAGATCTATATGAGCTGTCACTACCTTCAAATCCCATTTCTTACCATTTCTTCCTGACCTACTCTGTTCAGGCCATTTGCATGTTCTTGGTATTCTTATACCTGCCAAAGGATCTTCTTATGAGTCTTGATACCCTCCTTCTAGCTATTTGCTGTCTCCACTCATCCAGGAACCCTCTCTACCTTCACTTGTCCAAAGACTCCTCTCTGACCACCCCCTGCTTCCTCCTTCCTAACTGCTTTATGCTTCTTTATGGTCTTTATCTCTGCCAGACATTATGGCCTATATTGATTTATTAATATGATTTTTTCTGATTCCTCTCAAATATTCTAAAAGTGTGTTCTGCAGCTATACCTCAGCACCAGCACAATGACTGGTATAAAGTAGGCACACAATAAATAGTTCCTGATAAGTGAATAATCCTCTAATTTATAGAACATGAGTAGTTGGCTGCTTGAATATTGAATAGAGAATGAAAGACAGTGATTCTTTTTATAAATCTAGGAAAGGGTGGCATGCTTACATGAACTCCCCTTTGTTAAACTGTTCGGCTTCAAGATAAGGAGGTAAGAGTAAACACATTGCTTCATCTTAATTGGTAAGGAATTCTTAACAGAAAGAAGTGTTTGGATGACGATCTCTAATTGAATTACTAGAGATGAGACCTGATTTCCAGTTGGTTTCCAACCGGTATTCTTTCTTTGAATCTGAAGGATGGATCTGAAAGAGCCCTTCAAGTATTTTATAAGCAGATCTATAACCCAAGACTAAACTAAGGAATTGTGCACTCTGACATTAAGAAAACAAGAAAGCCATGTCAAAACTGCAGCCCTCAAGGACTAATTTCAAATGGATTAGGAAAATAATTCAAGAAAGCAAAGGAAATTAATATTTCAACCCAGACATCTCCCCAATCATTTGCAGGGCTCAGGACAAGATTGTACACGGAAACCTGTATACCATCTGCCTAAATATTTCAAAAATATAAATCAAGCTAACAAACTACTAAATAAAATATATTTGTTATCCTCCAATTTTGACAAATATACCTTCCAGGGATTTACTGTAAGGCTGTGTTCTAAATTATCATCCCTTAAGTGCTTTGGGTTCCATTAGGTCATAGGAAGAACTAATATATTCTGCTTCTACCCCCAGATCCCTTCAATGCCATGAGCAGCCCTGCACATACCTATCAGTCATAGATGATCATCCCAGTTCAACACACAAGCTCTGACCCACACTCCTTGCAAACAATTTTCTTGGCCACTCCTCAGACCTAGGGATTTATTTATACACTGGACAGCAATATTTATCTTTGGGAGGACAGACATCAGGAAATGGCTCATGGAGGACCTGAAAGCAAGTCAGAATCAATTGAGCATAGAATTCTAGGTTCTTGGTTACACACAACATAATCCAAAACAGGAAGCAGGTGAGGAGAGACATAGTTGGGAGAAGACCAGGATGGGGACAGTCTAGAGTAGGAGGTCCAGCAGAGCAGACCCTATAACCCTAGTCTGGTGCAGTTAGTCTCCTTCACAAGAGGAGACAAAGGAAGTAGAAAAATATTGGAAATTTCCTATAGTACATACGTAAAGAAAGCATAGACCTTAAGAAAAACCTTATTACTAATTTTTCGTAAGTTTAAAATATCATGGTTGCTCAATGAGAATAACATAATAGGCTGAATTGAATACTGAATATTTATTTAGGTAACCATGTTAAGCATTCAGTAGTTGAATCGATGCAGAAAACAACAGGGAAGCACAGGCTGAGCATGGGAAGTGGGTATTTTGTCATATTCATCTTTCTTTCATCCCCCTTGACCAGAGGCCTGCATGTACCAGATGCTCAATAAACATTTGAGGAAGAGGAATAATAATTTTAAAAAAACTAAATTAAGAAATGATTGGAGAAAAAGAGGATAAGTAATAGTTCTGAGTCACCATAAAAATGCATTAAATTGCTTATGAAAAGCATAATTGCAGAAAGTATTTTAAGACTTAGGTAAAATTAACAACTAAGAATATCAAAGTACATTCTCTAAAGATTCTTTAATTTCATAGAAAAGTATACTTTCTATACTTTCAAACATGGTGAAAATATAACAATGGATCATTTTAAAAGAAATCATTTTCAAGAAATATGCCAATGTTTCTTCTACAACAAAGAAGAAACAAAAGTGGGAATGCAAAGATGATTGTGATAAAGGAAAAGCTAATAAAAATGGTAATCTGAAAAACCAAACATCATATAATTAATTTAAGGCAATAATGTTTTTGATCACATTTAACACTCCTGCTTAATAAAACCACTGAAAACAAGATTAGAAGGAGAATTTTCTAAGAGCAAAGTATCTATCTTAAAATGAAAAACAATATTCTCCATGACAAGATTCTTGAGAAAGTTTCTTTAAAATGCAGGAATAAAAGAAGCATGCTCAGTGTTTAATATTATTGTGAAAACTATTTCTCATTTTTTCCCTCAAATTTCTCAAATGATTTCTTGATTTTTTTATTAGTTGCTCAAGACAATACAATGATCTTGACATATCATAAATTTGATTCAAATAGGGTATGAATTCTCATTTTTCCACGTGTACAGATTGCAGGATCACATTGGTTATACATCCATGTGTGTAACCAATTTTTATTGTTTTGTGAGGCTGGGAATCAAACTCAAGTCCTTGTGCAATTCTAGTGAGCCATATCTCCAGTCCCCCCAAATGTTTTTTGTTATTAATATTTTTTGGCAGTATGGAAATCAAACCCAGGGTTTCATGTGTGCTAGACAAGCACTGTACCACTGAGCTGTATCCTCAGTGTCCCCAAAATACTTCTAAAGACAGGAAATAAACTGTAGGTGAACATCTATAGAATAGATGTGTGATTTTTTGAAACATTTTTTAAATTTCATTGTTGAGATACTATAACTACAGAGAGATATATACATATATCTGACATAAAAATGTTTGTAGATAAATTTGAGTGCATACATATATACCTATATATGTGTATACATGTGTATGCATACATACATACAAATCTCTATTTGTTTTTAGTGAAATATGTTTATTATACATTGTATACTTCTGCATTATAACGTGATCTATAGTTTCTATTCTGAAAAGCAAGTTATGTAATATCAGAAACTAAAAAAGGGAATCCTTTTAAATATTAAAAATGCTTTCAAATTCTATGTGAAGTAGTAGAAATATAAGTGCTGTGCTGGTATATCAATATTTATGTTGGTTTATAACAGGATCAGCTTGAGAACCAGCAATCAACTCAGATCTTAAGGAGTTTCTTTTCTTTTCTATGGAAAAAAAAAAGACTTTTTTCTTCCAATTTATAACAGAACTTTTTGAAACGCTCAAATGCTTCTGCAAAATATTTTGTTATGATAAAGACTTATGAGTATATCATTTTGATTAAAAATATAGACTTTGACATGAGGTGGAGCTTACCTTGAAATAAGAATAGACTGCATTATAGATCCCTTTCTTGATTAAATGTTTTCAAATTACTTTTAAAATAAAGTATCAATATTATCTGTAGTGTAGTCTACACCCATCCTGTACTTTGTTCCTAAAAGTTCAAATGTGACCATTTAAAAACGTTAAGTAATTTTCTTCATATAAATTCTTATAAATTGCATGAGGACAGTATAATCCATGAGTTTTCTCCTGTGCCCCTCCACAGTGGTCTACCTTTTCTGTTTGTTTGTTTGTTTGTTTTTAGGCCAGTGAAATGCTAATAATCTACATCTATAGGCCTCAATTCTGCAGATTTCCTGAAAATTTGACACAACTGGGGTAAGTAAATCACTATTCAATAACATTCACGAAATGTAATCAGTGGTGTGATTATGTTTTGGGATGTAAGAGCACTGAAGGAAAAGAAATCCAAATAATGACAAAAAAAGCAGGTAACTTGGCTTATTTGGTAGGGGAGGTTGTGTTTGATATTATTTTAAATTCATACTTTTCAATTTTCCATTTTATAATGAACTACAGCCAATTACTTCCATTCAACACTGATAAAAAGAGCTGTCCAACTGTTCAACATTTGCTTTAGTAATTGAATGATCAATTATTCAAATAAATGATTCTCCTTATCAAGCTCCAGGAAAACCTAGGTGATTGTTTCAGCTCCAGTCTAACACAGAGCAACAAAGGGACCAAATCCAGATAGAATTCTGAAATGTTAACAGAAATCCCTCTAATTGGGTGAAGATTTATGGCAACTGAAAAGGCTTTGGCATCTCCATGCATTCTGATCTTTTTCTGAGGCTGCTAATCTCACCTTCTCATAGTCTATTTTACTGATTAATTCATTGGCTAGTATCACTGTATTCCTTAAGAACATGCACTTTGTTAGGTAATGGGTTTTAATGATTAGTCTAAATGCACTCGCTCCTTGCTAGCAAAGAAAGACCTCTCCCTAAGTTATCTTAGCCCCAAGAGGACTTTGCAGGGAGTGGGGTCGGGTGGTGGCAGGGGAATTCTCAGCTGACAGATGGCAGATGTGTTCTGTATTCACGCCCTACATTTAGATGGATTAATAGTAGCTGAAGGTCATTCTGTGGATTTGCTCTTTTAAAGACAAAATAACTTTTAAAAGAGTCAGACTGCATGTATAAGCAGATACTATCCATAGTGTTCATATTATTCAGGGATGCCTTCTCAGTAAGTGCCTTGCTCTGAATAGACCCACAGGCCTCCAAGCAAGAGGAGCTCCCACCAACAGGAACAGGTTCCCTCCCTGCCTCATCTTCTAATGATTATTTTCACACCCAGAATCTGAATAGAAGTACTTTGAATGACTTCCTTTCATGCCTTACCTTAGACAGAAGCCTGTATTCTTTTTTTTTCCTCATTACTTTTGCCAATGTCTAAAAGCCCCCTGTTAAATAGAAACCTAGGGTTCAGCAGTTTATGTAAAGATTGGTCCAATTTTCATTGGTAGGTCATGCTCTTTCCCCCAAAATAAGTTGATGGGAATGGGAATTATAGGTTTAACAAACCAGCTGAGTTTGCACTTGAAATCGCCAACGTCAAAAGTTTACATTAAATGCATAATGCAACCGACTTTCAAAATAAGGACTACAAATCAGATTCTCAGATAAGTTTTAATCTGTTAATGGGAAGTACATTTACTAAACTGGACAGAATATTATCTCAAATCAGGCTAGATTAAAGTACTTATGAAAGTCTGTGTAATTGTAGCTATTTTTATGATATACTAAGGCTATTATGACTGATGGATTTCAGAAGCACAAATAAACAAGTAAAGCCAAACTTTTGGAATTTTCAAACAAGCATGGCGTATGGAAATTCTAATTACTAAGACCTTCCATAAAGCTTACAATAGACCACTGGAATAGAAGCATTATAAGAAGTGGGTACTTTGTCCCAGTTCCTGGTGCATCATATGTCCCTAATAGATATTTATTTAATGAATGAATGAATAACTCCAGGTAGTTATAACTATTTCAAGCTTCACTTAAGTGTTCTTTCCTTATAAATATGAGAAAAAAGCAAGCATGTGATTTTAAAATTTTGATAAAATTAGATTAAAAATTAAAAGTTAAAATTTGGCAATAGTTGCTTCCTAATGATATAATAAAAATGATTTAGGGTTATTTTAAGGTTGCTTAGAAGTAGTTGGATTACTGATTTTGAGATATGTGATGGGAGAAATCACTAAGTTTTCTTCAGAAAGCTTAGAAACTTCAGCTAATGTGTAACTAGTATTTTGTTTTAGGACCTCATGGGATTGGCCACATGGTTATTCTGGTTTGAGAATGATGCAATTATTACTTGTTTTGAAAGTAGGAACTAAATGCTCAAATGGAGACCATTTATTAGTTCTGATACATATAATTTAAAGACTATTGGTGAAGGAGAGGAAGGATAACTGGGGCAAGTACAGAGACAATAAAGAAATAGTATGATCAATAATAAATAGGATACTAAGAAATACCCCAGAGACTCCATGCCTCCAAGTTCACTTAGGTCTTAACGTACTTTACATTTCAAATCATATCTCACAAAACAAGTGATAGGATTACACTGCTAAATCCATAAGCATTGATTTTTGTCTCAGTCACAGATGCGTGTTGTGCACTATTGGAAAATTTGCTAAAATAGGTTTATACCACACAGTGACTACCGTGCAGCCAACACTATTCCTATACACTTGCTGAAGTCTTTAACAAGCAATTATCCAAGCTTTAGAAAACAGCAACAACATTAAATTATGCAAAAACCTCTCTGAACACGCTCATGAATCTTTCCCACTTCTACCATTCTTCATTGCTGCAGAGCTTGTCCAATTCCCCAAGCGGAGTATCCCGCTCTCTAAAAATCACAGCACACATGTGTGAGCTTTCAGAGTGTTTTTAGGAAATCTCCCCAGGGGACTCTGGAGAGCTTGCCTTCCGGTCAGAGAAAGAAGAAGCGCTCAAATGGGCTATTATTTTCACTGATAGGTTGACCCCATTCCTTGTGGAATTTTGGGTTTAGTTTCACATGATTTAGTTTCACAGGCTGTGACTGGTGCTCAGCAGCCATCAGAGTAACAACAAGGCCTTGGCACTTCTGAGGCACCCTGAGGAATCGCAGAGAGCACTGGCCCCAAGATAGTGCGATAGCAAGATGGCAGGGCCCACTTGCCTCTTGGTTCTGTGACTCCTAGAACGGGTTGTGAGATTGGGCTTGTAGATGGGATCAGAACAACAAAAGGTCACTGAAAGACATGTGGCTGGAGCACATAAGATGACACCATTATTATAGCATTTGTTTCATTTATCACTTTGCTCCCTCTCCACTAGAAGCTTTCTGAAGCATCTTCTTTAAAGTTTCTGCTTTGAAAATTCCCTTTATACTCCCTTTATTTTCATGTCCTCTATGTTGACTTGACTTCTTTGTTCACTTTGATGGGAATCAATCATAGTTTGTCCCATTTTTCTCATGCTCTAATTTTTGTTTTAGCTAGGTTCTCATCATGTACTTCAAACGAATTTACAATTTTTGTTAGTTTAATGCTTAAAATAATATAGAAAATTTAAATGTACTTAAAAAACGAAAGTCATCAATTGGTATCTTATGTTTCCTTAATGTGGTAAAATTTAGAGTATAAGTAATATAAAGAAACCTCAGGATCATTAAGACAATTTTTTCTTATGTCTAATAAACTTCATATTTTTAAGTGACTATTAAAAAAATCTTCTTAAAAACACTGCCCCTCTCCCAAATCCCTATAAACTAAATCTTGGATTTTCTGTAATGCTATTTTCTTATCTTTCTCTGTGTGACAACTGCATTTTGTGAACATTCTAGAGTAAAATCACACTGTTTAGTCAGAATTCATTAAATGATCTCTAATTTCTATGACTAAACATTTAGCTTCATATTTTACATGTAGATAGTAACACTGAGCCCCCTTCAATTAGCTTCATTAAAGAAAGCCTCTCTTTTAAGGACCGCAGGAGAAGTGCAAATGGGAAGTTTGTATTTTGTTTGATTTTAAAATTCAGTTTAAAAGTTCAATTGTGATAAATGTTTGTTAAGTGTATAATTTAAAGAATTTTACTCAGCTCCTAGGAAAAATAGGAGTTAATTTCTTTTAAAATTCAAATACCTAACTTAATCATTGTTTATAAGATATTCTTCATGAGCTTTCATATTGGAGTCATGTGTAAAATATTTTACTACACTATTACCAAACAATAAGAAACAACTTGAATTTCTTACAGGTGCAGAATGAGATGGATGCTTTGCTTCTAAGTGTGAACACTCATCGTTACTGAACATCCATAGTGCATCTAAGAGAGCCATTTTGAAAAACTACATCATGGAGCTGGATGTGTTGATTGTAGATTTCTGTGAAATTATTCATGAAGGTGCTAAATGGCTTGAAGTTCATGGCAGATCTACTGTGAAAGAAAAATGTGTGTATGTGGGGGGGCATGTCATGCTGCTAGGAAAAAAAACAAGTGGGAGGAGCAACTATTACTATTCTTATGTCTTCTTATTTTATTTTAAAAATAAATATGACATTTCTAACTTCTCCTCCAAGAAAAAACACCAAACCAACACCTCTACCAACACTTTAGCTTGAGAGACAGTAATCTTGAGTAGTATTAACTTTAATAAAAAAAAATTAAATTTTAAAGAATATGTCTAGGCTCAGATGCTAGAATACCACATTAAATTATATAGCTTAATTATGTGATAGATTTACTTTTTGAGTGTTTATTGCCAATGAGGGAAATCTGGAGATAATGCAGAAAGTATTTCCATCCATTCACCAACTATCCAAATAGTAACATAAATGTGTGTGTGTACATGCCCAAATCAAAAAAGCAAACCTGCTAAAACATTAAATCAGAACCACAGATCCTCCTGGCTATTGAGATATTAAGATAATTGGGCTCTCATGCTGGTATGGTATCAGTTTAAGAGTGATTGGCTATTGACTGCAATCCTGGAATGTGGGGAAAGTGTGTGTGTGTGTGTGTGTGTGTGTGTGTGTGTGTTGTGGGGGAAGCTGGCTGGTTATAGGTCTTAGTGGAAGAAAAGAGGAAAACCCCAAATCTAGGATTACTAAAGCATCCACCTTCAACCTCAGGAGCCCTAGACAAAGCTGAGGTGCATCTGTTCTCCAGCCCAGCAAGGCTGCAATTTTGCTGCAGAGTGTGTTCACATCAGTGTGGCCTATTCCCAGTCCAATGTGAGCACTTGACAAACAACATCCTTTCTACCAGGATCATTATCTCTGACTTTGCAAACATATCCAAGTTTCGTGGGATCTGAAGCTCAACAAATTTGAGAATCTTCATTAAGAATATCTAAAAAATCATGTTAAAATAAGCAGATCCATAAATTTAGACACCTTGAATGTTTTATTTAGAATGAAAAAAGAAGTAATAAGTGAAAAAGAAATTGACAAGTACCACAAAATTCAGAAAAGTAACAATTTTTCCTTAACTGCTTGGCATACTTCTACAATATTTTTTTTTTCTTATTACATTTGTTTTGTGCCCGCTCTTTGATGCCTTTCACTGTGACAAAGATTTCAAATTCAGTACATATTAATCTGTCTGGTCTCATTTTCCTGATAAGAACATTCTCTAATTTCAAGCTTGTAGCTCATTGTCATGGTGGCCTTTGAAACATTTTCTAATGCTGTTTCCTATTGTTTCTGACTCCTAAGTGCAGACATTTTCTCCACTTTTGATGGCATGCCAACACTGGTCTGTTCAGTGCACTGATTACAGCAAATTCATTTTCTCTGTCATACTGACGAGCAGATATGCCAATGAGTTTGGTTTCATGATGCCACTGGGTTCTCCCTATCACAGCTTCTCTGACCTTTCCTCCCAGAAAGTTGGGGAGTGGAGTGGAATGGAGTGGGAATCTTGAACCTGAAATATTGTTTTTTTGTTTAGGTACAAAATAGCAGGCAAAGAACCACTAGGGAGGCTACTCATCCTGGATTAAAAATCTTTTTTAAATGGTCTTTCCATATTGTCCATTGGCATAGCTGTGGGGCAAGTGAAATAACTCTGTGTACTCTTGTTAATAAAGAACACTAAAAATTCATATTGCTCTTCCAGTTTGAGACTTGGAAGTGTCTTCCTTGCTTTTTAATCCTTTAACACTTTCTAGCCATTCATATGACTTTTCTATATGAAAACAACCTATACATATTCTCCAAAGCTCTGGTTTTCTTTGAAGTCTTGAATATCATCTTGCATATTTTTATTACCCCTATGCCTTGCACAAGAGACAACTAGAACTACCTTGTGTCACTTTGCATAAATCAATCTGTTGGGACCAGATTACAGCTTAGCTTTTAATCATGATTATTAATAGATGAGCAAACTGGCACTCAAGAGGAACACAGAGTTATAAGTGACCTACCCCCCTCCTTTGGGTAAATTCATAGTCTAGAGTCCTCAGGTAGAGAAAGCTACAATTTGCCCGTATCCTCTTTTGGCAATGGGATAAATAGCCTTGCCATTTTTTGATTCTAAATTGATTTCCTATTTAGCCATTGCTTTATCAATGCTTGGCTGAATATAAAGCCAGAAGTGAGCAACTTCCTCAGGGTGTGCTGCTTTTGATGGGTTAGCTGTCAAACGCTCCATTGTCCAAATTACACTGCTACTGTAGATTTTCCTGCTAAGAAACAGTTTACGGCAGTATTGGGCTATCAGTCTTGTGGGCTGTGTTAGTTTTGGGGTATCTGAATCTGATTAACTTACTGCAGATACACAGCAGCTTCCACTGTTGCTTTCGCTAAATTTCCATTTATGACATTGTTAGCAAGATATGATAACAGAGGTTCTGTATAGGAAGCGCCCCTAGAATAAAGAGTATGCAGTGAAGCCAGAGCCTGATGCAATATCAAAGCCAATGATAAGCATGGACAGAATGAATGAAAAGAGGGAAAACGAAACTGAATTGTCAACACTTACATTTCTTCTTCTAACAAAGGGTATGCAAACATGCACACACCATACGCACCACACAAAAACACAGACACACACACACGTTTATATATGAATATATATACATATAAACAAATGAACACAGGAACACACACACATTCTATCTTTAGGCAGCTATTGTTTCCAAATTGATGTGAACATTTAGTTAGTTATAAAGGAGTAAACACTCCAAACAATATGTTTGTGGGTTTTGTTTATTATTGTTGTTAAATGCATAGAAATAGATAGAGGTTGAAAATAAATCTCTTCTATTGGTTAAATGTTTTCTTCTTTTTGCAAACTCTTCCCAAAATAGCCATTCTTAGGATTTCTATTTTGGTATGTTAAGACTCAATTATATACAATTCAATATAACAACTTAATGATGAATTTGTTTACCTTTTACTACCTAGTTATTGACATAAATACCTTACATCAGCATTCCAAGGAGCTTTCTGTGACAAGGAAAATAGCAGGCTGTTTACTCTTCATTCAGTATGAGGGAGTAGAATACTAGACTTAATTGAATCATCACATTTAAGATAGCACCAAGCATCAGTTCTAATACTGCATTAATGATAATACTGTTATCATGTTTGCTAACTTAATTGAAGCATGACAACTTAATTTTAACGTAAACTTCCCTATTTCTAACAAGTGGAGACAGGGCTTTTCTCATGACACTACACTGCACCCGTTACAGTAAGTGCACATGCGACCTCTACCTTCATTCCTAGTAAGACCTGCTGGTTTCTGCTTCACATCAGGTGGCTCAAGTTTGACTCTTTCATTTAAAAAAGGAGACTAGATTCTCTCAAAATGGTTCTTGACTTCAGTATACTAAACACTTGCAAATAGAATTAACTAATTTATTTCATAAAGAGCTATGCATTAAATTCACAGAAGAGTGTTCAAAACTGATTTAATCTAACAGAAAATGATAACTGGAACAGTATGTTCCAAATCCACATATTTTCTTTCTTTCTTTTTTTTTTTTTTTTTTTTT
>NW_026000057.1:26517972-26626278 GCF_001458135.2 Marmota marmota marmota
TTTTTTTTTTTTTTTTTTTTTTTTTTTTTTTTGGTACTGGGGATTGAATTTAGGGATGTCCTTCCACTGAGCTGTATTACCTGAACTTTTAATTTTGAGGCAGAGTGTCCCTAAGTTACTTAGGTTGACTTAAATCTTGTAATCTTCCTCCTTCAGTCTTACAAGTAGTTGGGATCGCAGTTGTGTACCATTGTTTCTTACTCCCATATATATACACACATATATACATGTAAATATATATGTGTGTGTATATATATCTCCCAAATATGTATATAATGTATATTTCAACAGGATACATATAAAAGCTTGCCAGTGGGCATCATTAAGGTGAGAACCAAACATCATGTCAGCATTAAGTCCATCTCTGCCTATATTCTTAACTGAACTTCAGGTGAGAACTATTTCTTGATTAACTATGATGTACTACTTTCTGTGTTTGGTCTTATGAATACAAAGTGCTTATGAATACTCTTTCCTTAACACATTAAGTCCCAAGTTTTAAATTCTGTGAATATTTCAACAAAATTGACATAGGTGCATTAAAATGTGTTGAAAATTATATTCTAGTGCTTATGTATCCTTCATATAAATATAAAATTTTTCATATATGTATGGTAATATAAGTATTTTTTAAATGTTCTAATCATTTACCTATTACTTTTCTTTAAAGACTAGAACTCTAAAATCAATATTTATTTCATTGTGACCAGAAGTGGTTTATTTGTTGCTCAATTCAAGGTTTTCATAGATGGCCCACATCTGGAATGATGGGACAAAATGGGTTCAAGTGCTCATAAAGGAGAGAAAGGGAGAGAGCGGGAGAGGGGTTGAAAAATGATCACAAATTCAGGAACAGGAGATAAAAGTACACGGAAAAATGAGAGTTCATACCCCATTTGAATCAAATGTATGATATGTCAAGATCATTGTATTGTCACGAGCAACTAATTAAAAAAAAGTATGAAGCAAGGGAACAGATTGGGCCTTCAGGGGATGAGATTGGAGGAGATAATGTCTTAGCAGAATCTTGAAAGATGACCCAGTTAAGTGGGTTGCCATGTTACAGGGTGGGGCTAAGCAGAGAAGGAGTGAAGGACCACAGGGAGTTTGGTGGAGCTGGAAAGCAGACTGCATATGCATGCATGTGGATAAAGGCTGGAAAACAGGTATAAGGGCCTGGTATGGTGAAATGAGAAGTGTGAATGGTGTCCTGGAGGCCATTAAGGACTTTTTCAAGTGAGAGACACACATCCAGATTTTAATTTTAAAATGATGACCCTGGTGACTGTGTAGAAGAGAAATTTGATGTGTGGATGTGGAAATGGGGATGAGTAAGCAGAAGAACATTTCACAGCCAGTGAGGGACTATGTGAGGCCTCTGCCAAAACAGTAGCTCTAAGGGATGTGATTCAGTGGTAGAGCACTTGCCTTGAATATGGGAGTCCCTGGGTTTGATCCTGCAAAAGAAATAATATATAAAATACTAACTTTGGAGAAGAAAATTTAAAAAGATATTTAAAAGTTGAATTTAAAAGATTAGATCTCTGGTTGCATATGGGTACTGAAGGGAAAAAATAATGTAAGAATGAAGTATCTAGCTTGGCAATCTGGTGCTACCAATAATTTAGATGGAGAATGTTAAGAATAGGGTAGACTGTAAAAGGATGAGAGGGACCTGAGTTCTGTCACATTGCATTTGTGCCCAGAGGGAGGACTGGAGATAATTTGGAAGTGGAAGTGGGGAATATTCCAGAGTGAGGTGAGGTGTTCTCAATCACTGGAATAATTATAGGCTCCCTGTTTCTATTGTCCATTCCCAGTGCTTTATAGACTTGCAATTAAAGAGGGGAAAAAAAACCTATCAAATGGTTTGTTCATAAACTTCCTTTAATTTTAAACATGTTCAGAGAACACAACTGCACTATGTATGATTTTCCTTTATTACATAGATATATTGGATTGATCATTATCTTATAAAAATGGCAGATTAGTATTTGCAGAAAGATGGAAGAACGTAGAATGTGATAGTGTTCAATTACATGTGGTTCTTGAAAGAAAAATTAGAGTTTCATTCAAATTCATCTTTTTCATCACTAAACAAGGAAGAACTAAATCCAAATGGTTTCTGAAGATGCTTTCTAGAGCTGTAGAGTGTAGAAAGAGGACTTTATTGTCATACTGCATAATTTTAAGCTTCACAGTTTAAAATACCAAAAGTTTCCATTGCCATCATGGAGATAATACTCACCTTAAGAAGAGAAAACAAAATGTGCTTATAAACTACCACGAAAGGACCCTTGTAAATCTTTCTGATCTTAAATGAAAACTACTATTTTTGCTGATGGTTTATCCAAACTTATCTCCAGTACTTGTCATAGCTGAAGCTCCAACCCCATGAAGATGTCTCTAGTAAACAGCCTACCTGGCTATCCTCCTAGAACATCAAATTACACATGATTAAGAATACACCTCCCCTGTCTTGTTTTTTATTTAATATCTTTTTTAGTTCTAATAATTACAGAATTCTTCTTTTTGGTCGTACTTTCACAATAACCTGAGAAAAAATTAGGCTCTGGTATAGCATGCCAATTGTTGCATAAGCCAAGTCTCAGTCTTCTCCAAACCACTTTCTCTTAATGTTCTCTCTATCCAAAGTGTCTGTTAAGGTACCACAATTCTTACTGGTACCCTGAAACTTGTGTTGACCCATTTCTGATCAGCCATTATCACCTGCGGTGTCTCTCCCTGTATTTTTAAAAAAATATTTCTCCCATTGCCTTCTCCAGTCTCTTTAACTCACCCTTGTGTTGCTGCCACCAATTTCTAACATCCTTTTGATACTACTTTTGTGCTCAGATATACTTTTTGCATTTGCTGTTGGTTACACAATTTTTTTCAATCTTTATCTCTCTCTCTCTTTTACTGTAGCACTGATCTTTTGATCTATACAAATATTTCTTCCTTCTGAGCACTCTTAGCCTAGTTGCAAAGTTTGGACATGAATGGCTTTGATCACACTGCTGTCTTTATCAGAAGCCCTCTGTTCTTTTGTCTAATGCTTGTGTATTCCTTTGAGATGCAGATGGTCTCTCACTGTCTGTGATGTTCTCCCTAGCCAGCATGGACAAACTTGTGAAGAGGCAGTGACTTGCTAGTCTCTCTGGGGCAAGAAAGTTGACAGCAGGAGACAATGTGGCCATGTTCAGAAGGGAAGATGCTGGAGCTGTTCTCACTTCTCACCCAAGAGGCCCTCGTCTTATGCTTCTCTCATGCTTAATTTAATGTGGCAAAACCTTTTTTTTAAATTTTTTAATCCATGAGGATCTTCTTGTGGATCTTAATGGACATTTGTATGAATTATCAGATTGGAAACATAAATATGATGCCAACAAAACACAGGGTGTATAAAGGCTTAGACCTTTTTTGCAATGTTCAAAGTAATGGAGACGCTAGCCTTCAAGAGACACTCCTCTTTCACTCTTCATATAAATAAAATGTGAGACTTAAAGAATATTGATTTAAATTCTAGAAGGAAAAGAAAACACATTCTAAATCATGAGGAGGTAACATTATAAAAACACATTCATGTTTCAATAGCTGGTGCCCTATCCATTTGAATTCAATATATTTTAGAATAAGCAGCCATACGTCAAAAATAAATATCCTGACATTTCTAATTTTGCGTCACTTTCTGCCCTAGTTCCACTTTTAAAATGTAAAAACAAGTGCTCTGAAACTCCGCCATGTGCAAAGCTAACAGTTTGATATTAAAGGATTTAAAAATAATGCCCAGTACTCTAAAACCCTGTGTATTTGCCATTGCAGTCTTGTCTATGAACAGTTGTTACTAACCCTGTCAAAGAGGAAAGCATTTTTATTCATTTATTTTTTTCCTGTGATAATGCATCCAAAACATCAGTCCAATGTAGTTTTTCATGTTAGCTGGCAGAGATCAACTTCCTAAAATATTTTTACTTGTAATAACCTGATTATTTCAAGGAGTTTGCTGTTCAGTGGAAACTGTCTAAATGATTGACTGCTCCCCAAAAGCATGGGAATGATTTCCAAGCTATGTTTTCAAGGCAGTTAGGCAGATAAGTAAAACCCATAAGAATTCTGTTCAAGAGATGGATAGTTCTACATTTGTTCCAGAGGGATATTTTTCATATTCAATGAGTAAGCACATTTGCGTTAACACTGAAAACTACCTACCAGGAATGATCTATTTTTATGCAAACACTATAAACATTAAACATGGCACATTAATAATAATAATACAGAAAAGGATCCTGAGAAATAGGAGTCTAAGAACAGGAAGGATGATGTAAATTAAAAAAACAGCCACCAACAACAATAATAGGACAGCTTAAAAGTACAGTAATTTACCAATCTGGCACTAAATAAAATAGCAAATGTACTACATGATGTTTATCTTTGCTATAATTTTCAGAACATAAAACTGTACCTTGATTAAAAGTCTGATCTATTATTCATAGACTGATTTTCAGAGAATTTGTTCATAAATTCTTGTTTCAAAACAGATGCAAACTGGTCATCTTGGAACAGATAGGGAAAACGTCTCAGAGTGAAACAGCTGATCAATTCCTTTTGGGGGCTCTTGACAGAAAGAACTTACACAATAATTAAAAACAACAAATATCAAAGAAATTGGAGATGAGGTGTTTTTAACACACACACTTTTCAGGGTTTATGCACTTTGAATTACTGTACCATGGTTATGGACAAAACATGCCTTATCCCCTTTGGAGATGGGTTCAAAGTGTGACCATGAGTGTCGCTCTGGTAATTGTGTAGAGTAATAATTTATATTCTGAGCACTTTTTCTGTGCCAGGTATAGGGACAAGGACCTATTCTCAATTAATACTCTAACAACCCTAATAAGTAGGTCCTATTTCTATGTCCATTCTAGAATGAGGAACTGAGGCTAGGAAAGGGGACTAACTTTGAACAAATTCGTACCATTTATAAATGGTGGCATCATGATAAAAACACAGTTGCTCAACTCCAGATCCATGCTTTCAGTTTCTTTACTATACTGTCTCTTTATATGGCCCCAGAAGCCTGATTTTTTAAAAGATAATTGTTATAACTTGGATCTGGAATGTCCCCCCAAGGCTCATGTGTTGAAGACTCCCTCTCCATTGCAGCCATGTTCATAGGTGGGGCTTTGGGGAAGTGATAAGCTCATGAGGGCTCTGACCTCATCGATGAATTAATAATTTGATGCTAGTATGGGGAGGTGATGGAAACTGTGGGAGTGGGACCTAGTTGAAGGAGTTGGTCCTTGTGGACATACCCTTGGGGACTATATCTTTTTCCTAGAACTGACTGCCCCTCCCTTCCTGGCTGACTAAAGTTGAGCAGCTCTCCTCTGTTACAGTCTTCCTACATGATGTTCTGCATCTTTTTAGGCCCAAACTAATGGAGCCAGCTGACCACAGGCTAACACCTTTGACACCAAGAGGCAAAATAAATCTTTCCTTCTTTAAGTTGTTTTCCTTAGGAAATTGTTGCAGTAACACAAAACTGACTAACACAGTAACAGCAATTAATAAGCCCATATATTCTATACTGAAGTTAAGAATCCATGATGCTACTGAGCTTTGTTTTCCTGGAAAATTCTTTTCCAGATACAGTAAGCATTGCATAAAGCTGCTGTATGCATATTCCCTGAAACTCTCCCTGGCAATTGGACAAGCCTGTTGTTATTCAAAAACACTTGTCTTCACCATACTAGAGCAATCAAGTGAAACAAAGCAGGTTACACTGAAAGCATTTATAAAGCAGGGCACATGCTTATATGAACCCACAAGTCTTTGTTAAGGAAATCTGATTGATTCCAGCACTACCCACCACAGTTAAGGCCATTTCCCAACTTTAGCTTCCCATCAGTCATTAAATTACTTAGTATGAAAAAGAAAAGTCTAAGTACTACAGAAAGTATGTGGGAAATGTTTGCATTATGAAAGAAAGCATTAGTAAATGAAATAAGGTAGAATATATGGAAAGATAGATTTTGTCCCTTTTGCTTCTCACATATGTGGGAATATGGTAAAATAGGAACACTGCATATCTTCTAGAACTGTATTTTTTTTTTCATGGCCAATGGTTACATGTAGTTATTGAGTAATAAAAATGTGGCTAAATGTAACTGGTGAGCTGAATTTTGAACTTTAATTAAATTTTAAATTAATGACTGATACTTAATTCAATCATGGGAATGATTTTTAAGTCTGTTTGGAACAACTTGCATATGCAAATTTACTTTTTCAAATGCAAATTTTATAAAATCAAATACAAATCATGTATTTCTGATGGAAATTTGGCATCTGAATTGGTGAGAATAAAAACACACTTTATTTCAAAGATGTTAAGGAGAATATGAAATATTTTATTAATACTTCTAAAATATTTATTACATATTCAAATATTTTAGATATATTGAATTAAAATAATGTTATTCAGATTAATTTCAACTGCTTTTTACTTTTTAGTGTAACTACTTGAAAACTGAAAATTACATATGTAGTTCCATTGGACAACCCAGTTCTAGAAAAGTAAGACTCATCTTAAAAATTGTTTAATAGTGTGCCCCCAAACTTGCTTCAATGATGTTATTTCTCAATCATAGTCTCATTTTAGTTGTTACAGTAAAAAATTTTCCTTCCGATTCCTTAGTATGGAGACTCAGTAAGAAATAAATCAACTCCAATTTATTAAGGGGAGCTGCAAGGGTTCATATAATATCTAACTTATTCCATTACTGCTGATATTACTGGTGTTATAGCCAAGATCTGGCAAAATAATTGCTTAGCTTGAAAGTAGACAGATGACCTACACAAGCTACATTTCCAACATGATCAAAATCAAGCATACTCGCTAGTACTTCTAAATAGGCAAGCATGCAACTTAAGAAATTTCTATAGTATTCTCATTCTTGACTCCTACATTTTCCAAAGGGATTACACGTTACTATTGTATGCTTCTTAATAATCCCAACCACATTCTAACCTTTAGGCTATATGCTAAAAGTAAAGATAATCAAAAGAACAACAATGAAACAAACCAGAAATGATAAGCAGGTGAGCCAAGGTCATGGCTCAGTATGCTCAGAGGTCTGATCTGAGGTTCAAGTCCTGCAACTATCATGATCTTCCTGGGCCTTTCCCCTTATTTTCAAAATACAACCAGGGAGGCTCACTACTTCTAAAGGCATCTTCTGCTGGGTTGGTGTCTCTCAGTGAATTCTAAGTTCATACTAAAACACTGCTTTACATTTTCCATCATGCTTTCACAATCTTAATTCCCAATAACAGGCTTTTTAATCCCTTTTGTCCAGAAGAAAAGCATGAGACTCCAAGAGCTAAATGTCCTCCCATTGACATCTTTTTAGAACCAGAGGAGCCTGGGATTGCAGTGAATCTAAATCATTTTCTAGTATATTATATTGATTGTCATGTTCTGACAATCACAAAAATTATGCTGAGCAATTTTCACACACTAAATCATTGACAGGAGATGGGCTAGACAATCAGTTATCAGTAGTTTCTTTCTAATATATTATGCACTCTTTCTCTTCTCTCCTGCTCTCAATTGCACCTTTTTACACATAAACTCTTAGAACTCAGTGTTTATTTTTATCTATTAAGTTTAGATATTAGCAATTGAGAAGACAGTATCATATCTAAGGTTGATAAATTCTTAAATTGTTTCAACTACCATGTTATACAAACTATGAAGCAAGCCACGTTCTTTACAGGGAAAAGAAAGTACCTTTAGAAAGGTACTCATGGTGCATGCCTGTAATCCCAGCAGCTCAGGAGGCTGAGGCAGGAGGATTGAGAGTTCAAAGACAGCCTCAGCAACTTAGGCAGGCCCTAAGCAACTTGGTGAGATCTTGTTTTTAAATAAAATACAAAAAAAAAAAAAAAAAGGCTTGTGATGTGGCTCAGTGGTTAAGTGCCCCTGGGTTCAATCTCCAGTACCAAAATAATAATGAATAAATAAAATACTCATGATACTTTGTTAATATAAGTTGAAAAATAAGTGAATATTTCTTACAGACATAAAAAATTACCCAGGATCTTTTCCTGATCCTGGTTCATTATTTTCTAATTATATAGTTACTTCTAACATCTTCTGTGAGTCAATAGAAAGTACTTATGTAACTGAGACCATTTTTAGGCTAAGAGAAAACATTAGCGTTAAAACAATTAGTCATTAATTAATTTAGAAATGGCACACATTTTTATAATTTAAACACTTGGCAGAGCAATTTTTCAGAGTCTGAATTATCTAAACATTTTTGCAATAGTTTATTCTAATACAGAAATGTTATAACTGTAAGGTGCTTAAAAACATCTGAAGACCAAAAAGAGAATTTTAATTTATCAGGTATTTTATAAGCCAATTCAGTAAACTAAACATATATTATTGGTTTAGAAGGACTGAGGTCGTATTGATTTAACTGTAAGTGTCTAAAAGTAAAAATCTCCCATGAGACTATAAATAAGATATATACATCTCACATTCCCCCAGGGAAATTCCTTCAGATCAGCATGCACAGTATTGAATGTCCACAAATGTACCCTTTAACCTGGAAACAAAAGAGAAAAGAAACAGAAGGGATTTCTATCCTGGGGGAAATGGAGTAAGTCAGTGGCCTAGATTTATTAGGCTGCACTTCTATTATGTGTCACTTCATGATAAAATGCAAGATGGGAGTTAGGACAGATGGAAGAGTTAGATGGCTCAGAAAGAGTCTAAATGTCACGCCTGTTGACTGAAGTTTTACTCCCTTCTCCAATATATTAGAAATTATTGTTTTACAGACATCAAATAGTGAAATATAAAATGTTGATTGAATGTAAGTAATTTGAATTTTCTAAGATGAAACTTCTGGGACGTGAACATTCTAGCTGACAGTAGGGCACTATCAGAGGAAAGGAGGGGAATTGTCATAGAAGGGGGACAGGACGTTTCCTTCAAGATGCCTAAAACACATATAATACGTGAGATGGAGTTATGACCCCCTGGGACACTTGCTATATTTTAAGGTTCTTCTGGAGTATTTTTTAAGCTAGAGTAATTCCAATTAACACTCTGGACTTGATTAGGAAGTTCCACCGAGAACCATTAACATTTTCAAATACTTAATTTTGTGTGGCTTCTAAATATTGAATGAGGGTATTATTTTTGAAGGCTAATTATCCACCTCATCTTGAATTATGGACATGAGTGTAGTTTTACTAGATTTATGTGGAGAATATTTAGCATGCTGATATTTTTTTCCTGTGAACATTTATTCATTTGAAATTAAAAATCTACATTGATAATTTTCCAGATGTTTTCTTATAGCCAGCTGTTCCAAAAATTAGGGTTGATTTTTTTTTTTTTACAAAAATGATGAACTCAAATATCAATTTCTATACAATCTGCTTTACAAAAAAAGGAAAAAAAAGTAAGAAAAGGAAAAGAGAAGTATAAGTCTCACCTTGAGTCACCAATCCCAGATAACAATTTTGAATTTAAGCAAAATTCAAGTTATGATACTGACACTCATTGTGAAAAACTACGAATATTTTCATTAAGAAATAGAAGAAGAAATGAAGATGTGTTGCTGGGTGGCTAAGGACTCTATCGAGTCAACCTGTACTAAGTATTGTAATGCACTGCTGTTAGAGGTTCTTTTAAAGCTCACACTGATATTGTGAAAACTTCTCTTTTCTGTGGTATTGATGCTCCATTCCCATTCAAGTTAGCTCTTTGAATTCTATAAACAACTGTTTTCTAGATGTTTAAGACTTTTGTACACACGAAAGCTTTATGAATCAACTTGCAAAAGCAACAGTCCCACTAAAGCCATTTTTTTTTTTTACTGTCATTGTTTTATTAGGTTCTCACTCCTTAGCTTAAAGCAGCTTTAATCCATGTATGACTATACTGTTATAGTGCCAATGGCAATTAATCAACATTAAGTTTCAGTTTCAGAGGGCGACTTTCAAACCCTAGCACTGAATTTCCCCATGTACTCTCTTCCAATGAGGAAATCTCTTAATTACTTTAGAAAACATTGATAGCATAGTAGTGTGCTTTTCTTGCAGAACCTTCTCCAAGAGTCTCACGTGGTCACTTCTGGGTCCTGCTGTATTGTAGTCATCTCAACATCTTCCTTTGGCATCATCCTGTGGAATTTCTTCAGTTCTCCAGTGTTGGATCTCATTTCCTTAATCCAGTGCCTTTCTTACTCTTTTACTAAGTAGTGTACACTACATCTCCATACTGAGAATATGAGGAGTATGTTTTCTTTTTTTTAATTTTTTATTGTTGGCTGTTCAAAACATTACATAGTTCTTGATATATCATATTTCACACTTTGATTCAAGTGGGTTATGAGCTCCCATTTTTACCCCATATACAGATTGCAGAATCACATCAGTTACACATCCATTGATTTACATATTGCCATACTAGTGTCTGTTGTGTTCTGCTGCCTTTCCTATCNGTTTATTTTTCCATATGAATTTCATGATTGCCCACTAAAGCCATTTTTGAAAAGAGGAGATGGAATCTTACACACTAAGGGCAGCTCGTCACATAGTTAGACAACTTTCACAGTATGAAAATTTTATAATTGGAAAACTTGTTTTGGGAAAACAAGGATGGAATTTCTCCCTATCTTTAGTAACAAAGAAAGAAGACTGGGAGAAGTAAACAGAATTCACTTTAACAGCAACAATATAAACATTTCACAGTGATTTCTAGGTATAGGGCAGATGTTGGGCTACAAAATCTAATGTTGGGACAAATATCTCCTAACATCAATTGCTGTATAAATCTGAATAATAAAAAAAAATAATCACTATTCTGTCATCTGCTTTGAAAAGGCATTTGCTGTATGTTTTTTTTTTTCTCATTTGTTATTATCCGGGATTATTTTTATCCTTTGTTAGTGTTATCCCGCTGTTTGCCAGAAAGTACTCTCTGCTGCAAGACGCTGTTAAAAGTAATTCAGCAGCACAAGCTGCACTAGAAGGATTGATGAAAAAGAAATCGGAATAAGAACCAAAAAACATAACCTCACTCTCCTCTGCTCCCGACACTGAAAACAACAGGCCTCGAAAATGGTTTCATTAAAAAATAACAAGCCCCTGCTCACCAGGGGATAGATTGGGGCAAACTGAATCAAAAATTCTTCAATCATTGCTCAAATAGGTCAACTAGAATTAATTCAAAGGGCAAAGATGCAGAGTGAGCTCCCCATTCTTGCCGGTCTGCTTCAGAGCCCCCCCAGTTTGTCCAGGAGGTCAGTGTTTGGAGGTACCCTTGGTAGTGGGCAGCTCAGTTGGCCATACTTCTCTTCACATCAGTAAAAATGTGGGCCCATTTCTTGTGTAGTATGATTTAGCTCTGCTAGTTGTCTAGTTTAAAGTGCTAGGACTGCTAATTGAATCCAAAGTTGTTTTTTAGTAATGTATTTCTGTCACTTTATGTTGCCATCTTGCTTTTCCAACAACGCCATTAATCTAGCTGTATGGTCAGAGTGTTGCTCAACATTACAGAGGAGGTATTTTTCTTTTGTACATGGTCTAATAAAGAATGATTAAATTTATTCCTGTATGTAGAATTATATTCCTTTTTAAAAAAATAGGACAAAGCCCTTATAAACATCCTGAGAGGCATTAGTCCAGGATAAACCTATAGAGTTCCCAATCTTAGTGTCATCCTCTAAGAGCTCTGGGTAAAGCTGTCTCATGGCAGGTCTTTTTCCTTATACTGTCATATCATAGCTAACAAGCCTCCTTAAATAAACTGCAACAGGCTGTTCTAATGAAATTATTTCTTTCATTTATACTATTAATTGGGGCTTTACAGTGCTAAGCTTTGCTATTAAAACATAGTGGTTTCTACCATGCAAAAATCAGATCTGAAGTTCCCTGAGTGTCCAGGGATTTATCACAAAGATCCAGTAATGCTATACAGAATTGGTCAAACAATTTGTGAGACCCAAAGAAAAAGGATAATGTTGGATTCCTTACTCAAAAACATTTAGAATTTCAAGTCAGAGTAGCAGGGTATTGAACCACGCATGGTGCCTTGGGACCTTCGGGTCCCAGGACATAAGCCCCACCTGTCTTCATCATAAAGCAACTTCTGTATTTCTCTGACTCAGCTTATATGTTAAGAGCCCTCTGAAATACCTTGCAGGCTATTAGAAACAGATAACTGATAATTAGAGCCAGAGGTTTAGCAAAAAAAAACTTACAGCATACTACATGGGGAACTTGTATCTAACCATTTGGATAGCTACAGGGGAAGAGAGAAATTTGCTGTGTAAAAACCATGTGCTGACCCCACAGGTATCAGAAAAATTGGATACAGGATCTGTTACTCTTTAACCAGCTGTGATCTGAAGTAAGATATCCCAATTCCCCGGATTTCCTTTTTCTTACTTATAAAGTAAAGGTGTTGGATATATGATTCAAGGGTCTGTGAAATCTTGATTAAGGGTCATGAGATTAGAAGAAATAGAAATGACTGTCTTTTCTTTTCTGAAAGAGAGAAACATCTTTATGTTTAATGGGCATTTAATTTTGTAAAAGGATAATAATAATGAAAATAAAGATGATGCTATGTGCCAAGCACTGCTTAAATGCTTTATATTATAACTGAACTAATTTAGTTCAGATTTAGTTCATTTAATATTTCATAAATACTTTATGAGGTAGGTATTATCCTTATACCTACTTTACAAGTAAGGGAATCCAAACCTAAAAAGCTTAGGGATACTGACATTTTTTAAGCTGGAAGAACATTCTCAGTTCTATGGCAGAGCCTCCAGGTTCAAAATATTCAAAGTTCTGGAAGTCAAGAAGTCAGGAACAGAGACTAGTCAAGAAGATGAAGGTTGCATATTCCTGAGTAGGTTATCTAGTTTCCTGAGGATCATAAAATAGTTTCAACTCGTGGTTCTGAGAAATACAGTAAACACAAAGCAAGAAAGTCTAACAAATTCCAAGGTTAATAAATTGATGCATTTGCATCTGTTATCAATGTGTTATATTTTCAACTAAACAACTATGTATAAGAGAACTCACATACTACCAATGAGTTTTAAATACTAACATTAGAGAAAAGTTAGAAAATGTGTGGTACCTAAAGAATATACTTTGGTAAATAACTTCTTTTCTTTATGTTATAATCCCCTAATTTCCCATTAGATACACTAACAATTTCCAAATATATACTGAGTATATTTTTTCCAAAAGTTTATTAAATGGAATAAACTGCAAATAGAAACTTATATAACTTGTGTCATGGATTTTGTATATTTGTGTCATTTGGGGCACAGAACAAGAATGTACATGATGTGGGCAGTAGAATTCTTAAAGTTCTGTCCTTTGGACAAATTTCCATATATTTAAAAAATAATATCTGAGTTTTAGTGCTGTTCAACTTTTTAACACTCACTTCCTGGAATAAAGCACATCTAAATGAACTGTAAAACAGTGTAGATCATCTTAGCGTACAACATTGAGACAACTATCAAAAACATTTCTTTAAGAGTCTCATCTATATTTTAGAGCAGTAGCATTATTAATCGTTTGCATTCTGCTCCATCTTCATAATTCAATGTGTCCAGTTGTACATCTGTTCCATAAAACTGGCATATTTATTGCACCCTTGGGATACAATTTCCCAAGAACCAGCTAAATGCAGTTTTTTCTTGTGTGTGTGCTACCTATGTAAAATGCTACATTCAGTAACATATATCCTTGCTCCTGAAAGGGAAAGGAAAAAAATTCTACCACCAACTATAAGCAAATTAAAATGAAGGATCCAATAAAAACCATTTACTAAGTCATCGAAGCTACATAGGTCATCAAATGAATGTTATGGAAGGATATTTTCTACTGTTTAGTAATTGAATCTTTTTTTTTCATGTTACCAAAGTTACAACCAAGAAATCATCATCCCTGATTGTGACCCCGGTCCTGCCTAATAATTCAGGTGGCCAGATTCTGCAAATTACCTGCAAAACTAGTGATACACCAGCTGCAATCCACCAGTCTTACCTCATCTAGTCACCAGTTATTCATTCATTTAACAACTGAGAATCTACTAAGCCTAAGGCAGTACTTAAAGTACTACCATAGTAGACAATTCTCCATGTTTTCTAAATTTTTAGTTGTTCTTTTTAGTTATACATGACACAGCAGAGTTTATTTTGACATATTTATACAAATATGGAGTATATCTTATTTTAATTAGGACCCCAGTCTTGGGGATGTACACCATGTTGAAATTCACTACCATATTCTTATATAGTACACAGGAAAGTTATATCAGATTCATTCTACTATGTTTCCTATACTATCTCCCTCTCCCTTCCTTTTATTCTCCTTTGTCTAATTCAGTGCACAATGAATAATTTGAATCATTCTAAGCCATTGTGACTTGCTAATACTAACCATTTGAAAATAAAAACTTGCATTTTAATTACTTGCTTTGACAAAGTGATAAAGATATACCTCCTGTTTCTTGTTTTGGTTGTAAATTATATTTTTCTAGAAGACAACAGGTCACTGATTTTCAACCACAAGTAAAGAAGGCATCTGGACTTTGTCTTAATGAGATAAAGTTTAGTCTGTGCTTTCTCAGTGGGATGATTTTTGCTATTTAATTGGTAGCAAAAAACTTCAGTAGCATGTCCTTTTTCTGACAACAGTGAATTCTATGTGGGAATGAAGTTCCTGCAGAGGACCTTCAGATAGCATTTCTATGTTGTCTTAGAACTAATTAGATAAAAATCATAGGAAAAAATATTGTTTATTAATTGAGAGGCAACATGAAAACATTATTTTACTCCATGAATTCCTTGAATAATAGAGGAAAAAAGCAGAATTTAGGTTCCATGTTTCTCAACTGAAATCTTTCAGAATAAGGTCAATTTATGTTAAGCAAGCTATTTATATCACTGAGGTCTTTGTAAGATCTTAGACAAAATTGGGATAACAAATATGAACAGAACTGTGTTGCCTGCAAAGTCCGTGTTCCTAAAATAAAATTGTGATCACAATAGAATAAGAAAGAAAGAAAGGAGAAAATAAAGGAATTATCATGCCAAAAGCAGCTTTCTAAAAATGTTAACTCAGACATGATTAAGTACCAATTATTTTAATTTAAGCAGGGCCTTCCCTGGAGACTACCTAGGAAATCTTGTCAACAATGCCACAAAAAAGCATCACACCATATACAACAGGCAGGATTCCTTTCAAGTTAATGAGGATTTTAAAAAATGCAAAATATTTTTCTCCTGTAGTATTTTTCAAACTGGGTCATATCCCTTCCTTGCTGAATCCCTTCAATGGATTCCCACCGCACTTAAGAAATGTAAAATCCTTATCATGGCCTGCAGCCCCTTCCTACCTCCGAACCTTAATCTCTCCACAATGCATCTCCTCCAGTGACACTGGTCTTCTTCCAGCTTCTCAGACAGATGTAGCTTTTCCTGCCTGTGGGCCTTTGTGTTCTTGCCACGGAAAGTTTTCTTTCCTTCCTTGTGAAAAACTTTGGGCATTCTTTAGTTGGGTCAGAAACTTCTTTAGAAAAACATGCCCTGATTGCTATATCCAGAACACTTTTTCTTATTACTCATTCTCTCTCATAGCACCCAAGTTAATCCTCATTAATCTTTTTGTTAGAACCCTGTTCTTTTCCTTCTCAGCACTTATTGTAAACTATTTATACATGGGAGTAGGATTTTTGTTTGTCTGTAATGTGAGTCTTGCCCATTAGATTATGCATTCCACAGCTAAAGCAACTGTGTCTCCATTGTTTACCCCTAAATGAGCACAGTGCCTGAGTATGTTTACACATACATTTCTTGAAATACAGGTCAACTTAGTCATTGGACTTGGTTTCTACCACTTCTGTAGACCGTACCAGACAAAACTGTTGTAGTGGACCCATCCTGAATTGATCCCAATGTGTTACGCGATCTCCTCTGTGAGCACAAGAGGGACTGTGACTTGCCTCTATCTAATAGGAGATGGCAAATGTGATGGAGTATCTTTCCCAGGACTAGGTTCCATTATATTAGACTCTGTTTTTGCAGAGAAAGACTTGTCTTGTTGAGAAGTCAGACACCAGAAGTAAGCTGATGTGTTCTAAGAGGGGGAAAAGGCAAGGAACTATGGGCACCCTGTGGAGTTGAGAACAGACCTTCCAATTGCTAGCAAGAAAACATGGTCCTTGGTCCAATAGCCACAAGGAGATGGATTCTGCCAACACAGAGGTGGCCTAGAAGTAGAACAATGCCTTTCCTCCCAGGTCAAGCCTCTAATGAGAATGTGGCCCTGGCTGACACCTGCATTGCAGCTTGGTGAGACCCTTAACAGAGAACCCATGTAAAGCCTGCCTGGACTGCTACCCCACAGGGACTGTGAGATAATAAAACAGTGCTGTTTTAAGCTGCTAGTTCTGTGGTAATTGTTATGAAGCAGTAGGAAACTAATTTGACTGCCAAACTGAATCACATCCAAAGCAAAATTGCCATTAAATGCCTTCTTTCTTATTTCATACTCTAACTTTATTTTCTGTTATTTTAACAACTGAGTTTTTGGATAGTAGGGTGTTTTACTTTCCTTCTTTTTTAGATGATTTTCTCACCAAAAAAAATATTTTCTTCTTTGAGATATAACACTAGATGCATTTTTATTTTCAATATATTTTATAATTTGAGGGCTTTAAATTTATTCAGAATGAAGTACTTACTATGTGCACTGTTGAACGCATAAGTTAGGGTGCACTTTTAGGTGTTATTGGAGCTATCGAGCAAAATATAGTCCAATGATATAACAGAGGACTGCATAATTATACTAAGAACTCAATATAGATGTTCAGTGCCTCTTAATGACATTTTGATTCTAGTCTTCAATGCAGCGAGGTTGAGGTAAAGGCCCTATTGGGGCTGGGAACAGAACAAGTGGCAGAGGGCCTGAAGAAGCAAGGCTGGGTGGATCCATGCACAGAGTTGTCTGATATTCTCCCCTTCCTAGGAGGCCAGGAGCAATATTTTACTCCCCTGCGTATTCCATAGTTGCACAGTTGATATTTTTTTTAAATTGAAAACTCAAGAGACATCTGAGAGAAATGGTTTGTGTCAAGACACCTTCTTGAAAATGGTGTCTTACCTGAAGAAGTGGATATGGTCATTGGTGGAGAGACTGGAGAAATGTCGTTTCTCCTGTCTTCATACAATTTCACATAGAGTTTATCTATCTAGTTTTTCCCTGCAACCTGTTTCTAAAGAGGCATCATCTGTAGTTCTATTCATTTTGTGAAATGTAATGCTCCTCATATGTTATCTTCATTTAATTCTACTGCTAAATGATTGAAGTTTTTAAAAGAGTACCTTCTAATCAATGCTATTTCACAAGGTACAGATGTCACCTATGCTCCACTCTGCTGGCTCTAATCTTTAAATGGCACTGCCTGCCAGTGTGTAACATCCCTCAGACGAACATTTACAGTTCCTCTCTCCAGCCTGCGCCCATGGTCCTGGGCTGCTGGAAGCATTGATGTGGAAGAGAGCGCTCTGGACATAGACAAAAGAGGCCCTCTGTGTAAGTCTGGGCTCTGTAATCAAGCATACTTCTCTCAAGGACTTATTTTGTATAATAGGTATAATCATTCTCCATTTACTTATTTCTTAAGAAAATGCTTGGTTTTGAGAGAAATAAACGTGAATAATAATGGTTCCCCCTGTTTTTGATCACACAAATAGTGAAGAATAAACAGATGATCCCAGAAGGCTTTACATGATTATAGTACCCAAGTGTTACAGGGTGGTATTTGAGGACAAATAGAGTGCATACAAAAATAATTTACAAGCTATACAAACTCTCTAGCACTATATAAATATGCTATGACAAATATTTGCCATTTCTCCCTTGCCTGGATGCTATACTTTTGAGGGTAGTTTGTGCTATTTCTTAAATTATCTTCACTTAACTAAATCTTTTTAAAACCTGTTTGAAATCCTGGTTCCTTGGAAGCAATGTCTTTAGATTCCCTCAGTCAAAAGAGATTTTTCTTTTATCTAAGTTGAGAAACTAAAGTAACATTTCTTTGAAATACTTGCCCTGTGGTCCTAATGGTGATTTGAAGTTTCGATGATTTGCTTTTTCATGTATTAGATACCAATTCTTGGATAGTAGAGGATAGGAAAGGCAGCAGAATACAACAGACACTAGTATGGCAACATGTAAATCAATGGATGTGTAACTGATATGATTCTGCAATCTGTATACGGGGTAAAAATGGGAGTTCATAACCCACTTGAATCAAAGTGTGAAATATGATATATCAAGAACTATGTAATGTTTTGAACAACCAACAATAAAAAATTAGATACCAATTCTTAAAGGAAAACAATTTTAAGTTATTTAAGCTATTTTTAAAATTTGATAAGTGTAAATTAATTTTATGTTCCAGAATGTGTCAAGAACATCATAGTCTTGAGGGGACAAAAGAGAGAGAATAACATGTGTACCAATAATTACTAAGCGAAACACAGGAGTAAGCACAGCAGGTACTGAAAATTTTAAAAAGGAGCCAGGCTCAATGGTGCACAACTGTCATCCCAGCAATTTGGGAGGCTAACACAGGAGGATTGCTAGTTTGAGGCTAGCTTTAGCAACTTGGCAAAGCCCTGTCTCAAAATAAAAAATAAAAAGTACTGGGGATATAGCTCAGTGCCCCTAGCCCCAACTGCCAGTACAAATAATAATAAAATAATAATAAAAAAAGAAACTTGGGGAATCTGAGGGAAGGAGAATATTTGAGGAAATAGCCTGAGGAAACATTTTGGAAGAACAACCTTGAACATGGTCTTGTAGAAGTCAGAGTAGCTGGAATCTGGATGTGGTTCAGAGCTAGGATTCACAAGTGGGAATCAGCTCAGAGTGGAGGTGAACAAAACGTACTTAATTTGACAGCAAGAAGCCATTGAAAGTTTCTGGGCAGGGAAGTCAACAGTATTCAATAAATATTTGGTGATATTTTAATTTTATTTCTACCACTGGGGGGGAAAAACTTATTCCCCTTTGGGAGCCAGTGAGAACATTTTAAACATAATGCCTTTATTATGGAAATAAAATAGATACTTTTCACATTCAGAGTCAGCTGCAGACAGATCACAATTTCACCAGTACACCTGTTCTGGTCTAAGTTCCCTCTCTTCCCAGTTTTCCCCATTCCTATGCCACCCATCCCTCTTTTCTGATGTGCTCTATGAATCTTTTTTCAAGTCCCCATTTCAGGGACATGCCTCAGGTTATAATGAAAGAAGAAACACTGGTATGCTATGTTTCTTCAATCATCTTTTAAAGTTCTTTCTAGTAATCAATAGGAGGATATTTCTAAAGAGGCCAGCGTGGCTCACAGATGGATCGCTCCCCAGCAATAGAAAACTACCTTGGGGGAAGGAAACTACTTAGCCTCCTGTGTGGCAAGTACATTAGACATCTATAACACAATAATTAAATTGATAAAAAGTCGATGGACTCCAAAGGTCTGGAAGGAAAGAAGCAAAAAGTGCATAAACATTCTCTTCCATCATTTTTCTTTAAGAACTACTTTATTTCACCAATAAGAAAAATAGAAATTAATAATGCACCTGTGTACAGTTCTGAAGTATTTTACAATGTATGCAAATCTTCATAATATTCTCTCGGAGGGAATCTGATTATACCCTATATTTTGGTTAGTTCTAATCACCAAATGGAAACAGAAAATACTTGGACAAAATTATTCAATGTGTGCCCACAAAAAATAGTGGTCTCAGGTTATATCTATTAGTTCTGGTATTGATGAAAGTAGCTACGTGATTGTTAGATTTCCCACCCGACTGAACCATACTTCATTTCTGAATGTGTTGGATGCAAGACGTTTCCACATGCCACATGCCTGTGTGACCTTCACTACTTCCTATAAGCATAATAAAGTCAGGTCTTTATTATGATATAATTTTAATCATAAGACTATAGTGATATAATATGAAGAGGAATGAAGTGGATCCAGGGTTCTAGGCTGAGGACCAAGTATCTAAGTAGTTCTTTGTCTCTATTTGCTTGTATGATAATGGGTCATATAAGTTTTTTTTTTTTTTCTGGGACACTTTACTCATTTATTAAACAGGTGTTGGCAGGGAGAGTTAGTCTTCATGACCTGTAGGTTTGGTGTCAATTCTAAAACTCCATTAAATGGTGAGTCTGCTCTTCCATCACCCCCATGTCCCTCCGTGGGATGTTATAGATGGTTGCCATCAGCCACTTTATGGTCTCTGCAGCATTCCTAATTACATCAAATCAAAAAACATATCCACATACCAAGTGCATAGTCTATTAAAGATCCTTGAAATCACAAATTTTCAGATAAGCAGATTATTGAGGAATTTGGTTCAACTATATAAGGTAAGGAGAAGTTAAATGACAGGTCCATGTCATACATTTGCCACAGAAAGAACCAAAGTCTTGGTAGGCCTCTTCTTGCCTCAAGCCTGAGTTTCCCCAAAGCTGTGTGTGAACCATATTCATATTTTGATATATTTGCTTCATGCCTTTACTATTACTTATGAATATTTTAACTTGATTTTATTGAAATTTATTTATTATAAGGCAAAGCTATGAATCATCAGAAATGATCATCAACTCCCATTAACAGGTTATCAAAATATATAAAATAAACAAAAAATGAACATCATTTACTTAGATTCTTTTAATTGTGACAGACCTGAGGACTAAGGCTAGCTCTTTTTAAAAATAAAGATCAGAAAATGTTAGGAAATGCCAGTCATGCTAGCAAAAAATAAAGTGGAGATCACTTTTTTTGAAATATATATGAAGGCAGAGTTTTTTCTTTATATGTGTATGTGATTCCAATATATCTTGACTTCCAATATCTTCATCTTTAACTCCACCCTTTCATGGAAAAATAGTTTACTAGTTTGGTTCCTCCCTCCTCTGCCTTCCCTGCTCTGCTTCCCATTTGTAGGAAGGTCATCTGTACTCTTGTTAAGATGGGTGAGAAGCTCCCCCTGCCTCAAGTTCACGTGGTGCATTATATAATATGGGCTTCTTGGAGACAGCTTATGGTCCACAGATACTGCGGTAGGATTTTCAAAGACCTTGAGATCATTGGAAAAGTCATTGTTTGATTCCATTAGGGCCAGCCCTGCTCTCATTTCTCCAAAATGAAACCTGACAACTCTAGTTTGGGCATGGCTTATATGTGATGCAACTAGGGCAGACTTGATTCATAGTCCAAATTTATCAGGACGTGGCAAAAAAAATAGGTTATATAACAAAAATAGGTCATAACCCCTGATTTTTTTTACTGTCAGTTTCTTAAAGCCACCCCACCTCATTAACAACTGTTATTCATTCCCTGTTTCTATGCTTAAATTTCTGAATATAATTTATATGGCAACTGAGAAATAAAGTGTGTCATGTGTTTTGGGGAGAAATCAAGTAAAATTAAAAACTTAAGGCTTTGAAGTATTAAGTAAAAGCAAGTTATATTTTTTCCCCAAAGCTGGCTTACTTCAAACTATATTTTCAACAATTTCATTATTGCTTTGGAAATCATAGTTCAGTGGTTATAGGTGGTAAGTTTAACAGAGACATATAGTAGATAGATATATTTTAGAGGTTTTATGAAGAAGGTATCAGTTACTGATTATGCACAAATGACAGTAGTTGTTTCTGAAACCCTCAATTCCAGCGAAGAAATAGAAAAGACATAACCACGCTAGAACAAAGAGAATGGGAGAGTAGACAACAGCAGATAAAGGTTGTCAAAAAACTAGATGATGAATAATTAAAAGTTAAGGTTTAGATAATAAAGTTCTTTCTGGAATTTTATATGCAGCACAGTATCAATGACTATATGAAGAGACTAAAGGTATTTTTTGATAAACAAGGGCACTGAAATGTTACTTTCCACAATTATTCATTCTGAGGAAGATAGAATGTTCTACCAACACTGGCAAGTCAAACTCCAATGGGGTGTGAGGTATTTCAAGAGGCAGGGTTCTAGAAAAAGTGAAGGGCAGCAGGTATTTATTTTCAGGACAGTGGGCACAGAATGCTTAGGGAAACACCTCACCTGTGTGGGAAGCCTGGAGGAGAACAGGTAAAGCTGGAGCTGGAACAAAGGGCAGAGGCTCCAAAGAGATTGGACCCAAAGAATAAGAGATTAGATTACATGAAGTGCTTGGCTTTTCTGGGAATAGTTTTAGAATTCTTTGGAAGCATTTGGAGAGGGTGAGGGAGACAGAGAGATACAGAGTTGCAGAGAGGCAAATTATTACATTAAAACAAAGAGTTGTACACAAAAGAAAATTCATATGATGATTCACCTTTGAATAATATTTACACAGTCACAAGGCTGTAAATACTAAATAAATACTAAACACTAATCGAATCAAAATGTGTTGTATTACTGTGTTGGAGAAATGGGAAAGGAACTTGAGGAGTGGAAATAGAAATCATAACAGAGCTAAATTGCAATTTGCAATAGTTAAAAGTCAATCGTGGATGACTAAAAATGTTAAGAATAACAGGAAAAAAAGAGCTCACTTAGTAGTTAATAGGTAAAAACTAGAAGAAATAATTGGAATCGAAAGTGGTTGGCTCAGAGGTTAGAGAGCAGTGAGTAAGGAATTATTTGACTTTTAAAAATGTCATGTTTTACTATTGTGGTAAAAATGTATTAACATTTAATTAATCTGTAAATTAAAATTAATGCTTCTACCTTGTTGATGTATTGTTAAATACATTTGCTTTAAAATAAATTGTTAAACATTTTCTATAAATACTTCAAAGTAGATTTTTATAGCATTGAATATGAAATGTAGCAAGAATATTTCATTGCATGGAATATGCATATTCCTTTAATCTGTTAGGTGTTTTAAATGTTCAAACTATTTTGGAGTCTTCCATAGAATAAAAATGCTTCTGGTTGGTTAGCTGAAATTCTAAAATCTATCTTATAAGACCGCAAGGATTTCCACCTGCAACCTTTTTTTTCCTGTCCTTTATCACATAAATGTATTCAACCAGTTTTAAATTAGTGCTTTTGCCTTTGGAGTGACTCACTCTTAACCAAAAGTATTAAAAGATATTATGATCTATAGAATCTGTTTTGAATTGCTGATCTTCTGTAAGTTAGAGTTCTAAATGGAAATCTTGCCTCTCTCAATAGCAAAGCATTTGTTAGCAAATATAAAAAGCTGTGGAGATAATATTTTTTTGAAATATACTAACTGAAAACCAGACTGCTTAACAAGAAGGGGAATCAGATTTGGCTATTTAGCACAGTAAAATATTAATGCTTAGGGCACTGAGATATTTCTAATACTAAAAAATTGTGCACAGATGTCTGAGATTACATTATTCACAAAGGAGGAGAGAATAAATACAAGGACTATAGAAAGGAGATGAAAAAAAAAAAAGAGAGAGAGAAACATTCCCAGTCCTTCAAATATGGAGACTTCACTCATCTTCATGGGGTACCTCCTTGAAGATTAGAGAGCTAAGGATAAGCACCCCTTTTTCATGTAGATCAACTCACGCATCATTTAGGCAATGGAAATGACTTAGGTGGCTGATGTCTGTAGATTCTAGTGATCTTAATTCAAGAAGAGGTAGGTGAAGTAAACAGCATGACAAATTAGGTTTTTTAAACAACTGAGTTGTATTCTATATTATTGGAAATCTTTATTTCAAGCTACTATTAAACACTTTATGTAGTTCTAAACACTTTGAAAAAACCTTTTCTTCTGCCAGATTAGTTCAACCTCAGACAATCATTAGGAGGCTAACTAAATAACAGACATTACTATCTTCATTCCAATAATGAGAAAACAGACTCATAAAAGTTAAGTGCCATCTTCATTTTCTGTTTCCTTTTGAAAAAGGAGAAAATAGGGCTAAGAGCTCCTTTTTTCCTTGTCTAATTTTCTTTGCACTCTATCAGTGAATCCCAACCTGTTAGACTCAAACAGCTATTCTCTATCCCAGGCCCCTTTTGTATTCATAGCACTTCCCACATTCCCAAGCACTCTATCTATCTATCTATCTATCTATCTATCTATCTATCTATGTATCTATCTATCTTCTTTGGGGTCTGCTCTGTCCAATCCCTCAACTGCCACTAGAGGGCGCTGTCCTGTCCACTGTTTGCACCAAAGATTAGCCTTGTAAAAAAGTCAGCTATGTTGACTTACTATTGAACATATTTGCATATCCAATCTCCTATCTGGTCATGTCTCTACCCTATTAGGGAAGATGATCACCGTGTAAGCAGAAAAACAACTATGTCAAAGGTTGACAATAGTGTCTACTAATGGTTTGGGGTGCTTAGCATGAACCATCTATGTACCTCATCTATGTACTATATTTGCACTCTGGCCTGTGAGGTGAAGATTACTACCTATATTGGCAGATGGCACAGTCGATTCTCAGAGAACTGAGCCTGAGCTGATGTACCTCTGACTACATCTGTATGCTCCTAAGCACTGTCTTAATGCACTAAGACATATTGTCCCTGTACCATTCCAAATGCACGGCACCTTCTACTGAGCCAAAGTATTGTTAAGAATAAGGAGAAGACCAACAGATTCTATCCAAAATGCTACCTGTCTTCTCTCACTGCTGTGCATTCATTAGACTCAATCCCTTCTTTAGCATTCAACAGATGTTTCAGTGTTAACCAACCACCCCCACTTATTTTTCAACTCCAGGAGGAGGGGAGGAAAGAGGGAGAAGTACTGACATGTTCACAAAGGGAAGTCTGTGATGCTGAATCAGCCTCAGAGCTGAAGCACAGGCTGAACGATGCTGCTACCACCCAGAGCAGAATGAAAGAGCCACTTTGTTAGTAATGGGAGAGGGTGTTAGGGGATGCAAGGTTTAGCAAGAAGAAAGTCAAGCCTCAGGCAGAAATCAGGGCAATTATTGAACGGATCTGGGGGCATCACATTTACTCTGAACACTAGAGATGATGGCCTTCTGCTCAGAGGCAAATGACAGCATTCAAATGTATATCCCACCCCAGTCCAGCCCCCACCCCTTCAGCCAGTGCACTGAATCAAAGGGTGTTCTAAGCTCAGCCGGGCTCTGCCTCCGGGTTGACAAATGTGAGATCAGCCCCTCCTCATCACCACCTGGCTCCCTCTGGACCTTCTAATGGTTCGGAGGGCAGAGGAATAATGCAATTTGTCAGGAAAGGGACAAATGCTGCAATAACAATGTCCACCTAAACTGAGCAAAAGCTTGGTTTAATTGTCTCTACCAGTCAACCTAGCAGGAGTTCAGTGGGGAAAGCTGATGATCCAAAAGAAATTATTTTCTTATCTTTTATTGAAAATTTCAAGGAAAACACATGCCACAGCCCCTAGGGACGAACCAGAGAATCACTGGGACAGGGAAGATGGATGTCTTCTAATGTCTTGGCACATCTAACTTTAAGATATTGAGGATACTATCATAACTTTCTGCCTTAAATGCTTTTATTAGAGAAACAAGATTTATGTTTTTGGTCTAGGGGGCAAAAGACACTTGGATGTCCATAAAGGGTTCTCTGGCAGTCACTCAGCCTGACTGATTAGGGGCACATGTGGCAGAATTTTAGAGAAAGTTATCTTCTTTTGGGTGGCCAGGTTTCCCTTCTTTGCAATTTACTTTTATTCATTCCCTTGTGCTTTCTGGCACATGATATTACTTTTTGGTTTCTGGTATAAGTTCCTGCAGGAAATAGTAACTCTCTAGTTTCCTGATTTTCAAGAATGAATGTGCACATATGTTTAGCATCAGGCTTTCTTGTATCCAACCATAAATCTGTACACTACAGGAAAAGTGCATATATTTTAAATAATTCACATATTGCAGTATGAACTCCTGTTGCACTGGAGGAAATTAGGTACACTAAAAATTCACAATTAAATTGGATTTCAATTTCTTCTATGTATTTGTAAGCTTCATATCCTCACAGTTGGCTCAGCCATGTCTGGGAGAATTCAGCTGGTTAGCTGGTTATTAACTTGGAGCTTCTGATGGTTTTCAGCGGGACAATTGAGGATTGAACACTAGTCATTACTTTCCCTCCAACTGGTCCCCTCCTGCCTGCATCTACTGCTATTGCCTTCATTAAGGGCCTTGCCATTTCTTGCCTAACAACTCCAAGAGTCTCCTAACTGGCTTCCCCTGGTCTCTTATCTTCACTCCCTCCCAACAGTTCTCCATAGTGGTGTGGAAAAAAAAATTTTTTTAACACAATTATTATCATACCATTGCCTCACTTTATTTATTTATTGGTACCAGGGACTGAACTCAGGGGACACTTAAGCACTGAGCTACATTCCAGTCCTTTTTGTATTTTATTTAAAGACAGGGTGTCACAGAGCTGCTTAGGGTCTGGCTAAGTTGCTGAAGCTGGCTTTGAACTCTCAATCCTCCTGCTTCAGCCTCCCGAGCCGCTGGGATTACAGGCATGCACCGCTGCACGCAGCTAGAACCTTCTTTATGTTCATATACACGTCTCCCTCTTCATCCAGCGTTCTACTCAGTCCTCTTGGCCACACTATGTTTTCCATAAAGGCTTTCCTGAGCACGTGCTCTGACCATAGCTGTCCTATCACAGGTTCACACTGGACTTGCTTTTCTTCTCTAGCACTTTTCTGAAATCTGACATTATTAACTCCTCTTTTCCCTTTCCTGACTGTTAGCTCCTTGAAGGAATGAACCTTTGCCTTGTAGTTGTTTTCTCAAGTATTAAGAGTTTTGCCAGGCACAAATTTGTGGCCCCTTGAGAAATGTTTTGTGGGATGAATGAATATATTAAGAGTGCATTGATTTACAAGTCACCCTATTTGGTATCTGATGAGAAACTGTGAAAAGTTAAATGTCTCCCTCCCCCCAGAATTTGCTGATGTCTCAAAATCTGCCATTCATGATTTATTCCATAAATGATTTAATTGCCTTAGTCCTAGGAGACTATTAAAATATAAATACACTTTTGAGAATTAGCAAAATGAGTCACCACCACCTGCCTTCACTGTCACCAGAGAGAGCAGAGCACATAGAACTGACTACAAGATAGAGGAGGTAAAAGAAAGGGCAGGTAGCAAGAGTGGGGCTGAAGTTACAGGCAACAGAGGAGAATAAAAATGTGCTTATCAGCTTTGGAATTGTTCCTAGTAATAGCTCTTGCTCTCCATCTACATACCCAGGATTTTCCCAATTTTGTTCACTTATGGGAATCTAACGAAAGAAAGCAGGGCAGTGTTTCTTTCACAGATGGAACCCATTTTAGGTCAACAAAGAATGAAAGAATGTCATGTGACCACTGATAAGACTACCTTCTCTCTTTTCTACACTCAATTCCCAAAACCCAACTACAATGCCCTTGTCATTTTCCTGGTCTTATAGCTTCCTTGCTTTCTGGAGTTATTACTTGCTTTAATAGTCCCACTCAATTTTTTTGCAGTGGTCTCTTCTCCTCTGCTTCCAATATCTCCCATAACACCACTATTGCAACCCCAGCAGTCTTCCTCTTGCTCTCTGAAGAGACCTGCAAAATTGTTCACTGGAATTTGCCTGCTGCCTGCTCAGCCCTGCTTCTCAAGGGCCACCCATGGTGGGGCCTGACTTCCAACATTTTCCCACAGAGGGCCCCTTTCCAGAATTGCCATTTATCAACCCCATCATTCAGATTTGACCTAACATCTAATTATTCTGATTACACCACATTTGTGTGGAGGGTCTTATTACCTTTGTACTTTATTGAGGATAATGTGATTCAGAACAATCGACTGAAATCATTCTCCCAATGGTGGGGATGAAGGTTGAATAGCCATGTAGATTGAGGAATGTGTTTTCTAGCACTGTTACACACCTCATTTTTGTTCCTTTTATAACAATAATAATAATATTATTCATTAAAAACATGTTTCTCCCAAAGAGTTGAGAACTTTTCCACATAGCCTATTTATGAGCCTATGCAACAGCCAAGGAAGCTGAAAATCATAAATTTCCTTTAATAGCTACCTGAGTCATCAGGCTACACAGCTCCCCACTGCAAACCCTGCAAATGTACAGGTGTTAAATTAGCTGCAGAATGGATCCCTGGTTGTCCTTTTAAAACAAGAGACACACTCTGCAAACGGAAGAATGAGCCCTCATCTGCACAGAAAAGCTGTTTCCTAATTTGCACTCAGACCCAAAGGCCAGCTCAAATTTCTCAGGATCTTTTTAAATAGTGGAAGCCCGTCAGACCAATACCAATTTCTTTTGGTCAGATCTGTGTATCATCCCAAATGGCACACCAACTGCATTCACTTAACAGCTCAAATGGTTGGTAAAAAATTCTGGAATTAAGGAGAGATTCCTTAATCAGTTCTTTAGAACCTCCTCAAATTCCCTATAGGTTCACTTTCCATACTCTTTCTTCCCTTCAGAATATGGGTCTAGTAGAGAGAGAACGTTACCAAAAAAAGGGTCAGATAAGCTAAAAGAAGATGGAGACAAAGAAATCATGCAAGTGCATAGAAGTCCACCTTACCTATAAAGATTACGCTGTCCCTCTTCCCTGGTTTCTGAACAGTTCCCTGAGACACAATTGAGCATGGAACTCAACTGGCTTTGCAATGAAGATTGTTAGTGCAGATTTGCATTCTGTTAACCAATAAGCAGTCTTACCTGAAGCTACTGGCAGATGATAGCTGATACAGAACTTAAAGAAAATACCTAGCAACTAAAGTACCTCATGTTAAATAGGAAAATGTTTGGGGAGAGTTTATCACTGTGTGACCACATGCTTACGAACATTTGTGTTATTTCAGCTTTCTCTATCTATTAAATTCTCTTCTAATAAAATATACATGTACATGCAAAAGATAAAGTAAATTTTTCTCTCAATGAAGATATTAATGCATATGACTTTATCCACATAATGTAAATGGGCAGGCAGAAACCCATAACCTAATATTTCAAGGTAATTTATTCAGGTTCAATAAACTGCCTTTGAACTTAAACACAATTTCTTCAAGTAGGTTATACAGTGCTGTGAAGGAGAAAAATTGATCTGGATAATTATACTGAAAAGATATAGAAAAGAATTTTGGAGATTATTGTGACCTTTCTTTTACAAGTGGGAAATAAGATAAAGTCCAAATCTTCAGTACAATAATATTTACTCATCATATTAAATTCATATAACCTTAAGCCTCTCCTTTGATTATAAATCTGTCTGAGCCCAAGCCATCACAGCCAAGAATTTCTTTCTTCTCTTATCTTGTTGATACTTTAGCTAGCCTGAGTTGTCACAGATTCTTTTAACTCTTAAAGGAAGTGCCAGAGCCATGAATGTAAAGAAAATAAAAAAAATAAATCATGTTCTAATGTACTAAGCATCCAAAAATTTCATTAACCATGAATTTTTGTCCCAGATTAGTCTACATTTAATGGTACACTACATTCTTCTTCTGTTGACAAAAAAACTTTTGCTTTTCCAAACTTTAGTCATGCTCCTGAATCTTCTGCTAGACCCTTCTGTTTATTTCCCTGTAAAATCCAATTTTAGTAGAGGACCCTGCTAAGTCAGTTTAGCTAGAATCTCTGGACCTCATATCTGATCACCTTTATCCTCTACCATCCCCAGGGGATAGCTATCACCCTGGCCTGTCTTTAATGAGAATTCTGCTAGGTTGGTTTGACTAGACCCCCCTTACTCCTGAGGTTTCCTCTCAGTAATTTTCAATGAATGTATTCCTACCTGCTCCTTGACTATAAATTCCCACTTGTATTGAAAGTTGAACCCAATCTCTCCCACTGCAAGACCTTATTGCAGTAGTCCCTAAACTCATCACAAAGGTGATGAAGAAAATCTATCTAGTGCTTTAACAAGTGTCATTGAATACTTTTCCCTTTGACAGTAGTCACATTTCTTTACTTCAAAGTTTCCAAATACATTAGGACAGTGATCCTCAAATTACTAGGTGAAAGGAATCATCAACATGTATAGCTTCCTGGCCTAACTTGATTTTGTGAAATTAGATCTCAGAGGAAGGGGCTGGGAAAACAGATGCTTCATAGCAAACACTGAGCATCACCCCCCAACACAAATTTCTTAAAAAATCAACAAAGATAACAAAACAACCAAGTAGATGAAAAATAAAATTCCTATGCTCAGGTAATCATTTGTTGGTTGAGTTGGTGTTTATTGAGTGTTCTTTATGCTCTGGTCACTTTTCTAGTCTCTGAGCATGATGTGCACACTATTCATGAGGTCAACTGTCTGGTTTTAATAAGCTTGATGTCTCATTTTCATTAACGCAACTTTAAAATAAAGTTATCATATGCATCATTTTTCAAGCAATTCTGATAGGAGTCTATGAAAAGGAATTATAAAGTGGGAGATGGAGTAGATTTATTGCTTGAGTTCAGGAAAAACAAGTATTAAAAGGCAACTCCAAGAATAGCCCACTCACTTTGAAAATGTGCCTCTTTTTTCACTTGAGCAATAAGAGATAATAGTGTCCCTGTTTCCTCATCCCTAACTTTGGACCTAATAAGATTAAATAAAAATACATATGGAAATGACATGTTAAGAATAAAATCAGAGAAAATAAGTGAGGGAGAGAGGTCTTGAGAACAAACATATTTGTGACTGTTTATAGGCAGACATAGAACTAATAAATGGAAGATAGAAAATTTTAGGTCAATACAAGAAACTTCAGGCACTTATTTCATGAGACAGACTGATTTCTCAACAGAGTGGAGGGAATTATCTATTAGGGTGTAGAAAGATTACTGGCTAAATATTAGTTCTTACAATGAGAAAACCTGAAATGGAGACATGCACTGAAACTTCCCTGAAGAATGACAAAGTTCCGTTCAAGGAAGTTTCATTCCTCAGTTCACCCTTGAGCTGTGTTCGCCTTTAAAAACCAAGTTGAAAACCAGTAATGAAAGTATATCTTGGAGACAGTGATCAGCATGATTAAGTCCCCCTCCCCCAACAAAAAAAAAGGGAGAAGGGTGTGGGCATGATGCCAATTCTGTGACATCACACATAAGTCCTATCCAAATTCTCTGGCTAAGGCATGGAAAGAATATGAATGTGTGAAAGTTAAAAATAGATATAATTTGATTCAACCCAAATTGGCATTTTCTGGCAATCAGGATAGTTAGGTCCAGTTCATGAATATGCCTTTATCAGCATTATAAAAATGTGCTTTTGTTTTTCAAAACGTCTGGGTTATCAACAAGAAAATGTTTGTCTGCAACATTCAAATCACAAGTCAACAGGATAAAATACCTGACATCATTAAATAGCTTATGCTTCTTGGAAATATAAGCATTTAATAGTGTGTTCAATGTAAAGCTATCTGGGAGGACCCATCATCTAGCAGGATGTCCATTCTGCTACAAAGGCAAAGCTCAATACAAATTTATGGAATGCAGAGATCAGAACTAGATGAACACTTTTGATAGCTCCCACTTCTGTTCCAGGAACTTTAAGAACAATAAATCTATTGTCTCATTTAATTCCTTGGAATAGCCTTATGAGGTAGATTCTATGACAACACTTGTACTGATAAGAAACCGAGGCCGCAGAATTTGCCCAAAGGAAGTGCCAGAAACAAGATTTAGACGAGTATTCTGTTTTAATATCAAAACCCACACACTTCCCCACTGTTCTACCTGGCCGGAGTGACCTTCATACACTTCTCCCCTGACATGTTTTTCTTTATACATTTCAGAATAAACACCATTAGGACCAGGGCAGGAGAAAGATATCCTATGGCACACAGAAAAATGAATTGCATGTGGAGATGATTTTGCCTGGTGGAGACTTCATAAATCTTTTTACATAAATTAGCACCAGCAAGTCCTGAATGTGCATTAAGTTTAATCATTTGTTTTAAATGTGTCTCCCCACACACGAAGCTCTTTGACCTATGTTCTGTTATTTTCATTATTAATGAACTTCCAGTGTTTGACATCATGCACTTGTTGCATAGTGATTTTCACATTTGGTGAGCAGGAAAAATCATCTTCTTGATGACCATTTTGTAATTCTCCCTCAAAATGTTTCCTTGGGATGTTGTTCAGATTGATTAAAACTAATTAAAAGTAAAAAAGGAGGCAAGTATCTTCAGTTCCTAAGCTAATTAGGCTCATATAAAGTCTCTGTAATTGACATAACATTTCGTAGTTGTATTTCATCATTCATATGATGATTATTCATGAAGTGCAGCCAAAGCAGGAAGGAAATGTAGGCAAGCACAAAGGGAATGAGTAGGTGAATGTGCACGTACAGGACTGAGTATGTGCTTCTGGCAGCAGGCCAAGTCCAAATAAAAATGTGGTCGCTATTTGATGTTTTGTCACAATCACACTGAGTCTTTCCTCTCCCCTGATCTGTTACCTGGCACAATTTAAACAACTATATATGAACACAGGAAATGCAAAGCAAATGAGAAAGAAGGGGAGAGAAAGAAATTTTGTGTATGAAAAATTTGTACACAATTGGCACTTTGAGAAAAGCAGTACTTTTCTCTCTCCCTTAATACCAACTGCAAAACATTACAGATATACATCTAAATATTCTCTAAATAATGATGGTTTATTCATGGATTTAGCTACACACTTTATGGGTCTGTTTATATTTTTAGCTTTGTCTCAAGACAGTCATAATCTTTCCTTGAACTTAGTATTTCATGTCATTTGACCAAAGAGCCTTTCCTCCCTACTTCCCAGAATATTTCCAAATTTTGAGATCTGGCAAAATGGACTTATTTGCTTGCTCTGGGGTCAGTTCTTGGAGAAAGTTTAAGCAATTAGAATTTGTGTTTCTGCATCTTTATTTTTCTCCTTATGAGCAACAGGTAGTAATCTCTTGTAGCTTTTTCTCCCAAAGAAAATGACTTGCTGATAAATTATTGATCTCGTAAAGTGACTGGAAACTTCATGATTACCCCCTTCTTTAGCAGGAAGAAGAAGTAGCCTAGGAATGAGCAAAAGTTCAGTGGGGAAATGTTTCTAGAATGGGTTACTTCTTCAAGGACATTTCCTCCACCTCAGTGGGGAGCCATTGAAGACCCAGCCTGTTGCCCCATGATATTAGTTGATAATAGCTCTGTAGCCTTATTTTCTCTAGGGAATAATTTGTTCTGCAAAAACAATTGCATCCTTCTTTGAAATATCAGTCTGTATTTATTGTTCAGTTTCAATATTCGATTCTAAAACTAGTCAAGTCTGATTTAAAATGCCATGGCCAGGGATTTTCACTCAGATTGATGATAGTTTTGGGAAACTAATAAGAGTTTTATGTTACCTTTTAGGCAAAATTTAAATAAACGTGGTGAGGAATTTTAAGAAACACAAAACTAAGGAAGAAATTATGAGAGAAAAATGTGTTACCAGCAATCATGCTGTGATCCAAAATACACATTTAAATAGGGATACCTTGCTGGTGGATGAAAAGTATTCATAGTAACATGAGACCTGTCTTTTGCTATAAAAACATGAATATCATTTACTGAACAAGCACCAGCTGCCATGGCTCTCTGACTCCTGACCATTTATAAAAAGAAAAGGTATTTTCAAATACTTCTAGCCATTATAGAGGGGAGCAACGCTTTCAGAGGCAACAAAGAGAAAAATCTAACCTTCTTTAGAAGGATGAAAATAAACAGTTACAGAACAGTCCCCATTCTTCATCATGATCAGAAGCCAACACGAATGTTTCATAGCAGGTGTGCAGAGGAATGCGTGAGACCAACTGTGTTCTGCCTCCTCTCATGGCCCATGGTCCCACTCTGCCCCCATGGCTTCAGAGTGGCTTTTTGCTGCTCACTTTCTGTATCACTGCCTTTAGTTTGTTTCTGGAAGATCAATCTCATTAAGTGAGACACAATAATCTTCATATTTTGTACATCTCTTGTTTTCCCTGTAGACTGATATTTGGAATTGAAATAATATAAACAAAAAGACAGACTTCCTTATGTTTGCTAAAGTCAATATTCCAACAGCTGGAACATTATGATATCAAATTTGTGAAAATGATTGATGGAGATGGAGAAAGATTATATCCAAAGTGATTCTTTGGTTGTTCTCTAAATATACCCTCAGGCTCACTCAGTTTTATATCAGGAAAATTACGATGCCTAGGTAACCCTGCCATCACGTATACAAGGAGAAAGTCATTATTAATTTCTTTAAGAAGATGAGAATCATTGGGAACTCTGTTACAGTTGTAAGAAAATTAGTATTTTACTCCATTTGCTCTTTTTTGTCCATAGGTTCTTTATGACATAAAATTTGTTTTCTATTACACCATTTTACAAGAGATAAGAGATTACAATTGATCTTATGGCTTGACTCTCTTCTTTGAACAAACGTGGATACTAAAAAGAGGCTGCCTTCCTTCCAGCTCCAGCGAGAATAAGCTATGGTTCTCAGCAGCCTAATGTAACTGGCGGCCAGCAAAGGATTTCTGGTAAATGCTATTTATGCCCACTCAATTAAAGTAAACAGATATTTATTGAGCGCCGCCATACAGAGGACAGAAGTGTAGCAATAACGTAGTCACTGCCTCACTAACCTGTAGACCCTCAAACTTCTTTAGAGCTCTGCACCAGGGAATTCATTCCTAGAGTGGTGCTTTTCTGGTTCATTTTGAACATTTATAAAACACCAGTTATTCTTGATGCCATATTGAATAAATTGGATACTATAAAATACCCCAAACAAAGAATCCTTGCCTTCTACAATTTAACTTCTACAATACAAGTTCAGGATAGCTCAAATGTTCTTATAGAAACAGGTACCATGGATCTTGCTCACATGAGCTAATATGTAAAGAAGACTTTGATATGCAGTAATATTTTCATTCTTTTGATGGTCTGTCTTTTTATGTAGAGATGATGTTTTCCATATTTCCCTTTGAGGGAAGTCCTAAGTACAAATATCAGTAATCACATGAGAGGTCCTAAAATCTGAGTATAGATATCCATAATCACGTGTGAAAACAAAGCATTAGTAAGCATTTAGTGTTTGTTAATTTATTCTGCATGTACTGTGTGTCTCAAAATAAAAACATCAGGTTCAATAATGAATATCAGAAGATATTATGGATTTGTACCCTCCAAAATATGATTAAAACTCATTAAAAAACTATCAAACTGTATCCTTAGGTTTCAGTTTCTGCTATTCTTCATTGTTATATTACAGTGCTGTCTGATATACAACCCAGGGAGGTTTAGGCTACTTTGTAAGCAGTTTCATTGAGAATGTCAGATATATTTGTGTCAACTGGGACATATAACAAAAAAAAAAATCAATATTTTCATAAGTCTAAAGATTCAGTAAATCTAATTTGTTCTGCCTATTAGCACTTGCACTTTTTATTTTTTATAAAGGAATTGATAACTATATTCCAATAAAACTGTATATGACTGTTTTATTAATGTGTATGCTAAAGTACATAAAATAATTTTTAGAATTCTAAACTGATCTAAACTCATTTATTTGTTCATCTTGTTGTCCTTTCTCTACCATGGGATTCCCTTTTAGATTTTACTACAATGAGCTGTAATCATCAAAAATTTCAACAGAACATTGGCTTCAAAACAAGGTAGAAAGCATTCTCTTATCTTCATAGGAGGCGTCTGTAGCTGAATACACTGTCACTGTGGGTGACATGGAAAAGATACAAGAGACTCAAAGAGGACCAGAAAAGGGAAATGTAAATAATCCAGGTTACACTTTAAACAGAGCTTCATTTTATGTGAAAAAAAATTCTCCAGTAAAGACGACAAAAGCTACTTTGATCAAATTCTGAAAAAGTCATGTGATTAACATTTGAGATTAGGAAACCTAACACCAAGGCCATGCTGTAATTTAATTCCAGATCTGCCACCTATTATTTTATGTTAAGATTTGAGACCAGTTCTCTGAGAGATCTGTTTTCAATCCTTATAATAGTCCAGCTTAGCCTTTCTTTCCATCTGCACAAAAATAAGCAACACTTTTAATTATCAGACATATGTCCCCCACCTAAAAACCTCGCTCCACTCATTTCTATCTAAACAGATTACTCTGCCTCCTCAGAACTTTATATCAAAATCACTTGCATGAGATCTTTTCCAGGCTTTCCTAACTCCAATAACCTTAAACGTCTCTTTACTCTTGAGTAGCATTTTATAACTGTAGTTCATTCCTTTTAAAGGTCAAGAAAGACCTGCTAAAGATAATAGAATGAATCAAACATTACTATCCCATGTGCATATATGATTACACAACCAATTTAATTCTACATTATGTAAAACCAGAAGAATGAGACATTATATTCCATATATGTATAATATATCAAAATACATTCTATTATCATGTATAACTAATTAGAACAAATAACAATAAAGAAAGACCTGCTAAATAATATAGGATGATATCAGAACCAATGGCCCTGTGGACAGATAATATGAGAGAGAATTAGTGGGGGGGTCCCCATGATCCCACCTTTCCTTGCCCCTTATCTTCACCCCATCTCCATTTCTGGAATACATCTATTTCTTAACAAGATTAGAAAAAAATAAAAATAAATTTGACACTTTATGGCACGTCTCTTTGAATGTTTGGTGCTATTCCAAGTACCGTGGGAGATTTAAAAACAAAAAGATTTCTTGGTGTTTCTGTTCTGTTCTATTGTTTGATATTTGATCCAGAACAAGAGTCAGAGTTAAAAACAAAATTTTTTCATGCTTACTTTCATTACTACTCTTCTCTATACGCATGCACACCCGCACATACAATGTTAATTGTTAACACAATAGTTTTTATCAGACTATGAAATACAATCATGTTTGGCAAACAAATGTTTATGAATAATTTAATGGAACTATTTCAGGCCCCCAAAGTAACACTCTTGGTACTGTGTTTTCCAAAGCTCTCAGTCAGCTAATTGTGCTGCATGGCAGAGTCCCCATCACATCTTCTATTATGGATTTTATGGTTCATTTTGCTGAAATACTTTTCTCCTTCTTTATTATCTAGGACTTGGCTGCTTTTTTCCTCTAATACTTCACAATCAAGACAGGAAATCAGGTTGATAATGTCCTATGGATCATAACAAGTTCATCCATTTGCACTAGTGAAAGATCTGTGGCAATAGCAAGGGCCAACTGAGCACAACATGTCAGATGTGCTGACTGGTCCCAAGACAGCAGGCAACAAGAAACAAAAAAGCCAAGTTCAAGACCTCTCTGACGACAACAAGCTGCAGCAACAGCTTCCCAGCTGAGTGACACCAAGCCCATAATGGAAACATTACTCGTTTAGGTAGGCACACATGAAATATTAATTTCCTGGATTGCCTGCATTTGCATAGTAATAATAAGTTCATCTTCTTGGCTTGTTCTGGCCTCAATTAGCAATTCTATTGTCATACCTGAGATTTGGGAAAGGAAGGAAAAAGAGGAGGCTGTAGAAAATTTCCCTCTGGAAACAGCAACACTAATGGAGCTTATCACTACCATCATTAATTTAATCAAAAACCTGGAGGCAGAGGGCTAGAGCAATCTGTTAAGAAAACATTTTCTAAAATGAGAATGCTTCCCATTTCAATTAAGGTCTTGCTCTTTTTTTCTCTTAGAGACATTTTATTTCTCTCTGTCCTCTCGCCCACCTCCCCCTACACACCACTGATTATATCTGCAAGTGGGGGCTGTATTTTTACTAAAGAAAGTCTTCTTGCAAATTGACCATTTTGCAACAACATCCTTCTCCTCTAACCTTCTTCCCTGACTTCTTTTTTTTATGACATCTCAATTAGTTCAGACCCACTGTGCCAAAGATAAAGTCCTTGTATTTCAATGAGAGAATACTCTAGAGAGAATGGAGTGTGCTTTACAGTGTGTATGTTAATACGCTCTTCTCTTTAATTAGTTTTCCAGATATGGCCGCCAGTGGATAATTCTGCTGTATTTGTATGTGTATGTGTACACATGTGGGGTTATTTGTCTTTCCTCTCCCAGATGCAGAAAAAAGCAAAAACAAACAAAAAAGATAAGGACTGCGAGGAAGGATATTGAGAATAAAATTCATGAAAGTAGAATATCAAAGAGAACTATAAGCATAATACATATAACATATATGTACCAACCACAATTTCAGAATTTTAACTGTGTTGATTTTTGAAAGTTCAGGAATGACATCATTATTAAATATACATAAAGCAGTGGTGACTTCTGTTCAACAATGACACTTCTTCCTACCACTACAGGGAGTACCTTTATTAATGCAGACAAATCCCTTGACAAGCCCCAAAGATGACACTTTGTATTTGAAAGAATCAACTTCTCCAGAGAGAATTCCCTGAGCAAAAATCATGTGTATCCTAAAAGGAAATTCTTTATGAGAAATGGAAGAAACCAACCACATTTTGGATCTTTTTGACATGAAAGACAACAGTGGTGTAGCCATGCTCCCTGGAATACATAGGTCCTCCTCCACTTGTGCTCACTCGAAGCTTTTGCTATTGGGCCCTAGTGTATGGCAGGAGAGAAGAAGTTGCCTGCTCCAGGCTCACCTTTCCCAATGCAGGTATATTTTAGAAATTTAAATAATTTCAGCAACAGCTTCCCAATTCCATGAGAACATGGAATTGCATGTAAGGGGTTCTATGCAAGGAACACTAAAAGATGTCCAAAAGTTGTCATAATGAATACATTCACAGGTCAAAAGTTTTTGTACCTGTAAGCATTTGTATTAGTGTAACAAAGAGCCTGGGACTGTTCTTTAACACCTCAGTGATCTTGTAAAGTCAAGGACGCAAACAACAGTGAATCAAGCATTTTAGTACAGTTATTATTTCTAGAACTAATAGAAATATGCTTAGAGTCTAAACTAGAAGGTCTTAACAAATATGTAATAATATGTAATATATTATTACATATTTGTTAAGATATGTAATATGTAACAAAATAATCAGTGTTCACAAATGTCAAATACTAAATAAAAAGGCTAATATTAACTCACAAATAAGAGGTGACACCCTTTAAATGAGGGGAAAATTGTGAAGGGCTCAATATTTTTTTCTTTCTCTAATTAATGAAATTTTTAGTAAGTCATATTTGAAGATGAGAAAATGGGTGAGTGACTTCTGCAGGTATAAAGGTATCATTAAAAGTAAATAAACTGGATTCACTTTTGACATTCTCCTCCCTTCACATACCCCTATCCACAGAAGAGAAGGCAGGACTGATGTCACAAATGTGCTGATTGATGAAAATGTCTTAAGGCGCTCAGTGCTCTCAGCAACCTTACAGGTAAGACTATCCTTTTACTAATGATGTTTTTCAACATAATAGGCCTTCAGATATTTTCTTTTATGGGTAAGAAATTGAGGTGCACAGATGTCCCGAAAGGATAAATAATTGAACTGGAATCCAGATGTAGGTACTTAGAAGCATGGAACTATTCTTTCTCTACAGGAGGGGAAAGAACTGGCCTCATACAGGAAGTGTGAGTCAGCAGCTTTCTTGCCTACCATTAGGACTCCAGACCTCCATTTTTTTCTTTTCAAATATGTCTAACTGGAGGTCATGGAACTCTATATCCCTTTTAGCTCCAATCTCCATTGTGTTTCCAGTTGTAAATTGCTTTCTTGTCTTGCCCCACTGGCACCAGTGTTGAAAGGGATTTGTGATTCTCCAATCCAGGCTCCCTCTCTCTCGTAAGGAAACTTATTCTATAATAAATCTGCTTTATGGTGATTTTTCTGCCATAATTCTTCCAATGTAGGAGATAGCTCAAAGGTTATAAGATATTGCTAAAAATACAATTGCTAGAAATATTTTCTTTTTCTTAACTTTATCACTAGATATGGTCTAAATAATTTATTCATTTGGTTTTTGTATCTATTGTTTATATAAATTTTTACAAAGAAAATAAGATCAATTTGTAAAGTTTTGAAAAATACAGGGATAATACAAATAAATAAAAAATCATTAATTCAACCCTCAAAGAGATTAATTAAAAGTGATTTCTTAATACTTATTTTAGTACATATATTTAATTTTCAAGGTTAAGCTTTGGGGCTGGCGGGTAGCTTGACTGTGGAGCACTGCCTCTGTTTTCTTTCATAATTTTTATGATTTCTTCCTATTTTCCCATATGCATCTCTTTAATCCCACTGTGATTTATTCTGATGTGTGGTTGGAGGAAGTATAACTTGCCTAAAATCTCACAAAGGGTATTTTTCTATATAATTGTCCTTCAGATATCTGAAATGTCATGTCTTTCGTTTATCTTCTATCCAAATTATCATCAGTCTTATCTTCTCCATGTTTAACATGACTATTGCCTTTTTTTTTTCCCTTGAGGGGCTTAAAAATTGTTTCTTTCATATGTTCTCGAATTTGCCAATTTTATCCAGAGGTATGATATTCACAACTGGATACAATTTTAAAAATGTGTAATTGGCATCCATGCATCCTAGGGCAGAAAATCATAATTCTATAAATGCAACCAAGATTAAATTGGTTTGTTGGCCACCACATCATAACCTTGGCACTCATTCAACTTGTACTTAACTAGAATCTCCCAGATCTTTTTCACATGAACCATTGCTGTCAAGCCCCATTTTCTGAAAATGCTGGCAATTAATCTGCAAGCCTTTCATCTACATAGCAGCATATAGGCTTTTGATACACATTTTGCCTTCGAATGGTGATTGTGTTTCTTATTTAAATAAGATTATGCAATTACCCAGAAACATAGAAGGGGGCTCAATGAATGCCTTTGATAGGAGTGATAATGTGGAGTGTACAGATGCTAGAGGCCCTATTCAGTAATCCTTTCTCATAAACACTTAGTTTCACTGCTGCCCAGGACACATGATGGCCATATAGTGAGCAACACCTTCCTTTAAAACGCATGCCTACAGAATGATGATAGGTATTTCACCAGGATCCCCTGAAGAATACCAAGAAACAAACTTAGAACGCCCCAGAATTAAAAAAAAAAAAAAGGAGTTTCAGGCAACCAAAAGAACTGAGCAGACCACTTTTTTGCAAAGCCCTTTGTGATCTTCTTAAGCCCATCTATTCAGAGTAAAGGTCAAGTGGGCAAACCCGGCAATTCTGTCTTCCCACAAAGCTGCTACAGTTTTCAGTCTCCTGACAGCCATCACTAGGAGTCTATTATCTACCATTCTGTTTCCAGCACCACCCAGATCCTTAACTGGAAACCCACTAAACAGCTCCTTTCTTTCATGGGCTGACTTTCAGCTTCTTGTAATGGCTTCATGTTATACATCTAAAAGCTTTCTCCCCTTGCTCTGTTTGTTTAAGGAGGGCAATTTGAGAAAGCAGAACCCACCCCAAACAAGATTTGCACTACTCTGGAGACCCAGTGCAAGCAAATTTGCTGATCAAGACCTCTTCTAGTTCATTAGGTAGCACTTTAAAAGTAGCTATCAGTTGTCACGCCTAAAACTGTTTTTAAAGACTATCTTCAGGATTTGATTTCTACTTGCTGGAGTATTTTACATCTTACCTTTAAATAACAGTTAGTGATTCTTTAGGTAAACAACTACTCAGGGTTTTTGAACTAATGCTCCGGACCACAGATTATGTCTGTGCTACCAAGACCTCCTGGAGTAAAAGGTTTTTTCTTGCCCCAATTCCTGTTTAGAGTGGTTTCCACTTTCTTGTTCAGGGTCTTAATCCAGATCAAGAAATCAAATGCAAGGAAAGAAAATCTAGTTGTTCCGAGTTGATAGATACTTGGCAGGTCAAAAAATCAAATCCTCCTACTTTCAAAGTAATGGAGAAAAGAAGAACATAAAAGAAGTCTCCTCCTGGCAGGCTTTAAGCTTTCCTCTTAAAGGTGTTTGTGCACCAATGTGAGTCAGAGTGGGCCAAAGAGGCAAGCCAGCAGCAGTGCAGTCAACACATCAAAGTTAAACTCAAGTTAGCAGTTTTTTGCATCTCTCACATTTTGGTATACATTTTCTTGCCATTTCTTAACTGGCAATTTTTTGGGGAGGTAGGGGCGGGTACTGGGATTTGAACCCAAGGTGCTTTTGCCACTAAACTACATCCCCAGCCCTATTCTATTTTTTTATTTTCAAACAGGGTCTTGGTAAATTGCACAGGCTGATCTCAAACTTGTAACCTTCCTCTGCCTCAGCCTCCTGAGTCACTAGGAGTATAGCCGTGTGCCTCTGCCACCCAGCACTTGAACATTCACATATTCTTCACCAAGAAGAGAAAACTAGTAAAGGGAGCTTACTGAAACATTAGTGGCAAATGAGCTATCAGACTTTGAAAAGATATGGAAGAAACTTAGATGTATATTACTAAGTGAAAGAAGTTTAAAGTGACTTACTAAGAGACACAGTTTAAAGCTGAGTGGTGTTAGGGTTTGGAGGCTGGTGAAGCAGCAGACCACAGAGGAATTTGAGGGTAATGCCAATACTTATATGATTTTATAATATTGGCTACATGCCATTGTACATTTTTCAAAACCTATAGAGCATATAACAAACACCAAGAGCAGACCCTATGGAAAACTTTCGATTTGAAGTGACAAATGTACTCCTCTGGTGTGGGATGTGGATAATGAGGGAGACTGCGTGTGAGGGGCAGGTGTGTATGGGAAGTCTCGGCCTTCCTCTGAATGTTGGTGTGAAACAAAAACTGCTCTACAAGAAATAAAGTCTTTGAAAAAAATTTTAACTCTTCATATAAGTTTCATCTCCTTAATATTAGGATAAATTTTAATGTATATCTTAATATTAATTTGTGGGATGGGGTAGGGATATTTACTTACTTAAATTTCAAATAAAATGTATTAAAAATAAATGATTTAAAAATGACTGGTTTACCTTCTGTTACCTGTAAGGAAAGAAAGACATTTAAAAATACAGGCCACGTGACCTCCACGGTAGCACACTAGTCCAGTTCTCGCTTTCCATCTTTGTCAGATTGTTTTGGCACAGTGCTGTTGTTCTCTCCCCAATATTTATGACTCAATGAAGGGAGCAGTTTGAGTTATTAGGTTGCAGCTATCTTCAAATAAAATATTTTTTATTCACTTGTCTCTCTTTATCCAGACACATCTATTTGTGGACTCTACTACCTTGTCGGTTTAGGTTCCCCCACTGTGTAGGTTCAGAGCATCCTGTACTCACCCCTATTAATACAGTAATAGTACAAAAAGCAGACTTTTCAAAAACTCTAGTGCCGAGAATCATGCATTGAAATCACCCCAAAGGATTGTGAAAACATATTTCTGGGTCCCACAATGGTCTTAACTGAATCCAACTATCCAGGGACAAAGCATCCAAGGTAATATGTGTGTGTCCACGACAGATGAAAATTTATTCTTTGGAGGGGCAGAAATACAGATTACATCTACTTTTGCTTCTCTAAAATACCAAGGGAAGTTAGGCACAGTGGTGCATATCTGTAATCCAGTGATTTGGGAAGCTGAGGCAGGAGGATTGTAAATTAAAGGCTAGCCTCAGAAACTGAGAACCTATCTTTAAAAAAAAAAATAGAAAGGCCTGAGGATATAGTGCTCATAGCAAAGCACACCTATGTTCAAAGCCCAGTACCAAACAAATAAAAAAATCAAACACAAACAACACCAAAAATCTACCAACTCAAGCAAGTAAGGGGTGAAGACCTCAAAATATGAGAATTTAAAAGTGAAATATAGTTTTGACAAGGGGGTAGAACCATATGTTTATCTGAAAGCCACATTTCTCTAGAATTCCTTTCCTATCTAAAAAAAAATAATAATAAAGCAAACCCTCCACATATTCATTCCATTCCTCCCTGCAAGAAAAAGAATGATTCCTCTAAAAAAGAGAAGAAAATGTGTGTGTGTGTGTGTGTGTGCACGCATGCTCAAGAGAAGTACTTTTAAAGGAGACATTTTAATTAACCCCAATTTAGTAGACAATGGTGAAACACAGGGGACTTAAGACATTCCTGACCTATAGCTTTTTAGTGATAATGATGATGATAAATGAGGCTACATTTTCCAGTCTAGCAATACTTGCCACAGGCAGGATTTCTGAACAACTTGCTTCCCTCATTTCTCAATGCCCCATATCAAGTAATAATGATGTCAAACACAAGAACAGAAACCAGGGGAACCAAATGAAAGAGATGTAAAAGGAAATGAATATAACTGAAGGTGATACAGCTCCAAAGACATTTAAAGAAAATAAAATTCCAAAGAAGATTGTCAAAATGACCCTCCAGGTTGGTTCGGCAATCAGCAGTCTGGTTTCCTGAACAATTCTGGTCTTGATTCTCAGGTTTTAATTAGCAGTGATGCCACCCTAACTGGATTCCCAGCAATTTCTCATAGACTCCGGGCCATTTGCTCTCATTATGAAAGTCTGCTTTCATCGTTCCCGCCGTATCATTGATCTTAGCACAGTTGCTAATGCCAACAATCATCTAATTATTTTCTGTGTAACCTGGAGAATAAAAATAAATCCCTCTGTAAAAACCTAAGACATATTTTATTTTTAAAATGTCTGATGCCTTTTCAGAAAAAAAAAATGGGATAGCCAGATAGTTTTATAAATGCTGAACTATTTCTCTATGTGAGTCAAAAACATTGATTTTGGCGTTTTGCCTACACCAAGAAAATCAGGGCTTTGAAGGCAATACGAGACTGTCTACTTCCATGCAGCCTGTTATAATCTCTCACCCCCTACCTTCTTAGAAAAGCAGAATTCACAGTGGTTGGTCAAAACCCTGTTTGGGGTTGGAATAGGCAGAGACCACTGAGAAGTTTCTAGAGCCAATTAAATACCCATGATTTACAGATTTAATAAAGAAACCCTGTCTTCTGACCTCAGAGGGTCAACAAGAGCAAACATCAATAAAAGGGAAATGTTTTCACTGAAAACATGGGGAGATCAAGCGTGAGATTTCTGACGTGGTGATTCTGTGATGCTCTCATTTATCGGTGAAATGCTCAGGGTGGGTAACAGCTCATCAAGGGAAAGCACGGTGGGTTCTGTAGGCTTTACATGAGGATGCTTACATTTTTACAGAGACAGGTTAGAAGCTAAACTACTGAGTACATGGAGACTCTTGGGCGCACGTAGCTAACTTTCAAAGAAACAATGGATCTCTCTTTTATGTCATTATGTCTACCACAAACCTGAAAAAAAAAAAATTAAAGTAGAACCTTCTGACTGCTGATCACACTGGACTTCAGTGTGTTCCCATCACTTCCTTTCTGCTACTCTGCCAGGCACTGGGTGGACAGTTTGCGATTGATGAGGTCTAGTCTAACAGATTTATCTTTATACCTAGTCCAAGAAGTGTCTCATCAAGAGATTTGATAGTTTAAATGATGTGAAATGATGCAAATAATTTGACTTAATTTTTGAAGCTATAGGTTATCTGTATAAAAACAGGTGCCATAAGAATAAAAAATCACGGAAAACCAATCTAATGGTATGCTAGAATCATTTTTCTTTTCGTTGTGGGACTTTTTCATTATCATCATATCTTTTCTGATTTTCATTTCTGAGCATCTCCTTTTTCCCAATATTCTGTTATGCATGTCTTCAAACACACAACAAATGCAAAGGAGTTTTACTATGAACATCTGTGTATCGAATGCCTAGATTTTATTGGTAACTTTACTATATTTGTTTTTTATCATACTTCTATACATATAATCCATTATTCTATCAATCTTATCTTTTGATATAATTGAAAGCAAATTACCAACCCCAGGACCCTTTGCCCTAAACATTTAAGTTTGCATTCCATTAACCCATGTCTCACCTTTTCATCTATGAACCACTCAAAAAATGTAATTCAAGCAACAAATACACCACTTAGGTTAATTCTGAAATAGATATATTTTAAAGTTCTATCAAGAAAAATAATTAGTGAGTGATTAGTGATAATATTCATATTATTAGTGATACTAAATTATATAATAAGATCTAGATTATGATTTTCAACTTATTTTATTGCAGCTGTGTCAGTTCATTGAAAAATTCACAGAATTGAAAACTTGGGACTTATGGGGTTAACCAGAGTTAAATATTTGTTTAGTGTTTTAATGTAATATTTACACAGAACAGAATTCACAAATGTTAAGTTTAAACTCACTAGGTTTTGATGATGACAATCTTGATTAAAATCCACCCCTTCTATGAAGTTGATCAGGCTCCAGTTGTTTCTCTACCCACAACTCCAGTCTCTCAAGCCTGGCTGGCTCATCTCCAGTTCAACCAACAATTTTTCTCCCACAATCTAAGCTCCTTATCTCTTCATAGCCTGTGCATGGGTCATTCCTTCTTTCTGGTTGTCCTCATTTTTGATCATTCACTTTTAAGTATCCTCTCCTTAAAAATATCTTCACTGCCTGCCCATGTGGATTATAACTACTCAGTTGTGCCTTATAATCATTCTTATTAAAGCTTGAGTTATATGTTGGTTTGTTTCCTTTTAAAAAAAAAATTTTTTTTAAATTGTAGATGGACACAATACCTTTATTTTCTTTGTTTCTATTTTTATGTGGTGCCAGGGATCAAACCCAGTGCCTCACACATGCTAGGCAAGTGTTCTACTACTAGGCCACCAGCCCTGGTTTATGTTTTCTTTACTCAACGTCTGGTACTTCACTAGACTAGAAGATCCATGATTGTAGGGACTATATATTTTCTAATTTGCTAGTTCATCTTCTGCAGTGGCCTACTGTAGAAGACTCTCCATGGAATGCAGTATAGTCCTCTTTGAGCTCTTCTTTCCTGGACATTATTTGTTCATTCTACAATAATTCATTGTATTATTTCTTAACAAATTTGGATATTTTATCTCTGTGGCTGGTAAGTTGTTGAGTTCCAAAGCTTATTTACTCTTTCATGCATCTTTTTCAGTACCTACTCTGCACCAGACAATTAACTGAATACAGGGGATTTGGGATGGAAATATTTCTGTCCTCATCACACAACAGACAAATATGAGACCGCCTGACATGTGCTTTGGAAATGCAAAAAAGTTACTTAGCTTTGATCAGAGGTGTAGGAAAGACTTGCCATTGAAAGTGGTCTCCAAAGCTGAGGCTTGGAGCAGATCTTAGCCTTACTCTACTTCCTTTACACACTAAATTCAGACCACCTTCCCTCTTATGTGTGAACTCCCTTCCACTTTTATCAATATGGACTGTGGAGCACTTTTCCCTATACAGAGAAAGAACTGGTAATAATAAGGTGTCAGAATGACTCTCTCTTGGTCTCTAGCAAGTAAAATCCAGGAAAAGTTCAAAGCTATGACTATATTATCTTTCTCCCCATTGGTCTCCTTCTTGAATATCCCACAGTGACTATGAAGTTTCAGCTCAAAGAACTTATTATTTTTCTACTGTGTGCAGTGGAGACTTGCTCCAGAATATGAAAGTATAACAGCGAAGGACCACAGAAGCACTGAAGTCTGTCAAAGTCCATTTCCTACCAATATTTGTTAACTTCTCTCAGAGTACAAAAACACATCACAGGAGATTTTTGCTCTTGCAGAAAAAAAAATGTACAAAGAGAAATAGGATAGGATGAATAAATTCTGCATGTCCCACCCTTTTGCCTTCTCTTTTAAATTCATTCATTCTTGGAAGGTGCAGAGAGACCCATGGTCACTTATACTTGCTGCATAATAAGCACATATTCCAGAGATAGAATACAAGAAAGCAGGAAAATGAGAGATTTTTAAATGTCACATGATTACTCATTTCACATTCTCACATCCCTTGTTACCTCTCAATGCTAAACCAAGTTTGAATGAGTGATTCAAGATTTGCATAAGAGTAGATGAAAAAAATCAAAATATGGCCATTAAAATGTAATGATGTTGGGGGCAATATTAAATAGCCAGGTGGTACTCATCATGATTAATTAGAAAGTTAGAGTGCCCATCATTTTTCTATAATTCTTGTTTTGAAAATACAAATTGCCAGTAGGGAATGATTTGAGCAGGACACATATCTCTCATTTAATTATGTGTTGTTTTGCTTAAGAGAAACAAATTTATTGTGTCACCAATGAACCAAACTCTGTAGGAATACACAAAATGTGCTGATACATCCTTAAACTTGTATCCATGATCTTTTGCCACATGTGTTAGGAGCCACACTCACCTGGCATTACAATTTTCTGTTAGTTTCCAATAACCCTCCATCCGTACCTTCACAATTACTCTTGAGCTACAGCTCTTTTGATATCCTCTTCCACAAGCAAGACATCAGGTGTCTTTCAAGGTAAGTCCATGTTACCGGCAGTATTTCTTTTTCTTTTCATATACTTTTTTTTTGTTTGTTTTTTGGTGGTTCTGAGTATCAAACTTTAGAGCCTCAGTCATACTATGCAAGCGCTCTACTGCTGAGCTATATTTCCAACCCCCATTATTTATTTCTTAATCGTTTACATGTGTAAAACTAGTTTACTTTTTTAATAAAGTTTCTCTTTATGTGTCTAATTCAATTTTTTTGTGTTATTCTCCAGCCTCATTTTCTCCATAAGCTCTGGCAATTTTTATTTCACGATTTTGTACAGTAAGACGGACTTTTAAAACATAAGTGTCACGTTATAGCAGAACTTATTGTATCATTTTCCTTTGCCATTTGCATGATTTTTATGAAACTGTCGTCTATAATTTATAAGTGTCCTACATTGGTGATGCAAACTTAAACAAATTTGTTCCAATAATTTCTTAAGTCTATCCATTTGTTGTGTTATTAATAACTAGGGAGATAAGAAATCATAATTTTTCTGATGAAAGAAGAAATCCCAAAAGATCAATTACTGGAGCAATCACTAACCTGTAGATTAAAAACAATAATCCACAATGCATAGTCTGTAGTCTCCCCTCTTCTGAGGGGAGAAAATGCCCCTCAAATTATATGATAGTATTTTCCATGACTTATTTTCTTGAAATTGGATTCTCCATCTTGGTTGGAGATAGAAAGGGCTCCTCAATATGAAAAAGAATGAAAGAAACTATAATTATTAAATTAAAGGCAAATTGTTACCATGGCAATTGTCCAAATATTACATTGTGAATAGTGCAAAGATATACTGTACACTTAACTACAGAAAAGATCTATGGATGAATAGTCCAATTCTTGCTTTATCATTTTATGAGACAGTTGTCTTGCTAAAAATGTGAAGCCTAGTCACTCATGACAAAGGACCCAAGATTGTTTCCATTAATTAACTCTAAGAATAATTCAGAGTTAAATTAATACTATCAAGCCTCTATTAGCATTGTGCTACTAACCTTCAATGGTGCTATATATATTAGCACAGTGCTAATTGACCAATAGTTAATAGAAATGCAGAATAAGTTAGTAAACCAGTTGAGGAAGGGTGTGTGTGAGGTTTTCGCATGACATTATGTTTTATTTTTCTAGAACATAGGTACTGTTTTTATCTTAGAAATAATCTTTAACCAAATTTTATGGATTTTATTTACTTGTATTTATTTTCTGTGACAGATGTGTCATGAGATCTTTACAATGCATTAATGAAGTCAGGAAACATTTTTTGAAGTGCTCCTAAACTCTGAAAAAACTGCTTTTTGCTGAACTTAGATTTTTGCTTGCCTTTTTCTTTCTTGTAAAAGAAAAGAGAGAACTAATATAAAACAGCAGGTCTGCAACTTTCTCACTAAGGAAATAAAGGGGGGGAAAAACCTGACAGAGCAAATCCAAACCAATTAGGCGAACAGAAACCATGTTAAAGTGAATAAAAGCATAGCTGAACATCAAATATAGGTCTAATATTGATGTGAATAAATTATGCACCTCTAATTGTGAGATTTACATAAGTGTATCATGTCAATTCTAATATATTCATTATATTTTATTAAAAATATTATTAAAAATTCATATTTAGACAGTCCTGAATACTTGAATTAATGTTGTTATACTACCATGGTTCTGTTTTCATGTACTACCTAAAATTCTCAAGGATTAAAAAATACATATGATTTTAAATTGAGATCAACATTTTCATTGATTGAAGATTCATAAATCATAGTATCATTTGAATAAGAAAATAAAAGCCATTCTTTATTTCTGTGGCATATTGTATAAAGAACTAAGGAACCAGGAAAAAATATATAGAATCATATAATATATGGTAAAAATTTTCAATTACAGAAAGGAAATAGACATTAAGCTACCAAAATCTTTTGGTTACTATAGTTCTCCCATATTTTGCATTAGGTTAAGTAGATAATAAGGTAAGTGCTATGTAGAACTATAATTAATTTTCCTTCATCTCTACAATTGTGCACAGAAGTTGAATAAGCTGGAGCTGGGCATGGTGGTGCATACTTGTAATCCCAGCAGCTCAGGAGACTGAGGCAGGAGGATTGCAAATTGGAGGCCAGCCTAAGCAACTTAGTGAGACCCTAAACAACTTAGCAAGACCTGCCTCAAAAAAAAAAAAAAAAATTTGACTAAAAAAAATTTTAAATTGTAGGTCATCAGTAAGAGAGGTTGAAAATGACAAGCAGTACTGCNTAATTGCAGTTTAGAGACACCAAACTCCCATTTTGCATCTTGGTTCTATTCACTTCCTGATTAATCAAGCATGGCTGTCTCCTCAGGGTCCTGCTTAATGAAAAGGAGTGCTGGCACTGCTAATGCAAGATGTGGTACAAACATCACCCAGAATGGACTTTAGAGGAATTTGTTACTCTCTTTGTGGTAAATTTAAATGTCAAAATTGTATGTTTCTAAAGATAATATTGACCTTATCTTACATTTAATTAATAGTGAAGAAGTACACCATGATTAGTGACGAAAATCTGCCTAGAGTATTTAAATGAAAATTTGATTATAAAAGAAACTGGTAAATTTATTTGGCCAGGTGTTATTTGTTTAATATACATTAGTTCTCAATTTCTTTTTTAGATTTATTGTTAAAATTAGGTATAGTTAATCTTTTCTTTATATACAATACATACATATACTGACATATATATATATATATATATATATATATATATATATATATATTTACACATAATATAACTAATTATAAATTCCTTAAACCTCATAGCAAAAGATGGGTATTGCTGTCACTGTTTTATGAGATATAGTGATATTAGTCACCTAGCCAAGGTGATATAGCTAGTCAATGGTGTGGTCAGGAGACTCTTTCAAGAGCCTAGGGTCTTAAGTGATGCTTCAGAATAAGGTGCTTATATGAAAACAAACAGCAGAGTAAAACTACCAAGACTAATAGAAAAGGAAGCATGGTTTCCATTGATGAGCCTAATTGTATATTCTGCTACTGGACCTGGATAGTCTGTCTATTCAACATGTGACCCTGTGTACTAGGTCAATTTTTTGGGGTCTCTTTTATTTTAATAGTATAACAGGAGTGGAGAGAGTTAAATATCACAGTCCTTAAGGCCCTTACTGTTTTTAATAATAGAAACCTTCTGTTTCTATTATTCACAGTTGGAAAAAATCTGGAGGGGTAGAAAAATAGTTGTCTTACATAGAATCAATTAGTAATGTATGTTAATGTAACTATTAGTATGCTGAATAATTAGTAGTATAGAGATGTGTCATTTTTTTTCTTAGAAGTTCCTTGTGTATGCACAAACATATGTAAACACACATGCATAAATTCCTACAAATATATACTACATCATGCTTCCAGTATCATTTATTATGCTAATAATCCAGACAGGTGTTTCTTAGGTTTGAGGACATCATCAGGAATCCTTCTTTGCTCTCAAAGAATTTACATTCTAGTTGAGGGAATATGGAAGTAAAGTGTGTGTAGAATGCTAGGGATATTTTAGCCAGCTTGATTGGGGCAGGACCAGATGAAAGGTGTTTTATCAGCTTTTCTCGCTGCTGTGGCTAAATGACCCAACCAGAACCATTGTACAGGGGGAAAAGTTTATTTAAGGGCTCATGGTTTCAGAGGTCTCAATCCATAGACAGTAGGCTCTATTCCTCAGGGCTCAAGGTGAGGCAGGACATCATGGTGGGAGAGTGTGACAGAGGGAAACAGCTCATATGATAATCAGAGAGCAGAGAGAGAGAGGTCTCCACTTTACAGATACAAATATATACCCCATAGCCATGCCCCCATTGAACAACTTCCTCCAGTCATGCATGCTGCCTCCAGTTACCAACCAGTTGATCCCATCAGGGATTAATCCACTGATTAGGTTAAGGCTATGACCCAATCATTTCTCCTCCAAACCTTGCATTGTCTTACATGTGAGCTTCTGGGGGACACCAGGCATCCAAACCATAACCATGGGACTACAGATGCATTACAAAATCTGCTAGAAAAACATCTTAAAGAGAGGGAACAAGAAGAAAGGTAACAAGAAGATTGATGTGACATAGAGAAGAAAATATGACCAGCTGTATATGACCAGATCAGAGGGGACATGGCCTGGCACAAGCCACCTGGAAAGATCAGGGAGGGTCTTGAGATCTTTGTTTTCGTTGTTAGTGTTCCAGTGTAATTGAAAGTCACTGGAACACATTAAGCTACCTATTTTTACTACTCACAATATGAATTAGTATATTAAATACCATTTCTTTAATACTTCAGAATTTTCAAAAGGTTCCTTGGGATGACCCAATGGTATCTGCTACCCTAAACATATTTTGGTTTATATGAACAATCAAAGCAATTTGCCAGTCGTCTGTGCCTCTACTAGAACTCAGAGCAATCTAGAGTTAATAATTCCTCCATTTGGAACTCACAAAAAAATTGATTTTAAATAATACTTCCCTTTTATTGTCTTATTTTCAGTTTGTACTTTAGAGATACCACATGAAAATTGATGTTTCTAGATAGATTTTTACCTACAGCAAGGGATATAAGCAAAGTTTATTTGACCTAGGTAATTGTCTCTTTTTAAATTTTTGTTCTTTACTAAGTTTCTGTGAGGTTACTAAATTTCATGTCTAAGTACTGGTAGGATTTGTCCCTTCCTGTATGATATAAACATTCCATCGCTCACTAAATGTAAAAATCAAGCTAAGTTTACAAAAATTTTAAATTAGGTGATGAATATTTTATTTTATATACGTAATCACATATTGATACATGAAGAGTCCCTCATCCTTTTTGAAAATTGATAGAAAGAATTCATTAGTCTATCACATAGATAGCTATTAAAATAACATTCCCATATACATTTAATAGATTACTGTTTATCCTTTGAGAATATAAAACTTTCTCCATATAATATATTGGAAGTAGACAGAAGGGAAGAAGATAGGGTTCCCCTTGTTAACATGGGATTCTGTAATAAGAACAGCAGTGTAGATGGAGACCTGCTTTTCATTAGCCTTCTCTTCCTTTTTGCACTGTGGAATCTTGGAAGTTCACCATGGGCCTTAGTAATCCTGCTGATCAAATGGGGATGCTTATCGAACAAGTAGGCAGCAGAACACTGCTTTTTGAAGTGCTTTAGAAACCTGTATGATTAGACAGGGCCATTAAATGTACCCTAGGTATAAGAAGAACAGTCTTCAAAGCTGGAGCCACGGATCAATAATTTTTTCCTCTACTGACTATTGGCATCAAAGTCTCTAGTATGGCTGACATTCATGTGTATGGGGGTATCCCCACCACTATGCACATCTAAGACTCTGCTTCCACTAAAAATTAACTGGGATATTATATTGAAATGGTTTTCAATTATATTTAGAAATGTAGAGAGAAGCATATAAATAGCCATTCCTGGTAGATTTGTTCTACTGGAGCCTTCATTGCAGGGTTTAATAATGTTGGAGTTGACTAAATTGACAGCTGTGGAGGCTCAGCCCGAGTGCGTCATTCCGGAAGGGAAGGAGAGGGTGAATCCAATTAAAAAAATGACAAAGCTGTCACCTCACTCAACTTATTTTCATTATTAGTCGCATTTTGCTCTTCTATTTTCTGCAAAGGAGAGGGTGTAAGACAATTCACATATCAAATATGCTTGTAAATTAAAACACCACAGTTTACTTTTTTCCCTCTTGCAAGTATATATCATTTTCATTCTTAGCTTTTTCTCCTTAATTTCATCTCTCCTCTTTTTTAGATACATTAATTCAAGGAATGCATTTTTTTTTTCCTTTTAGGAATAACTGCAAAAAATGAGGCAAGTGGAGCAGAATGTAATTAGGTCTCTGTTCCACCAAAGCTGGATTTTATTTGATGTTTTCTTCTATTGCCCTTTGATAGTATCAGAAAAAAAAAACATAGGGGTGTTCTGCTTGACTCCCTCCCTCTTTCTTTCCCTCATCATTCTTTCCTACCTTCCTTCTTTTTTTTTTCTTTTTCACCTTGTGATAGAATCAGCAACATGGAACATACTGAATTTGTAAGATAATGACTCTGTTAGTAATGTTGCCTATGCAATCTAATCAAGCAGTCAATCCATAAATATGTATAGGTTTAGCCACAATATAAGATGAAAGGAAGCATTTTGAGGAAGAAGGAGTAAGTTTTTCACTATTTTGTTGCCAAGATAAAACCTAACATTACTGTAAAATGGTGAGTATGTGATAAAGCAATGAATGAGTTTTCTGAGCAATGTGAGTCCCAGAAATCATGGTCAATTGAAATCATTGAGATACATTCTTGAAGAAGACAGTCATAAGCTAAACAGGAGAGGACAGGTGTTCACCACTGGAGTGGAGGAGAGGGGAAGCCTGGGATGTGACTCCTTGTTATTATCAAGATAGAAAAGTAACCAGAAGTCACTTATCAAGTAACTTCTTCAAGTTACTTAGCAAGATTCTGGAAGATAACAAGAACCTGCAAAGAAGTGTCAGGGAATCCTCTTGGAATGCAAAGCTCTGAATTGTTTTATCTCCAGAACTTCCTCAAGCTGACAATGGAAACTAAAACTACCCTCTGTAAGGGGACTCCAAGCAAACTGAACTGTGACACATTCTCTAGCTAGCATGGCCTAGCTAAATCTACATATGTATATCTCCTGGATTTTGTTTCTATAAATTGTAATCACTTTTGTAGGACTGATGAAGAAACAAACAACCCAGTCCACCTGCTTCTCCCCATTTTGATCAGAAAGTATTAAATTCATTTTTGCTTTATGCCTCGTTTGCTGATTTCTTATGTGGATGGGCAGCTAAATCTGATCAAAGGGAATCTCGGCAGGGTTGCTAGATTAGCTGCCCAGTAACAGAAGGAAGTGCTTTTTCCTAAAAGTAGATTTTATAAAATACCTAAGAAGGGCACTTTTCTTTTCAAGAGAGTGCCTAAAAGGAACAGGCCATCATTCAGAACCTTGCTGTTCTTAAATAACCAACACATCTACAAGTCATTTAATCTGCTACAAATAAAGAATAAAGATGACAGCACAGCAAGTGAACAGAGGACAAACTGAAAGCACGTTGTAAAGACAGAAGGAAAAGACCAAATCAATAAAATAGAAGAATTCAAAAACAGTTGTGTGAATCCTTTTAGGAAAAATTAGCACTCTGTATGATGATACATTCTGAAGGACCATTTAGAATAAGAATACAGATTCTTAGAGTAATTACTCAATTCTCAATAAGCCGTGCTTATAATGATGACTACTTAGGAAAATCTTACATGATACTTAATATTATTAAGTCAAGGTAAATCTAGAACTATTCAATTAAAAATTCAGTGTGAGAAAACCTGTTTCTCTTTAATAAAATCCCTCCAAGAAATAGTACAAAACACCATATGACCTGAAATTCCATTCCTATTTACCCCAAAGAAATGAAAACTTATGTTCACACAAAGCCTGTGTGAACAAAAAATGCTTATTTTGGATTTATTTATAACTATTGAAAGCTATAATCAACTCAAATGCCCTTCAACTTGTAGATGGATAAACAAACCATAGAACAGCCATGCAAAGGAATGAGAAGGAATTATCTATGGACACATGTGAAACACAGCTGAATCTCAATGGCTGTAAATGAAAGAAACCAGAGAAAAAGGATCCATGCTATGTGGTTACAGTTATATGACATTTTGGGAAAGAGAATCTGTAGGAAAAGGAAAAAGTAAATGGGAGCAGGGGTAGGGACTGACAGTGGACATGAAAACACACTCTATTGAGGCCAATGGGCAAATGGCATGCAGACAGTGAAAGAGGCAGATTGACCACCCATGGTAGGGCACACCTGTAATCTCAGTGGCTTGGGAGGCTGAGGCAGAAGGATCACAAGTTCAAGGCCAGCCTCAGCATCTTAGAGAGGCCTTAAACAATTTAGAAAGCCCTGTCTCAAAATAAAAAAATAAAATAAAATAAAATAAAATGGGCTGGGAATGTGGCTCAGTGGCTAAGCACCCCTGGGTTTAATCTTTCGTACCAAACATACACACACACACACACACACACACACACACACACCAAAAATGTGGCAGATTGTTTTGGTTACACAATTGCCTAGTCATACAACTGAATGTAATTCAAAACTCAGAACTGTACACTAAAAAGGTATATTTTACTCAATTATAGCTCCAATTTAAAACACCAGCTCATTTTCTGTGATTATCTGGTGGTGGAGCATTGAATGTCTAGTGTCTGTCATATCTTGGCTATCCATAGATGGTCTTCACTGTTTCTCTCTATTATTCCCTCTTCACAGCCCAGTATCATTGCCATTATCTGTGCTTACATTCTTTCCTCTGTTTGTCCTAAATAAGGTTAACTATATATAAAAATTATTTCTTACATATTCATAATATCTCAGGCCATGCAATCAAGATAGTTCTTTTCTGGCATATTTATAATGTTGTCTTTTCTCTAAATACATTTGCTTAGATCTGAATTTTGTGAAATAATAGTCGAACACTTGGAGATTAGATATAGATTTAAATACTACTACAAAACCAAATTCAATATCCAATTACTATGCTAGATTCATAGGAAAAATGAATATTTGGATTAAACTAGTGAAACACACAAAACCAAAATAATAACTCCAATTTTTTGAGCACTTAATCTGTAACACACATACATGTTTTAGACTTCTAAATTTTACCACTAGCAGGTAAGTGCTCTTATTTCCAGACATGAAAAGTTATATTAGAAAAAATAATACAACTTGCCCAAGGATACACATAGCTAGTTAAAGTGGCAGTTTGAGAATTAAAATTCAAGCTTATCTAATTCTAGATTCATTGAGACACAATGAGAGAAGCATTTTATTAAGTATCCACAAGCAGGCTGTGAAGAATATGATAACAGAGGAAAAGGAACTGTAAGAAAAGGGATTTTCTTACAGGAAGAAGGGATTGGGGCTGGCAGAGTAGGATGGAGAAAACTGTCACAGAATCAGTAAGAAGGGCTTTGCCTGCAGTGGGAACAACCATTTCCCTGCCAATGCTTTTCTAGTTAATGTCCAGTTGAGAGTGTGATTTCTGCTACCTTCTATTCACTCATAAAAGAGACAGAGAAAGAGAGAGATGGACCCAAACCTGATTAATAGAAACTGGGTTTTCACTTCTGTGGGTAGAACAAATGACGGTCTATCCCCATAAGCAACATTCAAAGATCTCACCATGGGGTACAAAACCATATATCCTAGCTTGTTCTCAGCTTCCTCATCTAAGAAAGTTAAATAACAATATGATCCATATTTTCTACCACTTAGGATGATTTCAAGGATCAAATTATATGTATATGATATACATCTCAAATTCCATTGATGGCATGGAATTTGAAAAATTAAATGAAACAATTTAAAGAAAGACAAAAAGGTAAACAAACAAACAAACAAAAAAAAAAACAAAAAACAAAACTATATCTGTTTTCTGGCCTGGATTTCCTGACATACGTACACAGAGCTGCTCTAACTCAGGATGGGGCTGCGGGAAAATGTTGGCAATGAATGAAGACAAGTTACAAGTTTTCATAATGTTCTGTTCTGTGCGAACATATGAAGTGATGGCATTTTCTACATATTTTCCTTTGATAAATCAAATTACAACTACCAATAAGGTCTGTAGATTTTTAACATGAAAGTATATGCTAATATTATAGCATCTGGAAAATATATTTTTGTACAGAAAAGCAACCAGTAACAGATATACTATATTTTGAGATGAACATTTAATATCATTTTATGATTCATTATATTTGGATACTTCAATTGTTTTCATGTGATTTCTGCCTAACTTAACTAGTTTCCTACTGTTCTAAGATGGCCCCCTGCGGGAGTCAGGCTGGGGAGAATCCTCAATGTTATGAGGACATTTGATTCATGGACAGGCCAGATGAGGTCCAATATCCATTGTTTCCTTTCCTCCTACCCCCTCCCAGTTCTCACTGCTATTTGTACAATCTTACTCCTACTAAACAAAATCAAATTATGTAAAAAAAATACACTTTATTGATACTTTGTTCAAGACTGGCAAGACTCAGAGGGCCTATCTACATCTAGAAACAACAGAAAAATTCACAGTGGCCCACTTCTAAGCAGCAAACTAAGCCCTCAACTCAATACAGTGTCTCTCTCTCAAATTCTATTTATGTTTTAGATACCCCAAAGCAAAGAGAGGACTGTCACCTTGTTATCAAGAACAGATCTCCAGGTCTTTCGGAAAACCAGACCATTTAAAGATAATTACTGACACTTCTGGATCAAACACTTCACTTTTAATTATATGAGATATGTAAGTGAGAAAATTTCTACATTTTTAACTGTGAATTTTTACATTCTGTACACAGTGTATGGTGGCATATATCATCCACATCTGAACCCAGTTGGTTTCCTCCTGTTCATGAAATAATAGAAATTGTTTTCTTTTCTCATTTGAAACTGTTTCCCAGAAGAATGCCAACTCCTTAGGCCATCAATAGAAATGTGGAAATGTGAAGACATCTAAGGAAGGGGTTCCTGTTCTTAGAAAGAAGTATATATGAAGAGTGAAATGCAATATTCTGCAGTGTTTCAAATCTGTAATTGAACAGATCCATACATGAACACTGGACAGAAACTGTTTTAGTGAAGGTGTCAACTAAAATGTATACTAATGCCTTTATTAATAATTTTAACCTGATATTTATGGAAACAGTAAGTCATTGAAATTTTTAGTTATATTTTATCATCCTAGTGAAAATTCTAGGCTCTAATTGTGTTTAAAGTCAGAAGTGTTTGTCAAACACTGGAGACACGCCTTTCATTACATCAAGGCCTTCAGATGGCAATGGAGAACTTGGCTTATACCCAAGTCTCTTACTTTCATCTGACACAAACAACCCTGAACTATTCACATTTTATTTACTCCTTTTGGTTTGTTTCCAGCAGAAAGGAGAGTTTAATTTTATAAGAATCTGTTTCTTTCCTCCGTACATTTAAATTGGACAGAACAGATAATAAATCTACCCTTTCTACTGTGTGAGCGTTGCCCCTGATCATTGTGGGTGATTTGGCATTATTTAAGCCGGAAGGCGGTTTTGTATTAATGATCTGATGTTGTTGAATCCCACTGTGAAAAACGACTTTGTGGTAACATTCCTTTAGGTTCCTTTCTCAATTTTTGTTTCCCTTGGTAAGAAAAATATATTTCTTACTTACCTATTTTTTACAGTGTTATTTAAATAACCATGAGTTTGTACTGTCATGTGCTTCTACATGCTATACAGTGCATGCCCTACAGTAATCTAAATAGTCAACTACTCAACTACATACTATATATTTTATTTTCTAAAATGCTTATTTGAAAGAGATGAACTAAAATGTGTATATAGCTATTCTAGTTATCATGTCTTGACATAAATAAAGTAATGCCTCAAATATTTATCAAGGTTCTATCAATTTCCAGGAATTAGTGAGGCTTGGGGCTAACAACGACCAAGGTAATTATCTATTTTGTCATAAGCTTCAAAGCCCTAAAAGACTAATGGAGTACAGAGAATGTATGTAAAAGTGCCTAAAATTTTGCTTGACACATGAGAGTCAATAAATGTCTGTGATGAAAGCTAATGATATTAATATTGATTCCATATAATATAAGGATGATATTTGTGTCATAAAAATGTGAGAAATACATAATTTAAGGAGCAATTAGTTGAGTATCACTGGTAGGGTGTTTTTTATATTCAGAATTCTCTTGAAGTCACAACTTAGAAGTCTTGTTACTCTGACCTTGTAAGTGGCAGATGAATCAAATGACACATCTAAATAAACCGATATACAGAGAATTTATTCCAAATGGCAGGCATTGCTGATTTAAATGAGGTTTGAAGTCCACTATAGCAACTGGAAACTTTTCCTACTCATAGTTTAGTAAAGTTGTGTTCTTTTCCAGAAAAGAAACACTGACGGAAACATATGAGAGAAAGGAGGTTGTCATTTCTGAGAAGCTATTGAGAAGCTACTGGTTTTATTCCTTCATCTCCAAATGGCTCCAAATGTAAAACCTAGACATGTTGATCATCAGACAACAGTGACACAGTAATGTCACTAAAGTTTACTCTTTAGTAAAGTAGATAAATTAGAAATTCCTGTCATAAATATACATTATGGAAATGCAGGCAGACCTTAGCATTTGCTACACTTTGAATCATATTTAGTCTTGTATTACTAAGAAAGAATATTACCTTGCTATTTTGTCTAAGATAAGATTGATGAAAAATAATAAAATACTATTAGGAAAAGGGCACTGTATTATTTCACATCTTAGTCAAAAGAGAAAGCAACTATATTTTTCAAGACAGAGTTCTTTTGACAAGCATCTCTTTAGTTCAATTATAGCCATTGTAATACATTGAGATAAATGTTAAATTATTAATATAACTATTTTGAAAGCTACATTTGTTTTCTCCCTTACCCTATTATATTTAAAAACTTAAAAAACTCCAAGAGTGAATTTTTGTTTTCAAAATCAATGTGGCAATTACAGCTCTGGAAACATTATTCTAAGTTGCAAGTCAGAAAAGAATATGTTGGTGGTAAAATTAAAACTCATACACACAACCAAAAAAACTGGAAGATAATCTTTTTAAAGCAAGTATGTGTGATTCCATAGACATAGCACATCAATTAAAAGAAAGTGATAATCCATATGGTACATTATTTTTAAACTGTCTGTTCTAAAACTTTGCTTCAGTGCTGGATTTACCTTGTTTTCACATATCAATTTTTCACACAGGAGTTTTTTTTTTTTTTTTCCTTTAAACCTCTAGTGAGAAGTATTGGTTAACACAAAATGAATATGCTGTAATACTTTCTCTGAAGCCCTGCAGTCAACCTTTTGCATATAACTTTCCAATAGAAAAAACAAATCCCACATACTTCATTTTTCCCTAAAGAGCAGCATGAGATTTCCAATTCTTTGCTAGAACACATAAAATATTAAGAGCCAATTTTCAGCTGCACCTCTGTCACTTCCATTATCATTCTACACGTCCAGAGGTGATAATGGACTCTGTAAATTGCAGTCTTTCTCCATCCCAGACCACTGAGGCTTTCACCGGGGGATGGTTCCACACAAAGGGTGGCCCAGATGTATGTTAATGGCACTGAGCAGGAAGCAGCAGACACTACCACACAGGATAATGTGATGTGCTACCCAGAGGACAGACAAAATGAGCAGAAAACAATTTTCTTAGATATTCAGTAAAAACAAAGACCTGTTTGTCCCTACAAATCCAATGTGTAGCACCATCTTTATACAGCCTTGGGAAAAGATTAAAACACACTCCTAATGCCCCACCTGTGACAGAATTGTCTCCCTAAGCTAACACAGAATGAGACTTCGCGGACACTGAAGTTTAAAGAATTATGGACAAGGCTGTTATTTCTTATTGCTTTTCACACATACTGCATAGATCTGCCAGCATTAGTGGAATGATCTTCCAACATAAAGTGAAAAGAAAACAGAGAGACTGAAAGAGAAAAGGGGTGGGGGAGAGAAAGAGAGAATAAGGTAAAGAATAATCCTTTTCTTATCCATTGCTGAAGTGAATGCTCACTACTCGTTGTGGTAGGCACTTCGTGTACCAGAAGCAAGCTGTTTAGTAGGATATTGGATGAGGTTGATATTAGGTTTTCAAATGTTTTTTTTTATTTTTTTTTTTTTTTACTGTGCCATGCAAAATAATTGAACATTAGGGAAATATACAGGAAGAAGGAAGAGATTAGAAACTACACTGGCTTTTCCATAGGCACTCATGGTAGTTGTCCCATTCTAACACTGGCTAAATGTTCAATGACCAAACCACCAGACTGCTCTGGGGCTGGGGCTGAGAGTGGGTCAAAAAACAGGGTTGTATAAGAGGAAGGAATACCTAGGGACTGAAAAGAGGCAGAACAAAATCAGACTGTGTCACCCTTGTCATTAAATGTAGTTCTTTTACATGTTAGACAATAATACCAATGAGATGTCCTCCTTGCTTAATATGCTAATAAAGTTCAATAAAACTAAGTAAGATCAATTTTAATTCCAAAAGTATATCTTGGGAACAATTTTCCATTTCCCAAAGTAATTTCAGGAAAAGCTAGAAAGGATAAAGAAAGAAAATTGAATGAAGAAAGAAAAAAGTAAAATCATTTCTCTATTAATTTAGGATCAAATATTATCAGTGAGTTTTTCTTCTCTTTTTCTCCCCTTTCCATTCCCTTCATCAAACATAAAGCACCCAGATATATAAAGGCACTGTGCTAAGCACAAGGGTGAAAGGGGAAACACGTCCACCAGTGATTAGGGTCTTAAAGAAAGACAAGGAGCACATCATTATCATACAACATGATCCTTGCTCTGGGAGGTATCAGAAGGCTGCTTTGGATGATACTTCACCATCCTGTCAGAGTTTCCAGAACTTAGGATTTCACATCCTTTTCTTCCATGTCTCTTAACCAAGAAAAATGGAGAATTAAATCAATATGCATTGATTATGCATTTAATATGCATACACAGAATTTGTAATTTATACATATGTTTCAAATGAAAACATTTGAAATCCAGACAAAAGGCAAGTCCACAGAGACCCTCAGAGGAATGGAGGAGGCAGAAATGGGGAGTGATTATTTAAAGGCTGGGGAGATGTTTTCCTGGGTGATGATAAATATTTGAAAGTAAATAGAAGTGGTAGTTGCAGAACACTGTCAATATACAGAATAGCCCTGAACTGCATACTTTAAAACTGCTGTTTATATATTACATGAAGCTTAACTGAAAATATAATTGAAGTACTTTAGATATTTTGTGGCCATTTGAAATAGGAATTCTGAAGAATCACAGAAATTAGGAAAATCAACTAGTCTCTTCTGTTTCTTGCTTACTCTACATGCAGAAAACTGTGATATTATTTAAAAAAAAATCAGAAACGTCTGATGTAATTGGATAACCAAAGCAAGGTTACCACCTTTGGTTTTCCAGAGCAAGGTTAACATCTTTGAGAGAATCTTTAAAGTTCACAAGATTGTACAGTAGCATAATAGGAGGTTCCATATGACAGAATATGCCAGGATTCTCAAAAACTTTATTTTCTATGAATTTTTAATGATGCAAGTAATTTTTCAAGGTCATTGAGCAAGCAATCAGTTATTCAGACATTAAATTTGTTCACAGTTTCTTGGCAGCTTTGCAAGAAAACAAGCAAGTGGGATTTGTGGGGGAGGGGAAATGATACACTGAAGAAGAGGTGAATTAGAAGTACTGTATAATTAGCTGTAGGTAGAGTTGATTCACTCTTCAAGTTGGCAAGCTGAATGTTCTTCACCAGGTGTTCTAGAAGGTAGAATGAAGCATTATAATTAGTCATTTTCTGGCTGCAAGTCTGGTTAATAGCATACATATGCATATATTTTTAAAATGTCTATATCTATAAAACTAATTTTCTCGTGATTGGACTAATTCAGTACCAAATATCTGAATGTTTCTAATTTTCCAATTAAGTACATAGGAAGGACATTAAGAAATATACACTTAGATTACTTGTGTATATTTTTTTGTTTAACTTGTGGATAAAGATTTAGAGAAATGTGCAAAAACTAAATCCTCTTCCACAACCCACATCTCATTGTTTAGAATGAGTTTTGATAAGAAGAAATGTTTTGGGACAGGGATGTAGCTCAGTTGTGGAGTGCTTGCCTAATGTGTGTGAGGCCCTAGGTTCAATCCCCTGTATCACACAAATAAAACAAAACAAAAAACCAAAACAAACCAAAAAAAAAAAAGGAATATCATAATGCAAAGACAGTGTAAAGTAATGAGGTACTTATAACCATAAAGTTGGTTCCAGGATTGAAGATTTTAAAATTAAAAAGCAGAAGATATAATGGAGATCTTAGACATATTGATTTAGTACTACAGTTTTCATATTGACATGACACATCCAAGATGGCCTTAAAATACTCATTTTGGCAACATGATGTCTAGAGTTGACAATATTGGCATAGTCCACAAATCTCTATATTCTTGAATGGGATATATTAGGAATAAATATGATCCAAACTCATTTATGATCAGAGAGGACATCAGCAATTGAGAGCCCAGCAGATCTATCTACCCTATAACTAATCTTAAAGTAAACTTCTTTAAGACTTAATGTCCCAAATATTCTAGGTGGGAAATTTGAATTGTCATAAGTATGTCCATAATTTAAGTGGAGATAAAAGAAGCTCAAAGAAAAAAATGTGCAAAGCTCTCCTGAGGATAAATCATTACTCAGGCTTTAGAGAAACAGAAGTAAACTTGATGGCAGTGGAAGGAATCACATATGGAATTCCTTCAATGAAAATTTATTGACTTTAAATAAATAAAATATATACTTATTAATACTTGCATCCCCAAATAAGATATCCTTCAGAAACTTTAAAAAAATCAAGAAATTATATTGTTCTCTAAATGTTAAATTATAAAAAAAACATAATAGAGCAAGAGAGGGGTATGAAGATGTAGATATATCCTAAAATAGTGTCCCAATCCCCAGAGAAAACTACTGATCATGTGGAATCATGTTAAAAAGGGAATCACAGAAATCAATATTCAAAGTACCTTTTAAATATTTTTCAGGACAGTGTGAACTTTGGGCAATAAACTGCAATAATTCTCTCCCTTGGAAAAGTCATGTTTAAGCCAGAAATAAGTGTAAGAGATTGTATTGTTCCCTCCCCGTTAGCCAAACCTTCTCTTCTGCATTTGGTGCTCATTTGTAATGGCCCAAAGTCACAAAACATGATTTAGCTAAATCTTCTTAGCAAGCAACATTTACTACCTATGTGTCCATTTGCATCCACCCACCAAGAGAACCAAGAGAAAAATATTCACTCATACAGACCTTAATATTCTTGTCCTAGAGATACTAGATCTTACTGTAAACTTGACATTCTATATGATTCAACTTTTAGGTTATGTCCACCATGTCCATTGGGTGTTACATTCCATATAACAACTATGATTTTTATTTTAAATTGAGGTTTTTGGGGGGGCATATCAGTGTACCCATGAAATAGGATTGCATCCACCAGTGACTAAAACCATAAGTCAAAGAGCCATCCAGGTGGGAGCTGATTAGCCAAGGTAATGACTGCTATGTGAGGCCTATGGGTAAGAGCTGGGGCTTGCTTGGGTGAGAAACACACAACCCAGTGGCTACTTAGTGGCTGCATGTAGAAGTACTCTATTTCCTTTATTTTAACTGCTGTGCAAACAATGGCAATGAGCATAATAAGGGGATGAATACCTTTATAAAGGAACAGACCACCAACTATCTAATAGAGATTAAAAACTGAGAAAAGTAAAATGTTCAAGTAAAATCAAACAAAAGGGTAAGTTAATTTCATACGTAAATCTTCCACATATGAGGAGGACATACAAGTTGTAGGATATGGGGGCATGGAGATGGAGAGCTCATGGAGTTGAAGGAATATATAATTAAAATTGTGTCACATGAAATAAATAGAATAAATTCATGAAATTTAAATACAACTAAAAGATAGTTTCCTATGCAAATATAAATAAAGAATTATTTGTTTAGAAAATTAAAAGTGAATAAGAGTATTTTCTAAGACTATAACTTCTTCAGATAGAAGAAATGACTTTTAATATCATGAATAACATGAGCAACAAATATTTTGTTCATCTCTATGTTCAATGTTCCCAGAAAATTCTATGCATTTTCAATTCTTTAATAGCTATTCTTAAATGAATTAGAAATCAATTGACATAATTTTAAATGAGCAAATTAAAAGCAAATTAGAAATTTCCACCAGCCTTTATCTAATACTTATACACATATTTAAGAAATATTTCATATCACACTTTTCAATACTGCTTTTTATAGTTGATTTTAACTTGAGTTAAGAAGCATCAGTTATACATCTATTTTATTATTTTCCTTTTTTGAGACCTTTTATGTATACTGATTGTAAATAAATATTCTTTAAAATGTGGAAAAGGGAATCATTTTTCATATAGAATACAGATTTGTCCAGGGTTTTAATAAAAAATGTTTCTTAAAAAGCAAATATGAACAAGAACACTTTCCCTGTCTTCTCTATCCATCTGCCAAATTTCGCTTTCAAAGAATTGTGGTGACAGTATCAAATACTCTTGCCATCTTGTCACTTTTCGTTTGTTTGAGAAAGGCACAAGAAATTCTCCTCTAAGGAACGAGAGAGAGAGAGAGAGAGAGAGAGAGAGAGAGAGAGAGAGAGAGAGAGAAACAGCTGAAAGTCTTCTGGTCTACTCCCACATTTCCTATTTGCCTGCATTTCATGCTGTTAATATTTTAGCAGCTGTAGTACCAGGGTCCAACTTAAGTTTTTAACTATTTAATTCTGAAACCTCTGTCATAGGCTGGAGAAAAATAGCTACAACTGGAACCAGAGATAACAGGTAGACGTAGAGGGACAGATTGATTCACTTTTCAAGAACCGACATACAACAAAGAAACAGAGACCTCAGTCTTACAAACAAAACGGACTTTATCCTGTCAGCAATGGAGGGCTTGGAGGAGGACCTGCACTCAGAAGCGATGGCAGCCCTAGCCCACACCTTGATTTCAGACAGAGTAGGTTGAGCAGAATGCTTTGCTAACCTATGCCTGGGTTCTTCTCCTATGGAACTCTGTGAAATGTGAACAGTTTTCTTTCTAGTGCTAAAGACTAGGAGAATCAATTTATTCTTAAAAGCAAGTCCAAAATTTCCAATCTAAGATAGATTTGGTTGCTTCATAAAGAATGGGAAGAAAAAAACTAAATAGCATATAATATCTGATGCCTAGGAATACATATTATAGAGATAGCTGTGTTTTTATCAACATTTCCTTTGTTCCCATTTCTGTTTGGACATAAATGGTTTATGTGTGTATGTACATTTTACCCCTCACTTATAGTTTTCTTATTACATTGCTTCAATGCAGCTTTCAAGGAAATGAGCCTTTGAGGAACCCGCTAATAACCAAGGGCCAGAATTTTCTTAGGGCTTTAGAAACTTTCAATGAACCAGAGTGGTACCTCCTGTTGGAAAGAGCAGGACTGTATCTTCCAGTATTACATTTATATTCCTGTTTTGGCTGGAAAATAGGAGTCACTGAGATAAAAATGTGGTTCAGGGATGTCTACATCACATCTTTCTACCAACAGGATTTTGTGCTGAATAAAGTTTTTCCATCATATAAAAATGATTGGAAAAAAATTTCTATTCTTCCCTATAGATACATTTCTCTTTTCATAGAAGCTGACACATTTGTAGTTTGTCTTTTATACTTCTTCATTTTTTTCCCTAAAGCTACAAATTCTTTTTCTTACTTCTTTCCTTTGAACCACAAAATTTGTAGCCCCTAAGTAGAGCTAACTGAAGAAAGGAAGAACTTCAGTTAGATCTCTTCTCAGGTCTTTCAGGATTAAAATTCATTTTCCCAGAGTGGGTTGATTATTAAAATATATATTATCTTTGTCAGATAATAGGTACTAATTGAAATAGGGTTTAAAGGGATAAATGAACAATAATGATTAAATTGTATTGAGTACATTTTGTAGCTTTGTATGCTAACTCCTTTAATCCCCATAATAATTCAATGAATGAGTAATGTTATTAACAACATTTAATAAAATACTGAAGTATTCAGTGATCCCCAAATTCAGATGTTATGGAAGGAATTTCTATCCATCAGTTTAATTTTTATCACAATATTTTATAATTTATGTAAATGATAAGTGAGTTATAATTTCTTTTGGCTACTCTGAAAAGATCTAGTTTCTCTTGCAATTTCAGACATGTTAGGTGGACATTGCCACCACCTTTTCATTTGCAGCTACGCACTACTGTTCTATGCATTTTCTGGGTTATTTGCTCACTAAAACTATTTTTAAAAAGAACAAAATTTAAAACAATCTTGAATACTATTTTAAATTTTCTTTAGTTAGTGGCAAAAGTACTCCAAAGTTTCAAAGTTGAATCAACTTCTACATTTTTCTTTAGATCTTTATGCCTTTCCTACATTGATAATAGTAAAATAATACTGAAATTCAAGTCCCTTCACATTTCATTGTTTCTTTCAGCTCAAAAATCTGACTGGTTTGTACCTAGAGAGTAAATATAAATAAAATACATAATTATGTGTATAAATATATGTATAAATATGTATAAATATATAATATACAGGTATGTATTTAATATAAAAGCTATTAAATATCTATACATAATATATAAGTATATTATATTTATATAATAATATAAATATGTATAGATATATACATATAAACATATCTATACATAAATAAATAAGCTGAGCATGATGGTGCATAACTATATTCCCAGCTACTTGGGAAATTGGGACAGGAGGATCGCCAAGTTTGAGACTAGCCTGGAAAACACAGTGAGAACCTATCTCAAAATAAAAAAAATAAAAAGTTCTGGGAATGTAGCTCAGTGGTACAGTGTCCCTGGATTCAATCCCTAGTACCAGAATATAAGAATACACACACAGACACACAGACACACACACACACACACACACACACTCTCACACGTATATATACATGTATATATAACATTGTACAAAATCCTTCAGAATATTGACGTCATATTATTCTGGTAATCAGTGTACTGAAAGGCTCCAAATGCCCATTAAGGCATCAGACTGCACAGGCTCCAGACCTGACATTGTCTATTTTGGTTCAATAATGATTATGCACATGTAATTGACTGAGAATGTATCAGACCAATAAGTCACATTGTAAATGGAAAAAAAGGCAATAAATGTATACAAATAGATTGTAATTACAAGCCAGTTCAATAAAACGGATTTGATAAACTTCCTTATAAGTTATAAATATTCTAACAACCTTGTGTAACAACCTTGTGAATGACTGCCCACAGTTTTATCAAGGGTTATATAGTTAGAAGCAGAGCAGGTAGTGTGTGTTCTAGCCTCTTTAGAAGTGAGACTTGAATGTGGTTTAAACTCCTTTCACATTGCAATAGTGACTGAACATGTGATTCCAGAAGGGCCTAAAAAAACTTCCCTTAAAAGACTCTAATTATCAGGGCTGAGATTGTGGCTCATATATAAGTATATTATATTTATATAATAATATAAATATGTATAGATCTATACATATACACATATCTATACATAAATAAATAAGCTGAGCACGATGGTGCATAACTATATTCCCAGAGCGTTTGCCTAGCACGTGTGAGGCACTGGGTTCAATACTTAGCAGTGCATAAAATATATATAAACAAATATAATAAAGGAATGCTGTCCATCTACAACTACAAAAAAGACCCTAATTATCAAATAGCAGTCATTGTGTTTCCATCATTATAGTGTTTGAGACAAGTATTTTTTTCAAATTTTCTAACTATGCAACACATTTATCACTTATGCTTTAGGAATTGCTTGAGTTATAATTCTTACAATATTTAACACCTTATTCATTATTTTAAATGATAACAGAGGTTTTTCTCATGAGTCAATAAATCAAATAATACTCAGACAGGCCCTTAATTCAGATTCCATTTATTTCTTCCAAAAATTAATTTTTCTCTGGGTCAACCATAAGAAAAGTACATTTAGAAAATGAATAAGAGTAAGAAGTTCTCAGAGGGTCTTCCATTAAAACCAATCTCTGGGTAGTTTTGCTTTACAAGCCTGTCTATACATGAACTGCCCACATGGATGGATCAAAATTCAAAACTTTTTGGTATTTTTCATGTTTCCTCATAAAACTTGCTTTTTCAAGAAGTCCATCCATTTATAAATAAATACTTGTAAAACATTAAATTTAATAAATTATCATAATAATTTTATCTTGTGGAATAATTTAAACAGCAAAGTGTTATCTCCCTTTTGTTTAGCAGGATGTCACCTGCTCACAGACCTTGATTACATCTACAAAGTCTCCTTTGCCAAACAATACAACAAATACTTGGGAGATGTCCCGTCACATTCATAGGTCCACCACTTCATGGGAGAGATTTTGTCAAGTGTGCACATCAGGGAGTAGTCATTGAGCCATACTAAGATGCTACTTGCCACACATACAGACAAAAGATGACTATTATCTGCAAAATTACAAATAGTGTAATAATTTCTACATATGCACAGTGGATAGCTTAAGATATGTCAGATATTTTCTGATATTTTGGCATATTACATATTCTACAAATCTACCTTTTACTGTTATAGAAAAAATTCATAAATCCTAATTTTATGTTACAGCATTCACAATGACAACAGTTCTGTTTAGCTAAGTACTGTGATGATATAAACAGATCTTCTGTTTATTCTTTCAGAAGGATTTCAAGGGAAAACTTTTTAATGCAAAATATATTTTTTCCTTCAAGGGATTTATAATTCACTTACTGATAGATTGATTCTTCTTTATAAGATCAAGATGTGATACAGCCTTTTCCAGAATGAAGCAGAGAACAGAAATGAATTGAATAGATTTCAGAAGACAGAAACTAGAGAAAGAAATTGTCACTCTCTGTAACTGAAATACTATATTATAAACATATTCTAATCAAATATAAGTAGACAAATATTGCCCTGGGTAAAATTATAAATGAATACTGGCCCATCCAAAATATTCATAATCTAAATAAGAGAATCAAGCACTCAGGTTAATCAAAGTACCATTTTAATTTTACTCCAAAAACATTATATCAAGCTGATAAATAGTATAAACTATGATGATTAAAAACTATACATTTTCTCTGTTTTATGGCTGGTTAAATTGCTTTCTCTTATATTACCTTAAGTCTTTTTCTAAGAAACAACACCAAGGGCAACAACTCTTAATCTTTAATTTGGCAAGTCCACTGTCAGCATGCTGGTGCACAGCTCAAATCCTGTGCTTTCCAATCCCTTGCCTAACCCTGTACCTGTTGTGAAGGAGGATGTCAATCAGAATTGATGCCTGGTGATGATATTTCAGAACCTTGCAATACTCTTTATTGGTAAAGTCAGATTGCTTTCTCAGCTACCCCCAAGATATCTTTTTAAATGCGGAAATTTTGGCAAATAAGAGGAAACATTTGTTTGCTTCTGTTGATTTTCTTATTTTTATCTTGTGGTTATGTGATTGGCTGTTGGAACTATTTATTGACCTTTTATCTGTTTACTCATTCCCACAGTTCTTTCCTCAATCAACTTGATAGAGCCTTGGGGTTTTCAGGTGAGTGAGTAGAAAGAAAATTATATGCTGAAATACCATAAAATATAACCACATTTGAAAGTAGCCATTGTTGCCTTTTAACTGTTATTGCATGGGCAAAATATTTCCTCGAAGCTCACTTTCTGTCCCCAGCTCCATATAACCTTCGGTTTGACATATGCAGATCATACCTAAGTGGATACGTAGCAAATGCATAGTTGTAAATGTAGGTGACAAAAATCAGAACATTCAAGCCGGTCACAGGGTAATGGAGCGATGTACAATATGGATTTATTTATAAATTCAAAAAATATTTATTGAGTGATAAACATGTTCCAGGTGCTATATTAGGCTTTAGGGATAAAATCATAAAGAAAACCTATTCCATGCCCATAAAGGCCCTTATCAGCCTAAAAGCATTCTAGTAGAGAATATAGTCAAGTTAACCCTACTATAAAAATGAAATCCTCAGGAGTAATTCTTAGTTCAAGGGTAAGTTCTTGTAATAAGGCAACACACAGGAGGTAATTCAGTCTAAAAGAGAGTCAGAAAAAGCTTTCTGAGTAGAATAAGTGAGAGTTAACCCCTGTAATGCCTTAGACCTTTCCAAAAAAAAAAAAAACAACCATCATTAACATGTATCCTGAGTTTATGTGGCAAATTTTAAAACAACTGATGCAGAGGAATTTCTCCCAAGATATTCAAATAATTAATGAGTGGCCCTCTTCTTGTTGATATTCAAGAAGGCATATTGAAGTGCTATTTGATTTTCCAGGTTCTTTGATTAAGGCAGACAGTCAAATCACATAGTGCAAAGTCACCACAAACACCATGAGCAGTTAGGGGTCATGAAGGGGTGACGGCCTTGTGGCTGCTCTGCTAGTCTTCAAATCTTTGAGGGTGACAGTGTCTTTGATCTGTGTGCCTTTTAAACAAGGAAACCTGGAAATATCTCAGATGATCATTTGATCTGTTTCTGGTGGGGAAGTTGGTGCTCCAGCTGCCACCAGCAAACATGCTGTGCTCTCCCCCACTGGCTAAACCCCAGGCTTTTATGTTGGAGAAAAACCAGGCTTCCAGCCACATAGAGAGCTAAAGAAAGGGCTGATGAATAAGGCCAGTGATTGGAGTGGCAGGCAGGCTGCAGTACCCAGCCGCAACATACACACGGAGACAAGTGGCCCCAGGACCTGCAGAGCAGCGAAATGTGTAGAAGCATTCATAACAAGGGAGAACAAGGCGGCTACTGCCATAGGAGGGAGGGTGCTCAGGAAGAGTCTGGCCAGGAAAGGTCTCCGTTTAGAAAAACACCAGACTCTCTAATTTAAATGGCAAGAAGCCTAGTCATGCCACAGTGGTAAATGTAGAATGAGGCACAAGCAGAGGATCTGGAGACAATTCTTTCGGCAGAAGGATTCACAAACCCATGGGAAATGGGAAGTGGAGCCTGGAGCAGAGGCCAGATCTGGGAGAAATGGAAAAGTCCTCCTGGTGAAATCTATGGATAACCCACACGATCTACATGACTTGTGACACAACAGGGAGGGAGGGAGGAAAATGGTTTATGAAGACAGTGGGATAGCATGATTCTCAGATTACTGTAAATCACAAGAGCTTGTAAATCTCAGCATATGCCTTATGGGAACATTCGCATCCATTTAAACATTTACTTAGCAGATCCACAGTGGACTCCTTATTTACAAACCACTGTAGTGGGTCTTCCATCTACAAAGATGAATAAGAAGCAGTTCCTGCTACGTGGGGATGGTCTGGAGAGGAGAAGAGATATGTTAACATAACGCATTATTAAACTCCACTATCAATTATTAAATTATTAGAATTCAGCTGAAACAAAGCATCATCATAAAATGATTGCTAATCCTTTCTGTAAACCAGCTCTCTCAGGAAATTCAAGATAAAATACAACAGCATAAGTGCTTTTCTATAAGCTCAAAGTATGTGCTTATGTTGAGAACAGCACATTTTATTATTCTCAGGGTACCACGGTTATCACATCTCAGAACAGTGTTGGACATGTGTATAGAGGGAAACATCTCTTTTTATTGACCTAATAAAAATCTATTTGGAAACTATTGATATTGAGCCATACCATAAGGTTTATATAAAAAGCTCTGCATTGGTTTACTCTTAAAGGAAAAATATTTGGAGAAGACTAAGTTGGCTTGCAGGGAGGAGATGGAACAACGGGCATCATTGGCAGACTGCATAACAATGAATTGGTTCCTGCAAAAATAAAATTGTTACTGTTCGTTTTTGTCATTTACAATTGATTCATGTGCTGCATCTGGCATTTTAATCTTAGCATTTGAGAGCTATTCCATCTTTCTTTAAGACACGAGAATTAGTCAAAGACAGTTAAAGAGGACAAGTATCGAACACAACATCATTAAGAAGAATCTGATTAGAGAAGTTTGAAGCCTTAGGAATTGTTATTTGACAGTATCCTGTGTGTTGTATGAAAGACTTTCTGAAGCCAGAAAAGAAAGAGGATCTAAAATAGTGCTGCTTTAAATTCTTTAACTTATGAACATAATCACATATGCTTATGCATTATGGACAAGAATGTGTAATTAGAGGGTTACATTTTACTAATGATATTTCCAAATGTCATAGATGCATTTCTTAATTATAGGTAAAGTCATATCATTTTGGAATTGGAATGATTTATAGAGTTATTTGTATAAATTTATTTTAGGAATCACGATCTTTCTTACCATGAAAATGAAAAAAAAAAAAAAAAAGAAAAATCCTAGTAGGCTTTTGTTTCAACCCAAATCTTTTGAGGGTATCTTCCCAGCTATCCCTCAGGCAAGTTCTGAAAATGGAAAAAAAATTTTTTTAAATTTCATATTCAAAACTTCGAACGTGGACTAGTTTTCAGAATGGGGTTAAGTGCTGTGCTTCAATTTTTAACCAATTAAGCAAACATGAAGAGCTCAAATGCTAAATGCTAAACACACACACACACACACACACACACACAATTGGGTATTTAATAATAAAAAAGAAATTCTTTTGGAGCTTTACAAAGAGGGATGATCTGGGCTGAATGTTTGTCCCCAGTGATGGTGAAAACCGTGTGACTGCTACCTGACATCTTCAGGGTGTTATAAAAATTAAGGCATATAATTCCAAATGAAAATTGTACGGGTCACTTGCAGGCTATGTTAAGTAAACAATAAAAAATTTAAAACAAACAGCCCCAAAGACTTAGGAACACTCAGGAAGGGAAGTGGATGAGTTATTTTTGAAGAGACTTTACATTATCCATCCTTGTCAGGGGATAGACTCTCAAGCCATATAAAAGCTAGTAACTTGCATTTCTGAAGTTGAAACAAAGAGGTTCAATTGTAAAAACTGTCATATTAACACACTGAGGTGGGAAATTATCTAAATTATCTAATGTTAGAAAAGGAGATTAAAAGACCTACTCTCAGAGTCTTACTTTAAATTCTACAATCATTTGAATTATTGTGTTATACTATACACCATTGCATGGGGTTCCCAAAAAAGTTTTAGCTCCTCCATATCTATTTTCTTTTCTCCCTTGTAGGAAGAAAGCCAAATAATCTTTCTCTCAAAGCCTTGCTTTCTGAACAGACTTGGTGGATCTTTAAGGTGGATCTGTACCATCATTTTGGGTAACATGTGGGATGAATAAAGAATATTCAATAGTTTATTTTAGAATCTATAGCAATATACATTCCAGAAATTAGAAAACCTAATGGTGGATATATAAATGGATATGAAGGATTCAGGTTTTAGAAAAAGAGTTTAGATTTGCACATGTTATTTCTAATTTCAGGACCAAATTTATACATAAGCAATTTCTCCCATAATTTTCTTCTTCTTTGCAACCTAGATCAGGTCCTGGCACGTGTTTTCTATCTTCAGTATTCAGGGCTTTTCTTTGCTATACTTTGTATAACTTCAGTGCCCCATCTCTCACACTACATGTTCCAAGGTGCCAACAGCCAACACACTAAACACTAGGTCATTCTGATGGGACTATTTCTTGGCAATATCAGTAAGTGTATGTTTCAGTAAAGGTTTTCTTTTTTTTTTTTTTAAGAATTTAGCTTTAATGAATGTCACATTATTTTTAATCTTTATTTTGTTTATGTAGTTTTTTTTCTTTTCTACTTCTCCTTTTTTTTTTTTTTTTTTAAGCCTCATGCATGCTAGGCAAGCACTCTACCACTGAGCTACAACCCCAGCCCTCAATAAAGGGTTTTAACAAATGAACTCTTTCTTTTTTTGTACTGGGTATTGAATCCAAGGGTACATAACCACTGATCCACATCCCCAGTCCTTTTTCTAATATATTATTTAGAGACAGGGTCTCTCTGAGTTTTTTTAGGGCCTCACAAAATTGCTGAGGCTGGCTTTGAATTCACCATCCTCCTGCCTTACTTAGACTCCCAAACCACTGGGATTACAGGCTTGTGCCACTGTGCCTGGCCAAATAAACTCTTTAATACTGAAAACTTTAGCCCAAAGAGGATAGGTATTTTGACGATCACTGAATAGATTTAACTATACTTAACTGTCTAAGTGAAATTCTTATAAATGACAATTTAAGATTCTGACTTATTTAGCTTAGTGAAAAATATTCTTTTAATTATTAAAAAATATATTCTTTTAACATCTACACAGTGTTTATGCTATGTCAGACAATGTTATAATCCAGGGATATAATCCAGGGATGCTGCTTTGCAAAAGATAGTCAAAAATTATGACCTTTATGAAGCTTATATCTAGTGATGACAATAACAGAAAATAAACAAGATGTATAGTAGCAGATAATTAACATATAATAAAAGATAATACATTGGAGAGTAATAAGGAGATAAATTGGGATTCTTACAACTTTTAAAACTAATCCTTAAAATTCAAAGGAATAAACACACCTAATCCCATTTCCTCCTATTTCCCAATTATTGGAAATAGAGCAAGAAGAATAAAATGCTGGCAATAAAACTTTAAGTGGGGGAGGGAGAGGGAAGAGAGAGGAGAAGTACTTGGGGGCTGAATTAGAACAAGATATATTCCATGCTTTTATAATTATTTCAAAATGGATTCTACTATTATGCATAACTAAAAAGTACCAGTAAATTTTTTTTTCAAATGTTTAGAAAACATATCCCAGCATTTGGAGTCAATAATAAATTAATTTTATAGTTATTCTGAACCAACTACTTTCTTCCAGATTCTATGCTTGAGTTGAGTTATAGATACAAGGATGCATTAAAAAATAGCCTTCAAAACAAACTCATACTGTTTTGTTTTTAGAGTAATTCACAAATCTCATTATAGAGTTATTGTGTTGACTAGATATTTTTTTTCTTAATAAGGATAGCATTTTAAAAATATGCCCACAAATTCTTTGATATTATTTACTTCAAGAGGTGGAGCCTCAGTCCATTCCCACTGTGTGGGGTCTGGTTCAGTGACTCACTTCAAATGAACAGAATAAAGAGGAAGTGATGGTGAGCAAGTTTAGGGAGTAGATCATAAAAGGTACAGTGGCTCCTTACTTACCCCCTTGTTCTCCATACATCATATGCTCTGTTAAGGTCAGCTATCATTTAGGCAGAACACTCAGGCCTCCTGAGAAACTGAGGCCTCCTGCCAACAGCCATATGAGTGAGTCAAGCTGGCAGCTGGTGTAGTTCTACTCAAGCTTGCAGATGACTCTGGTCATTGCTGATAGTTCGACTGCTACCTTATTGAGATCTTGAGTCAGAAGAACCCAACTCCCAGATTCCTGACACTCAGGTTCCACATGAAGGTAATCAATGTTTTTGTTTTAATTTGCTCCATTTGGGGGTAATTAACATTATGCAGCAATAGGTAATGAATGCAATCACTTTTTTTTTTTGGAGAGTAGGTAAGTAACAGGATAATCAGTACGTGTGTAGACAAAGAAAAAGAAATATGTATAATATTTATAAATAGAGATAGAAGAAAGTGGGGGCAAGCAGAACTTTTGCAGTACTCACATGTTTTTTTTTTTTTTAAGATTGTCACTAGAATTTAGAATCATTATATAGCAACATTTCCCATAGATAACCAAAATTGTTACAGGATTTTAAAGATGAGTTTGGAAGAGCCATGAAATTATGTGAAAGTTAAAAGAGTCCCATGGGTTGGTATATTCACTACATGAAAGTACTGTTTCAAGGAAGGTCTCTTAGGAAGGATCAATGTTTTAGAGGATGAATGGGCAAAGTAACATGGACCCATTCATCAGTTTAACTTGGATTACCTGGTCAAGAGGACAGACTACACCATGAGTATGTTGCAGCATCTGGGAAAGAATTGAGTGCTGTGTTTTTGAATGAGATGCCACCTTGGAAGGGATAGCCCACTGTGGTGACTTCAGTGTAGAAGATGAGGGGCAGGTGGTGGATAACAGAGGGCAGAGAAGGGCCAGGAAAAAAAAAGTAATATATCATGGCAATAAATTATAAGACTATACAAAGTGAGTACTCAAAGTAAGGCCATTTCATGATAGTTTTTGAGGTGGGTCAGATATTTATCAAATTTTATGCTCAACAAACATAACTAGAGCAGGAAAATAAACAACATTTTGATTTGACAAATATATTAAGAAGGTGATAAAGAATACCCATACCTGGCAAATCCAAATTACCCTTATGGTCTATTTGCTTAGCGAAGCAGAAACTGCTAATTATTCTTTTTAAATTGCAAGGGCCTGCCTTGTTTAAAAGAAAAGTATGAAATATTTGATCTTTCGACAAGACAGAATAATGATACTAAAGAAGTTCTAGGTATGGTGAATGTCAGGAAATATTTTTTAATTTTTTTTATCCTATCAAAAAAAGATCCAGTGATAGAAATCTTTGGATATCCAAGCAAAATGTATCTAAATTAGGAAATTTGGAAATATCCTTTATGCAACTTTTTAAACTCAAATATAGGAAGATTTGCTGTAACTTAAAACCCCTTATTTCTATGTGGGAGGGCCAGGGTGTTAAGCTGGTAGTGAGGAGGCTGAAATTAAAAATAGAAAAAAAGGATTTTCCTTGGGAATGTTGATTTTACTTTGAAATTGAATGAATAAAAATAATATGAATAAATTATTTTATAAATATAATAATGATCTATGTGGATAAGACTTCATGGGTGATGTACTTCATGTAAACATACCAATGAGTAATTTATAACACCTTACAATCTACAAGGTATAGAAAGATGAAGCACTCAAAAATCTTAGAAACATCAAGTGATTTAATGTAGAAACTACTTTGATAAGAAAGAGTGTCACAGCAGAGGAAATTGGCCACTGAACACAGTATTTTAAAGACAAGAAATTATTCCTGGTAGCTTGCAGCCTACTTGAACACTTGTCCCCTGCTGACAGGCAGACCCTCACTCAAGACACACTGCCTATAATTAATGACCTTCAGATTCGTCTATTACTATGCATCTTATTGGAGGACATTTTTTTCCCCTAATACCATTTTATTTTCTAGATTTTTATGTCAAATCTCCTTTCATGCACAGGTATATATGCCTGCCTCATCTTAATGCTTATTTATTTTCGTTACAGATATTAGGAGCACTCTATGTAAAAATGAATACTATGCACTGTCAAAAAGTTTTACTTTGTGTGGAGTTCAGATAAAAAACAAAAAGCAAAAACTCTAGTTGGGTTTGATGACACATGCCTGTAATCCCAGGGACTTGAGGGTGCTGAGACAAAAGGATTGCCAGTTCAAACCCAGCCTCAGCAATTTAGCAAAACCCTCAGCAACTTAGTGAGACCCTGTCTTAAAATAGAAAAAAAAAAATAATAGCTTGGAGATATGGCTCAAGGGTAAAGTGCCCCTGAGTTCAATCCCCAGTACCAAAAGAAAAAAATAAATAAATAAGAAGAAAAAAAGTCTGATTTTTTCCTTTAAAATTGCAACTAGCCTTAAAAATCTAGACTAAAACCAGGTAAGTTAAAGATAGTTAAGGCCCAAAGTGTCTCTGTTAAGTCTGAAAATAGATCTAGCTCTGCAGAAAGAAGGAATTGCATTCAGAGCACATGTTCTCTTTTTTTGAATAGTGTACAACCAGTTATTTACAAAATTTTTCAAAATTTCCAAAATCCTTGATCTTTGAAAGCACAGATATGCATTAAAATTTGACCAAATTATGTGCATTACTAATATGCAACAGCAAATCCTACTATTCTGTATAATCATAATGTACCAACAAAAATCTGATGAAGGAGTATCAAATTAAATTTATTAAAAAGACCAAAGTGAAAAATATTTTGTAACTTCCACTTGATGGCTTTGCTATAAGAATCTATCTTCAATGTATTATTAAAGACAAAAAGTAAGCTTTCCATTGTAAAGTATTTTAATTAATCTGTACAAGTACAAATTAAATTCTTCTCATGAAAAATTGAGAAGCCTTCCATTTCACATTTCCAACAAGAGTTTTACATTTCTAATTAAAGTTTCCAAAATATTCTTATATGAAATAGGTTTCAAAGTATGTAATCTATGTATTTTTTTTTTTTTTTGGTCAAGTTTCCCCAGGTATGGACACCAGGAGCTATAGATGATGGCTCACTTTTTCACTCTCTAACTTTTAAGCCATCAATGAAATTCAGAGTTGTGTTTTTTTTTTTTTTTTTTTTAGGCAGTAGTGATATATCAATACTTTCCATATATTTAAATATCATACATCTTTAAAGTGAGCACATAAAGACCAAAGTATGGAAATCCAAAATGAATGGTTCATTTTATCCTTTGAAGCATCATTTCACTGCAGCCTGTTCCCTGTGCTGAGCCCCATGGTACAAATATAAATTCACCTTTCAATCATTTGTGTGGGTTAATGACACTGAGTAATAGCACATTAGCAAAGTGCCATTCCAGACACCAGCCAGGCATGCCAAACAGATAATCTGACAATCGTTTCAGATTCATTTTCCAGGAACAGAAACACTGTTCAGGCTTATTAACTAGCAAATCTGCATAAGGCATAACGTACAGCACAGAGCCTCCATTAAAAGTAGCAATCTATCTCATTAATGTAATTTACAAGGATATTTGGCCCATTCTATTGTTGTAAAATCTAAAAAAAAAATATGTTCCTGTTCAACAAAGCTGTCATTTATTTGTAGCAATTTTTTATCGTGTCTTTTACACTCCTTTGAAATGAACGGATCATAAATTGATTAATAATGAAACTGTTACTCAAATATCTTATATTTTGCTGCCAACAGTACAGAGCATTTAGAATTTAACTCCTTAATGTGTTCCTCAAAATTTAATCTGATGATTGACTAAACCAGTGGTCATTCATGCCAATTCCTCTTCTTTTATGTTTTGATTTTCTATTCACAAATTGTGTCAAAACTTCCTGTTGAAACATGTGACCAGGGATGGTTGTACTGAATATCTGCAACCTGATTCTAAAAAAAGACACACTGGCTTAAGATTTCTACCATCTCTCAATTCATGCCAACCCCGGGTCTAGTCTTATTTTTATATCTACAATTGGAAAGCTGAAGCTTTCATTTTATAGTTTGACAATATATTTAATTTCTGTCTCTTGAAAGCTTGTTACTTCTTTGTGTTCTATCCTTCTTCAGATTTTGTAATATGAGCAAATTACATTTAGAATTCATCTTTTACAATGGTTTAATTTTCCTTCACATTCTCCTGATACAGGTATAACTCATGTAAAATTAAGGTGACCTGTTCCTGAGTGCTCATTTTTCAAGAAAGCTATCAAATGATAAAGTCTTATTAGATAGAAATGGTCACATACAGGCAGATTGTCAAAGACAGTGACCTCTGCTGAATTACTCAGAAACATTAAAATGTCTCCACTCCTGTGTGCCATTCTCCAAGTCTAACGTCACTTGCATTGAAAACTTCTACATGAAGGAAGACAGTAGCTGTCAATGACTTAATTAGAGCATGAGGTCACCAAAGTCTCAGAATTTTGGAAGGGCAGTGTTTGTTAGGATAATAGTTCCCACCTGAAGATCTGTTTCTTTTCAAGGTCCCACTTCCTGAAACAGAGCACAGGGTTTTTCAACCCCAGTAGGCTGCAATCACAAAGTGCATCTTTCTTCACCCTTCAATTTTCCCTGCATTGAAGACAGTGATATTCATATAATCAAATTCCTTGCTTATGCCACCTAAACTTTCAATGGTAAACTCTTCCTTCAATGTTTTGTATTTGATATTTTTCTTTCATTCAAAAATCATTAGTGTTGTTATTTATCCCCAATTTTTTTATTTATATTTTTTTAATTAGCTACACATGACATTACAGTGATCTTGGCAATTCATACATTTTAATCAATTGGGGTATAATTTCTCATTTTTCTGATTGTACAGATTGCAGAATCACACTGGTCATAGAGTCACCTATATACATATAGCAATCATAATGTCTATTCTATTCTGCTGCCTTTCCTATCCCCTCCTTCACCTCCCCCACTCCCATCCCGATTTTTTATATTGCAAAAACACTTGACTCCATTTCTCAGAGTTGATTTGCCTTCCATGTTTGTCCCATTGCCATGGAGTTGAGGTAGGGTCAAACTGGGCTGGATATATGCAATTGGCCCTCTCTACTGAGGATTCTGCTTTTATGGATTCAACCAATTGTGGATTGAAAATGTTTGAAAACATATTCTCATCTGTACTTTTTTACATTATTCCCTATATATTACATGTAACAACTACTTACATAACATGTATATTGTATTACATATTATAAGTAATCTAGTAATTATTTAAAGAGTGTCAGAGGATGCAAGGAGATTATGTGCAAACATTAGGCTACTTTTTAAGAGAAACTTAGGCATCTGTAGTTTTTTGGCATCCTTGGAGGGTTTTGGAGTTAACCCCCCACAGACCCTAAAGGATAATTGGCAGCATGAGTGTGTTTGTTTTATACATTGTCATGTATAGTTAAAAAGGCACTGATCAAGAGAGAAACTAACATATTAAGGACCAGATAATGTAGAAAACAAAAATATAATAGAATAAAAATGAAAGTGTAAGATAAACATTGATATGGTTTTGATAGGAGGTGTCCCCTAAATGCTCATGTGTGAGAGAAGGCAAGAAGGTGTAGAGAAATTATTGGGTTATGAAAGCCTTAACCTAGTCAGTGCATTAATTCCCTGATAGGGATAAACTGCAGGCAGGTAAGGTGTGGCTGGAGGAGGTGGGTCTTTGGGGGTATGCCTTTGAGGTTTGTATTTTGTTCCGGGTGAGTGGAGCTATTTCTCTCTGCTGCCTGTCATGCCCTGAACTGCTTTGCTCCAGCATACCCTTCTGTTCTGATGTTCTGCCTTATCTCAGGCACAGAGCAATGGCGTTAGCTGTCTATGGACCAAGACTCTGAAACTGTGAGTGCCAAATAAACTTTTCCTTCTCTAAAATTGTTCTTGTTGGGTCTTTGAGTCTCAGCAGAGAAAAAGCTGACTGAAAAAAAAATCATAATGGATGATAAAAGAAAAATCTGAGATACCAGAATTGTACATGGAGCCCAATACATTTCACAAATGGTGCACTTTTCTGTCTATCCCCAAGCCTTCCTTCTGCTGTCTTCCAGGCACACTTATCACCCCAAGCAAAAACCACTCCTCTAACTTCTAACTTTTCCCAGAATTTTGAACTTTTTATGTTTACTCTACCATGCCTTGTTATTAAATATGGTCAGGCACATTTATGTTGACCTTCTCCCCTTGCCATGCTCCATGAGGGTGTTTCCAGCTTCTTGTCTTCACCAGAGCCTGCTGTCCACTCTGACAAGCAGCTCTACCCATGAGGGATCCTAGATTTCTTTCTCTTCTCTATTCATATTCAGTTTAGGTCAAATATCCCAGCTTTCCCATGATGAAGGCATAATTTCGTCTTAAATGAAGACATGTCTTTATACCCTCTCTTTTTAAGGATGACATGATGTTTCAGGACACCATGAAGGATCCATGTGATTGAAGCGAAGACACAAGAACATGGAATCTGAATCTAAGACTCTTTGTGAGCAGGGTACCATGGTGCATGCTTATAATCCCAGCTGCTCAGGAGGTTGAGGCAGGAGGATCTCAAATTTATAAGTCTGAGGACAGCCCAGGCAATATAGTGAGACCATGTCTCAATAAAAGGGGGTGAGGTGTGGCTTAATAGTGGAGGGCTGATCCAACATTCATGAAGCCCTAGGTTCTATCCCCAATGTCATACTTGCGGAGAAATCTTGATAAACCATTCCCTGCCTCACTTATGCCTCAATCTTCCAATTTATAAAGGGAAGATAATAGTAAAAACTGATCTGAGCAATTGCTGGATGAACTAAATGGTGGCACATATTAAAATGAATACTGCTACTAATGAATATTTAGTTGATAAGTTCTTTGTTATGTGACATTCAGAACATGATATATTAATATGAGATGATACCCCAAATAAAAAACATTTTGCATGATTGGGGCAAGTAAATTCACTACCCCTTTCAACTGACAAAAGGAATTTAGAAGTTATTCCATAGTAAAATATACAGCTACCCACCTTGGGAGACCATAGTATTTAACTATTAGCTTCCTTATATCTGCTTTCTTATCTTTGCAACATAATTTTTTCTTGCTTCACTCTGAGTCAAAACCACTACCAATTCATTCATTTTCTAAGACCTATAATGATATCTAGGATACTTGTCCACATTCCTAGTCAAATTAAGTAAATACTTTTGAATGCAGACAATATAATGCATTTGAATAAATTATCAAGTCCTATTTTATTCATTTTTATTGCTATACAGTCAAGTCAATTTATCCATCTCTGTTCTAAGTTCATTTCTTGGCCCTTCTTTTAAGATCAGTCCTTTGTGGAAAGCAGTACTGTTATGGTTTGGGTAGGAAGTGTCCCTTAAAAACTTTTTTGTTAATACAGTAATATTCAGAGGTGAAATGACTGGATTGTGAGAGCTGTAGACTAATCAGTTCTCCTAGTTTGAATGGAATAACTGGGTGGTTTCTGTAGGCAAGTGGGGCATGGTTAGAGGAGGTAGGTCACTGGGGACATGTCCTAGAAGGGTGCATCTTCCCTGTGACTCCTTCCCTTAGTCTCTCTGCTTTCTGGCTGCTGTGAATAGAACAGCACTCCTCTACCATGTCCTTGCACCATGGTGTCTTGGGCCTAGAGCAATGGAGACAGCCCACCACAGATTGAATCTCTGAAACCACAGGCCAAAATGAACTTTTCTGTTTCTAAGTTGATCTTGTTGGGTATTTAGATCACAGCAATGAAAAGCTGACTAACACAGGGGTCTTCCCTCTGGGCTTACTGTAGATTGCCCCAGCAATGAGCACTAGTTTCACCTGTTGGTCACAAGCTCCTCAGTCACTGACCAATGGATAAGCTTTTTAGTAAGCATTTCTGTCTGGAAGATGCTGGCTAACAGGTTTTTAAAGACTAAAAGGTTTGGCCTCACAAGGTACTTTGTCGTCCTAAGAGGAACATCATAATTTGGGGACAACAATGAGCTATGGGAAAAATTACATATATTACATAAAATTTCATGTAACAAATAAAATATATTTTAGAACAAGGGTATTCCTTAGTTTTTCCAGAGAATGTTTTCATTATCTCTGATTACGTTCCTAAATTCAAAAAACACAAATTTACATTTTGCTATAGTTTTCAAAATATAATAATTTCTTCATATTCTTTGAAGAACTATACATCTCACATTAACTATAAATCCTCTCAAAATTCTGTATAAAATGAAAATTGCTCAGGCTGAGTGCTGTCTAGGTTGGGACTTAAAAGCTGGGCCAGAGTTCCAAGTCCTCAGACTTCGCTGGTTTTGGGAACTTGGGCAAGTTTCTCATGTTCTCTGAGATATCGTTTCCTCATTCACAGAACAAAACAGTAAGAACTGAACTGTAATTTGTCATGAAGATTTAGTTATGACTTAATTAATCTGTGCTTTATATGTATTAACTTGTGTAACATGACACAGATTAAGCACATGTTGAAAGTAAACTACCATTTGCAACCGAATCAGGACTTTGAAACTCTTAGAACTGTGTATGGCTATGAAAACAACCCCTACGTAATAATGGTATGAGATGACGTCTTGTTCAGATCACATTAGGGCACAGATGTGTGCTTTGTTAGAATTATCCTGATATAGGGCCCAAGTCATCTTTGAAAAAAATAAAAAAAAAACAATGCTGCTTTGAAGGAAAGCACAAAACTAAAGCACACTTGCAGTAAGGATTTTTCTATATTTTCTCATTGAATTATAACCCTCTGAGGTATACACTATTCTTATTCTTAGCTGACACACAAGAAAACAGAGGCTAGAAGAGAATAAGTAACTCTTTGGGATCACCCATGACTTTCAGCCCAGTCTAACTGCCTTCTTTCCCTTACATGGGGAAAAGCTATTTCATTCCCAATTCATTTATTTGGACATACCTGGAATATAAATTATGACAGTTTGTGACCCATGAACATATAACAGGCACATATGTGAGTGAAACAGCAAGAAAAATAGAATGCCGATTTAACTAGAATAAAAATGTCTAAAGCCAACTTTTAGACTGATCATATATTTTGGGAAGGAGAAGATATGTGTAAGGATGCATGGAGCTGAATTCTAAGACACTGGAGAGCAATTTTGTCTACAGGCTGTGACATGCATTAGGTTCCTTCTTGCTTCCCTTTAACTAAGTGATTTTCTTGTTCTTTTTGTTTCATAAACATAGACCACAATTTGGAAATGAATTTGCATTACTGAGGGATAAACTATGAAATCACTTTCTGTAAGATCACTTAATAACCTTTCCTTTTTAAATACTTGCACTACCTGACATCTGCTTTCCTTAATCAACTACTGAGATCCTAGATACTGTCACACCTCTTTAAAGGGTTCAGGATTGCTTCCAATTCACTGAATTTCCCTCCTGTCAGCTTTAGGGACAATAGTCCTAATATGGATGATCCTTCTAATATCTGAGTGGTCATTTCTATAGATGAGAAGAAAGACAAATCTTGACATCAGTACCAAAATATTCCTGATTCTCAAGCCAAAGGCTTAAACCTTTCATATTGATGGTATTAACATATCAAAGAAAAAAATGAAAGGGAAAGTTCTGAGACACTGAAGCTGGTGGAGCCATTCTAAGCACTGCTCACAGTAGAGGGTGTGGAGGTCTCTAAAACAATATTATTTCCTGGAGACAGAGAAGGCAGCCTGCTGGAGCTGGATGCCTCTGGAACCCACATTCCCTAGAAGGCTTCCGGGGTGTGGGGGGGATCACTTGGGAGACAGTACACACTATTTTTTTCACCAAATACCTGTTAATTCTTAACTTTCCTAAATTTGGAATAATAAAATCTTTGTAAAAAGAATGATTTTCATTAATACCCATTTAGACACAGACACCTTTAGTAGTCATATCAGGAGTCCAAACTTACACATAAGAGCACAGGCTTTGGAGCTGGATCACCTGGGTTGGAATTCCAATTCTAGTGTTTATTAATCGTGGGGCTCTTACCATATTATGTAGACTCTCTCTGGGACCAATAGTAATCCCTATTTTATGGGTAGATATGCAAATTAAGTTCATATATGTAAAGTGTTTTAGAAGAGTGTATGATATATAGTAAGTTCTTATTACTTTTAACTATAATTATTATGGCTACTATAAGTTATTTCTAGATTTTTAGCTCAGTCCTACCACCTCTAAGCTCAATTCCAACTCTTTATTCAGTCCTCACATCACGCCCTCTCTATATTGACAACTTCCCTTACAGTTTGTATTCCTCAAGCTCCTCCTACCATTCCATTCATTCTAGCACTATTTTTCTTTTTCTCTAGCAACACTTAAAAATGAAAGCTGGACTTTCTTCTCTGTGCCTTTCAATAACCTTCCTGACTCACAGGACAAAGATAAGAGACTGTCATTTTTCTTGTTTCCCGCTACCACTTTCTGCCAGACAACTCAACAACCTTTCTTCTTCTGATCTTTGCACTACCTGACATCTGCTTTCCTTAATCAGTTAATGAGATCCTATGCACTCACACCTATTTCAGTGATTCAGGGCCACTTCAATTTCATCATACATCCTTCTTGTCAGCTTTAGGGACAATTGTATTGATACTGATGATGATCCTTCTAATGTCTGAGTGGTCATTTCTATTCTTTGCCCTTGTTGCAAATTAAACTGATGTGTATGTTCTTCCAAAAGCAGTTCAGTTAGCCTAGATTTGCATTAATGATTCTTTATTCAATCTGTATTTTGTCATCTAATTCTGTCGATAGTAGGCACATGGATTCTTACAGCCAAAATCCAAGGTAACACAGTTGGTTTGAACTTCTACCTTTAGGAATTGTGGTATTAGTCCTGTTCTTTTAGGTTGATTTATATGCAATCCTATATGAATTTTTACTTTTTGGATAATTCTTTTTTATTATTAGTTACACATTACAGTACAATGATCTTGACATATTATATATTTGAATCAAATGGGGTATAATTTCTCATTTTTCTGAGTGTACAGGTTGCAGAATTACATTTGTTATACAGTCACATATATACATACAGCAATACTAGTGTCTATTTTATAATAGTCTCTCCCATTACCTTCTCTCTCTCTCTCTTTTTTTTTGGATTGGTATTGAACTCAGGGGCACCTAGCCACTGAGCCACATCCCCAGCTCTTTTTTGAGTTTTATTTAGAGACAGAGTCTCACTGACTTATGTAGGGCCTTGCTAAATTGTTGAGGCTAGCTTTGAACTCATGATCCTTCTGCCTCAGCCTCCCAAGCCACTGAGATTATAGGTGTGTGCCACAGTGTACAGCCTCTTTCATTACCTTTATATGTACATTTCCCTGTCATGTGTCCATTTTTAGTTTAAAAAATATTGTAATCACTGTTCCCATGTGGGCTTAGATGATGTGGAATTTAGACCACTGAATAGGACCCTGGGTGCAAGACTGAAGATTGTGGCCAGAAGCAAGAAATGTGATCCACTGGATGATGCTAACATACAGCCACAACTGAGATCTTTTTTTCTCCTTATGTTTTTTGTAATTAATTTTTTGTTTTAATTAATTATACATGACAGTAGAATGCATTTATGCACTTTGATATATCATACATAGATGTGATATAATTTCTCATTTTTCTGAGTGTACATGTTGCAGAACCATATTGGTCATGCAGTCACATATATACATAAAGTAATAATGTCTGTTGATTCTACTATCTTTCCTATCCCCACATCCCTTCCCCTCCCCTCTATCACTTCCCTCTACCTAATCTAAGGTAACACTATTCATCTCTAGTGCCCCCAATCTTGTTGTGAATTAGAATCTGCATATTGGAGAAAACATTCAGCCTTTGGTTTTGTGGTATTGGCTTTTTTCACTTAGCATGATACCCTCCAACTCCATCCATTTACTAGCAAATGCCATAATTTCACTCTTCTTTAAAGCTGAGTAATATTCCATTGAGTATATATACCACATTTTCTTTATCCATTCATCTATTGACAGATACCTAGGTTGGTTCCATAGTTTAGCTATTGTGAATTGAATTGCTATAAACATTGACGTGGCTACATTACTGTAGTATGTTGATTTTAAGTCTTTTGTATATAAACTGGGGAGTGCATAACTGAGACCTTATAGAATATATTACAATGGAGGAGAGAAACTGAATATTCTCATTTAAGTAGACAATATTGCCACTTGGCTACCTAAATGAACATGTACAACAATAGGGTGGTTCTGAACCTAATCAATGTCCAATGGAAGACCCAAAATGACAAATTAACTGTCTTTTGCAGAAACAAAAGTTCTCAAAGAAGAGCTTAGCTTCCTAAAGGACTCATAAAAGTCACTATATTTTTCACCCAGAAAAACTTCTTCATCCTGAAAAAGTAACTAAGTTTTCATAGGTATGATGGTTAATCTTAATAAATAAATCTTAATCTATAATAAATCTCTTTATAAAGTATATACATACATGCAAATATAAATATGCTCGTGTGTGTATCCTATTAGTTATGTTTCTTGGGAAATATGAGATTGATACAATAGGTTTTAGTTTGTTACTTCTGGAATACTTATTACTTTAAGAATCAGTTGCCTAAAACACTAGTTCCTATGTTTTCAGAAACGAGTAATAGATGCTATCATTTGCATGTATATATGATGGAATCTGGTTGAGAATTTTCCCAAAGACCACCAACTGTCATTTTTCTGCCATTGTACACAGCCTACTTGTTATGCTTAGGATGGGAAAAGAAGGGGGAATGTTTAAATGACAACAATGGAATTCACTGGACCAGCAGCAGGGGTTCTAGCAGTTCCCACAAGACAGGCTTTTATAAGCACCAGCCCATTGCTACCTTGTTTTCAAGACCTCCTGCTAATAGTAAATGCCTGGGTTTTGGTTCTGGTATATTAGACTGTCCTCTGGCCAGGAACTCAAGTTCCATTCAGGCATAATAAATCATCGGTCTCACACTAGCAAATAACTCACTCAGATTCCCTTCTGTCTTCCCTTTGACAGTTCATCTCCTGTCAAGTGAACTAAAAAGGGTATTAATGTTCTTTATTTTGCAACTGTTAAAGTCAAGTCAGCACTTTTCATATTATCTTTAACTCTTTCTATTTTACAAATACGCACTCTTTAACTCTTTCCATTTTACAAATACATATTCTTTAACTCTACCAATACACATGTACATATGTATATAAACATATATGTGAATTTTTATCTACTCGTCATACTAATAAGACAACTACCCACCAAAAAGCTTATATGCATTATAATTTTAAGTTGGTAGACTATGACCTGAGTACATAAAACGGCAGCCTAATAAGCTTTACTCATTTCAGACATCAAACATAAATAATTAAACTTAAAAAAAGACCCATTTATGATTCTGTTTTCATGAATTTAATTCACAGAAGCCATCCTAAAGAATCCCCTCAATCAGGCCTCTTCTGACTTGGGTTCCCACTTCTCTATACAATTTGTCAGTAGAGTAGCTATGCCCCAAGGTTGGCTATGACCTCTAATTTTTTTGGGGGGGGTTTCAATCTAGATCCCATTAAACATGGGACAAGTCTTGCATGACTCATTTTAGAGCACCCTCAAGAAACAAGGAATAAAAGAGAAGAAGGAGTTAAAAAGAAAGTACATTTCTTGCAAAACAGTACATGACAAACAAGCTAACTATACAAAGGAAATGAGAACTCATAACAGTTATTAGAACATTCTATTTATTCTTTAATTAATTAATTCACATTCTAACATGTTAGGCACCATTCTAGGCACTGGAGTTTGTGTGGTGAACTAAATGGTGTCCTTGCTCTATTGTGGCTTACCTTTGAGTAAGAAGAAATTGTCAATAAATAGTCAAAACCAAAAATATGTGCCAGAGTAGCAAGTGCTATGGAGAAAAATAAAACAGGGTAATGAAGAAGGGCCTATCTACTGAGACCAAAGGAAGCCTGGGAGTGAGCCACATGGGCAGACATGTGTTCGCCTTCGTGTTTCATAGTAATGACTGTTTGTTCATCAGAGTGAAATATGAAGCCATTCAATGATTTCAAGCAGGAGAATGATAGGATCTGACACACTGAAATGATGATTTTTGGCTGCTCTGTTGAGATTGTCTTGTAGCAAGGAAAGGAGTGGATCTTTCCAATCAGTATGAGAGACACTGTTAGTCCTCAGCAACATACAGTCTCTTTTGTCTGTCCTGGATAAGAGGGTGCATTTCCCAGCACCTTCTCAGTTCGGTGAGAGTCACTTGTCTGGTGTTGGGCAATGAATTGTAGGCAATAGTGGCATGTGTCACTTTTATGTGGATGATTCAGGATTGTCTACTCTCTTTCTTCCCCTACTGCTTCAACTGGCAATCTTGTGAATGGTGTAGTTTCTGTTAGCTTGGATCCCTGAGATGATCATAAGAAGCCCCTTCACCCTTTGCAAGATATTGAAGATCTTCATTAACATGATATCTATATCTATATTTATACACTATATATCTAAAATCTCAACACAGTTCTTACAACATTCTATTCATTCATTCACTCATTCATTCACATTCTAATACATCAGGCAACATTCACTGAGGTTTATTTTGTTGATAATTATTGCTGCTAAAGTCTAATCTGTTGACAAAATCAACCAGTTATGAGATGATTACAGAATCTCAATTCAGAGATGACAGTAGTTCAGATCAAGGTTAAAGCAACAGAGGTGATGAGATTCTGTATAAATTTTGAAGGTAAATTCAAACCACTTAAAAAATTCCTATTATTTTTAAAAGAAGTTATTTTTAAACTCAAGAACAACTTCTGTACATTTTTCCTAGGTTAAAAAAATGTTTAACAATAAAAAATACAATCCATTCTAGTTTATATAATGTCATGAGGCTGATTTAACATAATTACTATAAGGAATCTCAGAAACATACATTGGTGAATATTTGACATTTATATTCTGCCTTTCTTTAGTGTGATAATTCATTTGAAAAATGTAAATTTCCACTTAGTAGAAACTAGTATCATATTAATTACATGTTCGGACATCAATTTCCAACAAGAAGACATATAATTTTTAAAAACTCATTGCACTAAACTGCACTGAATATTACTAGATATCTTATACTAAGGCAGATGTGACAGCTTCCAGTATTTTAGTTATACCAAATGAACTTGTGATAAGTCCTTGAGACATGATTACATAAATAAATTATTGATTTTCTAGGGTCAGTGCCCTAAGTGAAGCACTTCATAGTGTTTTTAAGAACAAGGTACATATGGACATTCTGGTGAGACCAAAGGGATTTACCATTTACAATATATAAAATAGTCACCTCCTCACAAATTAGTGGAATACTTCAGTTTTGTTCTGTGTGTCTTATAAAATAAGCATGTGAATATTGAATAGTTATCATATTGATGAAATAATGTTGCCCTAAATGAATGCTGGACAGATGTGTGATATATCTTGATATTTTGTTATCATTTTTAAAGGGGAAAGGAAATGAAATATCATTTCGAACAAGTCTTGTCATTTTCTCCTATAATTTCTTTTGCCATTAAACACTGGCTATGATTTTAAAAGGGTCAAGACTGTCAGGTAGGGTTCTGTAAACTACATTTATGCTGTACCAGGTGGCCACTTTATGAGTATTACTAGTAACATACCATCAACAAGTCTAACCATGCTTTTAATTATGCAACCTTAATCTTTCCATTAAGAATTGAGAACATTGTGATATGCAAGAAAACGTTACATAGTATGGAGTAAATTTATAAATTCGTGTTGGGAAAAAACTATGAAAACTATTTTTTTTGAAAAATATTGGATTACCTAAGGGGTAACCTTTTGCTGAAATACTTTTATCTGATTCAATCAGCTTTGATTTTTTTAAAAAAAATATTAGCAGACTTATCTTTTTAGTTTCTGATTTGTTCAAGTTCAAAATGTCAAATATACATAACATAAAATAAAATGTATATTTTCAGAATTTATAACCATTACAGAACTTTTTATTATATTAACCTTAAGGTATAAAATGTTTCTGAAATTACTCTGGACTCACCATTGACAATATGAAAGTCTGTATTCCCTTTGTCTAAATTTTAGATATATGCAAGCATCACTGTCTGGATTTTTGTTTCCCAACTTATAAAACAGGCATTCACTATCAACAGTCCTTTCCCTTCCAAATATTCTTCAACTCCAAACTGTTGCTATGTTAATACTCTTTTATCCCTCCTTGACATTCTTCTTATAACTGACTTAATTTAGGCTCTTATCCCAAATTTGAACGACGCAGTGGTCTTCCAAGTTTAAGGTATTCTTATTTCCAGTCTGGACTCCTTCCTACCAGCCTCCAAACTGCTACCAGAATTATCATTTCCAAATGCAAATCCAATCACTTAAGTTACCCCTTGGCTTAAAACATCTTTAATGTATTTCTTCTTCCAGAAATACATCCTGGATCCATCATTTGATTTAGATATCCCTCCAAGTCCCTGGCACCCAGAACATTTCTTTTATAGAACTTACCACAATGTACTGTGTTGATCTATATATTGTCATCTTCCCTTTAGGCTCTTTGAGAGTAAGCAAAACATTTGATTTGTCTCCCTGATATTTCACACATTGCTTTGTACCTAGTAGTAAATACTACATGCTTGTTGAATAAGATGAGGACTGATGAATAGCCATATCTCATACCTGAATGCAAGGTTTTATTAAAAGACTGACATAGCACATTCTCTATAACCCTATACCTATTTATTCCCATTTGCATATATGCCAATAAATCTCTACCACATATTTTGCCATAAGAGATATAAAAGGACATAACTATATAAACACTAAACTCTGCATTTTACTTTTTAATACTCATATATAAAATTGTTATACAGAGTAAAACATTGTGGTTTTTTTCCCAATTTATTTAGGCGAAGAAACCAGTTTGGTTAGATTTAGGAGCTGGTTAGATGTGCCATGTATTGATTTTTGTTTTAAGAAACTACAAATGTTATTAGATAATTCCCTCCTACCCCATTCTAGCTATTGTAAATGGAATCTAAATTTGGTTCTAACTCAAGAGAATATATGTAAGTTTCACACAGCATAATTTAGAACAGGAAGTTACCCTGGTAACCATATATAAGTTGGCAAGCAGTAAGAGAAACCATAGCCTTAGGTTCTCATAAAGAAACAGAAAGTATATTTTATGACCTTGAATTTGTTATTGGTTAACTTCTTTTTCCTGGGCTATGTAATTATAATTTTAGGGTTGTCTTTTTCATTTAAGTTAACGTTTACAAGTAGGTTGAATAGAATGTTAGTAAATCTCATCCCGTTTTTCCAAAACTTTGCTGATGTTTTATATTAGGACTAACGAGGCCAATACTATTTCTGCTTTCCTTGGTTAATACACTGATCTAATCCATAAAGAAATCCACCTTCCTTCAAACTATAGTAAGCTCAAATGAACTTTTAAACATCCTGGAAAAGTTGTGGAAACAACCATAAAGTCAATAGCAGGAATTTTGATGTTAAAATTATTTATTTAATTTCTGTGATCATAAATAACTTTGAAAAATAAAGTGCCATCTATGCAATATATTACCACTTTTTACTCTTGACAATTAAACAGAAACACAATGCTCTAAAGAGATTTTTGTGTTAATTTACTTGATACAAATGCAAGAAAAGAAAAAAAGACAAATGAGTCACATATTATATACTCCTTGGCAACAATAATTCAATTCTCCCAATTTTGTTTTAGCAGATTAAAAAAAAAATTCCTGATGATCAAACAGTATAATTCTTTTATAGCTTCTGAAAATTATTTCTTTGTTAAGAGGAACACCTAACATGTTTTAAAGAACTTTCATGTCAGTTCTTTGGTATCTGTAATTCTTAGAAACCAGTACTCTAATTATTGTATATGATTTAAGGAGAAAAAGCACACTCAGGCAAATTCTACCATTAACAACAGGAACTCATAACACAAATTAATGGTAGCACATGCCCCTTAGTGGTTAATATAACATTTACAAAAGCTTTTTGTTAACTGTAGCAATATGCTGAAACTTCAGGGCCATCTGGAAATAATTCTATTCACAGTCTCAGGAGGAGACAAGAGTTGTTAGCACAGAGTATTTCAAATATTTAGATAACTTTAGATAAAGATAATGTCAGATAAAGCAACAGCTCACTCTCCTATAAGCATGCATGCCCCCCAGATTCAGAGGTATCCCCAGAAAACATCAGTTCAAAAATTATAATGTGATTAAGCCATGCAATCTGGCAGATATTTATTCTTTGCTACATTAAATTGTATTAATCAGCATGGGGATGAAGTTATAATGATGTAACAAAATTAAAGAATTTAGAAAGAAAGGGGGAAGGGAAGGAAAAACAAGAAATGTGATTCTCAAGATGGAAGAGGTTTAAGGTAGGGACGGTGCAATGTAAATGTCAGTAAGAAAGCATAGGTAGTTCACCTTCTGGGATGCAGGACTGTGAGCAGAGGAACCCAAGGTCCTGAAGTGGAAAGAGACAGCATGAAGGGCAGTGGAACCCTGGGTGAGTGTGGCAGAGGATGTGATCTGAGATGTACAGAGAAGCCAGATGTCACAGGGCCTTGTAGACCACAATAAGTAGTGATTATTCTATTCTGTGTGTAGGGAGGAAGCATTAGGAAATCACATGAAATGAAGTCACTGACCCGGTATGGATTTTAAGAGTCAATCTTGAATCTTTGTGCAGAATGTGTTCTGGGGAGACAGGAATTGAAGCAGGAGAAGTAGAAAACTACCATCCTTTAGGTTAGAGTCTTACACAGGAAGGAAGCAGATAAGACAGAGAGAAGTATGGATAGTAGACTGCTAGTAGCTGGATTCAAAGTATGTTAAGGAATCAGTCTCAAGCCATGCGGATAACTGTAGTACACAGTGAGAAAATGAGGAATGGGGATGGGATGTGAAAGATAAGTTTTGGGATGAGAGATCTAGGGGGATAAATCAAGAATTCTGTTTCCAAAAGGATTGCATGTGAGAAGCCTATTCCAGGAGGAGAGATTGAATATACATTTAATTTAATGAGCCAGGATGTCAGTGGGAGAGTCAAACCTGGCATTGTGAATTTAGAATTCAACAGCATACAGATAAAACTTCAGTCCAGAGAACTAAATGAGATTGCCTACAAAGATACTCGGAGGCATGGAACACAGCTCAAACACACATATGCATGCATAGAGAAGAAAATGGGACCCAGAACAGAGTTCTGAGACTGTGGCACATAAGAGTTGTCGAAAAGAGAAAATGCCAGAAAAGGAGACTGAGAAGCATAGACCTAACAAGTAGAAGGAACAAGGATAGGATTTCATGGAAGTAAAGAGAAGTACTTCAAGATGGAAGGGGGGTGCACTGGTCAAATTCAAATTGTGCAAGTTATCACAAGTCTTTAAAGAAATAGCTAAAAAGCAAATAGGGCATTAAAACATAACCTCTCTAAAATGTTTGAATTTCTCAAAATATATTTACGGATAAAACTGAAGTTCATTGCTTATCTGAAGTACAAATACCACTGTGAACTTTTAATTAATATGCGAATCCCTTTATTAATTTGTTCTTATTATTATAAAATAATTAACACCTCGGCTATGACTCAGATTCTACATGCCTATATCTATGAAATAAAGCATAATTAACACACATTAGATTCATCTTCACTTAGTTAATGAACTTATTGCTTCAACAAAACCTTATTAGAATATCAGCATAACCACAAATATAAATGCAAAAGAAAAATCACATTGAGTAATTATCATAGCAAAATCTTTCCTGCAAAGGGGAAAATTTTGTTTCTGAATACATTTACTTATTTAGTCATATTGACTTACAGAACATCTTAAAGAGGTCTGTTAAGTCTCTGAAGTTTTTGATTTGTGTTAAAGGATAAATAGCAAGATGCTTAAACGGTAAAATATTCTGCAAATATAATGTTTTAAATTGAACAACTCTTGAATTATATATCCAAGCATTTCTCATTTCACTGCACTAGATTAAGCACAGAATATAATTTATTCGTTTGATTTTTATATCATACCTGTTTTTCTGTTAGATGAAAGAATCCATATGGCAGGGACTGAGTTTACCTAATTACCTAATGCTGCATGGAATAGACCAGGAACTGAATGTAAATTTTCAGAAAGAACAAATGAATGGAAAGGTGATTGTACATGATAGAGGAAACACACAAAATTGGCCCTTTCCAAAATTTAAATAAGTTCAATTAAAACATTTTTTTGGTGACTGGTCATAAAAGCAGATGTACGTTAAAAATTTACTTGTAATTAGGAAGCAAATGAATATAAATTATTTAACTGGTGATTGGCAAAAAGAATCACAAGCACAAATAGCAAATCTCCCCATTCTAGTACTGTCTTGCTGTTTTAAAGATGAAAAAGGTACAGTGCTTTGTAGTGGTTATTATATTCACACACTGTTGGCAAAAGAAAAAAAATGCAGAATTTAGGATAAGAAACACTTGGTTTTAGGCAAAGAGGCAAAATACATTCTTTTAATGAACATTTTCAAGACGTGTATATGAAAAACAAAACAAAACAAAACAGAAACTTCCTATCTATCAGACAAGTCTATAGAACAGTCATTATATTTTCTGGGATACTTCATTAGTTTATTGTACAGAGATAATACAGAAAATCCTAGCTACTCAAGAGGCTGAAGCAGGAGACATAACAACTTTGAGGCCAGCCTGAGCAACTTAGTGAGACTGTCTCAAACATGATATCCAAAAGGTACTGTGGGTATAAGTCAGAGGTAGTGTTTGACCAGAAAGTGCAAGGCCCTGGGCTTGATCCCCAGTGCTGCAAACCAAACAAATAAACCAAGTGAACTAAAATCCTGATTCATTCACTCATGAGCAAACCTGTTTAGGCTTAGATGTGATAATTACCATATATGATCCACAGATCAAATGAGATAATTTGAAACTACTATAAAAATTATAAATCAATATTGAAATTTGTTCTGTTCCAAATAATAAATAATGATTTTATTTCTGCATTTTGTCTTATTAATATTTTGTTTTTACTAAGGCATTACCAAAAAATTTACTGATTTGTTCTCTTTTTAAACAGAAATTGCCATTTGAATATCTATATGTGTCTGAACACTGTAAGGTCACTGTAACTGGCATTGTTTAGCTAACATCAAGGTTAGCCAGAAAATTTTGGTTTAGATCAAAATGTATGTGTAAAATAAAGGAGATAATCTGAAGGACTTGAGAAGTATATTAGTTACATATGCATTTGTAATATGTATTAGATGTATAGTATGTAATATAGTATATTAGTTATCTATATCATATATCTATTATTAATTTTGAAAAATTATCTAATATTTAACTATTTAATTACTATTGGTGATACAAAATTTTATAGGAAAGTTTTCTTGTGTATGTGTATGAGGGAAAAAATGTACCCATGAGTGAAAAAATAAAAGGAGGGTGATAGAAATAAATTTCTATTGTAAAATGAGATGTATTTCTTATGCTATTTAAATAGGAATGTAGTGTGGGGGAGGAATTGTACTTTTATGCTACTTTATAGTTTTCTTTGTACTATCTAAATAGCCTAGATTATGGTGGTTCATAACTCTTTGTGTTTTTGTGTCTATTATGTCTTTTCTACCATGTAATTGTTGACTTAAAAAATCAGAGTAACCATTTTGCAAAATGTTGTTGTATAGTTTTTTAAAAATGTTTCTGCCTTCTGTTAAAATTAATATGGAATTGACTTAACAAAAACCATTCACAGTTACTGGGCTGCTCTCTTCCATCATTAGAAAACTGAATTATCATCTGCCCTTTGTTTTTATGATAACCACATTCAAAATATACACTAAAAAGCTTAAATGTTTGTCTTTGTTACCTAATGCACAAACATGAACTTTTTCACTCAAGGCAAAACATAAAAATAAAAGTGTTAATCCATGTTATTTCAAAAAGAGAATCTCAACTTTACCTTTAATGGAAATTAAGTTATTAGTGGAGACTCTTGTGGTGACATTACTATTTCTCTAAGACAAATTTATTACCTAATGAGGTCATCAGAGTAAATTCTTACAAATACAATGTTTAACTCAACAAAACAAACTTTTCAGATCTGATTTTTAGGCTTATCTTACCTCACTCTCATCTATGTTTTAATTATGGCAGTGGTTCAAGGACTCCTTATTGTTAATATTTGATAGCTAAGCATGTTTATTAGTAAATAATCACTCTTGTCAGGTTAAATTATATAATTCTAATTTGGCTTACTCAGACTACTCTCTTCAATTACAGAATAGCTCACACTATTTATCAAACACCCATTGTATGATGGGATATCTGGTGTAGAAAACTTAAAGAACATAATAAATTTAAGACAGATAAAGGTAATCAACATTATTATAAGTAGTTTTTATCCCAAATTAGAATAAAGCTAATAAGTAAAATAACACGTTCAAGGATGAGGTTATTATATCATATTGGAATGTATGTAAGGTGTCTGGAATTCCAGCAGAGAGAAGGATATAACTTTGAAGCAGGAATTACAAGACTTCTTTGGAAAACTGGGAGCACACTAATCTATTTATAATGCAGAATTCATGGTTGGAAAGACAGTCGAAAATATAGATTTGGAAAAGACTATTAAACACTGAATTTCAAACTAAGGTTTTATTGTGTGCATTCTGTTTTTAAAAAGAGTTTTCTAATATCTTTATCTAACAATGCACTTTTTACTCAGTGGATGGTGAGCTTCATTAAACATGAACATTTTTTTAACCTGGGAGGAAAAAATCAATAATATTACAAAAGGTGAAAAATAAGCACACTATATATTTCTCAATAAATCTTCCTTTTTAATTTTCAAATTGTGCCTATGTATTCAGTTCCAACTATATACTACTGGGCAAAAGTGGTCTAGGTTTTTAAGGCAACCAGAAACCAGGTCAGGGACTTAAAAACTATTGCCAAAAGCTTGCTACACATTCCTGCTTGTTTCATAAAGCTTTGCAGACAATCATTAATTTGCTAACTCAAAGTTATAGATGCCTAGTTGATCAAAAATATTCTGACCTAACAGCCAAGCCTGTTATTAATAAACAATATGAAGGCAAATGATAGATTGGAAATCTCTACTACTATTTACAGTTAATATTCTATTTCAATTATAATGCCATCCTTTTAGTTTTACAAAATTGAATCTGCCAAAGATGCCAAATAGATGGTACATGTCATGATTAAATCAAAACTATGATATCAAAATTCAATAAAGAAATATTAAAACTGCAAGAGCCAGTTATTTTAACTTATGCTAAGGTTCTTAAAAACTGTTCCCCAGATTGAAAAGGGCAAGAAAGAAAAATCACTCATATGATTGGTAAGTAAAAAGAAAATATGACTAGCTGAATATAATTTAATCTACCGGACAGTCTTGAGGAGAGGTGCTATTTGGTAAATGTAAAGTGTGAATCAAATGCAATTTAAATCTATTTATATTTGAGAGAAGAACAAGCCTTTTATAATTTAGTAACAGTGTCCAGGTGGGTCCCTATGCTTTGTCATTCACCTTGAATGATAATAATAGCAACTCATGATTCATTCAAAGATGTCAAGACCTTTAAAAAAATACTACTGATAAAATCTGCAAAAGTTTTTGCTGCAAGAAAATTAAACCAAGGTGTTCCCAGAATTTGTTTAGGGCATTAGAGATCATTTTTTTTTTCAGATTTGTTGTCTTCCCCACGTCCTTAGCAAAGCTAACAGAATTTAACGTTGTTATTAAAACAAAGTGCATGGAATGCAACTCATGGACATGTGTCTGTTTAGCTGGGCTTCCCACATTCAACAGAGTTCCAAAATTGGAGAAGTAAAGTTTAAGTAAGAAAAAGCAAATTTAATGGAGAAAGGAGAGATGTCTTCTGCTTCTAAGAGGCAATGCTAAAATTAAACTTATTTTAAAATAAAATTTAAAAATGAAGAAGTTCACATAATGTCTTAATGTGCTCTCAAAATTTAGAATTGATGCAAAATTTTTAAAGTCACTGTTTATTGTGAAAGTCTTCATTGATCTGACTACCCAGAATTAACCTTATTATTGCCTTTCTTTCAATTTGACTGAAAAACTTAACTGAAGAAAAACTGATGTCATATTTCATGTTAAGATTTATGGCCACCATATACAGAGAATATTTGGAATTAGGATATATGTGATGTTTCTGCAAATGAAGCCAAAGTGACACAATTATGTGCAGTTGTGAATGCTAATAATACTGGCATTTCTAATTATTTTTATGCAAGTCAGCTGGTCATTAAGTTGGAAAGAGTCTATTTATTTTCCTCCAGTGCCCCTTATCCATTTTCATTTTGCTGATTTTGAAGGGGAAATTATAGTTCTCTATTTTTCTTTTCTTACTTATTTATTTTGCAATACTGGTGATTGAATCTAGGGCCTTGCATATACTAGGCAGTCTACCATTGAGCTACATCTCCAGCCCTTCAGTATTTTCTTTTCCTACATAATTTCTTATTTTTTAAAAAATTTAAGTGTAAAGGAGACTATAACATATTTCCCTCTCATCTCTTTTGGGAAAGTTCTTAATAATAGGATATTCCTCTTATCATCTATAACTTTGCCAATTGTCAGTTAAATTATACCCAGTACAGAGGTCAGGTTTTGTTGATCTTTAATGCAATGGCTGCCCTGAAATTGGGAAAACCAGTGCCACCAAAGCCAGAGGGGAAGAATATATGAATTCAAAGACCAAATTAAGCATTTATCCCTTTTCTGTAGTCATGAAACTCCTGAAGAAACTAGTGACATTTGGAATTAGGATGCATATATGATAATAAAAATATAATAACGGATGTGTACTTAACATCAAAAGATCAAATTAGTTCCACATAGACCATCTCTGGACCATCACAAGGATCTCAGTGAGTAAATTAGGAGAGGGGTGAAAAATCCATACTTTATGGATAGAGAGTTAAGGCTCTAGCAAGTTAAATGGTTACCCAAATTTGATGAACAGCTATTAGTAAGCGGATCCAGAGTTTAAAATCCCTTTTCTGCTTCTAGAGCTCATGTTCTTTTAGTGGTCAAGTTTGACAATCTTATTTTTAATTCATGAATTTAATGGAAATCTCTGTTTCAACCAGAGAGCAACAACAATATAAAGGATGAAAAAGGATGAGCAACTTCAAAGGTTTACTAAATTTTAATGAATGACAGAGGATCTAGGCTTCAAACATTATTTTCACATGGAGAAATTAGAAATTATTCAGGAACATAAATTGATATTAATAGCAATACTTTTCATTTATATCCAACTTTGCAATTTTCAAGACATTTTACATAAATTATCCCATTTACATTGCACATAGGAGTAATTCAATAAATGCTAGTTAAATAAATTATTTTTAATGGCAGAACGACTGCAATTGGAAAACTGAACATCTAAGGACTGGAGGACTATTTTATTCGGAAGCAAAACAGTATTAGCCATTCTATGTAAATTAGTTTGCATATACTCTTGCACACAAACTTAGCAACAGTCAGAAGGGCATCCTCTGTTGACAGTGTACATGCTATTTATTTTACTTCTCTCCTTATTTTCAGAGCATTTTTTTCTCAGCCTCAGAAATTAGGACTTAACCAAAAGTGTCACATAACTATTTCTCATTTTTAAACTACTGAATCACCCAGATTGGTCAAGAAAAGGTATATTAGTGTCTGATTAAAAAACAAAAGCAAAACTATGTACTTAACACTGCAACCATACCTAAATCTGTAGTGTTATTTATGTCAAGAATATAGAAGGGGACATAACTATAAGTTGTTGTTTTTTTTAATTAGGAAATTGTGAACTGGCCATCCTTAATCATTAGTAAACTTTAACCTTAAAATATTTTAAAGTATGCTAGTAAACTGGGTGTGGTGGTGCAAGCCTATAATCCCAGCAGTCCAGGAGGCTGAGGCAGGAGGTTGCAAGTTCAAAGCTAGCCTTAGCAACTTAGTGAGGCCCTAAGAAACTTACTGAGCCCCATCTCAAAATAAAATAATAGTAATAGTAATAGTAATAATAATAATAATAATAATAACAATAATAATGGCTGTGGATGTGGTTCAGTGATTTAGTACCCCTAAGTTCAATCCCTTATACAAAAAAATAGGAAAAAAAAGTATGCTACTAACAGAAGAATCACTAGAATCACTTTAGGGATGGGGAGTGTAATTCAGTGGGAAAGTGCATGCTTAGAATGCTTGAAGCCCTTTATTCAATTCCTAGCACCCAAAAGAAAGAAAGAATCCTTTTAGTTACCTTAGGTTTAAAACATGTACAGACATTATTTGTATTGAAGATACAAATAAGTTGACCAAGTGACATAAATTCTGGACACTAAATGACAATAGCAATGAAGACACATGTAACAAGAAATTCATATGGGTACTTATTTTTAAAATACAAATTCATATTGGTAGATTAACGTAAGCCATTTAAGAGGAATTAATTTATCTCTGCTTACTTGGTAAATTATTTATTATTAATAAGCTATGGAATGACCTGTGTTCATTCAGTGTTTCTTAACCTGCGATTTATTCAGTGAGTAGATGGGCCAATCACTGTGCTGGTACTGAATTATATAGATAAAGAGGACATGGGCCATACTCATGTAGAGATCACTAGAGGTTTCCTGGGAGTATATAGAAATGATAAGACAATGTACTAAGTATAATACTCATGGTAGAAAAGCCATACAGATCAAACAAATTATTGATATTTTCCACCTAATCCTTTAATACTCAACCACTTGATTCATTTATCTTTGAAAACAGGTATTTATTAGCAGTATAATCATATTATTAATTAAAATTAAAATGCAGCCAAGAGAACAAAGCTATACTAAAACCATTTTTTTTCTTTCCTGTTTTTTACCAGGTTTTTAATTATACATTTTATTGTGACTCCAATTTGTATTTACTTCTACTCCTATAGAATTATTTGGTAAATTACAAACATTCCATATAGTGATCAGATAAAATGGCATAAAGAAAAGGTCACAGGGTTCTAAATCGAGACCTGGGTTTAGATGTAGAAACTTAGTTTACTCTTTCACTGCTCTATTTTCTCATCTGTAAATTGGGGATGATAATAATAAATACTGTCAGGCTGTTCAAGTGATTATTAATTTATGAAGCACATATCACAGACTCTGAAACTTAGAATTAAGAAACAACAACTGTAGGTTATAATTCTTGTAGTATTGTGGAATTTGATTACAGTGCTTGGAATAATTATTCATTTGGTTTATTTAATTCAACTTGACCCAAAATTTTGCTGATAATTCATGATGATCCTTTATTTTACAACTCAAATCAGAAATATATTGTATTGTTTATGTTGGCAAAAAGAAAAGCCATTCAGGAAGCCATAGGCAGAGGAAGGCAAGAGGCTACTTAAAAACATTTCCCCTGACTAGTTGACAATGATACATGACGAAACCATTCCCTTTTCTCTGCAAACATCAGATACTATTTGTAAAAGTATTTAAAAATTGAACAGTGAATACAAATATTAGCTGATACTAACACATAACTGTAAGATTCTTTTCTTCACTGATTGTACCCTAAACTTTCAGCCAATATTTACATATTTGTGAAATTAGCTAAGGGGAAAACTATTATGTTATTTCTTTGAAACTATTTTCAGAATAGAAAAAAATATTTTTCCAGGGGTCCTTTGATATTATAACTGAATTCAGATTTTTCCCTTAAACATTTTATTTTGGAGTTGATTTACATCAAGTCACACATCAAACTCCATGAGGACTCTAAGGCTGGGCAAACCACACAGAATCACCACCTCAATTGCTGACTTGGCTCTCTTATGCTGAAGAAAATCTGTTTTATCAATCAAAAAAAAAAAAGTACTGCTTAGAGAACAACAAGAAAAAATAAGAAATTAACATTCTGTATTGCTAGAGTCTTTTAATAATGAAAACTCTTTGTGCTTGTGGAAATGGAGGAAAATGAAAGTTTATCAAGAAACTGGTAAAATGCAGATTCAAAGAAGTATTTTAAGGCATATTTTTAAAATATACTTCTTATTCTAAGACAGATCTCATTCATTATGGTATTTCCAATTTGGGGGGAAAAATCCAAATCCCTGGGATTCTCAGAGTCTAAGGGTATAGATGAAAACTTGACTTGATATCATTACAAGTTTTGAAGAGCAATAGCCTAGTCAGCTGCTGTTTTCTCTTTATAACTACTTCTCACAGGCTACAGAGGAAGCCTCCACATGGCTTCCTGCCTTATTACGGCTATTTGAAAGTGTTCTAAGGTCCTGCTCTAGTACAAGTAGCCTCTACCACTGTGGGAAACCCCTGTGATTGACTAGGAGCAGAGGCCAGGACAGGTGGCAGGACTATTCTTTACTCTGGAAACCTCATTCTTGTGTACTTTTCATGCAATCATGAAGGAAAGGTCGATGGACAGCTTCAGATAACTGATTCACTAACTACTGACATTGATATGGTCAGAAAAGTGAAGTTGTGTGGGGATGAAGGGAGGGGCAGAAAAGCCAATCAGGAAACCTAAAACCAGTTACCTCTTCTAAGGAAGCTAAACAACACTGCAATAAGCTCTCTTGCCTCAGTCACAGACATTAGCCAAAGCTATTAAGGTAAGTGTATAGTGATGTCCAATTAGAAGTGGGTGGGATGTGTGAGCACACACAGAAGGTGAGGGCACTGGGGAATTCACAACAGGAGTGAATGGACAGTCTTTGCTGTGGAGATTAACATCATGAGACAGAACCATGTTTCAGAAAGGTTAACTGGCTCTGTCCTAGATCATTAAATGTAGCTCTGAGTTTCTGAAAACAGAAAGCGTATGAGGATGAATCCTTCCATCCCTTGAATACTTCATATGTCTTTAGTGTCTGGCATAATGGTAGATGGACTAAAGGTAGTCTATAAACCTAGTTAAGATGAAAACTCAATAAAAATGACATAAACTTTGGTGATTTGTTTTGTTATGAGAGTACCCAGTCCTTTAACACCTAGTTCACAGAAGTGTTGTAGGATTTACTTTTTAATAAAAAATAAATTTAAAGTTCATCTTGGTTTCTTTCTTGGCACCTTGACAGGATAAAAAGAATGTCAGTGAGAAGCCCTCCAGTTTCAAATGAGTTGAGTCCTATAAGACTTACTCTATACAATCAGTGTTGTTCAGACAACACACTTCCTGAGAACAGGGACCTGAGTGTTCTGCTCACCAGGATGGTCCTTCTGCTTACAGCACAATGACTGTACCAAATTAAGACCTAAATAAAAGGCTGGGTAATGAATGGAATGGGTTCCCAAGGAACTCAGCCTAACAGAGCCATACTAACAAGGTATTTTCCTAAACTTTCTATGGGTATTTCATTAGTCATGTTTATGTGGGTTTTTCCCCCCCTTGATTTGGCATAGAAATAATAAAATAAGAACCCTTGATCCAAAGTTTCTCAGCTGGATAAACAACAACTTGCTCTTATTTTGATTAAGCAGAGCCATTATATGTTCTTCCTAAAGCTATTAGTCTGCTAGGAACATGCTGTAATTTATAAGCCCTATCAAAACTTTCCCTGTAATGAAGTGAATAGGAAATTAATGCAGTCAGGCAGAAAGCTCTTTTAGCTAATAGTTTTTAGTATGTTCTTTTCTGAAATACTAGAGAGCAATTTTCATTTACTGGTTATATAAGGAGGAAAAATTCAGTCTCACTGATATCACCTTGATTGGGTTTATGTACAATTATGGTATATTCTTTCCCTTGGGCAAATCATATGCTATAACATGGAAAAAATAAATGTTTCAGCTTCCTAACTTCAATTGGTACTTTAAATAGTACTATATAACCATTAGTGGAAAAACTCTGAGAATAAAACTATTTCCTATGTCTTAATAAAAAATTGTAGAATTTAGGTATTTAGGGAGTTCAGATACTGTACTCATGGGCACTGGAAGAGTTGCAGCTCCAATTTTGCATTGAAAAGGAGTATAAATTAACATCCTTAGTTTTGTTTTTGGAAAGTGCTTTATGGTTATAAGATTGAAATAGATGATAGTGAAATCAGATTTTACTTTTTAGCCATATCTATACAGCTAGCCCTCTGGTCTATGTAGGCTTATGCTCTTTAAAAGAAAGACTAGCTAGAGGCTCAGGAATCTGAAAATTACACTACAATTTTGTTGCTTTTGGTACAATAAAAATGTCTATTTTCACTATTGATAATGATAAAATTGCAACCAAGTGCTTTTTTAGGGGTGGTGTCAATGGCTCAGAACTCTGAAAAACATACTATGATTTAGGGCTTTTATTGTCAGCAAAAAGGATAATTTTATAAATACTAAATTGACATATAGTTTCACTATTTAACTAAGAAAGTTGAAAGAAGTCTATGTTCTAAGAATGGTAACCATTCCCATTTGCAATTATTTTTGATAACTAATTAGTTTAACAAACGCTTTCACAGAACAAAGGTCATTTTCCACCTAACAAATATTATTATTATCACATGCTAATGAGCCCAGAAATTTCAATCACTGTTGTTAAATTAATAAGTTATTTCACGCTTGTTAATACATATGTATGGATCAGATGCTAAAGTGTGTTAATTTTGAAGTAAAATAACTTTAAAAATAACAAACTATAACTTGTACAAATATTATAAAGGCAAATTAAAGACTCCTAGGTACATGAATAGGAACAAGGATTGTCTATTATAGTCTCTTTATAAGGATTCATCTTCAAGGCAATTTTGAATTTCACATCTGATAAAAATATTCTCTCTTTGATGAATGACCTTTTCCATGTAAAATAGCATGTGTGTGTAAATATGTATATTTATAAATTTATAAATAAACATATATATATTTAC
>NW_026000057.1:26626593-26656951 GCF_001458135.2 Marmota marmota marmota
AAAACCCCCCCCCCCCCCCCCCCGCAAATTGCCTATTAGAGAAAAGCATAGATTTTACTTCAGGTTATTCTCAGTATTTATAATGATATTAATTATTATCAGAATCTTTAAAATTTCTGTCCTGCAAAGACACCCACACTTGTCATATCAGAATTTTTAAATGATGTTATTCTGGATTCTGACAAGCCTTACATTTCTTCTTTCTTCATTAAAACCATTACTCTTTTGATTTTTATTTATATTCAGTAAATGTATTCCGCATCTTCCTATTCAGAAAAAAATTTGGCTCATATTTTCCCTATTCAAATTTGTAATTATTAGACAATATAGCTAATTCTTTTCCTTTTGTAACATTAATAGGTTGACCGTCATTTTATTTTGATTGTAACTTATTGTCCTTTAGAGTTAATTGACATATTCTTCTAAAGCAACAAATTTAGTTCATTCTTCTAAATATTGTTTGGCTGCCATAAGGACATAGAACTTCTGAAGATTATTGAAGAGTAGAAGCCAAATGAAATTTTAAAATTGAACAACTTTTTAAAAGAGGTGCCGAAACAGAGCAACCATGGGATTTATGTCGTTTTACTTGAAGAATATGCAAAACCATCTAATGGACTCTATAATTGCGTCAGATGCCATGACCTCTTTCCATTCCACCAAATTTTTTATTGTTGTCATTTATTTAACATTGTTCCCACCCTCTGCTGCCCCACTTAGCTTATACTCTGTGGACAGTTTTCACTAGTGTCCTTAATGCAACAAAGTAAATTTGGTTTCTGAAACCAATGTCATTTTCTTCTCTTTCATCAGAACCCCTAATTATCAATTCACATCAACCTAAGAGGAACTTCAAATATATGTCATTAATCAATCACCACTATCTAATATCACTAACAGTTCTGTAAAGCTATTTCCTACTGTTATCTTTACATTATACAATAAAATATGACTTCTGTTCTGGAAGCCTCACTGATGCTTTCCAGGAAAAACAGTGAACATTCAATGATGGTAATATAAGATGGCACTCCCTGGTCCTCTGGTCCTTGGGAAAGGCTTCCCATTTCTCTCTGTCTTTGAACACATTGGCCTCTTCTCCTTCTTTACTGCAAATAGACTTCCTCTTTGGACAAGTTTACCTATCACTAGTTCTAACACAGCTGGAAAATAATCTGGACACTAAGCATTTCTTTAACTTCTGTCTTCAAATTCCCAGTTGCCCATTCGGGGCATCTCTCATTTCCTCTTGACCTAAGTCTATGGCAAACATATAAAGAACCTATACACTCATCATATGAATCATATCTTTATAAAGCACTCTCAAGAGCACTTTAGGAAATAAAAACCCTAGTTTGAATTATAATCATGACCATGGTATTAAATAATTTAGGGAATACCCCACTGCTGATTTTGTCCATTTTTTAAAGGCAAGTAGGAAATTTTTTAAAATTTAGGAAAAAGCACACATTGCTTCAATTCTATAACAAAATTAAACTGTGGTTTCAAAAAAGTGTTGCCACATTAGAAGGGGTAGTGAAAAATTAACCCTTTAGCCAAAAACCTATTAAAAGTCCTGTTAGAAAGTCTTTTTAAAGAAAGATTATATATGCACGTATGTGTACATATCCTCACTTACAAGAATGATCAATTAATGCCTTTTCCTTATGATGTCACATAGTCCAGTTTAAATTTATGGGTGGTCTGTTTTATAATTTTTATGATCTTTTCTTATGATATTCCCTAATTTTCATTTTTCATATAATTACTTTAATAAAGGATTTCTATATATTTTTTTAATTTTTCAAATTCAACCAGTGTAAATGTCAGAGGCTTAGCTTAATTGACTAAATATTCTTCCCCAAAATAAAAATGACAATGATAGGTATGACAGGGAATCAAAAAGAAAAATCAACAAGCTTTCACTTCTTAATTTCAGAATTTTGTTTCCTACTTTAACTGGTTTATTATCAGAATTTGATTTTAATTATTCATTAACAGAGAACAATTTCTTGATTAAGAACAGTAGCAAATGAGCAATTTACGGTCCTCAAAGTGTAACTACCCTGGTACAGGTCAATAGAAGTAGGCAAACAAGAGGCCAATTCAAAAGTTCCTGCCCAATTTCCTTCCACAGCCAGGTCTTTATGAGCAAGCAGTCATGGAAAAGTTCCTAGAAAAATAAACTGTGGAAACATTTCAGCAACTTAATTGAGATTTTGCAAGGCTCTCAAAGCCTGCATTGTTGTAGCCCACTCTCATCAAAGACCATGATTCAGCTGTAGGAATGGTGCTATTCAAACCCATTAACCATATATCTTAGGAATTTACTTCCTAATTATGCAGTATGGCTTATAAACACTTTTTTTTTTTTGGTTCTGTCACTGGGTGACATAATGTTTTAAGTAAGTAAAGCAAATTGGCCTGATCATTATTTTGAAAATTTCTTTCTCAACACTTGTCAGATTTAGATTTGGGGAACACATTGCATTTTTGTACTAGAAACTCTAATGATCTCCTAATGAATTTATCACTTGCTACAGACTGAGAAAAAAATGGGTATATTTATAGCCTTATATCTGACAGTGAAAGTACTAACCCTCCATTTTAAATATAGGAGGTGTCGAAATGGCAAATACTACAGTATTGGCCAGAAGTGGGCAACTGTATATGCTAGAAAGAATACCATTAAGGACACGATTTTGATTTTGTTATTTCTGAGGAAGTCCAAGAACTGATCCAAAGAACACAAGACCCACCTTATTAGAGTGAAGAATAACTCTAAAACACATTTTTCTTGGGAGTTAACAAAGTAGACAAGATTCTATGCTATATGATAATGATAGAAAGGAATTTGGAAGTAAAATCACTGGGTAGTGGCAACATATTCAACTCTCACACAGTTAAGTTTAGAGCAATAGTGCTACAACAATATTTTTATTTAGGATGTTGTTTTTATCTGGCTCAGGTGAATAGTCATCATAAATTACCACATTTGAATGATGCTCAATAGTGCAGCACATTCCAGTCAAAATATGTCACCAAGCTACCAACATTCATGATGGTTTTTGGCCCTAGGTGATAGTGATGTTAAGCATAATACTCAGTAGTAATTTACCCTGTCATTCACAGATTTTAAAGTTGCTATTTTGAATGGTATTTACTGTAATAACATATTACATGTCACTTTACTTTAAAAAATCCAGTATATTGAGTAAGACTCATTACTACAGAGGGAAAATAGACCTAGCAAAATGACTATGTAGTTGGCTGGGAGAAATGGTATATCTGGAAAAAATCAATCAGTAACTCCCTCAGCAAACTGGAGCTGTTAATATCTAGCTATACTATATTAAGAAGGATAAAATGCTTTCTTAGGTATAAAGCAATGATAATGTCCAGGATATATCTGATTTTCTTCTCAGTTACTGTGTTCTAAATACCTTCACAACTTGATTTTGAAAGTATATTCATAAATACAATATAAGCAAGGTATGAATGATATGAAATAAATGATGTATCTGTATAAACGGATACACAAAAACACACATATATTACATGATTAGAAATTGTCCTTCAAACCACCTGAAAATCATTGCAATTTTATTTTTGAGTCAGAATAGGAACTCAATAAAACTTGGAGACAATAAATGTGATGCATTTTTCAGTTTTCAAAGTTTTTATTCTCATGAATTTGAGACTATTATACATACTTCTTTATAAGATTAGAAAATAATCATTTTCATTTCTTCTCTAATATAATATCTTACTGAGTAAAGTAATTGACAGATACAAAGGAAAGTGATTATCTGTTTAAACTTACCAGAAAAAAAATGAGCTCATGATGCACCATTAGATAATTGAGATAGATAAATGACAGCTGGTAACTCTGGAATGACTTACCCAGTTCTTTCTAATGACAGCTGAACAGTCCAAAACCCCATGAATTAGTATAATTACTACATCCTCTTCCCAGTATTCTTTACTTTTGTCCTCTTTACCAAAATGTTGGGTGTCATCACTTTAAATGTTTCTCTACATATTTTGGCAACACTGTAATTTCTTCTTTCTAAAAATTCTTGGTTCACTTCTCTGATTTTCCTTCCTCCACATACTTGAACACGGAGCATATCCCACAACCCATTCTCTAGCCTCAGCTCTTCCTATGTCATTGTCAGCTTTAAAAATTCATATTCTCTCCTGATCTCAAGTATCATATTGGTGATGACACTAACTCCCTGTCGACCACTATTCCTTCCTCCCAATACACAGTTACATAATTTTAGAATGCTGATATCATTTCCAAATGATGGTCTTTAAAATTTAGACTCATCATCTTCTCCTGTGATTGTATCTTCTATATGAGTTCCTCAGCTTTGTCAATAATATCATAATTTCTCCATTATCTTGTTCAAAATGCCACCATCAGCTTTAACTGATAAGGGCACTCCGCTTCCCTGGATCAATGTGAAGTCATCAGTTAAGTCAAAGGGGTAGCCATAATGTTTCCATAGAATCTCTAAGTTTCACCCTTTCCTTCCCATTCCTCTGCCATTGAATGATCTAGTTTAAGGATCTCATACTTGGTTTATTGCCAAGAGCCTTCTGACTAACCAATTTTTATTCCAGTCTATTTCCTCTCAGATCCATTTTTTCACATGGTTTCAGATTAATGTCCCTAGCCAAGATTTTCTTTATACCACAGTGCAGAGTTTCAGGGCAAAGGTTCTGGAATTATACTGCTTGTGAATACATGCATGCCAACTCCAACATTCATTGGTCTTGGAAAAGTTATTCCTCATTTTGTTGCCTTAATCCCTGCCTACAACACAGGGTTGCTTAGAAAAAATAGATGTGTTGATACATGTAAAATACTCAGAGAAGTTCCTCAGGCAAGTGCTCAATAAATGCTGGTCACTGTTATTATCATCCTCTTCATTAACTACTTCTAACAGCTTTGTGTACACCGTAGGATAAAGCTCAATCCCTTAACCTGGCAATTAGGCTCAGTACAGTCTGGTCCCATGTAAATGACCCAGATTCAATGAATTGTATTTGCTAATATATGAGTTCTATGCTCCAGGCAGAGTGAACTAAATCAAATACACTTGGAAATGATGTTTTCATTCTTGCTGTGACTCATCATGTTCCTCTCTTCCTCAGTGTGTTTTCTTTTCTCTCCATATTTATCATACTACTTATTTTTGACTTATTTTAATGAGTTGCTCAAGTCTTGTTTATTCCCAAAGAGGAAATACCAGATCAACATTTCATGTGGCTCAAAGTTTTTAGAAGAAGTGTTCCTCAAACTTGGAAAGAGCTGCATGTTATAACCAATCTTGGAGATTAGTATTGTACATTAATATTTAATGAATTTTGAGATGTCCGATAGTAAAGAATTTAACACACTGTCCCAAAATTCTTTGAAGATGAAACACTTTATTTTCCTTTAGAAACTACTAGAAATGTGGACACAAATATTCCAGAGGAGAGAGTCGAACTGAAAACTCTTTCCGTTTTGAAACTGTACTATAGTCACAACTGCCCATTGTAATTTTAAATTTGGAAAGTGTGTTCAAAATGAGAAAAATGTGTCAAAAAGTTAGATTTCTATCAAGTAATGAGTTCAACTTATACTAAAAGTAGAATAACAAAAATGCAATTAAGTTTATTCTTGATTAATGTCACTATATCCATTAAAAATTCTGAAAGACCAGAGACTTTTTGATAGTTTTTATTTATTAACTATAAAAATTTGCAGTCTTTTATAATATTTTTCAATGTATTGATGTTGTATCTAATGGCAATAAGTCAAAGAAGTATAACCTAATGCTGATTAAAGCTTTATTTAAAATTTCTGTATCTGTGGGTTGATTCTTTTACTGACTCAGTCTATAATTTTATGCTTTTGTCCCCCACACATTTCAGCCTTCCATTCCTAACATCTAGGCCTTGACTTATAGCTAGAAAAATCCCATCTTTAGTTCTATTAAACTATAAACTAAAAGAAATAAGAGGACATGCTGAAATATCAGAACAAATAAGAAGAAGAAATTTAATTAAAAACCTCAAGATTGACATCCAGTTTTTTAAATAACTGATTGAACCACTGCTGCTTAAAATGACATTTAAGATGTCTATGCCATTATTAATTTGATTAAAAAATAATTATAACTTATACAGATTGAAGATAATTATATAGTGAGTTGTGGAGGGAAAAAACATACTCCTTGAAATGTAAGTTTTATGTAAGTTTATTTAAATTTATTCTCAAGTATAATAATCTATATTCTACTAGATGATAAAGTTGCAGGTAATTTTAATCCAAATAACTGTTTGCATAATAACCAAACATGAACAATAGGAATCATAAAAAATAAAAACTAAATATTAATCAACCACACTATCTAAATTGTCAGTAGTTTTCTAAGTAGTTATAATCAGAATATTCCAACAGTACAGTATGCTTTTCTTTGAAATCTATAGTCACAATGCTGTTAGACAGATTTTTTACTTTTTAATCTGTGAAATACTTGAAACTTAGAAGACAGGAAAAACAGTTTAAACTTATTTTTTATTCAAATCACAAAAAATGGAAGCATAACTAAAATATAATACTATTAGACTTAAAATACCAATGTCACACATAAAATATTTTCATTTGGCTAAAGGGAAAAGTCTTTTAGGTATTTATTTAGTTTTTTATCCCTAGTTCTCCTTGATATCTTTTACTACAGAAGTTTTAGCATGGACAAAGGAAAGCTTTATTAGACATATATTTATTAAAAATGAAAATGCCCTTACTATCTATTTATAAATACTTTACTATTATCAAGTAAGTACTCATCTTTCAAAAGCCGGGATTAAAGTTCATTAAAACAGACCACTAGAGGGCAAGCGACACTCTGAGCTCAGTTATAAATAAGTGAAAGGATACAGCTATTTAAGCCAGTAGTTCTATTTCATACTCATTGTTTCTTTCCTTCCTTTTTTATTCCTTCACTCAAAACTATTTTTTCAGTGCCCGCTGTGTGCCAGCCACACTGAATAGAGAATTAAAGTCAGTCTTTAGCCTTGAATCTCTTCACATATTCATGCGCATGTACATTTGAAAAATGGTTTTAATACTTTCCTTAAATAGTTTTTAATCCTTCCAACCTCATCTTTAAAATTTCATCATAAGTAGAGTGTGATGTGGTAAAATCAGACACCCAGACTTAACCAGACAAGTTGTAGTCAAGTAACTTGGACATCTCTAACACTGAAAATCAAGGAGCCTCTTTGGGGCATAAAATATATTAATGAATAAAATCCTATAGAGTGGGATTTTAATAAAAGTCTGTGGAATGTTCTACAACACTGTCCAAAATTTGCCTCAGCATTTTTCTTACTCGGTTTGTCTTTTTTTTTTTTTTTTTTTTTTTAACTAGGCGGATAAGCACTGACATACAAAGATAAAAAGTGGTTGAGTTGTTGTCAGAGACAATCAAAGTCTTCTTCAGGTCCCCATTAGCCAGTGCCCCAGAAAGGGGTGGAATGATTTCATAATTTCTGTTGAATAGAAAAGGACACTGATACCCTGGGGATATTGATTTGGAGAGACAGAAAGAATAGCTGGGAAGCTCTTTCAGTGATGGAGAAGATAATGATTTTGTGATTCATCCAAGAGAAACGCCCTACAACCTTTGATAATTGCAAGGCAGATAGTGAGGCTGCTGACCCTGTCAAATTAGCAGAAGCTAATAACACTGTGGTAGAAGTCAAACCCAAGCACCACAAAGGAGAGTTTAGCAACACCCACATATTTTTAACCATATTTGCATTTGTGTGTGTATTTGGAGGGGCAGGAGGTGTGTCTCTAAAAGAGAGATTGCTTTTAATCCTTGTTAATCTCACATCCAAACCATTTTTCTAATCTCAGTACTTTAAGGCATGTTAGATACACCAGAAATGCTCAACCAAAATATTAAGGAAAACAGAAGCTGACTCTCCTCCATATGCCCAAAATAAGACACACAGCACTAGTGATGTGTTAAATGTTCAACATAATTAAATTACATAGAGGAAGAAAAACCTAGCAAGATGTAGAAATGGATACAGTATTGTTTAACCACCAGGCAATGACCTACATCTTTTTAGTTAATGGCTTCTTCCCTTAGTTAAATTGATGGATTCATTTGGAATATGTTTGCAGAGCTCCTATTTAGGCTCCAAGGACACAGCAGAACCAGATCTGTTCTCTGGTAACTTACTTTCCAGTGAGGTTCCCCTGCTAGACCCATTAAGAGCTGATCAACACTCCCTTCTTGAAGTGTTCCCTTAAATGTGGGGAAAAGAAATAGGAATTCAGAACCATGCAATAGGAAAGTCAATAAAAATAGAAATATGTAAAAATGGCTGTGACAGCAAAAAGGTGGAAACTTTCTGAGAAACTGAGAGAAGGGGCTACATCCTGAGCATTTTTTGAAAAAAGGTGCAAAGAGAAGAAGGTCAGTTTGCCAATATCATCTTGTTTGGAAAGAAAGTTGAAGGAAAATTGAAGAATCCTTGTTAGATGAGGAGGAAGCAGCATGTCAAGCACATGGCACCGAATGGTTTGTAAAATGGAATACGGAAATAAAAACGGGGCTGGAGAGGTGAAGGGCTGATACATTGCATGTCTACAGGAAACTGTGACTTCCTCTAGTTGATGATATGTGAGCATTCAAATGTTCAAGCTTGCTTTTGATGGGGAAGCATTTGAAAAACATGAAAAAAAATTACTTTTGCATTGCACATGCATGCACATGCATGAAGGTATAAAGAATGGATTGAAGTCAGGCAATTATTCTTACACTTACAGATCAGAATATTGACAGAGAAACTGGATGAACTATTTTGATCAAATAATAGGGAAAGTTTCTCATGTATGACTAACAATTATTTAATCCTTTTCTCCCAGAATAATGTACTATGGGAAACTGGGCATGGTTCTGAAAAGACCGTTGCTGTATAATAAAGCAATGAGAGGACTTCACCTGTCATTCTTTTAACCCTAGGGCACTCAAGTCATCCCAGGGAAGAAAAGTACCATATAAATACCATATAAGTACCTTATAAACTGAATGATTTAAGTATGAATTGCTCTGTTTTTATGCAAAATCAAATCTCTTAAAAATTACCATCTTTCACATTTCAATGGGGTTCAAAGATTCTATAAAATTATATTTGCTTTGTTAATTACTCTGATAAATTAAATTTTCAAGTGCTCTTGCCAGGTTCATGGAAATAAGCTTACATATTTGCTACCACTCAGTATAAGTAAATTTTTTGTTGTTTAATGTGAGATTAATTGGTAAAATGTTAAAACAAAAAATCCATTTCCAAGTACAAAAATCATTTCTCAGAAATGTTGACTCAGTAATATAGTCGATATTTTTGAGGACATAAAAATCCTTTACAAATTAATAAATGTGTCCTACACATGCTGTGTTTTTTTTATATGCTTTACCCCTTGGCAAAGGTATCTCTCTGTAGAGGAAAAAAAAAAACGGAAAGAAAAAAACAGAACAATTACTATTTTTGACAGAGGTTAACATGGCAACCTCCACAAGTGGTTTGACAAACCTAGTTCTTGTCATGGTGCTAAATATGTAAATTACACTGAATGACCGAGGCTAAAAGCAAAGTGACAGTTGACTGTGACTGCCATTAACCGTGGATCACATCCCGGCATGTAATGCAATTATATGGCAGGAAACAACTAATGTGGGCTGCTCTGGTGGGAGAGGGGAGAAAATATTGAATTTTTCTTTGTAATCTATTTACATCTTGCAATGGGGGCATTAGCTAGATTAAGGTTCAGCTTGCCAGGCACACTCCCGCCCAGTGTGCTAAGTGATGCCTCCATTCATAACGCGATAAGAAGGTAATGGTTAGAGAAACAAATACATTAAAATCCCACTGAGTAGGGGGGCAATTTTCTCTCATAAACTTCCCTTTCTCTTATGCCATCTCATGATGTAGACTGAAATCTTTTAGAAATTTAAAGATCTGCCAGCGTTAGTCATCTGATGGTGACTTCTCCTTTACTCTCATAAGTAGACAAAACCCATTGAAAATTTGATAACAATTCATATGAATTTCCTCACAAAGACCAAGCTTAATATACACGATGAAGACACAGGAACAGAGCACATTAAACTGTACATCTAATTTTTCCCTCAGCCTACCAAGTCCCTGGGATGTCAGGCAGGTATGAGCCACTGTGCCTGGTCATTTTTTTTTCTTCTTATATACAGTGTTAAAAGCAGTGAGAAGGGAGACACCACTTGCACCCCTGGTATCTGATCAGGTTCCTCAGCCTCAACCATGCCCCAGGTGATGCTTCTGGTGGGTATCCCCTTCTTTTGGCAGAGAATCCTGATTCTATTCAGTCATTTAAACCAGAATCCACCCTTACCCCCAACTCCCACCCCAACCCATGTCCCCAATTATTTTATTTCTATTGTTGAATATAGGTAGGAAAATAGAAAAACATACCAAATTTGAGAAAGAAACAGTTCAATGGGGGTAGGCATTTAGGACAAATACCTTTTGAATATTCTAGAAGTTTGAAAATTTGAACTTAAGTCTATTTTTCTCAAATGCTCATATACTGTCAGCCATCATGATAAATACATTAAATGTGTGCCTACCTTTGGACTATTCATTTGTTTTCCAAATACATGGATTTTAATATTAGAAGTCAAAAAATTCTATATCTGAGCTTTAAACTTTATATTATATAACTTGAATAATTTGGGGTTCTGTAAAATACATGTTCTGGGCAGATACTATACTTCAGAATATCAAAATTGCTAATGTAACCGCAAATAAACCCCCTTTTCCCAAAGCAGCTTTCTTAGAATACAAGTTTTGCTCTTACTAGTAATACTTTCCTACTTTTCCAAGTTGTTTTCCCAAATGTGTTTATACTAGATAAAAATTCAAAAATTATCAATTGTATATAATAACCCAGGACCAAATCTGTTATAGAAAAGCTTAAAGATTAACTCAGCTAGCAAACTTGTCATTTATATCTAAATATCTATATTTAATTTGTGTATCTAAATTAAGGTAGGCCAGAAAAATTCCCTACTCCTTATTAAGTACAAACATAAAATAAACTCAGATATTTTAAAAATGTATGTGATCTTAATTCTAATGAAACTTTATGGTCCTATTATCTCTCAGTAGTGGATTGGAATTCTCTTTATGCCAGGTTAATTCTTATGAATACTCTAGAAGTCAAATAATCTCCGTTGAGAAGTTTTCCTTGGCAATATCTACAGGTTGTCATATATTTCTAAAATTTATTGTTATTTTCCTTCATGGAACTTATCATAATTTCAACTACATAGTTCTTTACATCACTTTTCACTGTTTATCTCTTAAATTAGCCTGCGTCTTCTACATGGACAGAAACCACACATTTGATTTATTTACACTGAAGCTTTAGATACAAGAAAGGTGCCTGGCAAACAGTTGGTACATATAAATATATGAATGGAATTCATTCTTTGATATTTCTCCATTTCTCTAACATACTATCTTTACTATGCCTTATCTGCATAGTAAAACTAAAAAATTATAATACATAAGTAATAAGATAGAAGACAACTGCTTGTAACAGAAAATGATGATACAGAAATTGCATCAAGAATATCTTCTTAAACAATTCACACTTATACTACTATGTATAATTAATTCATGTATTATAACCCAATTCCTAATTCTAGGGCATTTATAGAAAATATTACTTTCATATATATCCTCTCCATAAATCTTTACAAGAGTCTTTCGGAGAACATTGCTGCCTCAATTCTACAGATGGACAAACTGAGGCTCAAACTATTAAGGTTCTGCCTAAATTTGGACCCTCAGTAGGCAATACTGACAGAATTGAATCTGCAAAGTCATATAGTCTAAATAAAATTCTAATGACAGAAGTCTTAAAAAAATATTCAATAGCTTGCCCTCTAAAATAAGGTATTTATGCTTAACATATTAGGTTTTCCTCAGTGAGTCTGTTTTTGCTAAATGAGTAAAATGGATAATTGAAAGCATTGAAATTTCCCTTTATGGTAGAGAAAGAAGTGAATGTTAAGCATGAATAATGCAGTTAAATAGCTGTAATCATCTACGATGCATAGCCAATAGTCAACAGATGTTCAACACAAATCTAAGGGAACAAACACCTAACACATCTAATAGAATTTTATTTGAAATAACACATCTTAAAACAAAGGACAACTTTGACACACACACAAAAATCATTTTTCATTATTTCTTACGTGTAGAGATCACATTTTCCTATTCTAGGGCTGTATGGTAGCTTCAGCCAAAGTGAAACTCAGCAATCTTGAAGAACAGATATATATGTTGTAAAATTTTTGTAAGCATTAGCCAAACAATCCTTAAGCTATGTGGTATTATGTATGTATACATATATTAATTCTATATGTTTATATTTGTAAACACATATTAAATCTCACATTTAAACTTATAAATTATACCTACATAATTTGAGTCAAGTTAATTAAACATATGTTTTTGGACAGGATCACCCATGCAAGAAAATCTTCACTATTTTCCCCCCTCAATACTGTGGTAGCAATATTTACTTATATTTTCAAAGTGAATACTTAAAATATAATTCCATGATAACAAATCATCTTATTTAAATAAAATATACAGATTAGCACATATTTGATATATAAATAAAATATGATATCTTGAATTGACCCAATATATGGATGCTCGCAGAAAATTCTTGAATATACAGTAAAGCTAAATGCTTAAATGTTAAACAAATGAAAACAGTATTTACTGTGATGGAATATTCTGTGGTTTTAATATCCTTCATTCACTGAACCAAAACGTATTAAGCACTGGGTATCAGATGAAGAATAAACATACACATGATCCTCACTTATAGCAAAACTACTGGAAGCTAGACTGAATTTTTAGATTGTTCTTGTTCTCCCAGACATTTCATTTGGCTGGCACATGGTGAAAGCGTGTGTGTGTGTGTGTGTGTGTGTGTGTGTGTGTGTGTGTGTGAGAACACCCAGTGGTGGTCAGCTGCCCTCTTAGGAGTGGGCATACTAGCCTTTGGAGGGGAGAGAGTAATGGATTTGCAAATCTCCTGCTGCTTCCAAAGCTTTCCCAAGCCCTGCCCCTAAGTCCACTGCTCTTCTAATCAAAGTAACATGCTCATCAGCCTGGATAATCGTTGTCACATCAATGTCTGCATCTGGTGTTTATCATCTTGGAGAGCCAAGCAACAGAAGGCTCCATTTCAACCACGCATTTTAAAATCTCTTCTTGGAATGGCACTTCCTGTGTGCCCTAAAGGACCTATAGTGAGTGCCAAGTGACTGTTTCCTGCAGCAGACACACAGGAGAACACTATGAAAAGAAAACTGAAGTCCCCTGGATAGAGCTTATAGACAGCACCATGTCATGAAAGAGCTCAGGAGGGGAAGGATGTGTTCATAGCTCAGCCACTTACAGATCTGTTTTCTCCTCTGGCAATTGAAGGATACTTTCAATATCTATTTCTTCTTCTTCAAAGACTAGTTACAAAGGTTAAATGTCAGAACATATGCACCTTGCTTTATAAATCATAAAGCTAGATGCAAACAGCCATTAAATAATGATGATAATGATAAAACACTAATGTTAAACAAATATAAGAGACTGTTGTCCTTAAACTCAATTCAGAAAACTCATGCTTTCTGCAAAATATAGCTCTTACTTCTTTGAAACTTACATCTTGTTGTTCTTTTCTGTTTTAAGCTATGAATTAGAGAATTTCCAAGCCCTGGTGACCTTATGTTGGAATCATGCTTACTCTGCAAAAATGTCTCACACTCAGAGGTAGGATGCCTCAAATACAATCAAAAGGAAAAAGACAACATTCCAGCTATCTTATAAACACACAACTAATATTGAAAAAACACAGAAACTTGAAAGGAAAAAAAAAGGACATACAGTTTAAAGTACTCCTAAAAATATCACAATAAAGTACTCCTAAAAATATCACGATAAAGTAACAATCCTGAGGATTAAACTAGTAACCCAAACCTACAAAGATAAACCCTTAACAGGTCAAGATTATACTATTTCCAACCCTTCATTGGAAAAGGAAAATATTTTGTGGTCTTGAAAAGTTGAAACTGAGGCACCACATCTAAAAAAAAGCATACCGTTAAAAAGAGACATCTGGTCATTTTGGCATGATCACATTTCTGTTACAGAGCGCAAATACATACTTTATGAGACTATGCCATTGATTACATACTCTGCATTTTAGCACTGTTTCTAAACATACTGTAAATTATGTTAAGTAACCATTGAGTCTCTGATTTAGTTTTTTTTTTCCTCAAGCAGAAAGATAATGTTTTCTCCACAAAAGAATAAACCAGTAGACAAATCACATTTATAAACTCTGCAAGTGACATGAGTGACGTTAAAACATCTGGGAGATGTTAGAGACTGCATTAACTCTAATCGTGTATCACATTATGGCAGAACTTTTTTTCCTTAATGAGGAGGAAAGACTGAGATAGTGAATGTGTTATTCAACATAACCCTGCAGTTCTTGTCCAAAAACTGATAAAGCACCAGAGAGAAGGCCTTGCCCTTCCAGATTTCCAGAACTAGAGCTACACAATCTCCTTTATGTTTGACCAATGTGTCACTGGTGACAGTGCCTGAGAAAACAAGGCCCACTTTCTCACTCCAAATAAATCACAGCACCCAATATTTACATTTAACAAGGAGCCTGTCCTTGTTCCCTTTCTTCTAGCAACACTCTATTCATCTGTGAATTTAGAAACTTAAATAGGTCTTTAAAGACAAGACTCCAAATATAATGGTAAGATTCAAACGCTATAAAACTAACATATTTGGTAAAACCTGATTTGGTAATTATGCTATAAAATTAAGTTAAAATATTTTAATATTTGATTTTATGTATGCCTATCTTTAGGGAAAACTATACGGAAACCTAATATAAGGCATATAAATATGAAAGGCCGAGGAAATCAACTGCGACTACAGTAGCTCACCTTGGAAATATTTATTTATCATTTTCAATATGCAAGAGAAGTGCTTTCCAGCAATTTAACATTTAGTCATTATATTTTTATTTCATTTATAGAAAATCAATCAAACAATTTACTTTGGAGTTTGAGCTCAAAGTATAATTAAATAAAATATTAACAGCCCTTTGATTAAGAGGTTGTTTTTTTTTTAAATTTAAGTCTTAAATAAGCTTGCACAATATTTTTCTTTTTTTTTTAAATGAGGTTCTAATTAAAAATCCATCGATTTGGGTGTATTGGTATGCAAGAGTTGGAGGGATTGGTTTCAAATAATATTTCCCAAAGTATCTATTTTTCTGAAACTGAGTAAAAGACAGAGGTAGAGAAATTTATATTGATAATTTTGTATTATCTTTTAGAACTAGTCTTGGGTCACTTCTCTTCAAGGTTAAATCACCTTTTGAGAAATGCTACTTCAGGACACTGAGAAAAAGGAGTTAGAGAATTTATGATGATTCTTGGGTAGGCTGCTAAACTTTAAGCAGCTGGTTAAGAAATAACACATTCTAGAAGAGTAATTGACACTGAAGCCCCTCAGCAGTAGGCCTGGGTTCCTGCTGGTTAGACAAGGCCAACATGGGTTGAACCCCCCAAGGGAGAATGGAACCATTTGGAGGCAGAAACCAGAGATCCCTCATTAGGATAGCACACCACCCTGATCTTTCCAGTGTGATTACATGACTTTCTTCCTTTATAGACCACAGATTATTTCATCATTACTATCATCACCATTACTTAAGCTCAATGGTCCAAATACTGTTTCACTTACAAACTCAAAAAAAAAAAAAAAAAAAAAAACACAAACACAAATCAAATACAAACACATAGATACCCACTCACATACCTATGCACACACTTTTTTCTTAAAAAAAAAATTCATCCTTCAAATGATTACTGGGGAGATATTTTGACTAGAACTCCTTGCACTAAACTAAAATCAACTCCTTGTCTAACTGCTTCCCAGCAAACACTTTTCTGTCAATAAAAGCGATAGAATTAATTGTGGTAGTATTTATTAACTGTTTTAATTGTCCAGAGTGTATAAGGGAACAGAGAAAGGAGACTTTTTATAGATTTCCCATTTCTTCCACTGTCTGCCCTACTTACCTTCAAACCTAAATCGCAAACATAGCTGAAGGTATTTTTGTCTTGCATAACTGCAAATGCTTGCATGTTTAACATAGATGATTTATAAAGAGGTTTTGGAACATGCTGACTTCATAATGAAGAAGTTCTATTCCCAGAAGAGTCATTAACCCAGACATCACCAGTGCCTGAACCACTGGGAATTACACAAAACCATTCTGTGAACAACGCTAAGATGGATTCTTATTTTTCAGATAGACTGACTTACATAGGAATGTCTATTAACCCTCCAAAAACTTTGAATGAATAAAGAAATTGGAGACTTTAAAGAGATAAAATGACTTTCACAAGAGCCTATCGAGTCTCTTGATAACCAAATTTGTCAGAGATTTCTACACTTTTTACAGATCACACTACCCCCATATACAGAAACATATCTGTAGGTGTTTGAGTGTTTTTCCAAGAAATTCCTATCAATTTTAAAAGATGAGCATAATCTCTAGAAAGATTTAAACATTAAGAGTAAAAATCAAGACTCACTGTTTTATTTTTTATGATTGAATCATTGTGTGTTCTGTTTATTTTACTTACTGAAAAAATGCCAAAATTCATAGTGGTACTAATATGATAAAAAGTTTACATCTGGACTCTGATGTATATACTCTCATTTAAAGAGAGAGTCATTGTTATTTTGAATGAATGACCAAAAATGGACCATGAAACTGAGATTTCATGAACCATCAGGAAGCTGCATTTAAAATTTATTTAGAAAATTTTCAAGTATATGATCTTTATTCATAACCTTGGTACCTCCTGCTCCTATGTAGTCCTGTATAGAGATAATTCCACTCTCTGTCTTAGAACCTGTTAGAAACTGTTTCATCAGTTTTGGCTGCTAAAACAAATTACCCTAAACAAGGTGGCTTAAATGACAACTATTTCTTTCTCCAGGAGGCTAAGTCTATGATCAGGAGATCAGTATGACTGGACCCTTGGTGAAGGCCCTCTGCCTGGTTATATCCTCAAATGGCCTTTATGGAGTGCTCAAAGTAAAGAAGAGAGCTAGAGCCGCTTCCTCTCTCTGTAGGGTATTCATCTCATCCCGAGGATTCCACCCTTTAACTGGATGGCATCCTAGCTAGCTCTCCAATACCCGGCCTGCACATGCCATCACACTGAATATTAGAATCTCAACATATGAATTTGAGGTCATAAAAAATATCATGAGAAAAATGTGAGAAAGGTACACAAATCTACATAAATTTTCCAAACTACTTGCTTAAAAATGCAGACTCTAGACAGAAATAATCATATATTTTTAAAAGTTTGTATCTATTTTTATATATCACAAAATGCAGGGGAAAATAAAATGGGCCAAACTATGAAAAATAAACATAATTTTCTATTTAATTTTATCATTTGGTTTTGTCTTGGTGAATGAGAAAACTGGCAGTTACAAATCATGTAATTCAACTTAATAAATATCAAACTGAATAAATCTCAGAAATGTGCATTTTTTTTTCCTGAGGGGGAAAAATGACCAAATTTCCTCCAGTAATTCATTTCTGGGTTAATTTAATTGTATGTACTATATCATATTCAATTTTCTAAGATCCTCTACAAATTAGTCTCTGATGGAACAGCTGCATGTGAAAAAAATGACATTTTTTAAACTTGGATATAGTTTATATATTTGATTTTCAATATAATTAAAAGAATGTTTTGAATTAATAAATATATGCAAAACAATGTTTTGAAAATAACCTTTCTTTAAGAGAATTAAAAACAAAAAGCTCTCAATAGGTCATATATGAACACCTTAAAAATGGCCAGGAGCTATAATCATTTTAAAGTGCAATGCTAATGTGTCTTTCAAAAACAGACTAAATCACCAAAGATGTAATTTAAATTCCAGAAATTATTATAGTCTTTGCTTAAAATAATTATTAGTTTATATGCCTGACTTGTTCACCAAGCCAAATATGCTTTATACATGTCACCCTTCATCTTCACAGTACAAAAGCCATTCTGAAGAAGGTATGAGAGAAAAGGTATCTCATGTGAGAGAGATTGGAGAGAGGGAGGAGGGGAGAGAGAGGAGACAGAATGAGAGGCTTTGTTAATGTTTTAACAATTTAATCTTTATGAAGAAGTTAACTTGAAAAACAATCCACCGAAAACTATTGTGATTTGTTTTTAATCTTTGGAGAAAAGAAAGTGTTCTGTATTTTCAATTAGTCTTTAAAGGTTTCAGAGTTGAAAGTTAACCTCCAAAATCACAGTGGATTCTGCTATCACCATTAACCTTCAACACAAAGGGCTATTGTAATCCCCAGCAGAATTATTGAAATCATTATAGTATTTCAATCTCAACCTCTTTCTTTTTCTCCTATTAGTGAATTTTTATCTATATTAGCAACAGGGAGCAGGGGGTGGGTGGTGGGTGGTGGGTGGGAATAGCCTGTATTCCAAACCATATGTTCTCATAATTGTTCTATTCAAAGACCTTATAGTCTTTCATGGTTTTTGGTTTTGCACAATACCAGGGAACAGAATGAAGAACAAGAAATGAAAGGGTCTCTCACATGTAGGCACATTCTCCAACAAATTACAGTGTGTTTCAGCAACACCAGTGGATACCCTGGTGTCTATCATTGCCTGAGTTCCCTAAAAGAAGAGCTCAAGAGAGGAATTTTGTGCAGGCGACTCACTGAGGCCCAGCCTCCAGCAAAACAGAGTAAGGGAATCAGGGTAGGGCAGGGGAAGAGTCAAGTATGAAAGTAGTGGCAGCTAGAGTTAAGTGGTGGCCTCATCAATAAGGAGCACTGAAACATGAATTGCCCCACAGAATTGTTCTCACCTTGAGGAAACTGATCAGCAATGGCTGCTCCAGGTTCAGCCACAGACAATTCTTTGGAGAAGAAAGAAGAGGCAGCTGTGAGCCTTTAGTCCGCCAACATCACAGCAGCTGGGGGATGCGTGCATTGGGCCAGCAAAGGAGATCAGGACAGGGAAGCAATAGCTTCCACTGTGGTATCCATTCCTTAGAGATTTCCCATCACCTTTCTTTTAATGTAACTGATCATCTCTGCATGTAGCAGAAACAGACGTTAGGACAGATGAAACATCATGAATGCAGATGGAATGAAGTGTGACTATGTGTTTAGGGGTATAACTTATGAAAGAATACATTTCTGCTCTGTAGAACCAGAGAGATAAAATAATAAAATATTAGAAATTAATTTTCAAAAATTAGTCTACTAGTCTCACTAAAGCAACAATGCTATATTCAATTTTTATAATTACAATTAAAACAACTTACTATTTAAAAACATGTAAACTTAGATTTCCAATTTTCAAATACATAATAAATCAAATTGAACCAATCTTACCCTTAGGAATAAATGTCAAAAGTATCAATCCCCTAATACGGTTTTCAAAAGCTTTAATTTCATCTCTATTAAATGTGTACAAATAATTTATTGATTTTTTTTCAGAATAAATGTAAGAGGAAATGTGTCAACCCAACTAGAAGCCAACTAAATAAGCAGTTAGAATTTTATTACACCAGAGAGGTGATTTAAATTCTAGAAATTATTACAGGCCATGCTTAAAATAATTGTTAGTTTATATGCCTGGCTTGTTCACTGAATCAAATATCATGCTTTATACAATGCCACCCTTCATCTTCAGAGTATAACAATATTTTTACATGGTGGCAATTCAATACATGTTTGAAAACATTTGAAAGGTGAACTGTTATGGACTTTGGAAGATGCTACAGATTCCCCAGTAGCTCTACTTCAACCAGCAGTGGCTGAACCATCATAGAAGCTAAAGAGTATTAGCATAGGATTAAAATCTACTGGTTCAGACATGATCCTTCAGTCCTAGACCTGTGTTTGATTGTTGGACTTTGGCAAATCACTTCAAATTGTACAGTCTCAGTGTCCTCATCTTTAATACTTCCTGGGTTCTAAGGATGAAAAGAGATGATGCATAAGTTTTGCATACATGTTTTAATGAACAGGGGCTATTATTATATACATGCAATTAAGTGGCAGTGCTGGCAAATGTCCACCTGTATGTATGCTTTCTTTGGCCTGTCCTGCACAAGAAATTTCAAACAAAAAACAAGATTGGCTTTTCCTAAAAATCTAGATGCTATCACCATATTGGGCCTATATTCCTGCAAAGAGGGCCTGAAGTCTTTTGTGTTAAAAACAGAATGTATGCTCTTCAGTTTGCCATGGTCCCCAGCAATATCTGTCATCCTACACTCAGCCCACTTACTCATGGAACCCCACTAGTTCCAGTGGGCACTGGATCTTGTGACACAGGGTTTGCCAAGGAAGAACAAATTCTGAGGCATGGGATATAATTCTGCATGGGGGCAGTTGAGGATGCAGTGCTGCATGGTGGAAATCAGCTGGAACTGGGAGCCATAGGACATGAATTTTAGTCCTAGGTATATATTAGCACCTGTGTGAACTCTGAGCACTAGAAGGGTCTGTTTCCTCATCTGTAAAATATATATTGGGTAGGTCAAGTTTCTGAACACAAGACAAGTCAGTTCCCCATCTGGGTTTCAGTTTTCCACGTGTTCATTTTTTAAAAATGATGCCAAATTAGAGGGTCACTAAAGCCTGGCTGAATTTGAGAAAGCCCTCCCTCCACAGGCCCCTGTCAAAAAAAGACACATTGCACACAAAGTTGATGGAATACATTTGGAAGCTCAAATGCCAGAAGGAGGTTTAACATGCACTTGAGTAGCAATTTTGAGAATGCCCTTTCCTGAGTTCCTGGCCTTATGCATTAGTTCTAACTGAGTAAAGAGAATTAATTGTCCCCCCCCCCAGTTTATTCTTCCCAAAATACATGTGAAGGTTCAAATACTAGCATAAATTAGATCTGCTTTATAATTCTTGAGCAAAATTCCAATCTTCTTATAATTTTGCATAACTACTTTTTGTAACTTACAACTGAGTGTTTAATCATTGTTCTTTTTACTCAATCATTATTTTTTTCTTGTGAGTTTCATTCTAGAAATTTTTAATCAAATGACTTTTGTAAATTCCACAAGATAAAAGAAGTGAAACATGTATAACTCAAAATGTATCATGAAATGTTTCAACCAAGATTATATAAAAAAAAAATCACTGCATGCAATTCTCATCAATGTGCTAAAGCTATTTCTAAAAACAGAGACATGTATACGCATATGCCCTTTAACAAAGGAATAAGTACTCAAAAATGAATCATTAGGCCATCTTGTCACTGTGCAAACATCAGAGCATACCTGATGAATTAAGACTTCCAAAGCCACTAGACAATATAGTCTTGTAGGGACCATCATTATATATGCAGTCTATCACTAATTCAAATGTCATTATGCAATGTATGATTGCATAGATAATATATTGCTTATGTCAATGATACCTGTTTGGAAGTATTACTTCTTTTTGATCCAAAAATTCATTTTGGCTCCTTCAGTTGAATTTCAATATATTTTGAAGTAGAAATCAACTAAGACAAGTAAATCAATTTACAGAAGGTCACTGTCAAGGTTTTGTATTTTTTTTTGTTGTTGAATAGAGTAGCTAACTACTTGTAGATGATGGTCATTTGACAATAATTCCCAATCTGTGAAATGATAGATAATAAGGTAAAAGGGGACAAAATATATTCCAAGCTTATTTTGTGTGTGTGTATTGTTAAACAAATCTTGATTTCATAAAAAACGAGATTCTCAGTTTCTATGGGGCAATATTAGTTATTTGAAATAGTGTAGTAGGTTTCAACCTCTATCTTTCTTCACAGACTTCAAATTGGTATCTATAGAGATGCCAATGCATTTTTTGTATGTATGCATTTAACATAGAATCTGTGAAATACTTTCACAATTGCTATTTTCATATACTTTGGGAAAAATGAATTGCTGATTTTTAGAATTATACTGTTCCAAATAAGAATAGAATTTAAGAATTATGCAAACTTCATTTGAGAGAAATTCAGGGTGATTTTGTTTTTAATCTAAATATGAAGCGCTTTTATAGGCATTTTTAATCCAATGAATTGGGAAGCTTTTATTTGAGCCTACCACGTGCACGGCTGTGCCACTATACTGCAAAATCACTTTACACTCTTCTCCCACATTCTTCCCACATTTTTGTTTTTAACATTCACTTTTCTAAAACTGGAAAATACCAGCTCTAGAAAAATACCAGTCTCAGAGACAGTCATTGGCATTGTATATTCTGTTTACTCCAGCAATACATAAAAAAAAAAGTTAAAAAGCCTTTATTAGATGACTATGGAGTAAGGAAATTACAACTCTAAAATTATTAATTACTATATTATCAAATTTAAAATTAATATCTATTAACTGCATTTTGAAACTTATATGTGAAAGATGTTAGGCAAAAAAAGTCTTATGTTTTAAATTTAAAATCTATATTTCAGAGTCATTCATATAAATCCCCCTGGCCCTTTCAATTTATAGTTCCCTGAAGAATTTTACTAATTATAAAAGTTTCTACAACTGACTTTGAAGTAGTTCTACAGGTGGCTTACGCCTAACTATCAATTTTCCCACCCATGGAGATTCATGTTCTAGGTCCCCTTCCCTTCAATGAGAAGGAGAAATATCTCAAAAGCCAACCATCCTCTACCTTCAAGCTCTGACATCATTTTATAAATATCAGAGTGCCAAAGAGACCATTACTCAAAATCCAAACAAGTATTAAAAGATGTAAAACTGTATTTAAAAGGAGACGACAAACCTGCACCACTTGACAAACTCAAACTCTGTTGCTGAGGGATGTGGTCATGTCTGGCCTAAGTGGCTTAGCTACAACATGTGTAATAAAACAGCTAAATTTGGATTGGAGACTCATTTTACTCTGCAGAAATGGAATGCAACCCTGGGAGAGAGTAAAGGCAGAGAGTAGCTCTAGAAATCAGAGACCAGGCCTCTGTTCGACTCCTCTGTTCAACAAAAAGACAAGAGCTGTTAATAGAAGCCTGAAGGAAGAATTGCTCTCAAAACTTAAAGGGGAAGAAAATGGAAAGAGGTCAAGAGAGGATATTGTCCTTCACAGTTGTACAAAACATTTTCAGTAGCCTCTCTACGGTAAGTGAGAGTGGTACTCATTATTAAAGGCAATGAACAGTTTTGCTTCAGTCCTTTCTCTAAATCAGCTGAGTTTATCCCAGCAGAATGTTCTAGCACCAAAGCACATTTATCTGTTCTTTCATCTCCTCTAAAATATTTTGATTATTTTGTCATGCCCAGTCTACCATATTGTGGTTTTACAAATTTTACCTGTAATACTTGATCTTCCTAACAAGTTTCTTAAAAGATATGTTTTATTATTCCATCTCATTTATGTCTATGGGATATAGTAATTAATATTTCCTGAGTTAAATTAATCTCAGATGTACTGTATTTTTTTCCTCCATAAACAAAAAGCTTAACTGAACCTGGTCTGAGAGAAGATACAACATATTAAAATACATGGATATAGTCTAACTTCCATATCTTTACTTATAATCACATCTTTATCCTCACGTAAATTTAAAATGCAGCTACTGGGAATTCAGACAATTACTTGGCTGTGTTGTTACACCTATATAAACTATTGCCCTACTGTCTGGATTAGTTTATTTACTTGACAATATGAAGAATAAGAATCCCAAATAAGTATGCAGGTAAATTACAAATCATAAAAATATTATTTCCTTCTAGTTTTTCTCCATCTGGCTTTTTAGGTGATTCTCGACTCTTCCTTCCTTATTTGGTATTCACACTGAATAAGACCGAGACCCTCTGAAACTTACACATTTTTCGATGGAGTTATCTTAAGCGTAATGCGTCAAGTGTGACTTAAGTTTATTTTAATTTAGCTACAGAGATCTTTTACTTCGCATTTTTGAGGGCTGGTCTGCTCTGGTAAATTTCCAGAATAAATTTTATGTCTTCCTTTTAAGTAGGGCAGGATTTTGACATACAACTACTGTGGGAGCTGAAGGCATTTCTGGCAAGTACAGTGAATGATTGACATCTCCACTGTTTTCATAATAATAAATACACAGTTAGCATTAGGCAGGAAAACAAATATTCCCCAAAATATGTGCTAAGCACATCTGAGAATGAATGGGGTCATACAGACTTATCATCACTCTTTTCTCCATCAGAAAGAGTTCAATTCCATGAGCTTTATTTACCCCCACAACATAAAAACAACTAAAGTTTATCTTACTTGGGGAAGAGGGGAGAAAGCAAGAGAGAGAGAGAGAGAGAGAATGAATTAGTTCTCCATTTAAAAATGCAGAAAACTACCAGGCAATTAAGTTTTGTTGGTTTTCTTTTATATATCCCTCATATAACAGAATTTCCTGTAAGTAATATAAGCCACACTAGTATACAGTTTAAAATAAAAAGATAAAAGGAAATACTGGAATATACTGCATTATTGAAGTAACTTGGTTAAGTACATTTCTAAAAGTGGTGCTGGTTATCACTTGAATATTTCTTTTATACCTTACCTACAAAGTGTTATCAAATATATCTTACTATATGATTCATTATTCTTCAGGACTTCTTAGAGAAGTTAATGTTTTATTTCTTTTAGAGGAAAAAAAGCTGAAATTAAAAACTGTTATCACTGAAAAGTGTCATTTTGTGCAGCAATTGACAAAAAATTTTGGTCCTTCAGGATGATGACATCAAGATTTGGTGTCCTTTGAAGCCTTGAAAAGTAGGTTCAAAAAGAAATGAAAGTGCTGTTTGCCCAATTTATTCATATGGTACTTATTAAAATAAATAGCAATGCTTTTGTTTACATCATAAATAAACCTTTTAATAACCAAAAAATGTCAAATGATAAATCATCCGTTTTCTGAAAGTGGCATCCATTTTTGTTTTAGACTCCATATCTTGATCATATAGAACTGTGTAGATGGAAGAGGTTAATTTACATTAAAGGAATTTATTATATTTTCCTTTGTTTCCAAAGAAGTATTTTTCTAATATAGCTCTCAAGCCAGTTTTTACTTTAAATGCCTTTTGGTCTAAATTGACAGTCTTGAAGTTTTTCCTAAAGTAATATTTGCCTCTTTAAAGATCTCTCTGGCATTCCATTATGGGCACCTGCTGCTGATAATTACAGGTCTGTCTCCTAACCACTTCCTCTGCTTTATGTCAAGGCAAGATTCAGGCTGCTTGATTACAAACAACTACCAGTTAAAGACCACTGCATAGCTCTCTGTGGTAATTATTCAGGGCGAGTTAGGGCTGTGTTTACTGAAGTCTTAAGAAAAAAGTAGCAGTTACTTGTTATAATTTCCTCTGTGCTAGCAGCATAGCATAATCCATAACATATTTTGGTCACCTTAAAAGTGCCTATGAGAATATTTGATTCGATAATGGTTCATAATGATACATTTCAGTATACTATTTCCTAATCCAAAAATCAAAATATCCTGCCCAAAGATAATAGGCTGTGGTCCTATAAAAATACAAAAACCAAAACCAAAATAACCCTTTCAAACAATAATCAACTACAGGGAAACAATTGGGTGAATATCTAGTCCAAAACAGATTTATTGTTCTTGACTCTTGGCCATTCTGCCTCTACCCCTACAGCTACGTTTATACAACCCACCTCACATCAAACTATCATAACCTGAAGAGATTTATTTACTTTATTGTGGAAATAGGAAAAAAATAGTCCATAGTATTTGGCACAACAATAATCCAAATATAAAAGAAAAATTTATCACCCATCTGGAGAGTCAATTTATATTATTAATATTCCACATGATAGAATTCTACAACTGAATAGCTAGAAAAATTTTGTGGGAATATTGTGGTATTGCTTGACTTGAAAACCTCCATAACTCTTACTTCTGTATGACCAAACCAGTTAGAGCCCAATTGTGCTCACATTGATTAGCCATCAATTATTTAGGGTTTCTTCATTCCTTAATAGCTCCAAATTACAGGATAGAAAATCAGAAGTTAGGAATGAATTTTTAAAGCTAAAGAGATTGCCCTATTTAGTTAGTGCTTGAGCTTTTCATTACTGTGACAAAATACTTGAGATAATCAACTCAAAAGGAGAAAAGATTCATTGTGGCTTATAGTTTCAGAAGTTTCAGTCCATGGTCAGCTGGCCATGTGGCTTTTAGGCCTACAGTGAAAGGAGGACATCATAGTGGAGAGTGCCATACTGGAGCAACACTGCTCATCTTATGGTGGCCAGGAAGCTAAAGAGAGAGAAGAAGGAGCCAGAGTTCCTATATCTCTTTTAAGGGCATGCCCCCAATGATATAATTTCCTTCTACTCAGTCTCACCTCCTAAATGTTCCAACACCTTGTGATAGCACCACGGGCTGGACACCAAGCTATGATCTTTTGAGGGACATTTCAAATTTAAACTATAGCACATAGTATCAAAGAGATGGTAAACATTCACTCCTAAGACAGTTTTGATTTCCACCTACAACTTCACATTTACCACCCTAGGTCCAGGAGCTCTCAAATTAGTGATGAGAAGAACCTGGAAAGTTTCCACTAATTCCACCACCATGGGTCATCACAAAAATCCCCTCTAATTTATACATTGTTATTGTTAAATATTTTGTTATTTATACATGAACAAAATTTGCACTCATCTGATACCGTTCAAAGGATGTCTATTAGATGATGACTGTGTGCCAAACACTGTGCCACATGCTGGTGATACCATGGTGAATAGGGTTCCTGTATTCATCATGATGACATGTGGGCTGGGGACACAGATAAAGAAGAGTGATCCAGTTGGATAAGAAAGGTAGTTTTATGAAGGAATGGACATCTAAACTGACGTAAAGATGCTAGGATTAAGCCAGGAAGAAGGTGTAGAATATGAGAACATACACTTTTTTTCTGGAAAGGAAGAAGCACAAGTGAAATCTGGTAATGAATGAGCATGGCGGCTTGCTAGAAAACCTTGAAGTATTCCCCCATTTTGGAGCTGCACTGGAACAATCTGATCCAGATCTGCAGAAGGTGCAAAGTCTTAGGAGACTATAACCAGAGAGGAGTATCCAGGAGTATAGTTAGAAGGATAAACACACATAGCCTTGTGGATCTCATTAAGAAGTTTAGATCTTGTATTTAAGGTAATAGTTTTGAGAAAGAGAGCGCTACTGATGAATTTTGTTAGATTTTCCTGGCTTTAGTGTGGAGGATAGAGGAAGGTGGGGAAGGACAGGGAGCAGGAAAAAACTTCTTCAGTGTATCAGTTCAAAGATATCAACATATTTATGAAATATGCAGATAACATACATCATCTTTTCTAATATAACACCATTGATGCTTGAATATCTTTAAATTTTTCCAAACCTATATAAGACCACAAGAAATATTTTTTTTTCCAATTTCTTTAACAACTGGACTTTTTGAATTGCTCTTCTATCCTGTCAAATAATAGCAAATAATCATGCATTCCAGAAAAAAATATAGATATTGTTCAATCAATTTAAAAGAAAGGCCAAGCTCAATGGCACATGTCTGTAATCACACTGAGGCTGGAGGATCACCAAGTTCAGGGCCAGCCTCAAAAACTTAGCAAAGCCCTATTTCCAAAACAACAACAAGAACAACAACAAAAGGCTGGCTGTCCCTGAGATTCAATGGTAGAGTGCCCTAGGGTTCAATCCTCATCCCCAGTGCTGCAATAAAAGAAAACAACAAAACATTGAAACAAACCAAAATAAACTTTCCAAAGTCACCTAATAGTATTTCCTAAAACAGTTTAATTTTTAGAACATCAACATTTTGAGAAGTTTGACTTTAAAACAAAACAGGTATATTCTAGAAGTTATCAAAGTTACCATCTCATCTTCTTAGTCATTGTCCTTTGCCCCTGGAAATTATCCAAAAAAACTACTAAAAACTAAATGTTATATGCAGCATAAACCTCAATTAAGCAGTTTACTCAGTCATTAAAAGTATTCTAAGTTGTTTTTGTTGGCTCTGTGAAAGGAGTAAGATCCTATAAAGATAAGATTTTCATAATTATGTAGGTAGTAAACCACACTGTTGATTACTTAGATCCTACTAATATTGCCTTTAAAAGGTGGAATGTACCTTATAGCACAGCACTTGGAGAATTGGGGGAGGAGTATATTAGAGTTTAAGAAATAAAAGAATACTGAACTTTGACTTTTGGCCAAAAAAAAATTACAAATGAAATAGTGTTCCACGAACATATTTAAAGTGATTCCTAAGTTAATATTATTTTGATGTGGTGGATGAACTGTCCTTATTTATTTAGTTAATGCATCTATTATGTTATTGCATTAAAGTTTGGGTTACAAACATTTTTGATTAGGTATGTTCTTCCAATCAAATTGATGAATTTTAAAAAAATTGAATGTTTTGTCTTATTTAAATTTTATAAGAATATAAAACAATAGAAAAGAGAGATTATAAATGTCATAGTGATTCAAATATCAAATGTGTATGTATATGTACATATACACATGTATATTATACATGTGAATATTCTTTGTAACTAAGGGTTTTTATTTGTTCAGATTTTAAAAATAAAGTTGTTATTTAATTTCTCATACACCTTCTGCTTATAAGTATACACTATAGACTTTTTCTTTCCAGATACAACTATGTTTTTGGAAAGTCTCTCCTCACTTGTATATCACAAATATAATACAAGTATGCCTGTGAACTATAGAGTTCTGCTAGTCTGTGCATTAAATAATCCTGTCCAAAATATATTTTATTAAGTGAAGTTCTTACACTGGGTATCTAATTAATATCTCCTTGGCTTTTATTGTTATATGGCCCCTGACACATATAGAACTTGGGCCTTGCTTAGAAATTTCAGTTTAATTAATTTTTGCTTTTATCACTTCAATAAATGCTTTGTTGTGTTAAAATTTCTGACATAAGTGAAGAAGGTTAATTGTTTCAATTTCTCTAGGAAAAGTTTAACTACCAGTAGAATGTAAAGAATTTGATAATTGTTTTTTCTTACTCTTTAATTTATATTGTACAAATACAGCAATGTATAGTAGAAACACATAAACCAAATTTCTTCCTGAAGCTTATCAGGTAGTAGTTTTACTGGGATGTATTCTAGACTCAGAACCTGGTATAGGAAACAAACAAACAAAAAATCACTTAAGCCTTCTTGTCCCTAAAATGAAACAAACATGTAACTTTCCAATGGATTTTAATGTAAAAATTAAAATCTCATGACTTAAGTGGATATAGTAAGAGTGACTTTAAAGTCTACCAATTTTTTAAAAAAAATTTGACCTCTGATAATATGCCTTTTCTGGTCCAAGTGACATTCTTCCACCTGATGATACCCCAACTGAACATATTCTCTCATTCTTTTGATACCCCAATTATTTTTATATTAATATCAAATGCAAATGAAAATTGCAATATAGTATAGACTTCTGTGACAAGAATAAAAAGGTTGCAGAATACAACAGTTACTAATAGGGCATTACGTAAAAATGTGGATGTGTAACCAATGTGATTCTGCAATCTGTATTTGGGGTAAAATTGGGAGTTCATAACCAACTTGAATCTAATGTATGAAATATGATATGTCAAGAGCTTTGTAATGTTTTGAACAACCAATAAAAAAAAAGAATAAAATAGCAAGAGCAGTAACAAATATCAGTGTGCATTCAGGGCTTATCTGGTGCCAGGAACTGCTCCAGGTCTTCTCTTTCGATCACCCTATTAATCCTCACAGTTCTATGGCATAAATACGATGATTACTCTCATCTTCTACTCTCCAGAGTGAAGTGAAACTAAGAGATTTTTAACTTGTATGGAATTGCAAGCAAAGAGTTAGCAGTCTGTTCACCTTTACCAAGGGACTTATTGACAGGCTTGTATGATTATTTGCCCATGACCAGTTGTCACAGGATTACTCCTGGTTACGCATTAATATTTTCTCAATAAATTTCAATACATTTCTATATTATGAAATTATCAGACCCCAATACACACACAAACACACACACAAACACACAAACACATACAGACACACACAGAGACATATATCCAATATATTTTTTTTTCCCCAGTAGTCAAAGCATAGAAATTTTAAAGGGTG
>NW_026000057.1:26656966-26676531 GCF_001458135.2 Marmota marmota marmota
GGGGGGGGGGGGGGAAGAAAAGAAGAAAAAAAAAGACAAATCTAAAACTACTAGCTCATTTTACTACAGTTGATACATTATTAAAAAATATGAAACATTACTAAAGACATTCTTAAAGACTATTTAAAAAAACTGTTTTTATAATGTATAAATGAACAAATTCAAGTGACAGAAAAATACTCTTGTTGTATTTACTTAAGATTTTTAAAAAGGTAATTCATACAAAAAGGACACACTGTTGAGAAGCTATTTAGAAAGTAACGGTATATTAACATTGCAGAGCATTTTTTCTAAAACTATTAAAAACTTTAATGTAATAATTGTCCTATTTAAGTCAATCTTGCATCATCTTGTTACTCTCAACATAATTCAGTGTCATAATACTGGTTCATAGATGTGTACAAATTCATTACGTGACCAAACACAATGGCATTCTTTTTTCATATTGCAATATAATTAATATTTATGCAATACAAAAGGAAAAACCATATGGAAAATGGTGACTTTAAAAAGATGCTTTGGTCTGAAAAAAAATGAAGTAGGTTTAGAATTAAAAATCAGAGCCCAATGGTTGAACTGAGGCATATTTCCATCTGTTATTAATGTTTGAGTTACATACTAAAGACGAGATTGTTCATCAAGTCTCTCATGTAATATGTTAGTAAATGGGATTTTGGTTAGTAATTTAATTGCAAAAACTCTATTCATGTAAGCTCCCAATTCATTTAAAATGAGCATTTACAGTGGTCTGAGATGAATTAAAACAGTTAACAACACCGAGGAGTATTTCTTTATTTTATTAGGAAGTGCTTATATGAAAATTTATTAACATAAAATGGAAATCTCTTCTACTCCATTGTGGGCAAACGTAAGCCTTTTTGTTTTGTTTTGTTTTGTTTTTTCTTTGCCACTTTCTTTTTTACAATATTCTTTTCAAGAAATGCAGAGTTATTTTTATTGTGCTACTAAGAAATAATTTTAAATTATTTTATATTTAATATATAAATAAAAGATGTGATGTCTGTAGCTAGGGAATGGAATAAAGAATTCTGAGTATTATAAAGTGTGATGGAAATTCCAGTGACCATTGTGAAAATGCTCACAAAGCTTATGCAGAAGCTACTGGGGTCATATGCTCTCACAGGGCTCCACCACGGTTACTTGTACTGGGTTTCACTAATGGCCTGATAATAGGGGAGGGGGAGGTGGGCCTGGAGGTTCTCCTAATACTTCATAGTGGTGTGCGTGCGACAGCCACTGATTAATTACTGCCTTGTTCTCAACTCACACACTAGACTACTGAGCAGCCCCGTTTGTCTCCACAATTGTTTTATAGTTACAGAACACTGGCTTAGAGAATACTTTAAAGATGTTCTAAAAGATTTTTAGATTCTAGTATAATTTTCAGTAATACTTGTCTTAGACAATTGAAATGTTGATTGTAAAATATTACAAAGATGAAAAAACACAGATTTAGGGAACTCTTCCGAGGATAATATGAACATTTCACCTTCAATTTCATTTCAGACAGCAAAAATACACCATATTGCTTTCAAAAATATAATCATAGTAATCACCTTAAAATATTAGTACATATTAAGTTATACCTATGTTTTCATTTGCTCCCTTTGCTATCTCCTCACCCTCTTTCCCATTTACACACATAAGTGTCTAAGGAGGAGGCCTCCTGTAATTTCAAATACATGGAAAAACTACTGCAACTATTAGCAAAAAAAAAAAAAAATCATTTCACTTTATATGAATATCTCAAAGTACTTCATGTGCTTCTATGGAAACAACTCTTTCTGAATGTCAGCTTAAGCTTCTCCAGATGATTTTTCTCAAAGTCTCCCTTTTAAAATCATCATGCCATTTATTATCTTCTTGTAATATAGACTGTTACTTTTGTTTCATCACAAACTTCTGCCTGTTTATTAGCAGCCCTGCTACTACTATCAGATGACATTTGTTTTACTTAATGTACATAGTTTTAGAAAAAAAAAATTGTAGAACTGCTATTACTGCATTATATGAAAAAATTCCAATGTACATTTAGCTGACACTGCATCAGCTGCTATTTAAACTGGGCTTAGCTAATGGACTTTTAATGTCAGCGGGGTTATGTGCAGTTACTGGCTATTAGCAGAAATGGCTCCTTTCTATAAAAATCACTTTTCCTCAAGTGTGTTGTTTGAACATTCCTTTCCCTAATTTAGTGACTGTCACTGAATGCAAAACAAACTCAAGTACTCTGGAGTTCACTGTTATCTTTAAGACCCTCTTTTAACCTTGCAATTCAGCATTAAATGGCAACGTCTCTCATTAACATTTAGATTTGCAATCACAAAACTTTGAGAGGAATTATTATTTACTTTGCTATTCTTAACAGTAGACTATATATTTTGCTATGAAATCCCTATGTTATATGTGTCTGATAAAGAATATTCAAAATACTTTTCTGAATCCTAGGATTTATTTGCATGGCTTAAAACGCCTAGCTCAAAAATGCCAAGTGATATGAAAACATGACAATAGATACTATATATCTATATAAATTGGTATATCATGTAAAATTTGTACATTAATATTATAATATTGAATATAAACAAGGAGGCATATCATCACCATATCCTCAAAGAAATTCTGCATATTCTTTCCTTAGTAACAACCTCACTCCCTCCCCTTTCAATTAACTTTCTTCATCCATTTAAATAGAGCTTTTAAATGGACATAATGGATAATCCTGGAAATAAAACCACCAATATGGCATCTGAGGGAGTCCAAAAAAATCAAGCATAACTCCATTTGATTAAGAGGTTAAAACCAACCATCACTGGATTCTGGTCAGGGAAGAATAACACAGCTGACCTCTTCTTCCATCAGCCCATACAGGAGGTCATTTCACATAGGGTGCTTACTAAGAGAATGTTGTCCCTCTGAGGGAGCATCCAGAAAGAGAAAGAGAGTCATGAAGTGAATAAAGGATTTTACCCCTGCATGCATGAAAGTGGACATTCTCCCTTGGTCAATGAGTTATAGTCCACCATAGAACTATCAGAAAAGAACAGAAGTTCTCTACACATTTGAAACAAGTCAGTGGAAGTGGAGATCACTTGGATGACAGGAGAAAAACTTGTTTCTATCATATAAGCCACTTCACTTATGAGGTAGAGGCATCCCTATTGTACACCAGGGAAATGACTTAGCAATGCATCAAGAGAAAGGTAACTTTTTGCAGAAACATAAGATAATTTTTTCATAAGAAACATAAGATAATTGAAAATGGATGATTAAATCTGATTTTCTATTCATGAATTTGTTTTATAAGTAAAAAAGTATGTTTTCATTTGTTTGATAGGTTCATTTTTTATTTTGAGGATATTGTCAAATCTGCTTGAAAATGAACTTTCACTCCTAAAACATTCCAAAAGGTACACACACATGTGCGTGCGCACACACACACACACCACACACACACACACACACAAATTGGCACAATCACATCTGCTCACAGAGAATTACTCCTTGCAATTCTTTGCTTCACTAAGACATGGCCTAAAAATACCACCCTAGAAAAAAATTTCATAGTTACTTAATTCATTTCAAAATGACATGTAAATCATATCTAGTAAATCCAGTAAAATGACCTCTTCTCCTTTCCACTGGGAAAACATATCCACTGTTAAAATTTTCCCAACCACTTCTCTACTCTTTTTCATATAAGTAAAATATAAAATTTTTCACTGTGGTCCTTTTAAATCTATGTAGAAATATTGCATGTTTAACTGTAAACAAAAAATAAATATATATATGTTTTAATCAATACATAAAAAAAGACAGTAATACCATTTTTATATGTATTATAATTCTCTTAAAAGATAAACTACACTTATGCAAATCCTTTTCAGGGGAATGAATGTCTCTAAGAACATTCTAAGGAAACATTACTCAATTTCTTATGAGCAGGTGAGATTTAAAAAATAACATTGGCATTGTTATTAATGACAATGTTTAAGAGAGTAGCTCAGCAAGTGGCAGTGCACTTCACAAAGACCACTGAAGGATATCAGTATACCATGGATTTAATTCTAGATATTTCCAACACATACACCCTGTCAAACTGGTTCAAGAATATCCAAGTTCACTTCATGTAAATAATTAACTTCTTAAACATATAGGCCTTTAAAATACTTTCCAAATTACTTTGCTATGTTAATTGAAATAAGTGCAAATCAAGACTTATTTAGATAAGTCTCGAGTCAGATAATATTAAGTGTCAAATAATATTAAGATGAAGAATTGATCTTAGATCTCTGTCCTGGATAGCACAAATAATGAATCATTCGAATATGCCTGTTTCCCCTCAGATTCTGAGTTGTTTTCCACCACTCTGCATGTTCTGTGAGTGATGGCTCTGATAGGCAGGGAGAAAAAAGTCTTAACTTCCTTCAATTCTTAAATTTGATCCCTACCTAACAAATTTTTAAGTCTTTCATCATCTCATGGAGATCCAGAGTGAAAAAGGAAAGTTGCTAAAAAACAAAAAAACCATAATTACTGTTTTATTTAGAATGATTTCAAGATTGCTACTTGCTAAACTTGAATACTTCCACTGGGTGGCTACAATGTATATATTTGGGCAAGCTTTTTATTTAATGAAGATATATCATGTTGCTTTTACCCAAAGCTAAATCTCAATGTTAGCATATATCACCCAGAAGTGAAATGGCCCTTATTTATTTCATTTTTGCACTCCAAGCTTTGGTTGTGATACTGGTAGTAATTTTTTGTTTGTTTGCTTTGATTAGAGATAACACAGGTCTCTGGAAATCATGTATAATAAAACAACAACAACAAAAAAAGCTATGCTGTTGTCATAGACTATCATTTTTAGTATGTGTAAAAAGTTAGAGAATACCATCTGTTACGGAGTATTCTTTGATCTTGTTCTTAAAAGAACTTTTTAGACTCTTAAAATTCTAAAAACTGATGTTATAACTTAAAATATCAAATTTAAATACAAGTAAAAAATTAAAATTCATATGGAATAGAATTTTAGAATTTGCTCCCTTTAAATTTAATCTCATACATGAATTTTCTTTGCTATAATTATAAGTGGATATTATTATACCATGCACCCTAATATATTGTAGTAAACTTGCACTGAGAATGTTTATTATAATTAATTTAAAAGAATTAGCTTTCTACACAACTATAGAAGGATACCAACTAGTTCGATATACTTCTATGCTAAACTATTATGTTATTACACATATTAATTTTCTTAAGTTTGGGAGGGAAAACTACATTTTTATTCATGGAAATATTTTACCTTATAATGGACTGCAGATACATTTTAATATGAAAGCACTGGTCTGTTTTTATTGGAAAGGAATGTTTCTATGTAAGGTTTTTCTTCTCAATAGTGAAAAAAAAAAGACAATGAATTATACTCAAGTTGAGGCAGTCCATGATTAAATAATCAATTAAGACATTGACTGAAAATGAGAAATGTTAGCATTCATCAATAAGCTCGTTAAACTGTTGCAGAGCTTCCGTTGTTTAACATCCTTAGTTAGAAGAGGACATAATATGTGTTCATTTACATGAGGCATTTTTATAGCTTTCATAATTGCTGAGAAATGAAACTAGCCACAGAATTCACATGACAAAATGATTAATGAAGGTAAAGCCCCCTATCCACACAACATTTTTTAAATAAATAGGATTGGTAACTCTGGAGTTAAATTTGATTAATCAATATCATCTGTTAACATGATTATTTTGAACACTGATATTTAAAATGAGAAGTGTAACAGGCTTGTCAATATAACTCAGTTTCCTGGGGTTCTCCGCATTCTCCCATCACTGTGCAGTGGTGGCAATGGGAAGCAGTTGGTTATTTAATTTACAGAGGGCACTCCCCACACGTAGGCGATTTCAGATGTTACGTTTCACTTTTACAAGACAACACACTTTTGAGTCACTGCTCAATGCTAATAAAAGGCACACTGGTGTAAGCACAAGTAGCTGCATATTTGGCACTTTGGAAGCTTTAGCTCACTTTCTAAATTACAACTTCAGTTTAAGTAATGCCATGGTAACTTTAGTACTATGGACTCTGTGCAGAAGGCTAGATGTGTTTTAAGTACCTATAAAAATCTGTTACATTTATCTGTGTATCTGAAAATATCATTATATAGTCCTGAAGGAGCAACTTTATGAAGAATGTCAATGTTCAAAATGAGAATCCATGTTACGAATTCAATCCAAAACGTTTTTATTTATTTCTCAAATTATAGCTCAATATTTTGTAATATTTTGTTTATAAATGTCCCAAAACTTGCAGTATGATATATTTTAAGTTTTCATGAAAAGGCAGAAATTATTCTAATAGCTCCAAACAAGTAAAGAAGATTTTTTTAAATTTTCTATTTCTGATCTAATTATAAAAGTATTAGTATAAAATGTTATCAATTAAAATCTCTATAAATTTTGAGGTAAATACTTACAACAATAAAAACAGTAAATTACCCAGTTACTAGATTTCTATTTGAGAACTGGAAAAAAGGAAACAGTAGTGTTTTGATATTGTTCAAGGCAAATTTATTCTGTTTCAAAGAATTACCATAAAAAATAGCATTGAGTTTCTGTGAATAAAACATTCTTGAACTTAATAATACTAAAACAATATCCAAATCTCAGATTCATGCAGCCCTCCTACACAAATACATAAGCAATAACAAATACAAATAAGTAATGAAATCAAAGAGTCCATACATAGATTTAAGGAATCAGAGGGAGGAAGAGAGGGAAGAGGAGAGGGGGAAAAGGAGGGAAAGAAAGAAAGAGGGGAAGTGAGTGAAGGGGACAGGAGAAATGAGGAAAGATTTAGGGCTAAATGCAGAACCAGGCTATCAATAATTTAGAGCAGAACGTTAATTCTGTATAAGAAAAATCTGCCTTAAAAATGCTAAGTAACATAGAAAGCCCTGCATATCCCTAGTTTTACCTTAAAAATTTGCCAGAAAGTAGTGTGCAAAGAAATAACAATAGTTGTTTATTGTTTATATTTAATACAATTATAAGTAATTAAATATGTTTTAAAACATATATTGCATATATTAATGTTACCTCTGCTGTCATAAATTCTACCAAATTTTCTATTGCAAATATAGTATGAATAAATGAAAATTCTGGTGAATTTAAATGATAAACATTTGTACTATTAAACAATTTGATTATGTTCTTAGACTGTGTACTTTCATCCATTTCATTTTAAAGAAAAACTGTTGACATATATTTGCACAAAGGGCTCATTTTCTAGGAACCCTTATCAGAAAGCCTGTATATGACATTTTGTTTTGTTTTCTGTAGAAGTCTTTTTTATAGATTTATTGAAGACTCGTCTTAAATATTTCTTGTAAAGATACAAAGTCAAGGGTAGAGACTGTTGCCAGGACTTAACTGGCAGTGACATGACATGTGCTTGTTTAGAACTGCTAGTGGGTTCATTTTTCCCAGAGAATATAGAAAGGAAGAAAAGAGGCTAAGAAATAGAGTGAGACACCCACAGGTTGTCCAAAGAATTTGATCCTGTTTAGAAGTCTGCAGTGATCTATTTTGGAGTGTCTCCTTAGACAACTCCATTTCTTACTTTTGGAAAAGCAGCTCCCACAGTTATTCTCATTTTAAGTTTCAAAATTATTGGTCTTTAATTCCTTTAACATCTTGGGCTTTGCTGGTGTTTTAGAGTTGGAAGCCAAGGAATCATATTTACTTTCTGTGAGTTAAACACTGCTCTAGCTGCTTCATATGTATCAATTCATTCAATCCTAGTCTGACCGATACCATATATGGTTCTCATTCTACATGTGAGGAAACTAAAGCACAGAGAGGCTAAATATCTGATCCATGGTCACACAGCTAGAAAGCTTAGAAGCAGGATTATAAAGCACTGGTAACCACTTTGCTAACTGATAAAATGGGTATACACTACACATAGCCCTTAGCTGGTCCCTCCCCAAAGCAGGACAAAATACATATGAAATCTAAGGAACATACTGTTAAGATGTAAACAACTTTAAGAAAATTGCTTCCATCTAAATCACCCCCTTGAGTTTCTCTAAGTAGAAACTTTGGAATTCCCACCACCAATCAAATCAGAATCCTGGCCTAACCTATGTTTACTATCTCAGATGTCTAAATCCAGAAAATACTATGCCTGTGACTACTGTTATATTTCAGAAAGTGAATTATTCTTGCAAGTGAATTGTACTATATATTTGTAAGCCCATCTTCTTGAGGTCTCATTCAACTCTATGTTCCTAAGGAACAGCACATTGTCTGGGAGAAAAGTGTTATGAGAAGTACCTCTTACACTATATTCAAGTCAAAGGAGCTAATAAGTTTTTAATGTGTGGGAACATGTGAATGGGATTGTTTTTAACTGCCACAAGTACAAAAGTCAAACTAAAAAAAGATGTAGGCCAAAGCTGCAAGGCAGGAGCACTGGCTCAGTCTCCACTCCCACCATTTTCCCTACTCTTCTCCGGAAGTGGTTGCAGCCTGTAATGTTAATGTTTCTTCTGAGAGTGACTCCCCCTGCTGCTCCAGCAAAGCCATGACCTGAATCAGAGAAGTGCTAAATGCAGTTAAGGCCTAATAGAGCATACTCTTGCTGTTTGCACTAATTGGAGACACTAGCATACATTAGAGAACAGTTATATTTAAGTCTCAACAATAATTCTAAATAAGGTAACAGGGTTTGCCTAATAGAGCTGATGCCTCCTTCCTATCATTAAGGGTTTGCTAAAACTAGATCAGTATAAATTTTGATTAAAAGCAGTTCCCAAAGTCCAATAGTAGATACTCCAAAGAACCTGTCTTGTTTAAATTCAAATCCTCTATATCCAGAAAACAGAAGACCAGGGCACGCACATGTCTATTATGATCTAATGATTTCTCATTTATTGCAAATGCTTAAAAAGTTTGTTCCCTGAAGACAGTTAAGCACTTTCTAAGCCATAACACATAAAATTATTTTTCTAAACAAAGATAAACTAACATACTTTCTCTTATTGAAAATTTCCAAAGTGAATTCATGAATCTGCCCCTAGAATGGAAAAATATATGGTAGAATTGTAATGAAACTCAGTTGTTTTCAACACCAGTTGTCAATTTGTTCCACACCAATATGCATAAAAGCATGAAAGTATTCTTTCATTGGAAGAAGTGTAATATTTGTGGGTTTTTAAAAACACCATAAATTAAGATAACAGAGAATTATTCCAATCTGTTTTGAATCTTTAGTAATTTTCAATTCTGAGTTCGGAGGTGTTAACACTCCGAACATAACACTAGTTGGTGCTAGATAAGCAGCACATCAATACTGTGTAACCTAGATAAAATGCATTTGTACAACAGGAGGGCACTAATTCAGAATTACACAAATCAGAAACACACACACACACACACACACATCCATACTTTCACTCACTGGGCTGCCTTTACTAGTAAAATCTTTCATTCTTGGAATCAGAAGCACGGCAAATTCCCTGGAGCTAGGAGTTCCCAGCAATCCTGAATGAAACAATTAGAGCATAGCAAGAAAGAAGAAAGTTGTTGCCTAAAGCCTAGAGAATTTCCCAAGGACCTGTTTAAAATGACTGCTGTCGGTCTTTAAACCACAGTTACAAACTCAGTGCACTCACAAATAACATCCACTCTGTTTTGCTCTGAAAGACCTATTTTTTCCTTGGCTATCTCCAAAGAGACATATATTTTCCAAAGCTTCTAATTTTTTCCAGCACTTCTACAACAATGGATCAAAAATTTAATGTTTTTTTGGTAAAGTACTTAAATGAACTGTTCTATTTTAATTGCACATTCATAAAAATACTCCACTCCAGTCTTTAACTCATAGAACAAGGAAATCATAGCTTGAGGGCATGGGCTGTTCTAATGCAAAATGAGTAGACCTGAGAAATATTGAAGGAAATGGATGTCTGACTGCCAGCCCACTGTAAATATGTGATTCTGAAAGGAAAGTGTTAATGATGGTTCAACATTAAATTGGCTGGGATAATAGGTAGCAGTGATGGGGACAGTAGCTTATGGTAGAGTTTGGTGCTTTCTGTTTCTTTTGATACCTAACAGAACACAGGAAGAGCTGATGTCCTGGAACATGGAGAATAACAATCATAAAAGTGGTTGTGGAAGCATTTCACAGGACACATAATTTAAGAAAAAAAAAATCACTGGAAACTGAAAGAATTAAATGAAGTAAATGGAGAACTGTGCATAGAAATGTATACACACCACAGAATACACTTTCTTTTTCGAGTTAAGATCAAAATAACTCTTGAATTGCCTGGTCTATAAGAAGAAAAAGTGCAAGAGGAAAACACTCAAGTGTATCTTGAGTGTCTTTTCTTTTAATCTCTTCTCCTTTCTTCTTTCAATATCAATCCATTTACTATGTCCTGTTTGATTATCTTTATTGATCCCTTTTCTTCCCAGTCTTTTTAATTGGACTGTTGTAAGCTCTCAGCAGGCATCCTATCTCCTTTTGGCATCTTTGGAGACTTTAACTTGTCCTTTCCCCAAATAGTTCTCTCACCATGTCCCATGCCTGGCCACCCCCATGGCTCAGTCCTTTGTGCGCCCAATAACAGCAGGCGAATTCCATAGGGAGTCACGCGGTTGATTCCACATCTATTCATCAGGTTGCTCACTTAAGCTTCCAAATACCTTCCTCTAAGTATCCTGGGCTACCGCCCTGAGAACTTCTTACCAATTTCAAGAAATCTATAACAAGAACCATATGATTCCCAATGGAGATTCCATGGTAAAATAGATAGATGAGCTCTGGAGGTATGCATAAGAAAACCCGAGCAGAACCTCGGGGATGGGAGGCATCTGGCGAGAAAAGGAAGGAAGGATTTATGAGCGTGGCCACTTAGCAGGGCAGCAGGAAAATTTACACCCGAAGTAGCTATCTCTAATTCACAAAGCCTTGCTAATCACTTACCTCCCCACCCGGACCACACTCGCCTTGCCTAGGCACTCCACTCCACCACTACCTTCCCCCTCCCTTGCCCCCAGCTCCTCTTGCTTCTCACAGATCAGATGGAATGCAGACGGGAAAATCCAGTGTCTGAGCATCACCCGGGAATTGGGGCTACCTCCTTGCTTCCCCCAGCTCTCCAAATTTGGAAAGAAGTATAACCAAGATGTGTATGAGTGGTGTGTGTGTGTGTGTGTGTGTGTGTGTGTGTGTGTGTGTAGGAGAGATCCCTGAATTGCCTCTGAATGCTGAATAGGCTTCCTTCCACATCACCACCACCCACTTTCAGAAAAAGCTGCTCTGCTTCTCCAAAGCCAGCTATCACCACCCAACTGGGCGAAAAGATCTAAGTGGACTATGTTGGAGTGTAGGTTAGGGGCCCAGATGACCTGAGAGACTTTGGTAAAGGCAACTTTGGCTCTTTCTTCCCCTTAAGGCTGGGAGCTGTCGCCACCACTTCAAACTCCGGGAACAAGAAGGGAGTGAAGGGACCAGTCCCGGGGTCTCCGCTCCTCCCTTATCCACCCACAACTTCCAACCGCTGTCCTTCCAGCCTGGCTTTGCCCAAGGCTCCGGACACTTATTTTAAATCTCACACGCATTAAATTAAAATGTCGCGAGTTATGAACTGGTTGGCTACCTCGGGGAGTTGCAGATTTGGATTGAACAACCAGCCTATTCCCCCAGAGCTCAGAGGTTTTAAGTTTCTCTGGCGCCTGGTGGGAAGGAGATACGAAAGGGTAAGAGTGCAGAGGCAGGCACACCAGTGGCCTGCCTCTGGCTGGGAACGCAAGTCCGGCCGGGCTATGTTTCTCCACAGCGCCCCAAGCAGCAGCCAAGGGGCACCAGCGCTTTTGGGTCCTCAGCGGTAATGGACACATTTCCTTAGCTGAGATGCAGTGAAGGCTGTGCAACCCCAGCTACCACACAGCGCGGGGAGCCTCTGCCCACCATTCGCATCAGGGTGCATCTATGTCAAACCACACAGCCACCCGTACCGAGAGTCTCTTCAAACCTCTGTGTGTACACTATGCAACAACGTGCGCGTGCGGAGCTGGAAGTGCAAAACACCCCCGGCTCTCACATGCACAGAGACGGATGCGTTGTCCAAACCCCGTGCGTCCCTGGTCCATCTTTGCCCCTTTCGGAAGACAGATTAAAAATCGCAATAATCAAAGCTTCTTGACTAGTTGGGAAAGTGGAATATAAAGTGGTCTCCAGTTGAGAGCAACGAGGTAGACTGAGGAAGCCAGAAGAACTAGGGAAGAAGAGATGTAGAAGGAGGGAAGGAAGAAGCGAAGGGAGGTGGCCGCTTAGCCTGGCGGACCCCCTTACCTTGAGCGGCTGAGCCAGTGCCGCTGGCGCTGAGCAGGGCCAGGGCAGGTAGCACGAGCATTTGCAGCACGTATCCTAGTCCCAGTCCGCAGCGGGCCGCTGTCGCCCGCAGACCTTTCCTCATCGTCGATAGAGGTGTGCCGGAGGGAACAACACCGAGAGACGCGCAAACAGCGGAGAGCCCCACTGGGCAGCCGCTGAATCCGTGCACGGCGAAGCAGTCCCAAGAAATAACGACAGCCAAACGCCACACTCCACTTTCTTCAAGGGCAGGGGCCAAAGGGGGTGGAGAGGAGACGCCGAGGAGGAGTTTGAAGGTTCCTGTTTCCCTGTGCCTTTCCAACTGACGTCTCCCGCGAGCGACTGCTCTGCCCCCACTTGGGAAGTCCAGGGAGGCGCAAGACCGCCACCTTCTCGGCTCCCCTCAGCAGCAGAAGCAGCCGCAGCTCCGCCGTGCGCCGAGCATGGACTGCTCTCCGGGTCCCTTAGCCTGTGAGGAACACACACAGGCACCAGAGGGTGGGGGAATGTGGGGAAAGTGGGAGGAGAAGGGAGCGGACCGAAGAAGCTTGGGCACGGTGAGGCGCTCCCGTCTCCAATCTCAGTGGTCTCGAGCAAGAGAAGAGACGCCCCGATTGCCGGTGCTGGGTGGCCAAAGAGTCACCTCCTAGAGTGGGACGCACGGGTACTCGGAGGCGCTTGCCGCGCCAAGAAGGCGTGGAGGGCACAGCCCAACTCTGCTGGGGGTAAGCGGCAGCGGGAGCGCGCCCGCCCGCCTTATGTAAGCAAGGATGGAAGGAGAGATGCACGCCTAGTTGAGAAGGCGGAGACCGCTGTTGGTTTATTCACTGGAGCCAGGGCAAGAGACACCTGGGGGCAGAAGCGGCCGCGGCTAGGGGGAGCGCTCCTGCCTCCTGCGGTGCGCCAGACTTGGACTCTGAGAGCGCAGCGGGCGCGCCCCGGGCCACTAGGCTGTGTCCAGTGGAGCTCAGCCTGCTGCCTGCCAGCTTCTCCACCACGCCGGCAAACCCCGAGCCAGACTTCCTGGGACTGGACGCGCCCTGGGACTTCGCGTCTTAAGGTTGATTAGGTCGGCTGCTGGCTCGAACTTGTCCTCAGCGATGGAGAAGAAGGCAAGAAGCTTTCTGCAGTGTTCTAGCCCACCCTTTGGGTTGTCAGCTGCACTCAGACTGTTTTATGCTCTGAAAGCTTATGACCTCTTTGCAGTGGAACAGAAACTAAAAAGCTCAACGAAAACTCCTTCAATAGTGCTTTCTTTGCGTGCATCTTGGTGGCTGGCAAGGTGGAGTATGTAAAAGGTGGTGAGGCAATATCAGGAGGAGCTCTCCCAGAAAAAAAGGCAGAAGCAAATTTGTGAATACTCACTTAAAGTGATTTGGAACCTACGACATATTTTCCAAATTCCTAACAGCATGTGTAAGGACTAAAACTGCTATGATTCAGAAAGAATTAGTAGTTAGGTTGTGAATTCCTGTTGTAAAGGTGAAGGAGGAATGAAAGAATGGGTGGGTAAAATAAGGAAAGGTTAGACAAAAAGAAAGTGAATGGATTAATAAATCAATTACACTGGTGTAGCCAACACTCTGGGAAGAAGAAAATATCTTCTCAAGATTAGTTCATTTTTAAACTAATAAATACTATACAGGGAAATGTTAAGTTCTGGATGCCAATGGGGGCCATGTGTAAACACACACACGCTTGCACACACACACATGCTTGCACTCGCGCGTGTGTGCGCGCGCGCACACACACACACACACACACACACACTGGAAACTTGAGCTCTAATTTTCACTATGGTCCTAACTGTTATCATGGGCAGGTCAGATAATCTTTGCATGCCTTGGTTTCTTCATCCATATAATATGTCAGTTCTTTTCAGTTCTAACACTCTGGAATTCTGCATGTCTGACTCCATTTAAACCTCTGGTCCATAAGACCTATTTTGGATAAATTTCATAGACATAAAAAGGTCATACTTGCCAAAGATATTGACAAAAATATCCACTTCTTATTTCTATAGAGGCTCTGCCTGTCAGAGTAAAATCTCTTCTTCATTCTCTTCAGTGTCCCACACCAAGACGTTATGATACTTTGTTAAGAAGATAGACTCTACTGTCAGACTGTGGGTTCATTTCTTAGTGTTTTGCTACCTGAATGATATTGAGCAATAAGATTAGACATCTCTTTTTCCTAATCTGTAAAATGGGTCTAGTAGCAGTATTTACATTTTTGTGGGGATTAAATAAGTCAAATACACACACACAAACACACACACATATATAATATATATATATATATATATATATATATATATATATATATATATATATACACACACACACACACACACACACCTACATATATGTATATAATGTCTCACACATAAAATTATTGTCAATTACTATTATCATGAATGGAAGATTTCCATCATCTTCATGCTATCTAGACCAGTACTGTTCAACAGGACTTTCTGTAGGAAGAAACATGTGTGTATCTATATTCTTCAAAATGACAGTCATTAAACATATATGGTTATTGAGCCCTTATACTGTGGCTAATGTGGAATGGGAATTTTAACTTTTGTCCAATTAATTCATTTAAATTTAAATAGCCACATGTAAACAGTGCCTACCATGCAGCTAGGCCATTAATAACCTTTTGAGAATGACATCATAATTATATTTCATTTATTCCTGTACCAATTTTTCAAAGGAGGTTATATTTTAAATAGTATGGAAGAAATCCCTGTGCATACTCACTACCATATTAACAACATCCAAAAGTTGTAAAATTTTTCATTTTTAAATTTACAACTTACTTGTAAAAGAGTTTATTTAACTCTTTTAAAGTAGGCACTTTATCTTGTTCATCATTTTATCTCCAGCTCCTAATGTAGAATCTGATGTATAATTGGTATTCAATGAATAGTAGTTAATTGGTTGTCAAAAAGACTCAATGGGGAAGAATCCTCGAAGTCTAGTTAAAGAAGGTTGAATTATCACATAGTTTGGTCTGGGGCATTACAGGGCTCAATAGCAAATGCTGCATGAAATTAATTCCTTGAAAGAATGAGTAAGAGAAAAGAAAGGAAAACATAGTTCAGTACTGGAATTCAGCCTAAAGAGGGCAGGAGAATGGCTTGAGAGATGATATATAGAGAAGAGGTAGAAAAAGGAGGGGAGACTGGAAAACTCAAGAACAAGGAGAAGGCAGGCTCTAACCAGCAGATCAGCTGCACAGGCAAGTTTTCTGCTCTTGTTGGTTACAGATGGGACTTGCCTGTGTATCAATATTCTGCCTAGTTTTCTTGTCTGTCACACTTTTTTTTCATGAAAGAGATAAAGTATCATTTATAGGTTCCTGAGTATAGACTTCTTAACATCACTTGGATCTGGACTCAAATATCACTGCCTAGGGATGACTTTTCTGACCCATTTACCTAAAATAGAAACAACACATTGCTTCAATTGTATTCACCTACTATGATTTTCCATATAGCACTTAGTTTATATCTCTATACATGCATCTACCTGTATACATGTATGCATACCTACAGGTATATGTACAAATATTCTCCAGTAAAATACATGCTTCTCAAGGGGAGGTTTTTTGTTTTTGGTTTTTTTTGTAGTGAGTTCAGCATGCTGTACCCATAAATCTAGAACATAGCCTAGCACATGATAGATGGTCAATAAACATTTATTGAATATTGAATTACATGAGTAAGAGTCAGTGGATTTTAAAACTGAGCTAAGTCCTTGATTACTATCAACCTCCAATATGTTTTCAAATTATGAGTAGTCTTTTTTTTTTGGATTGTTGAATAAAATCAAATTTGGATGAATTTCCACCAAAATTTTATTTGAATATGAATGTTTAGGGTTGGAATAATGCAGATGTTTAAGAAACTGACATAAAATTCATCTCATTTTGAAAACTAAAAAGCTTTATTTAAATCCATACAAGGGCTTCCTTTTTCTTGGCTGCAGTGAGTGGAGAATTAACTCTGGGATAATAAATCCCAGTGACAGGTGCTAATGGGAATTAAGCATGCAAATCCCTTGCATATCCCTCCAGAAATCTACACCAAGAAAAGTATGCTATTTAGCATGGGCTGGTTAGTAATAATAGTATTTACTCTAAACTGGTATGGAAAAAGTTTCCAGCTTAAGGCTTAAATAAAAAGGAACTGAATATTAATTTTAATTACAGAAATATTTTCCTTTATTTTTATCTCTGTCCTTATGTTTGACTCCTTCCTTACAGTTTATATTTTTATGTATTTTTAAAAAATAAGCTTTATAGCAGTAAGCAGAAATATTATTAACTGGCAACATAGAAGAAGGAGAATTTTAGTAAATAAATAGAAGTAGTAGTGAGGAAAACTCTTCCTAACTAGGAGTTGGGGGATCAGAGACCTCAGATAACATTGCAGATAGACATCAACTAAGGAGAACCAGATGGTCCTGTTCGGCTGATTCAATTCCTCTTCTCTGCCCCAGCCTAGGAAAAGAGACTTGATCTGTTATAAACCTATATATACTGGAGCTCTATGCTTTCTATTAGTTGTATTAAACAAGACTCATTTGGTTGCAAGCGAAAGAAATCCAACTTAAACCAATTTGAGCAAAAAGAGTCTTTAGACTGTATATAAGTCAAAAGCCACGGGTAAAAATTGTCTGCATTAATTATGACTACCATTTATTGATCAGTCACTAGTGAAAGGTACTGTTCTAAGCTCTTTTATGTGGCTGTCTCATTTAGTCTTCACATAAGGATCAAATTAAAGTAACATTATTGCTTTAGTCCATTCGTACTGTTATAATAGAATATTACAGAATGGGTAATTTATAAAAATAAAACTTATTTTCTTATAGTTCAAAAGACAGGGAAGTTTAAGATTGAGGGGCTGTCTCTTGCTGTGTCTTTCTTGGGGAAAGAGAAGGTGAGAGAAAGCAAGGGGGACTGAGCTGTTGACCTTTTAATAGGAACCTACTTTTGCAATAATGAATCCACTCCTATGATAATGGCATTAATCCACTTACAAGAAAGAGCAGTGCCCGAAGGACCCATACCTCCAATTAGGCTACCATTTCCCAAAACTACAGCATTAGAAACCAAATTTCTAACACCTGAACTTTGGGGAACACATTCAAATCCAGTGATTATTATCCCCTCTCTACATAGGAAGCTGAGTAGTTAAGTAACTTTGCCAAAGTTCACACACAGCATTTATTAGTACCGGTCTAATTTTAGGGATCATGTTCTAAACCCACGAATTTAAATGCAACTTATTGGACTTAGTCTCTCCCATACCCATCCTGATTATGCTCTCCTCTGTTGAGACTTCATCCACAGACTTGTGCTCTCAATGCTGGGATTCCTAGAGGCTCTGGGTTTACACTGTTTTTACCATTATGGATATCAACACCAACAGCATATCTATTCTCAACTGGTCAACAAAATCCCAGATGTCCCTGGTCTATCATGGGTCACATACCCATGACTGAGCCATCATCATAAGCAGATGGTTGGAATATACTGAATGGCAAGGTCTGGGTCATGTGCTAATTTTGGCAACTGTAAACTTGAATTGAGAGTGGGGATAAGAGGTTCTCTCCAAAGAGAATCAATATACTGAGAAGGAAGAATAACTGCCAAGAGAATAGAAGTAGGGCCAACGAAACAGCAGATCCCTATTCTGTGGTGCCTGGGGCAGAGTACTCTAAGGCTGAGTTTAGTGCCCTAGCATATCACTGTAGCAAATCAAGAGCACTGCTTAAAAAGGGCTGATGAACAGCCTGGTCCTTGTATATTGCTTTTTCCATTAATTGACTGGCAGAATTGAGTCCAATTCAATTGAATATAGAACACTTTCACTCTCCCCCCACTCTAGTGAGGCTCCATTCTAAGATGACTGAAAAAGAATACTCATGAGTAGTAGTCCTTGTGCACCAAGGGATTAAAATCTAACAGATAATATAACAGAATAAACAAAAGGGTTCTAAATAAAGACAAAAATGTTGTAGAAATATAAGAGTTTAAGAAAATTTCCACCAAAGAAGTCTGGGAAGAAATATAACTAGAAGTCAGACTTAAACAAATATATTGGTAATGTTATTCTCTGACAATGAGTATATTTGTCTCTAATAATAAGAAATTTGAAAGAAGGCAGTCCAAGGCCACTCTGAGAATTCAGTTGTATCTTTTTGATGGGTTGGCTCAATGTTCCACCCACAATGTGTGACTTTTGTTCTTGCAGTTGTTGATGGCTTTTCCACCTCTAGGCAAAGAGTCCACTTTCCAGGAAGGAAGAAGAAGGAGAAGGTCTATGGGGATGCAGCCATCTTAGGCGCCTTCCAAACTGCTTTTCTAGAAACATGCAGCTAAAGAAGTTTCCATTTTTTGATGCTCTTTCAAAACAGCACCTCCGACCAATCACAAGTGGTGAATATTGCAGGGTATTGTGAATGCTGGCTGAATTATATATGTTGGACACTACTTTACTATAAAGGAGGAACAAGGAGAAGGCACAGATAGTAAAGACCTTAGTGTATATTTCGAGAATTGTATGTAGATGGGAAGTTGCTCTATAATCCGTTGATCCAAAAGGGTGGGTGTGTTTTTATATGAAATTAGGAGATAAAAAGATGAAAAGGATGACATTACTATGTCCACTAGAATGTAGGTATTTGAACTTTGGGGAAGTGTATTGCATTGAGGTAGGGTTTCATGGAGTTTGGAGTTGGATTGTGTGGAGATAACATTTACAAGAAAGGGAAAAAAAGCAGGAAAGATGACAAGAAAGCTTGGGAAGGGAGAAAGGAAAGAAGGAGAGAAGTAAGGCTATAAGTAAGGAAGGAAGAAAAAAGGAAAAGAAGATAGAATAAAGCTAGGTGTGGTGGCTCATGCTTGTGATCCCAGATGCTCAGGAGGCTGAAGCAGGGGGATTGAAAATTAAATGCCAGTTTCAGCAACTTAATAAGGCCCTAAGTAACTTAGCCAGAGGTTTTTCTCAAAATAAAATATAAAAAGGACTGGGGATGTGGCTCAAAGGTTAAGCAACCCTGGGTTGAATCCCTGGTATCAAAAAAAAAAAAAAAAAAAAAAAAAAAAAAAAAAAAAAAAAAAAAAAAAA
>NW_026000057.1:26676556-26744284 GCF_001458135.2 Marmota marmota marmota
TCAAAAAAAAAAAAAAAAAGAAAAGAAAAAAGAAAAGAAAGAAAGAAAGAAATAAGTAAAAGCCAGTGAGCCAGCATGATTTCTGCATTTGCCTAACATGCTTTAATTAGTATAAGAAAGAAAATCCACTAAGAAGTTCAACAAAAATGAAAAGAAAAATAGAACACAGTTTATAAGAAAATTTCTGGGGATAGATCATTGCCTACTAGACTTTTTCAAATGCTTCATTTTACTTTAAATTTATATGGCAAATTGGACCATAGTTGCTTTTCTTGTTTTATCAATTGAAGAAATAAGCTACTTAATGGAATGGTGGGAAGACCCTGGATCAGGAAACATGGATTTAAGTTTCCATTTATCTAACTTATTTGCTCAGAAATCCCTTTAACTTCTTTGCACTTTAACATCTTTATTATGAGAAATAGTCACAGTATCAACATATTAAGTTGCTGTGAAGATGGAATGCATATGAAAGTGCTTTGTGATGTGTCCATACTTAAGACATTAAAAGATGTTCTATGTTGCCTGCTGTCCTTATTTTACAGAATTATCTGAAGAAGAGTATTATTGACTTAGATTTCTATACATGAATGAGACCATGCTAATGCAAACTTTGCAACTATTCTTGGTATCTGGCTCTTTTTCTACTTTTTATCACCTATTTGATTATTGAATTTATCCAATTTTCCTACTTAAAAAGGGCTGTAGAACCTCTCTCATCATCTCCAGTTCCATGGCCATATTGTATTTGCACGTTCCATGTGGTTTTGTTATTGCTTCCTCGTACCTGGTCTGCCCTCATGTTTTAATTCATCTCTCCATAATTTCCAGAATGACCTTCTAAAATGTAAAGTATGTCATTTTACTGTTTTCAAATCCCATTTGATGATTCCTCATTGTCATAGACCTACTTTCCCAAAGTTCATTACAGGGACCTCCTGTCCTTACAAAAAGGGTTCTAAAGTGAACTAATGTGGTAGATAGCACTCTTTCTGCTTCTTTATTCCTTCTTTATTACTAGAATTACTCAGCCACCCTTTACCTTTTGTCTCTGCAATTTCTTCCATTGAACTGTGGGTGGGATGGACTTCCCTGCCTCATGGACGGTGACTTAGCCAGGAGACTTGCTTTTTGGAAAGTTGCTGTAGTATGCCAGTTGCTCCCATTGAATACCTCTGCTTATTTTCTCATGCTCCTGCCATTAGCCCTGAGACATTAGAGTAGCCACCAGTTCAAGTTGCATGAAAGAAACATGGAAAGACATGAGGCTCGGAGCGTGAAGCCTGGTGCCTGTCATCTGGAGCTCCAGAGCCTGAGACTGGGACAGCTTAATCCAGTTGCCTCAGACCCAGTGACACACACAAGCAAGAAAAATAACAAAAGCTTGTTGTGTTCAGCTACTGAATTCTGGGGTGATTTTTTTTTTTTTTATGCAGCATTGTTATAGCAAGTGCCTTATATGCTTTATGTGAGAAACCATGTCCTCAGATTGAGTACAAGGAAAATCAGATGATAATCTCTGGCAGTGCTAATAAGACAGTATAAAATAAGACTACAGAACTAACTAGCATGACTCTGAGAAGCTTAGTGAGAGAGGTAAGATACACATTCAGGGAGGTGAGAGGAAAGTGCACTTGCTTCAAATTAAGGATCAATAGAGTCTTAAATGAGAGCACAATATGTCTGGGTCTTGAAGGACAAATAGAATTTGTATCTGCTGAGTTGGAGAGGAAAGCATTCCAAGCTGAAGAAACAATGACATTGAAGGTGGGAAAGAAGAGGAAGGCATACATGGCAAATACTGATGGTATTTGGAGCCCAGAAACCATTACACTTAATACTATAATAATTTTAATATTGATTTTTTTAAAGAGAGAGAGAGAATTTTTTTAATAATTATTTTTCAGTTTTCGGTGGACACAACATCTTTATTTTATTTTTATGTGGTGCTGAGGATCGAACCCAGGGCACGCGCATGCCAGGCGAGCGTGTTACCGCTTGAGCCACATCCCCAGGCCCAAATATTGATATTTTAATATCGTAATTTTAATAATCATAAGTTAACATTTTCGAATATTCAAACACATTGTTAAATGTATGTGTGTATTTTCTTTCTATATATGTATTCATATTCATTTAATATATACAATAATACTACATAAGAGGTGGATTCATTATCATCTTCATTTTAACCCTGAGGAAACTGAGGGGTAGAGGAGTTAAGTAAATTGCCAACATTAAATTAGTATTGGATTGGGATCTGGACTTGAATGCACCTGGATGCAAGCATGTACCATGAGGTATTTCATGAGGCTTCTAGGCTTGCTCTTCAGTTGGTTTTGCATGATGCAATATTGGAAAGCTACCAAAGCTCTGAGAATGCGGAAGTGATATCATAACCATGTTGCAGCCCAGTGTAGGATGGATTAATGTGGTAAGAAAAATCACAGTTTCCATTTAGAAGTATATGCTAATAATCAAGATGAAAAGCAGTGAGGATCTGAAGGTGTATAAGTAGTAATAAGCAGAAAGATGAATAAAGGGAGGGCTGGGGGTATAGCTGGGTGGTAGAGCACTTGCCCAGCATGCTGAAGGGCCTGAGTTCAGTCCCTAGCAGAGGATATATGAAAGATGTCCATCAGAGATGGTGGTTACTACTTCCAGAACTCAGGATAAAAAAATTTTATTATTAAATATTCATGATATAATTAAAAATAAGCTAGGTAACACTGAGAAGCTACTTGCAACAGTAAAGTACCCTCATCTTAATTAAAGGCATTAAAGGATTAAAAATAAGATTCAAAGGGTGAGAGGAACACAACAATTTCTTAGGACTACTAGTGTTCACTGGGACTTGAAATAGTTTATTCATACAATGTTGTAATGAATCACCAACATCTATTACCATGCTATTTGTTTTTTATAGTCCTTAATGTTCTGCCTGGCACAGAAAAATAATATATATTTGCAAAATAAACAAACATTTTAATGTATGAGATACTTCTATAATATATAGGCTAAATCAACTATATGTGTTAGAAATCTTTTACTTTTAAATTTTCCCCTAAGTTTATTTATGAGTTCACTGTTAGAAATGTGTTCTGTTTTATCTCATAGAAACATGTCATAAATTATGGTCTGGAATTCAGCCCACACAATCCTGTTAATCATGTGTCATTATATGGAAAACAATGCTATTACAGCATATATAATCCAATCAAAACACAACTTATAATTAAATAAAATGAAAGGCAACATGTGATCGTTGTGCTCATGGTACAAATAAAGAAGAATGAGGAAGAAAATGTAAGATTTTATAGATTTTCAAGTTTATTTCATGATATTTCTAACAACTCTCAAAAATGGAACAATTCTTTGATTTCTTTTCCAATCTCAACTGGAAATAGACTTTATTATCTTTAACAAAAGTGTAGCACTAGTGCTAACTCGCCTTATGTTGATCTTGGTTGTGTTTTTGTTTGTGGTAGGTTAAAAAATTGTATCAAGAAGAAAGAAGAAAGTAAAGAAACAAAAAAGAAAATAACTTTTTTCTTATAAGATTGAGAAAAACAAATGAAAATATAAGGAAAGAAAGAAAAAGTAAAGTAATTCAAGTGAAAATTTTCCAAAGCTAATTTATACATAATTATGTGAAACAAAAGACAAAAAGAGATGAAGTTAAATATTGAGGAAACTGTGGTTCAGATAATCACTCACCTGATCCACCAGATGGCCCCACTGGCCAAGAACAGCCTGGTGAGCAGGATTCAGTGTGCAACCAAACATCAGTGAGAATCTTAATAAGTTGGGTATTTTAAAGATAAAGGCATTGCTATTATTTGCTTGCTCAGAGTTTTGCTACACTATACTAATATTTGAATCATCATAATTGCCCCTACTCCAGGGACTTAATGCTTAGAAAATCCTAAGAGTGGTTGCATAATAAATAAATGAGTAAATTATATAATCAATTTATGTGCATTTTAATTTAATCAATGCTATTTTTTGTTGCCCTTTGCAATTTTATTTCTTGTTAGGACCACAAAAACTTTTGATCATTATTATTCTCAAAGGTAAATTTCACCTTGCATTTCTGTCACTGGTAAGGTCAAAGAGAACTTCACCATTTAATACTTTCCTTTGTCTGCTGTTGTGTTACTCTGAAAAACCCATGGGGACCATTACATGTAGCAGATTGCCTTTCATCTAGTTGACCATCCAACCAAGGACTACAAGTGACACGGTTATAGATTGGGGGAGCTCTGTTGAACGCATTTATGATTGTAGGGGACAAGGTCAAATAATGTGAAGAGCCAGGTGTGGAGGCACAGGCCTGCAATCCCAGCGACTAGGGAGGTTGAGGCAGTAATATTGCAAGTTCAAAGCCAGCCTCAGCAAAAAGTGAGGTGCTAAGGAACTCAGTGAGACCCTGTCTCTAAATAAAATACAAAATAGGATTGGGGATGTGGCTCAGTGGTTGAGTGCCCCTGAGTTCAATCTCCCATTACTAACCCCACCCTCGAAAAAAGTGAAGGAATCTATTTGAATAATGGAGGAAGATAAATGCTCCCAACAATAAGTAAAATGAGTTATTTTAGGAGGAGTGTTGGAGTACTGAGATACATTGAACTGACCTCTGCCTCCACGTTCTCATCATAGCCAACTTCCCTTCTCCTAGGCTGTTGTTGGTCACTGTTTCCTGGGACATTGAAAATTTCAAGTTTCTTTGCCTTTGTTCATTTACTTTACCAGAAATTTCTTTCCACATAAGTAGTCCAACCATCCTTCAAAATCTAGTTTCAATGTTAGCCCATGGATAAAGATTTCCTTCAGTCCCATATCTGCTGGTGCTCAGGTCTCCTCTGTGGTTCACATGCTTTTATAGCACTTTCTATTGATATCTCTGTAAATTCAATAATTTCCTTCTGTTTCTTTATATAACATGTATGATTTGAGTCTGGGCCTCAGATACCTTGAACTCTTTGTGTGCTAATAAGCTCTGTTCTTTTGCCTTTGCCTGAACAGAATAGTCCTCTCATTTATTTTAAAACACTCATCTACCTGTGGAAGAGGGGAATGCCCCAGAAATGGAATATATCTTTGATTAGAAGAGAAATGCATAATGGAAATACTTCATGTTTAGTTTCTGAATTTCAAATAGATTTTTATGCAGTCTAACAATGGATTGAAATATTAGTTTCCATAGTGTAGAGAAGATGCTTCTTACATTTAAGACTCAGGCCATTAAACTTGCTGATTTAAAGAATGTAATATGGAAAAGTGAAAATCTCCTATATCCAAATCTCTCTCTGTCTGCAGCTATTGGGGTGAAAAGCACTTAACAAAGCAAGAGTGAGGAAACAGCTTGTTTCTCCTCATTCTGCACATAGTACAGTTAAGAAAGAGAACAGTATGGAAACTTCTAGCTAAGTTAAGGGAAATTTTATAGGTTAAGAAGAGGAGATAGTAAGATTACCTTACATTGACATGATAATGGGCTTCCATGGAAAAAATTAGAAAGAGGGGCTATTTAGCATTCTGAATCTTTGATGGCAATTTTGCATCAGAGACATACACAGAAGGTGATTAATGCAAAAGGATACAAGGGTAGCACTGATTTAGTATCATGGTAACTTCCATGATACCACTGGGCAGAAGTCAAGGGCATGGGTGAGAATCATATTCTTTTGAGCTGACAGGACCACACATGAGAATGCACCGTAGAACACTAATGCAGCCCAACTCTCACCAAGTGTTTCTGAGTTTGAATTCTGAAACAAAAGTTCCTGGATTCTAATTCTTGCTGTTTAGAAACTTTCACAAGATGTTCATACTCTTCTTGTCTGTAAATTGGGATAGTAATGTTGTTTGTTATATGAGGCAAACAAATTCATTTACACAATGTGTGGATAATCATGCTTGGGATAAAGTGAACATTAAAAAATATTAGCTACTTAAAAATGTTAATATTATTATAGTTCAGAGGTTAAGTATCTATGAAAACTACTCAGAAATCTTTTATAGATGTAAATGCTTGTTGTATCAAATGTTGGTATCTTTTTCATATTTTAATCCCCATCAATTTAAAGTGTCACATCCACTCACATAAATATTTTTATTTTTCAAGATTGAGAGTAATTTATGAGAATTGAATTTAAAATACTAAATTTATTCAATATTCCAAATAAATTGGCAATGGCATGCTTGAATAAAATGATTCAATTATGTGATTATAACATAAAATGTGAGCAGCATGTGTATTTATGTTTGTACCTTATGTTCACAAATTCAAGATAACACTTGCAGTAAAGGAAGCCTAGGAGGTCAGTTCTGTGGAAAATAGAACAATATTTTTGACAGGGAAAAAACTCTAAAGGCAGTGTGACACAGTGGTCTTAGGATTGTAAGTGCTGACTCTCAGAGTTCCTTATGGTGCAATTGATACTATGCTTTTCTAATAGCAGTAGTTGACTGGAGCTAAGTCTCTTTTTCTTAATTGTACAAAAGCTTGTATTTATGAAAATATCCCACAATGAAGCCTGAATATGCAGGAAATCCTCAGAATAAAGCTTTCTGACCTATATGACTATTTAAAATAGCAATTTGTACCTCATTAGTACAAGGGGCTAACCAACTGAATATATCACACAGAAAATATTATAGACATATCCATTTTTTAACATGTCAGCATTCAGTTGAAAGATGATGTCATTGATGTATGCTTCAGGGTTTCCCCTCCCCCTACCACACATGTGAGAGGCTCATGTGCAGAAACCTGCCCTTTTGGAGATAAAAATGCCTATTTGTAAGTGAACAGATGGTGTTCCCCAAGTTCAGAGACACATCTTAGACAGGATCTCAGGGGGAGGAGGGACCGCTGGTAGAGGAGGGCTGGTGTAGTTTGAAAAGGCTTCCTGGGTGATTCTGATATCCTCTCGCCTCGCCCCCACTGTGCAGTACTGATTTAGAGCTTAAAGATATATAAATGTCATGTAGACGCTGATTCGAGCTGCAGAGTAAAAAACGAGCTCTTTGCCTGGTAGAAACTTGTCTGATTACATTTCTTCACATTTTATAGCATAATTTTCAAAGCCTGAACATCCCAACAATATCTTAAAGTTGGCTCATTTAAAACCTTCTGATTAGTTCAAATACTATATTATTTCCATTTGTGTAGTGGCACTGACTTGCAGGTCCAATGTGGTCATTCAAAGATAATTTTTATTTCCTCATTTGTGTATACTATATATTATTTGTGAGTGTGGTTGCTAAAATCATAATGGTGTGTGTGTGTGTGTGTGTGTGTGTGTGTGTGAATACTTAAAATAATTACAACTGAAATTATCTTTGAAATCCTTTAAATCAACCATGAAGAACAGTCTGTGTTTTGTGCATATAAACATGTCCAGTGATTCTGATGCATGATAAAATTTAAAATACTCTTGTTAACCTAAAGAAAGAGGAAAAAATTTATTTGCAGATGTCTGAACATTCAACCTGGTATGAATTTCAGGTAGTATTTAATTCCAAGAAATGAGAGATTCCAGGCAGAAGTGCCAGGAAGTTACCCTGGTTTCCCTTGGGCAGTAAATAGACTTTACCACACTAAAAAGAAAGTTAGTTGTGTTTCCCTGGAAGCACTGAAGATTTCTATCCCTGGGAGGGTAGACAAACTATTCCATTTCCTTTGTTTAGATAGTGCTGTAATCAGATGATTTTAGGGTATCTAAAGAGACAATGTTCTCAGAATTGAATACATTTTCTGTATACTAAGGAAAAGATTCTATTTTATGTTGTGCTTTGATATGACAGTGGATGTCAGAGTCCTTCCGGCCCAGTTCTGAACTCAAGAGTTTCCTAGAGGGAAATGTGAAGAGAGAAGAGCAGCAAGCAAATGAGAATCCTGCTAGAATCAGTGATGATCCTGGGCATGGTAAACCTAGTTTATTGCCATGGGTTCACCCAATCACCAGACCAAATGTCACTTAGCTAATAATAGTGTCTGCATTTTGTGTTTTCCTTATAAGACAACCTGCTCTGATTTCTAAAATTAATAGATGGCGTGTGGTGGTATGTGATGTGTATGTGTTTAGGGAGGAAGAGGAGAGAATGAGATAGAGATAGAAAAATGGGAGAGAGAGAATGAGAATGAGAATGAGAATATATGCTAACTAGCTCTTTCTTTTTGGAATTCAAACAAATACTTCTCTATCATTAGTTTTTCCAGTATTTCCAGGTAATTCTGGAGAGATGGTACACACATGTATGTACACACACACACACACACAATCTGTACATAATACAAGTGAGACACCTGTGAGTCTGCATCCATGAGTTCAATTAACCACAGATCTAAAATATTTGAACAAAAAAGTATCTGTATTGAACATGTCATGTGAAGATTTTTCCTTTCACTATTCCCTAAATAATAGAGTCTAAGAACTATTTCCATAGTATTTATGTTATATCAGATATTATAAGTAATCTAGAGATAACAAAGTATATGGGAAGATGTGCATAGGCTATATGGGAATACTAAGCAATTTTGGAGAAATTCCTTGAGCATCAATGGATTTTGGTATCTGTGGAGAGTCCTGGAACCAATTCCTCACATTTGTTTACTTATCTTTAGGTAGGAAATGATAAATGTGAATAAATAGAGTTAATGAAACATCACTGTGATGGACAAAAAATGATCTAACACAGTGCATAGAATATAGTAAGCATAAATTGAATGGAATCTTCACACTAATAGTTTTTATTTTATGTTGTCAATTGCCTTGCAATCTCCCTTTTAATTTATGCATTTCTCTGGTGCCAAGTTAAGTGTCTCCATTCAGGCTTCAGTGGTTAAAGAACTCTTTTCAAAATCTGTTAATGATATCTTGAGTGATAGGGCAGCTTGCTGTCTAAAGTTCTCCTGTTAAAGGGTTCTATGCTGACAGGCCTTACATTGGCATGCTAAAGTAACCCAGGGTTGCAGAGGCTTCCATTCCTGCAAGAGGTGGGAGGCGAACTCTCCACAGGACTTGACCGTTGCCTATACCATCATTACAGCAACTCCATGGTCTCTGGCATAAAACACCAGCTTAGAAGGTGGCCCACAGATATTTATGAAATGCATAAAAGAATTACTGATTGAGTAAATACATAGATCCTTGCTTCCCTGATTGAAGAGGACCAAGAGCAAGAGCTTCTGTGCTAGAAACACTGTAGTATACCTGGTTATGTACTCGCTGGCCTGCCATGTAGGACCATGAAACAGCAGGCTCTTTTTGTGCCATCTTAAATCCACTTCTCTTTTGACTCTGTTTACCTTATAGAAGAAAGGCCAAGATAACAAGGTTTAATCAATTCTCTATAGTTGTGCTCTCACTAAAGAGCAGAGGACAGGGTGATGTTTTTGGAGGACATTTCTTAATACCTAGACCTGCACTTTCCACTCCCTACTCCCAGCCACCACATACAGCTGGTCTACTTCCTTTCCAGGTGTTTCTTCATCTTGCTATTCATACTGTCTCCCAGGTTGGACATCCTGACCTAGGTGTGGACCGCAGCCCATTTCCCTCAAAGCAGCTGAGATGATATGACATTTTCAAAAGTTGCTTTTTAGCATCATAAGGAAGTACAAAATATAATGAAAACAGCAGCTAAATAATCGTGCTTTGAAGTTCCAAGAGTTACTTCTTCTGAGTGGTGCTACTTTGGCTTTGAAGTCAACTCACTTGCCTGCATGCCTTTCTGGGTCTCTGATGGATTCATTTGATGTAATCTTTGCCTCTGACATACATAGGGACACCTGGGGCATTTCCTTTACTTGAAGTTTAAGTGAAGAGAACTTTATGACAAATTTGTGTCTTCTTTACAAATCTCCAGTTGCAAAATTATGTCTTCCACAATCAATGGTCAGACGGTGAGGGCTGAAGCAGTAGTTGACCTCATTTTGTATTCTTTAGGTTATCTGTTCCACTTAGTTCTAGATAGTTTACTGATTTACTGCTTAAGACACCTTTTTAGCTCACAGGAGCTTCAGAAAACTTGTTAATGTCCACTTGTTAAGAGTCCTCCTTTTACAAAATCCTGTCACATTGGTTTAGTTTTTGTCTATAAAATTATCACTGACACCTCCAAGAAAGAAAGAGAATCGCTCCCTGACCTGGGCATGTGAATTTGCCTGCATGTGCCCATGCAGGCAAAAAGTCTTTAACAAAAAGACTCAGAGAATACCAGTCTGTTTTAGTGCCAATACCATGCTGTTTTTGTTACTATTGCTCTGTAGTGTAGTTTAAGGTCTGGTATAGTGATGCCACCTGCTTCACTCTTCGTGCTAAGAATTGCTTTAGCTATTCTGGGTCAGTTATTTTTCCAGATAAATTTCATGATTGCTTTTTCTATTTCTATGAGGAATGCCATTGGGATTTTGATTGGAATTGCATTAAATCTGTATAGTGCTTTTGGTAGTATGGTCATTCTGATAATATTAATTCTGCCTATCCAAGAGCAAGGTAGATCTTTTCATCTTCTAAGGTCTTCTTTGATTTCTTTCTTTAGGGTTCTGTAATTTTTATTACATAGATCTTTTACCTCTTTAGTTAAGTTGATTCTCAAGTATCTTATTTTTTTTTTGAGGTTATTGTGAATGGGGTAGTTTTCCTCATTTCCTTTTCAGAGGATTTGTCACTGATATACAGAAATGCCTTTGATTTATGGGTGTTGATTTTATATTCTGCTACTTTGCTGAATTCATTTACTAGTTCTAGTAGTTTTCTGGTGGAGTTTTTTAGGTCTTCTAGGTATAGAATCATATTGTCAGCAAATAGTGCTAATTTAAGTTCTTCTTTTCCTATACATATCTCTTTAATTTCTTTCATCTCTCTAATTGCTCTGGCCAGTATTTCAAGAACTATGTTGAATAGAAGTGGTGAAAGATGGGATCCCTGTCTTGCTCCAGTTTTTAGAGGACATGCCTTCAATTTTCTCCATTTAGAATGATGTTGGCCTGGGGCTTAGCATAGATATAGCCTTTATGATGTAGAGGTATGTTCCTGTTATCCCTAATTTTTCTAGTATTTTGAACATGAATGCATGCCATATTTTGTCAAATGCTTTTTCTGCATCTATTGAGATGATCATAGACCAATGGTACAGAATAGAGGACACAGAGACTAGCCCACAAAACTACAATTATCTTATATTAGACAAAGGTGCCAAAAACGTGCATTGGAGAAAAGATAGCCTCTTCAACAAATGGTGCTGGGAAAATTAGAAATCTATATGCAACAAAATGAAATTAAACCCCTATCTCTCACCATGCACAAAACTCAACTCAAAATGGATCAAGGACCTAGGAATACAACCAGAGACTCTGAGTCTAATAGAAGAAAAAGTAGGCCCTAATCTCCATCATGTGGAATTAGGCCCCAACTTCCTTAATAAGACTCCTGTGGTGCAAGAATTAAAATCAAGAATCAATAAATAAGATGGACTCAAACTAAAAAGTTTCTTCTCAACAAAAGAAACAATCTGTGAGGTGAATAGAGAGCCTACATCTTGGGAGCAAATCTTTACCCATCACACATCAAATAGAGCACTAATCTCTAGGGTATATAAAAAAATCAAAAAGCTAGGCACCAAAAACAAACAAACAAACAAACAAAAAATAGCCCAATCAATAAATGGGCCAAGGATCTGAACAGACTACTTCTCAGAAGATGATATACAATCAAATATATGAAAAAAAAGTTTATCATCGCTAGCAATTATAGAAATGCAAATCAAAACTACTTTAAGATTTCATCTCACTCCAGTCAGAATGGGAGCTATTATGAATACAAACAACAGTAAGTGTTGGTGAGAATGTGGGGAAAAAAGTACACTCATGTACTGCTGGTAGGGTTGCAAATTTGTGCAGCCAATATGGAAAGCAGTATGGAGATTTCTTGGAAAATTGGGAATGGAACCACCATTTTACCCAGGTATCCCTCTCCTTGGTCTATACCCAAAGGACTTAAAAACAGTATACTACCAAAACACAGCCACATCAATGTTTATAGCAGCACAATTCACAATAACTAAACTGTGGATCCAACATAGATGCCCTTCAATAGATGAATGAATAAAAAAATGTGGCATATATATACAATAGAATATTACTCAGCAATAAAAGAGAATAAAATCATGGCATTTGCAGGTAAATGGATAGATTTAGAGAAGATAATGCTAAGTGAAGTTAGCCAATCCCCCAAACCAAATGCCAAATGTTTTCTTTGATATAAGGAGGCTGATTCATAGTGGGGTAGGGAGGGAGGAATAGAGGAACTCTAGATAGGGTAGAGAGGTGGGAGGGGAAGGAGGGTGTATGGGGTTAGAAATGATAATGGAATGGGACGGACATTATTATCCAAAGTACATGTATGAAGACACAAATTGGTGTGCATATACTTTCTATACAACCCAAGATAAAAAAATCTGCTCTATATGTGAATTAAGAATTGTAATGCATTCTGCTGTCATATATAAATTAAAAAATTAATAAAAAAAAACAAAAAATGAAGCAAATTTTAAATGTCAGAAACAGATTTAAAAAATACTTAGAGAATAGCTTCCCTGGCTTTGAACTTTGTATACTTAGGTTCTAGCACAGTTTCTCTCAGAGTAGGGTCCTTCCCCAAAGCTACAGCACTTATTTCCAGTGATAACTTGGAAATACAGGTACTTCTAGACTTATGATAGGGTTATGTACCAGGAAATCCATTGTAAGTTGAAATTGTTGTAAGTAAAAAATGCATTTATTCACTTAATCTACTAAGCAAGTAGATGAATCCATTTAATCTACTAAGTATATTTAAGGAAGCCTTGTCTAGAATATACTTAAATATACTCAGAACACTCACATTGACCAAAATCATCTAGTGTAAAGACTATATTATAAAAAAGTGCTGAATGTCTCATGTAATTTAATAATAACTGCACTGAAAGTGAAAAATAGAATTGTTGTATGGTGATTCTATGGCTTATATTGAATATGTATTCCTTTTATATCTTCATAAATTTATAAGGTGACTATAATTGTGCACATAGCTCTAGGATAAAAATGAAGATCTGGTTGAAGAAAGAAAGAAAAAAAATGAAGATCTGGCAGATAAGAAGAAAATGGAGAAGAAATGGTTTATATCCTCCTCAAAAAGTGCCACAGCAGGATAATTTGTAAAAATTAAACTAAGCCATTTGAAAGGATGACAGTTCTGTAAATCAAAGATGTTTCAGCTTTTCAGTGCTTTCATTGACTATGACTTCCTGTTCCCAGAGTTCCAAACAGGTCTTCCATGATTATCTACCTAAAGAAGCTCCCACCCTCATCTCTACACTTCATCCTATTTTCCTGTTGTTGTTGTTTTTTTTTTTTTTCCTTTCATCATACCACTACTAGACAGCTCTGTCTTTGCCAACTAAATATAAGTAAATGCCATCAAGGAGGGGTCTTTCTACCTTATTCAACCTAATTCCCTAGTACCTCTTATTGTGCTTGGCATATAGTAGGCACCTACTAAATACTTGAATGGCTAAATGAAAAGTATATAATTTTAAAAACATCTGAGTAAATTCTTAATTCATTCTTAGGTAGTTTTTCATTAATTATTAAACGTTTGGAATTGTTAAATAGAATGTCAGAAATAATTTGTTATCTCCATGTAATACAGAAATTATTGGAGTTAAGTAATATTCACTTTATGAATGCTATTATAAAAAATCTCGTTCAGAGAATAACATTTTAGGATGTTGTTTAATATTGATAATAGATATAAATATTGAGCCTCAGAAAAATATCCTAATATTGTTATGATAAAGACCATATTAGAGTGTAAAAAGTACCCTAAGGGAAATTATATACTTAGACAATAGCAACCTCAGTGGAATACATTGAGGAGAATACATACTAGTGATTTAAATGCTCATATGAATGGAGTGTTACAGTCCACACATTAATCATCCATGCTTGAGAGTCTGCTTAAGTGGATGATGTTCAATATTTAAAATGCCACATTCATACACTCATACATATATTTTTGAAAACAAAAAAGTTCTAATATTGTAATTAGTATAGAAATACAACACATTCTGATTTGTTTAAGAAAATGAATATTTTGCTTCCTCACTTTTCTGTCAAAAATGTTTTCAAAATACTTATTTTATGAGATTAAAAACAAGCTAGATGAAAAGAACATCTCAATGTTGTACATTAGCAATGTCTTACAAAGACAAATTAAACCCAGGAAAGAAGAATACACACACACACACACACACACACACACACACACGTATATATGGGCGGGGAGAGATAAAGTCTTGTGCTATTTGGTTAAAAATATACATGGTAGGTAGAGATAATATAATCTGGAAAACTGATGATAGAGTACTTTCCAGAGAGAAAAATGGGTAAATCTTACACATTTCATTTTGGTAATCTTATACCAATCCTAGGTTAATTGATTTGTGAGATTTCATCTAACAATCACTAGGAAACAAGCATAAATCTTTAAGAAAGATTTGATCAAAGTAACATTATTTTCTTTTTGGTTAATTGTTATGTAGATTATCTCAAGAGAATGCCATTGATATAGGTTCAGTTTTTCTCTGAGGTACGTGTAGACAAAATGTTAAAATGCAACCTATATAACTAAATAAGTTTCTAGTAAAATAAAATAAATCCAACCAATGAATTTAAATCTCCCATGACTACAGAAACTGATACTCCTGACACTGACTAATAATAATATTTTGTGTTTGGGGACAGTAGTAGAGGAGGGGTAGGTGGAATATTTACATCCTGCCTTAGAATGATGGTCTGGCTAACTCAGTTGAGGCAGAAAGTCTTCTAGATGGTGCCACACATATTCATATCATGCTCAGTTCTACCACTTTCCAGAACAATGAGAAATTAGAAATTCAGGATAGCTCTGTGGAAGGTCTGGGTACTAGGGAGTGATAAAAGGATCCCTTTCTCCACAGCCTTGCTTCTTCTTCAACCTGAGAGCATCTCAAATGACATTGTAACTTGGATTTGACTAATGTGGACATGGAGGAGTAGCAATTACTGTTAGTATATCTCTCAAGGTTGTTTTAGCAATGGACTATTTTGCTAATGGAACCCTGGACTACATCAGAGGTCTTCTAATTTCCCTAAGTACTAAAGAAGAATGCTCATAAGCCTGAGGAAGCATAGTTGAGAAATTAAGCCTCGTTTCCTTTTCCACTTATCTTTTATGATTGCCCTTCTCTTACTTCACTGAAAAAAGGTACACTTCCCTTCTACCATGTTGCAGCCATTGTTGAATTATGGCGTAGAAGCGCTATTCTCAGCACAAAATAAAATAACAAGTACAAATGTAAGGGTCTGTTGTGAGGAAGTAAATGAATCTAACAACAATACCAAATCAATTTGCAAGTCAGATGGTTTCTAATTCTTTGCTTTCAACAAAATTGAAGGAGTATCTAATTGATTTGCTATTTGATGATAGATCAAATGGAATAAAATTGATGGTGAACCCTATCTTATTCTGGCAATAAATAATATTCATCCCTGGGTACACAAACTAATTGAGGGAATAAAAATGCATCTATCTCATTAAGAGATGCATTTCTAATAAAAATTTGTTCTTTACAGTAATTATTACAAACATGTAATATATTCCTGTTGTTTTACTCAAGATTTTACAACTAATCATTGTAATTATATCTCATTTGAGAGAAATTTTTAGCACTTAAGAGCCTTGTAATCAGAGGAACATTTTAAAAAAAATTAAATTTCAATCTACATGCATATTATATTGCAGAAAACTATGATGGGGGAATCAATAAAAGATGAAGACCTAATAATTTATTATACCTGAATAAAACTGTCTACATAAGTGCAATGGATGTATAAATTTGAGTAGAAAAGTCATAAATGTTAGAAACTTAAGTTTCTAACTGTTGAAGAGATTTTCCTGTGTGTTTTTACATGGATAATAACAAGTATAAAATTGCTATCATCCAAAGATTCCACTGGCTACATTTTAAAATCATGTAAGATTTTTATTTTAAAACATCAATAATCATAAGGTATTAGAAATGATATAATTTACAATACAGATTTAAGAAAATTTAGATGCCGACTATAAATTCTGTGAAGGGTTTATAGGCCTTCAAAATTTGGGGTATCAAAGCACAATTTTGAAGAATATAGTTCTGGTAAATTCATAGAATTCCTCTTATCCAAATTAAGAGGAAATTTATTGAACTCATAAAAAATTAAAACAGAAATTAAGTTTAATGTAAATAGATGGAAACACAAGTGATCATTTGGTGCCATTTTTAGGTGACTGTCCAGATGGTATTTCTTTTCTTGAATTTTATGAGCTGAGACTTATTTCTTATATAAACTAATAATTATTGTTCTAGCACATGGAATTGTTATGGGGAAAAAAAACCTGCAGTGAATGTGAATCTGAACTTAATTACATTCAGTGTTTATCTATTGAAAAACTAATAAATGCTTAGCCTATAGAAAATTATATAAATATGTTCCAGTTCAAAAAACATTTACACACATGAACACATATAAAGAATATACATATATACTATTTTAAAATATAGTATATGTATATTATTAAAACTTTTTATTATTAAGTTGTATGTTACAAGCAAATTGTTTCCAACTTAAATTTCTTTTTAGGATAATGTATTACTTACATATATCAGGTACTCAATAAAAATGTTGATTATAAAATAAATGTTAGTTTTATGATATATTTTGGCATATATTTTCTCATACAAATTCATTTTCTATATTTATCCATATCAGTTATTTTTAATAATTCGTGTAGTAATATTTTATTTATTATTAGAAGATCCAATAACATGAGATGCAAAGTAAAACATTTCAAAATTTAAGATTTGTTAACATTTTCTCAGATCATTTTATTATGTTGATATAATGTCTATAGCAGTAATTATCATTTAATAATAGACCTTATAGTTTATAATGGAGTTGGATTCATTTAGGTTCCACAATTAACAACCTACTCAATTATCCTTTAGTGATTAGACTTCAGTACATCAGATATAATAGCTAAAACAAATTGTTTATATCTGGGTTGAAAATTGCAAGCAGATGAAAATAGCAGCTGCCCTTAATAATTGGATATGATTTTGTTTTATGTGTTTTAAATACATTTTTAGATCTTTACTGAAGAGTTTATTAGATGAGAGAAAATAACCATACCAGTGTGGTTTGTGTTATTATCCTAATTAAAATTGACAAGGTTCTTAATTTGAAATTGTTTTTTAGAAAACAGATGTGCATTTCCTGGATGAGTCATATTTTATATAAAGAGAACTTGAGTTGCAATGGCAACATTATCTATGCTTCTTTGTTGAAATCAGGCTCATTTAAAAAAGTATTTGCACTTAAATGCTTTGCAATTTTATCTAGAAATTAGGCATATATAGACCCATAATTTATTTTTAGCAATGGAAATATATTATGGCAAGGATCATTTATTTTTCCGATCATCAGGTTTTACTGTGAAATCTTGCATTTCACATAATTGTGCAAGTAGAAAACATGGATGTGAATCAGGAGGTCCCAAACTTAAGTTTGTGACTTACCCTGGGTCAGTTTTAGATTTATGTTGTTTAAAAATGATGCTCGGATTTTGGGAAGCAATATACCTATCACACATAATGCAGATCAAATCACAACTGTTACATGTAAAAAGCTTTGTCTCATAAATTTAATGTATGTATTCTTGTATGCTCTCTCTCTCTCTCTCTCTCTCTCTCACACACACACACACACACACACACACACACACACACACACACTATTGTGTTGTGCTTCTAAATGCAGGTACATATTTTAGGAACATTAGCAAACTAGAAAGCATCTAGAGAGACATCTTAAGGAAAGAGTGTCATTTAGAAGCAACTAAAATAATTTAGCCACAAAAGAGTAGATCTAGGAGAACCATCTTTAAATATTCAAACAGCTTTAAAATAATAAAGGCATTATATTTCTTCTATATTGTTTCAGAATTTAGATTAATAGTGAAAGTGAAAATAATATAGACTTTGTCTTATTGTCAGAATCACTTTTAAAACCCAGTTCTTTGGCAATGGGATAAATTACATTATAAGATAGTGAACTACTTATAGTAGAGCTACTTAAATCAACTATCTTTTAGGAATACTGTAAAGCATATTAAACTCTAAGAGTCCTATAATTTGACTTTATTGTTTTTATGGAACTTATGAATTTCTTTTAAAATTCAATATTTGGATACAGATTATTTAGCAAATTTGTCTTTACTTTTATTTATAATGACAAGACAACTAGTTTCGAAGGCTCTTGCATTGATACAGTCAAGAGTTTTTGAAGTGTTTATTATGTTCCAGGTACCATATTAAGCCCTGATATAGAATGGACAGCCAAGTTACCCATGGTGTCAGTTTTATAGTGGTCATAGATTAGTAGGGACAGATATCATTCAATAGTCATTTAAACAAATGAGTAATTGCAAACTTACAAAATGGCATGTAAAAGATACAGTACATTTTGTGACTATCAATGCTTATAAATTTTTTTGGTTTTGTAGTGAACATCATTACCACCTAGTCCAGCCCACACAATCTCTCAATTGGAGAGCCACACAGTGGGGCTCTTTGTTTCTACTCATGTTGTACTCTAAAACTTTCTCAGTTGAACAAATATAAATTTCTCCAAATCAGATTATTCTTGACCCTGCCTAAAATTCTGTAATTCTTCTCATTTTTTAAAAATAAAGATCAGATTCTTAACATGGCCTTAAATTTTTTTTTTTAATAATATGTCCATTTATATCTCCAAAGCTCTCTCTTTCACCCATTTTCTGTGTTTAGCCAGTCAGAATTTTCAGGACTAGGACATTACTCATCTGCAACAAGGCCTGCACACATCCTGTTCACTCTTTCTGCTAAACTCTTTATCCCCTCTGTCTTCACCTAGATTATTCTATCAAACATAAACTATACATTTCCTTCTTTTACATGATTGTAAGTTATTTACTCATTTACTCAACAAATATTTATTGAGGTGTTATGAATACTAAGCACTATTCCAAGTGTTTGGATTATACAGCAAACAAAACAGAAAGACTTGCCCTGGCCAAGTGAAAATAAAGACTCCTGCTAGTTTACACTTTACCTGGAGAGTTATGCCATTGTCTCTAATGATTAGATTAAAAAGTCAATTTCATTGTGTTTTAGTAAAGCTTTTTCATTGCTGTGACCAAAAGACCTGATCAGAACAATTAGAGAAGATAGAGTTTATTTGGGGGTTCACAGTTTCAGAAGTTTCAACCTATAGACAGCTGACTCTGTTTCTTGGGGTACTGAAGTGAGGCAGAACAACATCGTGGAAGTGTGTGGCTGAGAAAGTAACTGGGAGCATGGAACCAGGAAATAGAGAGAGAGCTCTGTTCAACAAAGACAAATATAGAGCCTGAACCACCCCCCCCAGTAGGGACCCACCTCTTCCTGCCACACCCTACCTGTCTACAGTTACCAGATAATCCCCATCAAAGGATTATTCCACTGATTAGGTTAAAGGTCTTATAACCAATCATTTCACATCTAAAATTTCTTGCATTGCATTATATATGAGCTTTTAGAGGACTCCTCACATCCGAATCATAACACATTGGATATACAACAATATTTTAGAGATTTTCAATGCTAAGGTTTTTAATACTGCTTAGGAATATAAGATTAGATAGAATACTATATAAAATGTTCTTTTTATAAAGCACATATACTACTTGTGTTAGTCAGCTTTTCATCACTATAACCAAACTACCTTACATAAATAACTTGAAGGAGGAAGGCTACATTTTGGCTCACAGTTTCAGAGGTTTTGGTCCATGGTCAGCCAGTGCCATTGCTTTCGGCCTGTGGTGAAGCAGAACATCATGGCACAAGGGTGTGGAGGACAGCTGCTCAGCTCATGGCGTCCAGGAAGCAGAGAGAGTGAGTGAGGAAGGAACCAAGGACAAGATATAGTCTTCAAAGCCATGTCCCTAGTGACCTATTTCCTCCAATCATGCCCTACCTGCCTACAGTTTCCACCATCTCCCAGTAATCCATTCAACTACCAATGGATTAATCAAGTGATGAGATCAGAATCCTCAGGACTAGTCACTTTCCCAAATCCCCTGCTCTGACATTTCTGCTTTGAGGACCAGACCTTTAATACAAGAGACTGAGGGATATTCCAGATCTAAGCTATAGCATACTCTATATTAACGATTACAGAAGATTTGGCTCATTTTAAGCCACATGATTTCATAACTTGGTTGATAGTATTCTAGTATAATTTCATATATATTTTATGTATATTCTATATATGTAGTTATGCATATGTTATATATGACTGTAAATATGTATGTTATTTACTGCAGAATTCAAACTAATATTTTACATTGGAATCAGTGGATTTATTTAAAATTAGTCTTGGTAATTTGGAAATAAAGTTATGAATTTATAGGATAGAATTTGTATCTTTTCAAGAGAGTGATTAATTTATTAATAAGTTATTTATTTCAGGAAGTTTTATTTTTCACCTTTTATTCAGTGTTGGGCATGAGGGAGGCTTTTGTAAATTAGGAAACATCTTCTCTGGTCTAAGGAATTTATAATGCATCTAGAGAGACAACATAAATGAAACAATATGAGGCTGTATATCTACAAAGTATAGCAAAGTATAGTAAAAAGTGAACATAAAACAGGAAAACAAGAAAACTTTTCCCCATCCCAATTATTTTCAATGTAGTTCCTTATTCAGCAAAGATAAAAACAGCATAGTCATGAATTTATGTTCCATCAGATAAAATTTACTAGCTAGACTAGGATTTCTAGTATGAAGCAACTGCTAACTAGTGTTTTGCACTCCTCCTAAAAACAGAGAGCAGCCATGCAGAAACTCCAGGAAGCTTCTGTGGGCAACAGATTGTGATGGAGCTCTCTTATGATCAGGACACCTGGGTTTGAAGGCTTCACAAGTTAGGGATCCTAGGAGTAAAACAGCAGTTTAAGGAGAGTTTCTTCTTTGCTCTCTGCAGCTGCCAGAGATGAGGAAGAGGTCAAAGCCAATCTGAGCCATGATGGCAGCTTGGAAAGCGGCTGTGACAGAAAGGATAACAGATGACAATTGTAGCTCTGCTTTCTTCCCTCAGCCTGCTTGTGCTGAGCCGAGAATTTAGAGCAATGGATTGAGAAAATACCATGAAATAAAAAGGGCCATTGTTCTGTGTTAAACTACAGTCAGTAAAAATGGAAAATAAACTTCCATGTGTTTGGTCTTTAACAGCCTCAGAGACTTCAAATAACATTTTACTAAATTGCTTTTGAGTCTCTCATAGGTGTAATGCTTTTTCTTTGGGTCACTTGATACTTTAAAATCTGTTAGCAGTTGCAAAGTGGTGTGAAAGGGATATAGAATATATTTTCCTTCTAAAATGCCACTTAATCCAATAAAATTCAGGCCAAGGGCATATATGAATTTTAAAAGTTACTATTGATTTCCACTGCTGATGATATGGATAAAGTTTGTGCTCTAAAAAGTTCTTTATTTGATTCAGGATTGTCCAAAACAAACTTGTTTTGGTTGGCCAATAGATTGTTTTCACAGAGTTCAATCCTGTTAGTTGAAGAATTTAACATTACTCCAGGTTTCAAATATTATTTATGCTAGATGGTTTTGTATGTAGGGCACACAGTTTAAAAGGGTGCACTCTGTATTATTAAATGATATGAAAAATGAATGCTGAGAACCGAATTTAAATTTGAAAAAACGAACATGCTGACAATTGACAAATAACCCAATTAACATTACAGATCTTTCACCAAGCTGAAAAATTAGAATCAAACAAACAAAAATGTATTTGTATTAAAAACAAAGTTTAGAAGTTTATAAAAATCATTTCCCTTATTTCAGGAAAATTAACCAGGATTATTTTTCTCAATTGCTTATTTATGGTACTTTAAAGAGAGCAGTAATGTGTAATTAAGTGCTTCATGATTTAGATGTGTTATTGAGAAGGCTTTGTATAAAATGAATATTTATATTTTGGATAAAACTGTGCCATTGAATGATCTCTTCAGTACCCAAGAGCAGGGTTTCCTTGCTCATTGCTGTGATTCTAGAACCTGGACAAGTGGGGGACACACCAGAGACCTGGAGACCCGTAAGGAGTTCTCAATGAGTATTTGGATGAAGGCCCTAACAAGAAAATGAATGTAGACAGCAAGATATGACTCACTATATGGAAGTTTTCTGGATGGGATGTCAGTGGAATTGAGCTCAGGAAGATTAAACTAATGTTTTGCCATATTGACATGAATACATTTGCAGTGTATATAAATGGAAGATGTTCTATTTATCCCCAATAATTTTCTACCATTAGCTCTGTAAGGGGAAAAAAGTCGTGGGAAAAGAAAACATGCTCTAAAGAGGAACTTATAATCACCTATGTATCCTGAATCATAGGAATAAATAGAAATATAAAGGTGCACACCATAGCTGTTTGTTAGTTTTTATTTCAGAGAATTGCTCCTTGATAGGAAAAGGGACCCAGAGAGGACAGAAATAAAAAGAAAATGAATTCAGAGCAAAACTCCATCTAATAGAATCGGTTTTAGTTCTGACTTCAAAATTTCTTGAAGACGGGTTCGTTTGTTCTTTCACTCAGTCGTGTTTTCCTTCCTTCCTTTCTCTCTTTACCCATTCTTCTTTCTGTCCTTTCTGTTCAGCCTTAGATACCTGGAAGCTATCCAAAAAGATTCAGGAATCTGCTTTGAGATTTGGACTGATCTGAGGGATTTTGAAGGAGCTTCTCTTTTAACATATTAAGGTTGTGGACAAGGAAAGTAGAGGGATGTGGAAATAGAGGTGATCCTGAAAGATACCACTCCCTTATCTTCTGTCAGCGAGTATGATCTTCATAGCCGATCTGTGCTATTATCAAGTTTTTATACTAATCCTGCAGCATCTCCCTGGCACAGTAAATACATCCTTGGCTCTCCACATTTTCTTGGTCCTACATTTATTTTCATTGAACAGAGAATCTCTTCATTATTTTATTAGGTTATCCAACTCTCTAAGGAATATCATAGCAACATCATATTAATAAATCTAATGAGAAGGTGTGAAATCTGCTTGCTATTTATCACATGTCTTGGCCCAGTAATTTCTTAATTCATGAGGAGCACTTCCAAATGCTTTTCTGAAAGTATTTAAGAACTGTCTCCACTTGTTGGCACTGCCTGGCTATCCAGGAAGTGCAGATCTTAAGAGCTTGATACCTTAAAATGACCTTATAGCATGAGAGGATGAGGATCAATTCTCCTCTGCTACTATAGGTCTACTGGGGATTGCACCTGAGTTGGAAAGTGCCACATTCTCCTAAAAACCTCAGAGGTTACCATAGTTAAATGATATTGGGCTGCTGGGTGCCAGGAGTTTCAAAGCAGATTCATCTAAAAAATCAATACAGACACAAGACATTTATTACATTATTCCATTATACATCCATACCTCAAATGTTTAACATGTTGTCAAGAATAATACTTTGAGCTCTTAAACCTTAACCAAATGTAAATGCAGGGATCCACAGAAAATTAAATCTCCAGTGAACCAATATATCAAATTTATGTTTTTTGTTCCTAGTTATTTCAATGACTCTATGAAAAGAAAGAGGGCCTATTCAAATACATACCCAATAATAGAACCATTTTTAGAAGTCATTGACAATACATCAATTAAATGAAGTGTCCTGATTGATTTAGCAACAACATCAACATAGAGAATAAAAGAATTATTGAAAGTAACTGAGGAATATATTGATTTGAAGTAGTTCATTCTGCTTCTTTGTGACAAGTTTGCAAGACAGTGGTATGGCTTAGAATAAGGTGATGAAGTAGCAACATTGAAAGAGGTTTGATGGATAAAAGGGTAGCATGAGTTGTAAATCTGACTACTAATGATGTCCTAGAAGGGATGAAAGTAGGAAAGTGTCTAAGAGCGTTAATCTGTGAGAGGAAACCTTATGTTAGATAAATGCACATTTTATTTGCATTAACCACTAAATTATGTTTAAATAACACCAAAACATTTAAGTAAAGAATATAAAATTCTTGCATGTAGATGTTAGGCTTTTTAAAGTCATGCTATTCACAACAGACCATTTCCTGGATTATTAATGTTTTTCTGTATATGAATTGGCTAGGTCAGAAGAACAATTCAAAAGAAGGAATAATATTAAGGTAAAAAAGCGTGCATTGTACCATGCTTTATATAAAATATTCACCAGGTTATGTTTACTTATTTAGGCTTCACTCTATAGAAATGTCTAAATATTTGAATTACATGAAACTTTGTTCCTCAATATTTTCTACTTCAAATCATACTAAATAAATATTCACGTTCACTAAGGCAAAATTTTTAGGACATTTTAATAGCCCAAATTATAATTAAATGCTTTTAAAAGCATTATTGGATATTCCTCCCCACATTCTAATGATTCAATTTTAATTACTTCAATTATTTTATATTATTAAAACTCACCTACATGTTAGGTTGTGTATTAGGAGTAAATATATGATACCTGTCAGAAACATACATATATACATATGTGCATATCTACACACAAATACATTCAATAACAAGTATACTCAGTTGATCTCATTTTTGATCTCTATTGAAATTTTAAAAAGAAAATCACAGGAATATAAGTAGCTATCAAAACACTGTTTTCAGCACCTTTGTCTCAATTTTGACAAAAATTGTACATGCGTGGAATTTGATTTACTCCATTCTGTTCCATGTTTCTCTCTTTCCCTTCCATCTTCCCACCCCTATTGTCCTTCTTCTTTTCTACTGATCTTTCTTTCACTTGTTTGTTCATTTTTGATTCATACTTTCTACATATACAAAAATATGGAAAGCTTCACAAATTTGGATGTCATGCCTATGCAGGGATCCTGTTAGACTTCTTTATATCATTCCAATTTTAGTATATGTGCTGCAGAAGCAAGAACTGAAGATAACATTTCTAATATAAGATCTGAGCTCAATATATTTTCAACAACTTTTACTTGTGCATACTTTCTTTAATTAAATTTGACACTTGCATTAAACTTTTAGAAAAAGAAAGCTATCCAAATACTTTTTTTCTAAATATTACAACAAAGAGAGAGACTTTATATTCCTATAAGTCTTATCCACACGAAAAGATATAATGCAGTATGATGAAAGTAGATAAGAATATTATATTACAAATTTGAGCACAGCCCTCAGAATAGCAGGGTTGCTACAGTGCATTGGAAAAAAAAAAAGAAAAAGAAATTTCCCTTTATGGGTAGTAAGTCCATGTTTGTTCGGTGAAGCAGTATTAACATTTTGATAAGAGCAAGATTTAATATGAAATTTTAGATGACCAACAACTTGTATCAAATATTATGCCTTTTTGAGTGGCATATTGCTCTTGCAGAAGGTAATTTCTTTTCCAATTTAGAGATGCTTTAGGACACTTGCAGAAGTGAAGATGCATAGAACTGTTCAGCCAAGTGTGTGAGGCCCAAGCTCTACATGGTGAAAGATATCTAAGTAATAACATTTCTAGCAATTGAAATAAAACATGTTAAAAGTTATCTATACCTGTCAGTTCACTGTGATTGTTGCTCAGATATAAAGTCCTTCTCATGGCATGCATGCAAAAGTCCACTTACCTCTTTGCATAGAAAGCCACAGACGACACCAGGGCACTCATTCTTCTGATTATCCAGTCATGGCCTCCTTTCTCCAGTGTATGTTGTTCACAGAAACAATTAAGAAATAAAATGTGCGTCTGGCAGGGAAAGATTATGAGATTATGTGACTTTGAAATTTGTTTTCTAGTATTTTACCAAGTTAGTGACTCATAATGTTAGAATGAATTCAGTGCAGAAAAATATCATTACAGGATACACAGAAGTAAGTTTATATTTGCTCAGGAGCTTAGGACTTCTTCCTGTGACTTTTCATTTGTTGTTTTGGTTTCCTTTCTTCAGAGTGACTAGTCATACTAAAAACAAGCCTCCATATTCTGTACTTACAGGAAGTAGGATGAGACCTATTTGTCTCAACTGTGAAACTGGTTGCCTCTTGGAGATAAACTATCTGAAGATACTGAGAGGCAGAATACATAAATAAACAAGATAAACAAAACAGGGTTTTGCTAGGACAACTCTACAGAACCAAAAAATATATATATAATGAATCATTAGTTTTCACTAAACTTTATATACTTAAAACATTGAAATACATGCTAAATTTTGTTTAAACATTTTTTAATACAAAAGCAAAACTGGGATTTTTGTGGTAGAGACTCAATTATGTCACATTCTCCCACACTGCGTGCCCTCCACACTCTCCCACTCCTGTCCCTCTAGGCCTTCTTATTTTTGTTTTATTATTCAATTCAAACAGAAGTCCACCTATCAATCTCCCATAAAATTATTTTCCATATATTCCTTGAGCTCTTTTACAGAGTTGAGCACCAGGCTATGTGCTTTATATATGTTCATCCACTTAATCCCTAAAAATTATTCTGAGATTGATAGGATCCTGTTTTATAATGGAGGAAACTGAGCTTTCAAGAGATTAGATTACTTGCCGAAGCTCATGCATCAGTAATTGTTGGAGCCACAAACTGACCTCAAGTCAGTTAGATTTTAAAACTTATACTCCTACAAGCACAAAAACTTTTAAAATTTAATTCTCTGGACTCATCCAAGAGAAAATCATGTTACTTTATGACAGCATTCAGATTAATCACTCCTTTATTCTAGAAGTGCTTCCTAAGTACTGTGGTAAATTCTCTGCAGGAGAGGAAATAAGGCCTAGAAATCTCAGGTTTAAATCCAGTTGGTGCAAATTATTTGAAGTCTCTGTGTTTCAGTTTGTTGCTCTATAGAGAGGTAATGATATTCATCTCATGTGTCATTGAGATTTACATATAGTAAGGACAGATTTTTTTAAATGGATTATTATATTATTGTTAGAAATAGAGTCCTGCACTAATGAGGAAAGAAGAGTGGATAGAGAGTTTAAAATCTGGTTGAGGAGATAAATAACCAATGTAAGGGTAATTTCAGGACAATTTTAATACATGCTAGAGGTGGCAAGCATGTGGTGGAACAGAGCTATATATACGTATATATTATATATATTTACATTTATATTTACAAATATATTACACACACACACACACACCATTTCTAAATAAGGACTAAGAATAATGAAGTATTGAGAGAGAGAGAGAGAGAGAGAGAGAGAGAGAGAGAGAGAGAGAGAGAGACTGGGAATATATAGAGGATTTCTGAGAGCAGGAGCATTGCAATATGCTGAAGTGATGGATAGTGTTTGAGTTTAAGGGTGTCCATTTAAAGGAGAAGCAGGAAGCTAGACAATGTCTCACTGCCCTAAAGAGGAACTGAAGGATTAAACTGAAATAGAACCTTGAGGGATTTCTAATTCATTTATCCTTCAAATAAAATAAAGGCTAATGTTCGTTTAGTGTATTCTAGATGGTAGGCACAGTTAGCTCCCTCACCATTATATTTGGGTGGTACTCTTCTTTTTCCTTTTTATATATAAGGAAACTGAGGCAAAGAGATGCAGATAACCTTGCCTAGGGTCGCATATCTAGTGAGCAGCCAATCCCGGATTCCAAATCCATGATTTCAAGCCCTGAAAGTTTGCTTCCAGATCATAAGAAGCTTCCAGAGAGGCTTCATGTCAGGATGGGGGTGGGTTACCATGGTGAGGGTGGACTGTGGATCATGACTTAATATTATGTTAGTCATATTTTTCATTGCTATGACAAAATGCCCAAGAAAAACAACTTAAAGAAGGCAAAATTTATTTTGGCACATAGTTTCAATCCAAGGTTGCTTGGCCCCATTGCTGTGGGTTTGCAGTGAGGCAGAGCACCATGGTGGGAAGCATGTGGTGGAACAGAGCTACTTACCTCACAGCAGCCATGGAACAAAGAAAAAGAGAAAATGGCCAGGGACAAGATATAGTTCCAAGGGCATGCACGCAGGAGCAGGAGCCCACTCCCTTCCACAAGGTTCCACCTTTTACAGTTTCTATCACTTCCCAATAGTTCATTCAGTTATAAATCCATAAATGGATTAATCTGTTGATGAGGTCAGAGCTCTCATTATCCAGTCACTTCTGTAAAGCCCTACCTTTGAAACTTGCTGCACCGGGGACCAAGCCTTCAACACATTAACCTTTGGGGAAATTCCATATCTAAAGTATAACACATTAAGAAGCAGACACAGGTGCCACTTGTCATGTCAATGGAAGGTGAAGCCCCAAGGCTTTCCATTTAATTCCTAAGAATCAGAGGACCTGAAACTTATCTTTGAGATAAAAAATGTAGAGGAATTAATGAGGAATTTTGCTGGTACAAAAGGATAAGCAGGTTGGATTAAAGGACTACGTCCTCCCTCAGTAACAAGAAATCAGAGTGCAGAGACAAGAGGATGAGAAATGATTGTAAATCACACTGTAGAATTCTAAGTAGCTGGGGGCAGGATGAAGTTTGGGAAGGAATGTAGTGTGGAGGCAGAAGATTTTATATAAGATGCATTAATGGGATACAGATGGAAGTTTGGGGAAAATGGAAAGGGAAGGAAGAGAAGAGAGAGAAGCTAGGCCCTACCATGAAATCCCAAAGTCTCAATCTGAATGACAGATAGAATGAAAGTGTTATCAATATTATGCAGAATTAACAAGGTGTAAAAATTAAGGTAAAATGGAAAAAAAATCAGTTTTTATAATGTTGAGCTAACAGCAAATTTTAACTCAACTATGAAAATATTTCTAAACAATGTTTATCGTCAGAGTTAAGTATTTCCAAATAGAAATTTTAATGAGCTACTTGTTGAAAATATTTGAGTAATTAAGATACTTGAAAAAACATGAGAAAAGGATATTGGATATATTTCATGTAGGGGGAAAATAGTTCAGGAATGATATTATTTTCTTCTATAAGTTTTCTATATGTGTGAGTGTGTGTATGTGAATATGTAGTGAAAAAATTTATCTTTTCTAAAGAAAGCGAAACAGAAAAAAATTGAAGGTAAGATTAATATTGAAGATTAAATCAGGATATTCTGAAAAATGCCCTTTCTGTATGTATATCACTGAAAATAGAATTTGCAGCTGACTGTGATATTTAAATAAAATTCAGTCAGTGTGACCTGTCATATTATTTGTGGCTCTAATTTCACTAACTTTGCTGTTGTCATCAGCTCATATCCACAGCATAAAACACCTGTCCCATGAAGCTTGACTTTGGAAAGCCTGGGGGCTTCCTAAATTCATGAAAGTGTGTTATTGAAGGCTTTGACCTTTGCAAAGTCCTGGCTTTCTTGTCTTCACTCCACCTTGGAGTGTCTGTTCATTGCAGGAGCAAAGGAGTAGTAACAAGACTCTCAAAGCTCAAAAAGTCAATGGTGAAAGCCATTTGAAATGGCATCTTTAGATTCACCTATGATGATTACCTGATCCCTCATTGAGAATCAAGGGGTTATCATAAAGTCCACGTTTTACTGCCTCCTTTCTTCTCCTTCTCCTTCTCCTTCTTCTTCTTCTTCTTCTTCTTCTTCTTCTTCTTTTTAAATGAGGAAACCCCCAAATGATAATCGTAAAGTCCCATCTTTGCTTTCAGTGGTAACCAAGGCAGGGGTTGACATATACAGATTCAGTGGCAAATGAGAACTTCGAGTCTCCTTTCTATGGTTAATACCCAGAATTGATTTTTGTTGAATTTTGTTTAGTTCTCTTAAGTGAGACCTAGCTTGTAACATGGTTAAAAAATTGAATTTCTCCTTTAGTGGTTTTCTTTTCATATATATAAATGTATAATCAGAGGCCTGATTATAAATAGTAACACCTAGGTTAGTAGAAAGCTACCTTAGAGTTACAGTTTCTCTCACTTCCCAATAGTTCATTCAGTTATAGATCCATAGAGGTCAACTTGTACACAGAGCACAAATCAACTCTTAAAAGCACTCAGCTTTCTGAAGAGCCTAACTAGGGGCTATCGTCCCCAAAACTTTTCACTTAACAGACTTGGGTATTGCCAGTGATCTGCAACGGATTAGTGCTCTGAAACAGGCTGAATTTTATCACAGACCCAGTTAAGTGTCTACAATGATCCTTGTATGTCCTGATATTTGTGCATTGGTAGTCCCCAATCTAAAATGAAGAGATGATACCACAAGAGTTTTAAACACACTGTTTAATTATGTTTTCTCTTCTAGTACTTCTATTTACCATTCATAATTTAGAGGATAAACATTGACTAAAACTACAGAATAAAATCTACAATAGAAAGTTAATTTGACAGGGACAGGAATTTTATGTCTTCCTGTATACTGCTGTATTGCCAGTAGAACAGTGCCTGGCATTTGGCAGGAAACAACAATATTTATCGAACAGTTATATTTTATTCTAATATAAACTTTTGAATAATAACATTAGAAGTGTATGTATATATATATATATATATATATATATATATATATNACAGTATATATATATATATATATATATATATAATGATTATATCATGTATATAATATATATGTGCCAGAAAACACATACTCATATACAAGCATATGTGTATATGTGTGTATATATATGTAGGTATGTATGTATATGTATGTATGTGTGTGTGTGTATTCTGGCACACACACACAAACACACACAAACACACACATATGGCTTTGGATAGAATCAACATATTCAAAATAACTACCATAATTATCACTTAACAATTTCTGCATGTTATAGAACTTACATTACTGTACTATTATTTTTTAATGCTCAATATATCTCTGCTTTGCCAGATGAATTACTCTAAAACATGGATTCTTAGTTTTATATATGTTTTAGTCAGCTTTTTTGCTGCTGTGACTGATAGACCTGACCACAATAACTGTAGAGGAGGAAATTTTATTTGGAGGCTCACAGTTTCAGAGATCTCAATCCATAGACAGCAGGCTCCATTCCTGGAGGCTCCGGGTGAGGGAGGATATCATGGCAGAAGAATGCTGCAGAAGAATTAGCACAGTTGGTGATCAGGAAGCACAGAGAGAGCTACTCCACTCTCCAGATACTATATATATATACACCATAGCCATGCCCCCAATGAGCCACTTCCTCCAGCCACACCCCACCTGCCTCCAGTTACCACTCAGGTAATCCCATGAGGGATTAATACACTGATTAGGTTAAGGCTATCAACTAACAATTTCTCCTTCAAACCTTCTTGCATTGTCTCACATGTGAATTTTGGGGGGGACACCTCATTTCTCAACCATAACAATATAGTTTTATTTTTCCTATTTCTGTGATAGGAAAAATGTACTGCCCTTTTCTTGCTCTTTTATGATACTACAAATCTCATTTCAAACACATAGAAAAGCCAATATAATTTAAGAGAGGATAGTGCAGGAATATAATGTCAAGGTGTAGGTGAAACAAAATCTGGACATTGCTGGCCTCTACAGATGTGAATTTTGCTGGTGACTGGATGAGGCCACACAGACCTGCCTGTGCTCCTGTTAGGCTGTGTTGGTAGACAGGTTAAAAAAAATTAAAAGGAAAATTCTATAAGTGATTAACTTGTTTTGATATTTACAAATCAGCTATAGAAAACACTCTCTTTTTAAACTATTGCTTAATTATGATTAGTTGATTAAGGTATCAAACATACGTAAGTTATCCTGCTGTAGCTAGCATTTTAGTGCTGGAGGAGAATCCCCAGTGTGAGTGTTTAAATTATAGTGCTGCCCAGAGTTTGAGGCTTCCTTTACGTAAGCCATAATGGAGCTTTTCTTGCACATTATTCAGCCTCTTGTTGGCTTTGTGAGGATTCATGTGATTTAGAAATAGAATATATGAGTAGGGCCTTCATGGGAATAGTGTGGTGAAAATGCTTTTTGCCTTTTTCTTGTTCCTTCTTCCCTTCTGCTTGACCTTGGGTTATACATCTGGAAAGTGGCCCAGAATAGTGCAGATTCTCATGGTCTTCCCTGTCAGACCCACTGAAGTCAAGTTCCAGATATCTGAAAAGAAAAAGAAGTTCCTGACCTGGTTCCCAACCATAAGGTCACCAGGCTCAGACTGCCAAATGAGCCCGAGTCTTTTCATGTGAGCTATCCTTATCTGGAGATGCTTATTTCCCCTCTTGAAAACTGAATATTTTAACATCACACTATTCCTTTCCCTTCTTTCCCCTGGTGTCATTCTTATAATATTTCCTTTGGTTGTACCTGTCTTTTTTCCTTAAATAGTGAAAAGGTCTGTAGTTTGGCTACAGAAGCACAAGAACGAAAGGTTACCTACTCATGTCTAATCATCAAATGTTACTAGTCAAAGCAGGTCTTAAGAAAACTGTTTTATACAAAATTAAGATAATTTTGCCAGGTGAGTGTAAGGTCTCTGAGCTATGGAAGTTTTTCCAATTAAACCGGGACCTAACCTCAGTTTCTTAGAGGTACTTAGAGAACAAAACTGAAGTCACACTAAGAATTTCTGGGGAAAATAATGTGTCCAGGGTTAGAACATTAAAATTCTTATCCAGAAAATGTTCATGAAACAATTTTCATATAAGCCTTTAAATGTCACCCAGTTCTACAAAAATCAAATTGCCAAAGTCTTAATTACACTGTACATTTGCATTACAAAATTATAATCCTATTAAAAAGAGCTCTGACTAAAGGTTCTTGCATATAATTTTTTTCCTTCTTCTCTCTCTGGTAGATATTCAGAGTGAATTGCTTGAGGACAAACATGGATAGTACCAATAAATAACTTTTTCTTTTTTTGTGAAGTACAAAAGCCACACTACTTATCTCAGATTCAGTGTTCAGTATTGGTTACATATTATCTTACAGCTGACTCACAACTTTACCTCAGAAAACCTTACCTGGGGTAAAAAATCTCTGGTCTAAGGAGTGATATGGTTCTCAGTTCTTTAAGCCACATATGTTTGCAACCTTTAATAATGCAATGCATTTCAAAAATAACTTTATATTTTGCATTCTATACAAAAAGGAAAATTGGGGTATATCATTTTTCTTTTCTTTCAGAGTAACAGAAAATTTTCCTCAGGGAAAACAAATCCAAGAACTCAAATCTTTCACCTAATAACTCATTGCAGTGGGCGTATGGCCTTTTAATTGTATCTGCCATTTTATCTGTGGTGACATCCTATCCCACTGGGTCACAACTGCCTACATTTTATGCTAACTTTCTTCCACAAAATTGAAATGGAAATTATTTCTAAAAAGCAAAAGCAAAAAAAAAAAAAAAAAATCCCACAATCCAAAAATGTTGGTTACATTTTTAATTATATGTTAAAAGAAATTCCTTTCTCACTCACAAAAGGGAACAAAGGCCTAAATATAAAAATCAAAAATAAAAACAAAAAACTTCTACCAGATAGTTGTCCCTAAAACAAAAATAAAACAACTTAACTTGTGAGCTAACAACAAAGAACTTTGGTTTATTGTTCAAAGACCAGGTATTTTTACAGAAAATCTAAATGCCAAGAATCCTTGAGTTGGGTGATTGTTAACTAGCAGATACAATATTTAATTGTTGAAGGCATGTCCTCCCCCCAAGGGAAAGGAGAAATATGGAGGATGCAGTCCACGTGGGTGATCACTCCTAGGCCTGCCAGACCACATACTGCTCACAACCACAGGCTCTTAGGAGCGGGGCTTTCATAATTTGAACAATGGAACTCCCTGTTTCCAAATGAAAAGGACATTTTAGTTTTTTTAACTTAAGTTTCTGAATATTGAATGTTCTCCTAATGCCATTTAAGAGATTAAATATATATAGTTTTCAAAATATGATTTGGATATAAAATTTTAATTTGGTGCTGATGTAGGTACCCAGATACAGGAATGAAGCCTGGAAACCTAGTAACTGTTTATCCCTCAGTGAATTCTTATTTCATGACACACATTTATATATTGGCATTTATTGGTTGGTATTAAATACTATTGATGTCTTATTCTTATTTACAAATTTTCTTATTTATAGTTAAACACGACAGTAGAATATATTTTGACATATTATACATACATGGAGTACAACTTTCTCTTCTTGCAGTTGTACATGTTGTGGAGTTACACTGGTTGTGTATGCATATATGAACATAGGAAAGTAATGTCTGATTCATTCTACTGTATTTCCTATGCCTCTCTTCCTCCTTCCCTTCTTTCCTCTTTGTCTAATCCAAAGTACTTTTCCCTCCCTCCCTATTGTGATGTCTTATTCTTGATTCACTCTTTCTCCTCTTTGATTCTAATTAGTCTCTCTCTCTCTGTGTCTCTCTCTCTCTCTCTCTCTCTCTGTGCGCACGCTATGGTGCAAGTGATATTTCCTGTTTATATTTTAATTTGCAAATTTATATATTTCTAATCATAATGTCTAAAGTTGACTTTGAAGGTTGGTTGTGAAAAATGCAATTATAGAAACAGAACACTTTGCTCTTGAATTTGGAAAATAAAAGCTAATTTCTTCATGGGAAGGGACAAAGGGAAGTTATTACTTGATGACCATGGAGCTTCAGTTTGGGATGGTGAAAATATTCTAAAGCTAGATACTGATGGTAATTGTATTTATTTAATGTCACTGAGCTATACACTTTAAAGTTGATAAAATTGTATATTTTAAGTTATGTGTATTTACTACAGTTTTTAAAAGTCTGTTTGATAATTTATTATTTGAAACAATTCTGGCCAGAAAAATAGAAAGGAAAATAATAATAATAAATTTGTATAATTAAATTCAAATTATGTTTGTTAGAAATATTCTCATGTTCTCAAAATGATGATTTCCACTTTCCAGAATTATCATCCAATAAACATAGCAAATAATGTTTGTTTTTCTTCTGTAATTTACTAACTTCATGAGTATAATTTTCTTCACATTGTAATAGGCAATGCAGAGTTGTATGCATTGGTCTTGAATTCTGGATTTAATATGTGGAATTCTTTTTTCATTGCATTGATCAGTAATTATATCATTCAGTAATTATATCAATTATAATTGATTTCAACTGACTTTTTTGTTTGAGAATTAAATGATACTTTTATAATGTTTATGTGTATTGTTTTAATTGCTAACTAAAGTATCATTAAATATTTATAATGTCTTATTTGTGGATTTTATACATTTGGCAGAACTCTATATAATTTTATTGTTAGCATTCTCAAAATCTGAGCAGACCAGCTCTTGGAAGATTCCCCTTTTCTTTTTCCTTTTTCAGTATCAATCATTTGAGCTCCATATTTGTGTCTTCTCTTTCTATCATGACCTGGACTTGCAATCAATCATAATGACATAAAGGATTTAAAAATCAGGTATGATTGCATTTAAAGTGTACAAATTAAATGTCTTTTTCAACAAAAATAAATACTAAAGTAAACATAAAGTGTCAAAAAGTATCAGTTATATATTTTCTCAATAATACTTGATTACACCAAATGGGAGACAGTATCCTGAAACAACACAGTTAAATTCCTATAGAGTACATACAGTTTACACTTAAATCAGTGACCAATTTATTCTGCTACTTGCTTGGGGAGCAGGGGTAGACAGGATAATGACTCTTCTCACTATTACACCTCATAACCTGAGCATGGAATTGTTTTTCTCCCAGTCTCTGCAAGTTGCTTAAGAGCTCTTAGTTTCCAAAGGAAGGATGCACAATAAGGACAGGACAGGGATCCCAATGCACTGGACTGCTACATGCATTTTGGACTTTTTTGCTTTTGAACCAAGAGGCAAATAAAGGACGTCCAAGTCACCTCTATGGCTGTGGTAATTATCGAAAGAAAATTCTGTCTTCCCTTATAATGGGATATGGCCAACTGTCTGAATCCAGTGGGTTCCTTTTAGTATTTCAATTTCATATAATGAAAGTTAATGAGAAACCATACCCAGGCAAACAAAGAAAAAAACAAAAACAGTTAATGACACTGAGGATTTCAATTTTTTAGAAATGAAATTTTTGATCACTTCACCGGGTAAAAAAAACCCCAACTAGTCAAGATCAGGGATAAGATAAACAGGTAGAGAAAAAAGAATAACCACGGCTTCATGGCCTGATTATAGGAATGAGGGATTTAAACTCTTGTGGGCATTTGCTCTTGCTTGTTACATGTGCATGTCACTTTATTGTTTTAGAGGAAAAAAAAATGTAGTTTCACTTTGAAGCTTATTTTATTTTTGTTACTGACTTTCCAGGTGCAAATTTGTGTAATTTTTAAGAAGGAATATTAATAATTTCCAGATTGTCACCTACATAGAGCATTATGGTTTTCCCACGGTGTACACAATGACTGTTCACCAAAAAGTCTCACTTTTTTTTGTGGGAGAAAGTGAGAGATGAGAGTTTTGTTTAAGTAAGAAATATAATTTGGAAGGCAAAAACAAAAACCAAAAAAAAGTAGATGCATAGAAGTTTAAATCCATTCAGAAGGCGAGACATGGAGTAGTCAAGAGGTGGGACGTGTGGTGGACTGTGTATTCTGGAAGTTTCAAAGCCATCCTCCTCCACACTACATTGTGGTGCTTAGCCTCAGTCTCAAAAGCCCCATTTCTTCTTTGCCAGTTGGTTTGGAGTCAGGTGTTTCCAATGCGGCTCTGAAGGAAGACTGGAAAGCAAGGGTGAGAAGGTCTCGGGTTCTTTATGTAGTTTGCTGTTGGTTCCTGTGAGTCTCTCTCTCTCTAGCAATGGTTCTCCATCCTGGTAATGGCTGCTGTCTTTAGTCCCAGGTTTTTGTTCATTTGTTTTATTTTTCAGAAACAGACCCATTATGTCCCCTCAAAGATACCAGGACCAAAAAAACTGTTTACCTTCCTCAGATCTGTTGGGACAACAGCTTTGTTGGGATACTCTTTCTAGTTCTTGAGGTACCAGCTCCACCTGGTTAGTTCCCCTCTATAAAAGCCTGGGTCACATGTAAACATCTAGGTTATAAAATATATAGGTGGTAAAAATCCAGTCTGTTTTTGTTTATTTGGCAGTAGGAGTGGAAAATCTTTCAGCAATTAATATTTCTGTTATTCAGTTTTTACTTTTTCCCTTTAAGCCCTCTGAAATCTATTTAACAATTTCTCACATTATATTTGTTCTTTGGAAATACGTGACTAATTAGTTAAGATTTTCTTTTTCCTGACTAGATTCTGAATACTAGGGAATTAAGTAAAAAGAAAAACATATTCTTTCAAAATATTCAAAGTACATATTAAAATGAAAATAAAATTAAAAATTATTATTATTATTTTTTATTGGTTGTTCAAAACATTACAAAGCTCATGACATATCATCTTCCATACATTTGATTCAAGTGGGTTATGAACTCCCATTTTTTACCCCAATAAAATTAAAAATTATAATGGGTAAATGTAGTATTTAAAAATTACAACTGTTAGTAAATCTTCCATTTCATATTAAAAATAAATTGTATTAAATTAAAAAAAAATTTTAGTTGTTCATAGACCTTTATTTTATTTATTTATATGCAGTGCTGAGAATCAAACCCAGTGCCCCACACATGCTAGGCTGAGCCCCAGCTCCAGCCACTGTTATCAAAATTTTTAATAAAAATGATCAGTTCTAGTATTAAGTATCCATCTAGTTATGCATAGACCTAGACATGTGCACATTTAAGAGTAATATAAGTTGTCAAATGTCACAAAATGTTCCTATGTCATTATGCTCAACTACTGTAAATACCACCCAAATTCAAAAGTACCTCCAGAGCCATTGTTTCGTACACAAGCAAAAACAATAAGCGTTTATACTGACACTACTGAGACTCATACTTTGCTACACTGGAATTTATTTCTTCATACTGAGAGGAATGATTAGACAAAAAAGATTAATTAGTCATTTTTCTTATTTGATCAACTTCACTTTTCAAGTTCTTCCCATTAGGAACTTTGTTCTTTTATCTCTCTAGCAGCACAACTTACAAGCCTTCAAGTATTCCTACATAGTGACCTATTTTGAGATCATAGGATAAGAAATGTGGAGAAGCATTTTCTTCAGTACTTTGACAGCAGTACCCAGCCAATGCTGAATGCGAGATCTAAGTCTAGAGTTGCTACATGTGCTTTAATACAGTTGTGTATATGTGTGCGTGTGTGTGTGTGTGTGTGTGTGTGTGTGTGAGAGAGAGAGAGAGAGAGAGAGAGAGAGAGAGAGAAGTGAATTTGGGGTTCTATTAGCTTGAAATCAGAACAGGAACTCTTCTTTCCCTGGGGCCTGAGGACTTTATGGGTCACATTAATGCAATGAGGTACTTCAGTGTTTAGTATATTTAATTTTAAGACCCTAAAATCTTTTAAAAATCTTTTCCCTGGCTTTGAGTTCTTTCTTTTTTTCCCCAAGCATCATCTCTCCCTATCAAACTCTTACTTTTTTTTGAGTTTTATTCTCTCTCTCAGATGGTTAAATTTCTGCACACTTCCATGATGTAACCAAGGCTAGATGTCTCTCAAGATGTTCTTCGTTCTGATCTTCCAGCTGCCTTTCATTGATTCCCTTTTCCAAAGCAGCATATGACACACTTGAAGTTTTCACAGTTCTAAAGTTTACTTTGCAATCCACTGAGTACATATGTACCCAAATTTCTATCTTCCTTAAGAAACTCCATTGCAATTGATCAGTTTGTTCCAGGAATCACAACCTGTGAAAACCTCCTGTAGAGTTAGACTCCCTCCAGCCCTGGCCTTTAGTAGAACAGAACAATTTAAAGATTCGTTAGGAACTCCAAGTTCCTTTCTCACTTTGCAAAAGAGTGAAAAGTCTACTTCTAATGTTATAAAAATTTGAGACCATATTTGCATATCTTGAGAGCCAACAAATCTTCTCTTCTTTAGCTTGTACATCTTGCAGCCTTTCAGATCAAATCAAACTAATACTGAAGTCTTCTGTTCTCTTTATTACACATCATGGAGGCAATGGAAGCAAACAGGATTCTCTGTTTCTCAAGAATCCTATTCAAGGAAGTGGGTGAAATAAAGCTTGTCATGTTATGGTGTCTTTTTTTTCTGTCTTGGCCAATCCTACAGGTTTATCCTTAAGTTTTGCCTCATGTCCGCATCCTGGTCCTTTTCTCTTCTAGTTTTACAATTAATTTTCATAAATGTCTTTATTTTATACAAATATAAATGAATGTATTTGAAAGTATTTAATATAATTTGCTTTCAAATTTTACATTTTATCCTTCATTATATATAAACTCTGAGATTAATACCTATTAATTATTAACTCTTTTATATGTCTACATTTCATTACTACTCAAATGTAATTATAATGCATTAATTATAAAACGATTAAATACGTTAGGAAACAACAATATGAAACTGAAGATATACACTTTACAACAGATCAAACAAACACACGTTCTTTCTAAGCATTTTACCAAAGTAGTGTTTTTTCTTGTATAAGGTAGATATTAATGAAATAAAGCCTAAAAAATGAACTTCTTTGTGAATATAATAAACCAGAATATACCAACATTCCATTTGGAGTATTTTAAAAATTTCTGAATAAACTGTTCGAATTTTTTGTATAGTCTCATATTTTCTTTACTATTTGGCTATGTCGGAATGATAAATAAACTCCATGATCCTGAAGTCAAAATCTTCTCAGGATAATTGCAAAATCCAAGTCTCAAGTTTTGTTGACTACAAACAATATATGTAATCACCCACAATACGTCACTTTGTTCTCAAGATAGAAAGGAATAGTTGAGTTCTTGGAAGAGGAATAAGAAAACTTAACAGGGTGGGAGAATGTGTTCTTTGATAATATAATTTATCCCACCCTGTGTTCATTCACACCTGCACGTAGAGCTAAAAAGCACAGATACCGTACTTCACCAATTTGAAAACAACAACAACAATAACAACAACAAAGTATCAGAAAGCAATTAAAAATGTAGACATTCAAATTTAATTTGCTCAGGCTTGAACTCTATATTCAGCAATGTGATAAATATCAATAGCCTCTTAGAAAGGTTAGGTAACAAATTCTCTCATTATAGTAGTAAACCCTAAGAAGAAGCCAACTATTCTACATCATCTCTATGTCAAAAAGTATGCCTTCATGGCTCAAAATAAAACAAATTCTTAAAAAGTTGTTTTCTAAATTCTGTGGCTTAAGTAGAGTCTTGATTCACTTTGGTGGTCTCAGTTGAGTAGTTTCATCTTACTGTGGAAGTCTATCCCCTGTCCTTTTCCAGCCCCCATCTAATATTCTAATTAGGGATGTTTCTTTGAGGTTCCTAATTTATCTACAACTTAAAATGAATTAATTTAAGGTTCAGGTGGAGACACTTATTTGTTCCAGGCATTGGAGATTAAAAGTGAAGTTTAAAAATTTCATCTGTTAAAAAAAGACCTGCAAAATTAAAAAGTTAGGAACTACATTCTTCTTTATCAGGAAATATCAGATATGGGCAGTATTCTCTTTAGTTCCTAACTTATTTGCTTAAAGGCAGGTAAATAGGAGACAGGATTCTAAAGAAACAGTGTTTGTATAATTGTTAAGTATGGTCAATTATATGCATATCATTTATTTATTGAAATTATGCAACTTCTTGTATCCATCCTAATTGCAGTATTCTTGCATACATTATATCAATAGAAAATATTAATTTTGATGAAATACAAACCCTGTATTTTAATTTTTTTTATTAGTTGCTCAAGACAATACAATGATCTTGACATATCATACATTTGATTCAAATGGGGTATGAATTCTTATTTTTCCACGTGTACAGATTGCAGGATCACATTGGTTATACAGCCACATTTATACATACAGCCATACTAGTGTCTGTTGTATTCTGCTGCCTTTCCTATCCCCTTCCTATCCCCCCTCCCCTCCCCTCCCATCACCTCTCTCTACCCCATCTCCTGTGACACATTTCTCTCTCTCTCTTTTTTTCTTCCCCCTCACACCATCTTATATGTAATTTTGTATAACAATGAGGGTCTCCTTCCATCTTCCGTGCAATTTTCCTTCTCCCTCCCATTCCCTCCTACCTCTTGTCCCTGTTTAGTGGTAATCTTCTTCTTATGCTCTTCATCCCTACTCTGTTTTGAGTCACCCCCCTTATATCAAAGAAGACATTCGGCATTTGTTTTTTAGGGATTGGCTGACTTCACTTAGCATAATCTGCTCTAATGCCATCCATTTTCCTGCAAATGCCATGATTTTGTTATTTTTTAGTGCTGAGTAATATTCTATTGTGTATAAATGCCACATTTTTTTTTATCTATCCATCTGTTTAAGGGCATCTAGGTTGGTTCCACAGTCTAGCTATTATAAATTGTGCTGCTATGAACATTGATGTAGCTGTGTCCCTGTAGTATGCTCTTTTTAGGTCTTTTGGGTATAGTCCAAGAAGGGGAATGGCTGGGTGAAATTGTGGTTCCATTCCCAGCTTTCCAAGGAATCTCCATACTGCTTTCCAAATTGGCTGCACCAATTTGCAGTCCCACCAGCAATGTACAAGTGTACCTTTTTCCCCACATCCTTGCCAGCACTTGTTATTGTTTGACTTCATAATGGCTGCCATTCTTACTGGGATGAGATGTTACCTTAGAGTGGTTTTAATTTGCATTTCTCTGATTGCTAGAGATGGTGAGCATTTTTTCTTGTATTTGTTGATTGATTGTATATCCTCCTCTGAGACAGAGACTCTGAGTCTAATAAAAGAAAAAGTTGGCTCTAACCTCCATCTTGTGGGGTCGGGCTCCAAATTCCTTAACAGGACACCAAAGCACAAGAGTTAAAATCAAGAATCAACAAATGGGACATACTCAAACTAAAAAGTTTTTTTCTCAGCAAGAGAAATAATAAGTGAGGTAAATAGGAAGCCTACATCCTAGGAACAATTTTTTTACCCCTCACACTTCAGATAGAGCTCTAATCTCCAGAGTATACAAAGAACTCAAAAAATTAAACAACAAGAAAACAAATAACCCAATCAACAAATGGGACAAGGATCTGAACAAACCCTGTATTTTAGAATCAACTCTCCATTAGTTAGTAGGTTTATAACCTCAAATAGGTAAAAATTTCCTTTTTTTAAATCCATTTCCTCCCCTGTAAAATCAGGATATCAAAGAGTTATTTAAGGATTAAGTGAGATAATAGGAGTAGAGATCTTGGCTCTAAGAATGGATTCAGTTAGTGGTTGTTTTTGTCAATTATTTTTATTATCTCCATAGAGTTTGGCTGCAAGGGAAAATGAAAGAAACAAATAAGACAAAGCCTAAGTTGTTGGTTGTATTGGAAAATGCACTTGAATGGACATTAGTTCTGCCTGCAACAGAAATTTACAGGTTCTTTCAATGACTGTACAAATAAAATAGACATTTCTTTCTTTTACTTCCTCCTTTGTAAAAAGATAATATTTGAATCACAACACCGTTGTGAGGCTAAAGTGAAATACCATGTAAAGTTATGTAAAAAACTATAAACATTGACCATATTTAGACTAAAGTTCAATAGGCAAATGATTAGAATTGATCTTAAACCAGTTTATATTACCAGTTTTTAAATTATGAAATAATATATACACATGGGAGAAATGTAACAAATACAAAGATTTAAAGTGTAATAATAAAGTTATGGAAGCACCCAACCAGTAAAATAGAGCATTACTGTGACATCTCCCTTTGTGCTCTGTTTCCATAAAACTCTCTTGGTTTACACCCAGAGATGATGGTAGCATGATTTGGACTTTACTTTTATTGTTATCTTGTGCATGCTTTTACTGCCATCAACAATATATTTTTTTTAATTCATAGAAATGATATAATAATCTGGATAGTCACCTGTAATATATTTTTCAAAACTGCTTTATTGAGATATAATTCAAATATGAAATTCATCCTTTTAATGTCTGCATTTCTGTGGTTTTTAGAATATTCGCAGGTTATATGATCATCAACAAATCTAGTTTTAGAATGCTTTAATTGCCATCCCCCATACCAACCCCATCTAATTAGTGGTTCTTCCTTCTTTCTCCTCAGTACTATTAATCAGGAGTCTACATTATGTATAATGTGATTTTTACTCCTCACTATGCATCCAAAATCCATTCAAGTTGATGCAAATAACTAATTTCACTGTATTTTGTTGTTGTTGTTTGCTGAATCTATCAGCCACTGGAGAAATGTACTAAAAATATTTACTTTTAATGGTTAAGTTTTTAATTTTGAAGCCATTACTAAGTACATGTATATTTAGAATGGCTGGATTCCTAGTAATTTGAGACCATTATTTTCATGAAGTGATCAATACCTCTTGAAGTTCTTTTTTTGCCTTAAAGCCTCTTTTATTTTGATAAATAAAAATGCTAATAGATCTTTTTTTTCTATGCTTTCCATTATGATTTAGTTGTGTCTCTTGTAACATATTGGCTAGTATTTATCAGATTTTGAAGAACATATTATTCTTAGAGAATTTAAGAATAGGAACTTAATTTATAACTGTATACATATGTATGTGTGGATTTACATATATTCATTTTCAAGATTTGTGATGGTTAATCTTGGTGGCCAACTTGACTGGATTTAGAGAATCCTAGAAAATTGGTAAAGCACATTTCTAGGTGTGTCTCTGAGGGTGTTTTCAGAGATGATTGGTATGTGAATCAGGGAACTGAGGTCGGATAACCTGTCCCAAATGTGGGCAGCAATGACCAATAGGCTGGGGCCTGGATTGAAGAAAAATGGAAAAAGGGTAAAGCTTGTACTGATTGGAAACTCTATTCTTCAGGAGCTTGTGTGTTTGCTGCTGCCATTGTCCATGGACATCAGATTTCAAGTTCTCAGTCACTGACTGTGGACTCACACTAGTAACTGCCTGAAGCTTCCAGTCCTTCAGCCTCAGACTGGTGCTACACTATTGGTCCCTTTTGTCCTGAGGTGACCAGCTTCTTGGAATGAGCAGCTACTGATTTCCCCAACTCTTCTACCTATAGATGGCCATTGTGGGACTCTCCAGCCTCTGATTTTATAAGCCAACCTAATAAATCTGCTTTTATATGTATGTTCTATTGGTTCTGTTTCTCCAGGGAACCCTGACTAATATAGTATTCTTTTTCCCTGTGTTGGCTTTTGTGAGTAATATTCAACATAATAAATAAGGTTATTCTTTGGGGTGGTTGATGTATGTACGTTCTTTGGTGAGAAAAAAATTGCAATTAATTTTTTTATTTACAATTTTATTTACAATTTTTATTACACATATAGGGCATAATTTTTCATATCTCTGGTTGTGTACATAGTATATTCACACCAATTCCTATCTTAATACATGTACTTTGGATAATAATGTCCATCCCATTCCACCATCATTTCTAACCCCTACCCCTTCCTTTTCCCTCCCACCCCTCTGCCCTATCTAGAGTTTGTCTATTCCTCCCATGCTCCCCCTCCCTACCCCACTATGAATCAGCCTCCTTATATCAGAGAAAACATTTGGCATTTAGATTTGGGATTGGCTAGCTTCACTTTGCATTATACATCTCAGCAAAGCAAGGTGTCTAATCAAGAGAGAGCCAAAGGTATTAGGTTAGTTAATTCATATCCCAATGTAATCTCATAATGGAAGTCCTGAATATAAATGTTTCACAAACTGAAAGCAACACAATTTCTATCACTTTCTTGTAAACCCTGGAACATACAATGAAACAAATTTAAGAAGAATGGGTAACTGTTCACAGGCAAAATGTCTGAGTATAGACAACCTTTTAGAGACCAAGTGTGTGTTAATACTAATAAATTAATTCATTAAAAATATGCACATATGTTTGATAGATGATATTTTAAGCTACAATTTTCAGATTTTTGAGCAAAAGCCAATTTGAGTAAGAAAAAAAATTCAAAATCAAGCTGGTATATATACGTTCAAATAGACCTTAAATAAGAATCATTTTCCAAGGAATTTGAGTCCAAATTGTTTTACTAAAGATCAGTAATTATCAGGTCTTATGCATTCTAGAGTCAGACAGAGCCTGGAGCCAACTTTTATAACTTTTTGACCAATGTACTTAACATTCCAGGCTTTTTCAGATCTGTAAAATGGGGAATATGATGATACCTCATCAGTTTCATAGTTTTTTTTTTTTTTGGAAAAAAATTATTCATTTCAGATTATCTTATTACCAAAATTTATTAAACAATAACTTGATCCCAAACATATTATTTTGCATTATTGGATTTAATCTCACACAAATTTATGGGATATGTACCAATGTTATTCCTTTGTTTAGATGAGGAAGCAGAGCCAGGACTAGAAGCAGAGTCTGTTTGATTTCTTAAATACTAGGCAGTACTTTGTCACAGTCCTGATATCATTTCTCTTCTTGTGAGCTTTTTAGTTATATCTTTTCAAACAGCTTTATTTCTACCTGCTAAATATAGGTGTTTCCTAAAGTCCATGCCATCAGACATCTTTCTCATTAACTTATGATCTCAGTTAAAGTCATACTTTCACCTTTCTTCATTCTTTGTATTTGTAACTTTCAGGGATCTCCTGTATTTCAGGTACTTTTTTTTTTCTTATTCTATCTACTGTATTTGACCACCATGATATTGCCACACTTTGAAGTCTGTATGTGAGAACCTAAACTCATCATAATTTTCAAAAGTGTTCCTTTTTTTAGATATTGGTATTCTCCTAGTTTCTTTAGTGTGATATCTAAGAAAAATCTTTTACTTGTTCTTTTTTGAGATTACCGTTCTGCCTGTTGTGAGCCTTCCCTTATACCATGGATGTGTCTCTTCCATTTTGTCTCCATTTTCTCATTCTCCTGCCATCATTCTGGCTCATGTCTCACCTGGACAGTCCTCAGCACTTTCATGATCTCCTCTCAATAGGTGCCCTTCTCCTAATCCTAATCTCCAGAGGAAGCTTTCCTAAAACCCATCTCTAATCTTTGAGATAAAAAAAAAAAATGAACAAATGAACAAACAAAACAACGAATAGGTAACTGTTCACAGGCAAAATGTGAGTATAGACAACCTTAAAACCATTGCCTATCAACTTAGGGACATTTTTTTTTTTTAAATTAGCAATAATTGTGCATTAGTTAATCCTCATTGGCTTTAATATTGTCATTGAGCAAAGCTGGTTCAATATTTTTAGAGGCTCTTACAAACTATAAGGCTGTCTGTAACTTTGTATAAACCCTACTGTCCAGACTTTTGTCTTATAATCTCTTAAAGTGGCCTGATCTTCTGGAAAACTCTTATTTTCATTTCTTAAGCATATCTTTCTCTCTTTCAAATGTGTGACATAGTTGTCTAATTCTGCTTTCCTACCTTTTATTCCCTTTACCTAGCACCACTTAAATATGACATTGGACAAATTACCTTGTTTTCCATAGAGATTTATCAACTTTTTATCAAATGTGATAGAGTCTACCTAATTTATTTTGTGTGTCTCTTCTCTTTTATTAAATTGTGGTGGAGAAGAGAACCAACATTTAATGAGGGCTCTTTTGGAGAAGGTACAGTATCTTCTCAGGAGTTGTACAGGATAACATTATTTTCATTTTATAAGTGAGGAGACCCAGAGAAGTCTTAAAATCATGCATATTTTGAACTGCTTTGTTTTAAGACAGAGTCTCAAAACTTCTTTGTTTTGAGATAGAGTGTGTATGTTGCCTAGGTTGGTCTCAAGTGACCCTCTCACCTCACCCTCCAGAATAACTGAGATTGCACCTATTTTTGAATTGTACTTTCACGGAAATTCTGGTAAACTTTGATCTCAAGGCCAAGTTTCCATGTATTAAAAGAAGAAAGATTCCTTAAGTCTTGCCGTGGCACACCTGTTTCTTATTTGATCTTTCATAGCAGAGACAATAGCAGTGGTTGACAATAAACTGTGACTGAAAATTTACCCATCTGACTTTGTTCTAACTTTCTTTAGTACTTCTACAGAGTGACTTCTTGCCCTTACATATGATAGCTCTAAATTCAATGAGGAAGATATTTACAGTTCTGCAAATATCACTTTGGCATTTTACATTTTGTAGGAAAAAGCTTTTACATTGCAGTTCATAGCATAGTTTGAGGTTCTTAAATGCCAACTAGAGATGTAGAAAAGAGACCTTTTCTGAAAAAAAGACCAACTTTCAAATTTGACATTGAGAGATGTGTAGAAGTTTTAGAGTTGCTAGGAAGAATGAAGATTTTTATTTGATGGAAAACATAGGACTCTGACTCCTTTGTTAATTGACTCACAGAAGAAAGCATGGGATATTATAAGAAGAGAGAAGGGGTTGGTCTCTACTCCCTGTATCTCTACATATATGACCATCCAGAACATCATGCAATCAGCAGGGATCAAATAGATACCTGAGGAAATAGCAATGTTTGTATTATATTGATAAATTGTGAAGAATGGGGTTGTTCTGTGGTAGATGTAAATATTTTAAAGATAGATTACATATCAATTGAAAAATAGAACTGGGATGTTGCTTTCTAGAGTACAATTTCAGAGGGAGAAAGAGAATGTGATTTTTAGCTCATGCTGCTACTAAAATGGATTGGAAATTGGCAATAAAGTTCTGAAAGATAAGTTGGAGTTCACTGAATTGGAAGACCTTCTCTTCCTCCTAAATTTTTGTTTCTTGAACTTATAGAGCAAGAAGGAAAGCATATGAGAAAAAAAAAACATTTATATTTCTATTTATATATTTGCATTCAATATGAGTATAATAAATACATTTGTTCATTTAATTAAAGTATATGATTGCCTCTTTTGGTGATTTTATATAAAATAGGTAAGTTTAGGCAATATCTCTGTGTGAATATGTATTGCCCATATTCAGGGCCCCAGTAAAAAACAGATAATACACTCAAATGAAATAATGAGAATTTAATGAAATGACTTTATAACCTAGGCTGAAAAGGGGAAGAGGAGCAATAGGAAGAAGTGACACCTGAAAAGAGTCTAGGAAGCTCTAGGAAAGGTGCCTTTGATAGAGGAAATCAGCCAGTACCAACCTGTATGCTGATGAGGAAGTAGCTAGAGGAATAGATATCTTGACCTCTGCCTGTTCTAGTTCTCCAGTCTCTCACGAATGCCTGCCGTTGGCCAAACCCAAAAGGCAGCCGAAAGAAAAGGCAGTCTCATTTATGCAGCCCATGAATCTTTGCTTCCTGGTGCACAGAGCAGAAGAGAGGTAGAGAGTTGACCTGAAGAGGTAAACCGAGGAAAGTAGCACACCAATGCAGACATTGGTTAGGAAGCCAAAGAAGAGCCAAAATAAAAAAAAAAAAATGTGGAAATTAGAGGATGCTTGGGATTATTTGAATCTAATCATAATTTTATGGATTGTCTCTCATTTTTACTTCCTGGTGACTCAAGAACATCCCTAAGAGTAAAAGGAGTAATAACATCTGGGCTTTCATAGTTTAGACTTATCAACAAACTCTAGGTTTTTAAAAAATATAATACATAATTTATATCTCGATTTCAGTCACAGGAATATTATACCCTATTTTTGACCCTGTGGCTCACTGCTTTTAAGCTTACTGCTTGATATTTATGACTATACAATTTAGCTGCCTTTTGTAATTCCAATTATTTCTCAATTTTTCCAACATAAAGTCTGTTTTCGAATCTGGAAAGAACAAGTAGTCCAGGACATTTCAGTTTTGCAAAAAAAAAAAAAATGCTTTTAGAAGATTGGCATTACCTACGATTTTTCTCAAATTATTGATACAATATAATCAGTCATATTGACATAATAATGTAAACAAATTATATGAATAGCATTTATCCTTCCATAGAGATGGTTTCTATTGTGTTTTTGGAATTTAAATGTCAACATGTATAGACAGACATGGGCTGCCATTGCCAGCCTGAAAATGTTGATCTCTAAAATCCCATCATAGTGTGAGGTTTAGTGTTCCTAGGATGACTTAAAAAAGTCGAATGATTTAATGTTAGTTGAAATTTGTTTCTCAAATTATTCTTTATTGTTTTCCAAAAATAGTATGATACACCATCTAAAAACACAAAATAAAACAAAACAAGCAAAACTCTTTGTTTAACTGCCTGTTGCTGACATTTGGTCTTTTCTAAGAAAGCAGCCTCAGTTAAAAACAACTCAGAAGCATTTGGGGAACATTGTGACCTTGAATAAAGCTATCTCAATAAGTTAGCTATTTTCCATTTTAGAGTTGGTCGACAAAGAAACAGCTAGTATATTGTGTTCATTATGTGCATATGAATAAGTACAGTCTCAACCTAAGAGAGATTCACTAATTATGTGGAATTGACATGGCTTTGAAAGATTATCCTGTGTATTCATATACAGGGCAAATTGATTTCAAAACAAGAACATCTTAGAAAGATAAGGGGATTTTTTTTTTTTTTTGAGGCTGTTAGCAGGTAAGTTGATATACATAACACAAAAGTTCTCTTGTTTGGTCCTTTCTAATTCTTTGCTTTTTCCTGAGTTATCTCATTTTTAGCCACAACTTAAACTATCACTTACTCACTGATAGGCTTAAAACTCTAAATAAGACTCTAAATAGGGCTCTACCCTAAGCTCCAAACTGCAAATCCAATTTCTTAATTATATTACTTGTCTATTGCTGTATAACAAATTATCCCCAAACTTAATGGCTTAAAATGACAAATAAGGCTATGGTGCACACCTGTAATCCCAGCTATTTTGGAGGCCAAGACTGGAGGATGATGGAGTTCCAGACCAGCCAGGGAAACCTAGTGAGGTATTATTTCAAAACAAAAAATAAAAAAGGGGATGTAGTTTAGTGGTAAAGCACACGTGGTACTTCTAAATAAATAAATATACCAAAATACCCCAAATACTTATTATCTTATAGTTTCTTTAGGCTAGGAATAAGGTCTTGTAACCCAGGGTCTCTCACAAGGTTGCAATCCAAATGCAGCTCTTGACTGTGGTCTAAGGTTCAACCATTGGAGGATTTGCTTCTGAGAATGTTTCCATGATTGTTGGTAGGGATCAGCAACTTGTTGGGCTTGGACTGAGTCCTCTTTTTTTTTGTCTCATAGGTCTCTCTACTGGGTAGCTCACAATAAAATAGGTGACTTCCATCTGAAAGAATAAGAGAAGAGCAAATGAAAAAACGGTTATAGTCTTGCTCTAATTTAATCTTAGAGGTGTCAACCCATTGCTTTAGCTGCATCCTATTCATTAGAAGTGAGTCATTGGTCCAGTGCCCTCCAGACGAGGTGATTATATTGGCATGAACCAGGAGGTAGAACAGAAATGACAACACAGAGGCAGCCCACCACATGCACACTTCCTTCCAGGGTGTCACAGGCACTTGAAACTCCACATGCCATGAATCAGTCTGTGGATGTTGTTCCCAAACCTGCTTTTCCTTCCAGATCACTCTTGAATATAAGTCACAGACTGTCATCTACACAGTATATGCTTTGTTTGTGTTTTACTTTTATTTTGGGCATGTGAGTTTATTAAATGTTTTAAAATTCTGGGGGGTGGGGAGAATCTGGGGAACTGACTGATGTAAGCTTGTGTTACGAGTTGAGAGATCTTGGACCACAGTACAGTGGGAAGAGAGCACAGTCTGTAAGTGTCATCTCAGGAGACTTCATGGAGAGTGAATTTCTGTCTGAAAGATCAAAGATCTCTACTCTTCTTTTTTTGCCTGGCTTGGTCTCCCTCTACCCAGTTTCCTTTCTCTTTTACAACTGTGTGGCATGGTGATATCTGGCATCCTTCCTGATGTTGCCTTCACTCACATGTCATCAGCACTGCTGGCTCTAGACTTAATGGCCTTCCCTTGCTGAGACTGTGAATGACTGGTCTGCACAGAACTCTGCTGCCGAATGTCAATGGGAACTGGGAACCCAGAGGAGTGGATCCGAATTACACTATGCCCTTCTCTCAAGGCCAGCTCTTACATTTTCAGGTCAGAAAGCTCAAGATCTCCACCACTTGCTTTCTTGAATTCTCAAGCAAAGGAATCACAAGATGGTTTAGATTCCTTATGTTACATATGTTGGCTCTTTCCCTTTAATTTTTTTTTGAATGTAAATAGTACCTCATGATGTTTTCATATGAGCATTCCTGTTTTTAAAACGTATTGATAGTTTTTCTGAGATCTGGGATGAGTTGGAGGTAAGTTGAGGCCAATTAGAAATCTGGATTCAACTGCCTTCATTATACAGAATTTTCTTTTCAAAAAAAAAAAAAAGAAAGAAAGAAAAACTTCATTGCTTACCTTGCTAACAAAATTTGATGCTATTATAGAGACCTAATAATGTCTTGAAAATTTCTCCTGTCAAAAATAATTAGCCACCAGTTCCTCCTTGTCCAACCATTTATTTGTCCTTCCCAAAGAACTCTAGTAGATTAGTAAGAGCTAATGTTGCCTTGTTCTCAATAGACTGCATTTCTGAAAATAGCATTATGCCTGCAACTCTCCTGTATGGAAGTAAAACTAATTTAATTTCATGTGCTCTATTGCTTTTTCTGGAAACTTTCTGAGGGTTGGGGCACATCATGGCAAGCCCTCTCTGGTCTCTGAAAGTAGCTGTTTGTATGACCAGGGACATGTACATTAATTATGGTTTATACAATTTATACTTATGGTTTATTCAAAAATTTGGCTGGAAATTCAGTTTTTGTGTTTTACTTACATCTACTTCATCAAATAAAGTAAAACAACATTTTACTTGTCTACTAAGATTACTTGGGATTGACATTCTTTATAAAATCTTGTAAATAAGCTCCAAAATAAAGTGTACAGAAGTTTTGCTGTTTTCTTGTCATTCCCGGGCATGAATATACTACCAGAAAGATAAAGTGGCTCCAGTGATTCCAGTTTTAAATTTATTTAAAGAAATCTTTTATCATAAACTGTATCCACATGGCCAGTAGTCCCTGGGAGTGCCCAAATGTTTACTCTTATCTTCATGCTTTATTTTTCTAAAATTTTCTTTACATGGTTAGAGCCATACTTTTCATTTCTGCCCAACAAATGCTTAACTGTTTTGGTATCCTCTGTTCTGAAATTGAGTAAACATCTTGTGGATATCAATTACATCAGGGCCTCCACTTGCTGCCAACCATTTCAAACATCAATTTTCTTTTTATGCCTCTAGTATGTGTCTGGAGGCATTTGTCTATATTTCCTGGCTTAGCTTTTCTGCCACTTCCTATAGTTGTCAGTTATCTGAGCATTTAGAGGATTACCTCACTGTTCCCCTTCTTCTCAACTTGCGACAGAGAATCTTTGTAAGGCTAGTGTCCATTTTATGCTGGTCTGTACCCATCCTTTATTTCAATATAATTTTTTTTTTAAAAAAAATCACTTTTATGAACATTTGAAATTTTAGTGCTAACTGTCTGGATGCATTTTTATTCATATATTCTTTCTTTTCCATCAATAAGTCCTTCTCTTTATGATGGAAACATTTCTTGTGAGTTTGGTCAGACTTCAGGTGTTCTCTCTTTCCCAGTCAATTCATTCTCAATGTCAAAGTGGAATCAGCTAATGGCTTTGATTTTTATTTCACTGAAAATGTTCAAGCAATGACAGGAAAACTTATTTACTTTCTTGTCACCAGATTTGTCAAATCCACATACATGTAACAATATATTTTATCTTCCCTCCTGTTACCAGGCACCTAATACTCCCATTCTAAACAAGGCATCATATTATGCACTTGGTCTCACTCATTTTCTTCTATTCAAGGGCTTTGGTCCTACAAATAAATCATCTCTTTTCTGCATCATCAAATTTTTCTTATTAATGAATGATTCCCATTAGCATGTAAACATAATACAATATTTGCCATCTAAAACAAGCAGCTTAAACCCAGTGAATGATGATTGATGTAATTTCTCAGTTATTCAAATTTTACTTCAGTCATATTAAAATGACATATATAATCAAAATGTATATGCATTAACAACATCAGTACTTCCTTGTTTATTGAGGTAAACAAATAAATAAGGCCAACAAATTTTCATGTATTTGTTAGCCATTTGTACAAGTTTAGTGTAGTCTCTGGGCATCAACTTTTTCCTATGAATTATATATAAAAATTCTTTAACTTTATTGTCTTCTTTATTTCAAAGTCTCATTAACACATATGATCTGTTTAAATTGATGATATTCACTGTAATATTTCCCTACATGTGTGTATCGTGCATTAATTGGGTCAACTAACCCTTCTACATTAAACCTCCTTCAAACCCTTTCCAGTACCTAAAAGTTCCTTCTAATCTCTTTCTGAGCTCCTTGACTCTTGCCATTCCCCTTATCTAGTGACCACTATTCTGTTCCATGTTTGTACAAGTTTGACTTATTTGATTCCTTAAATGAGTGAAAATGTGTGGTATTTGTCTTTCAGCATCTGACTTGTCTCACTCAACATAATGTTTTCTGTTTGTATCCATATTGCAGCAAATGGTAGTATTTCATTCTTTTTATGGCTGACTAGTATTCCACTGTGTAAATATGCCATGTTTTCTTTATATGTTCATCTGCTGAAGGGCATCTGGTTTGGTTCCATATTTTGACTATTATGAATAGTACTGCAATAAACAAGGAAGTACAAGTATATTTTTGGTGTAAAGATTTTAACTTCTTTTCATATACACATGGTAATGGAACTACTGGATCATATGGTAGTTTTATTTTTAGTTTTTTGAGAAATCTCCATACTGTCTTCCATAATGACCATAATAACTTACATTCCCATCAGCAGTGTCTAAGTCCCTTTTCTCTGAATTCTCACCAGCATTGTTATTTCTTGTCTTTTTTATGGTGGCCATTCTAATTGGGTTGAGATAATAATCACATTGTGATTTTTGAATTGCATTTCTCTGATGATAAATGACAGTAAATCATTTTTATGTATTTGTTGGACATTTGTATGTGTTTCTTTGAGAATTTTTTCTTTAGTTCTTAAGCTCATTATTTTAATTTGGTAATTTTTTGGTGTTTATTTAATTGAGTTCCCTACATGTACAAATTCTAAAGGCAAGTCCTATTCCAGTATAAGATTGACCCAGAGCATACATGTTTTAATTCTTTGACTATCATCAAAACAAAAGCATTTTTAAAATTAAAAAAACAATTCCTAGATTCTTGATGAGGAAAAATAGAGTTTGAGAAACATTTTCATTCAAATAGAGGATAGGGAATTAATTCCAAAACTCAGATGTGCAATACAATGGCAAACATTTATTTATTTACCCTGAGTATCTCTATATCTCTATGGATATAGAGAAAAGAGAGGGCTCAAAGACTTGAATATTCCAATCTAGTCATTTCTTGCATTTTTCCAATATCAATATTCAACATCAAAATGATCATTTTATACATATTTAGGTAGTGTTTATTACTAATAAATGTAATCACTCAAATAGATTCAGACTTCATAATCATCAGCTAAGTGAGGCATTGGTATGGTGTGGTAGAAAGCAAGAAAACCAACTACTAGAGCCAGGAAACTGAGTGAGACCTGGCTGTATGTCCTTTTGGAAATTGTTTTTCTCTTCTACATATTGACAGTGTTGGATTAGATTATCCATATGGTCTCATTTGTTCTGAAACTCAAAGAATATTTTTTTTGGCTAATAATAATTAAACTGCTTTGATCTCTTCCAAGTTACATTTCAAAATGCTGTTATAAGTGCTTAATATGGATTACATAATTTAATCCCACAATAATCCTTTGAATTTTGGTACAATTAATATCACATATAAAGACACTGGAGTTTATAAAAGCTAATTAATATGCCCAGAACTTCACAGCTGGTAACTGGGGGAGCTGAGACTTAAATGCAGGCTGTGTGTAACACAAGAGCTATAGACCTCTAACCATATCAAAAGACTAGCTCTCTCAAAGTGTAGACAGATTCAGAAAGAGTGAATGATAACATAAACTGAATGATTGTTTATTTTTTAAAAGATTTGTGGTGGGATTAAAATTTGAGATATTATAAACCTCGTCATTTCCTCATTCAATCTACTTGTTCCCAGGAGACTCCCCTCCTCCCCGAGAGTCAAATATATTGCTTCAGGGGAATGATTTCACAGAATACAGGGAATAATGATTCAAATTTTAGCCCTTTGAAAATCTAAGTTGATTTTTAAACTCATAGGGAAGGCAATTAGTCTATTGAAGTAAAATTTGTGATGTTTTTGAAATTTAAATGTCTGGGCAGCCAGACATATTGAAACAAAGTGTATGTTCTTACCAATGTATATTAAAGGGCAAAAATGAAGAGCATGTCTGTCCTTCACTCAGAAATCAGAGTAGCCTCAGCAGTAAAGAAGACACAGGAAGCAAGTAAGGTAGAGTCCAAGAAGAAGGGTCTATGATGATTCTTCGGAGTCTAAAAACCTAGGAGGAGGAGGCAATCAATAAAAGCTCCAATAACCCTGCTAGGGATTTGGAGAATAATGAAGACGTCTGAAGGTTTCTTTTTTAAAAAAATTTTATTGTAACCCTTGAGGTTGGCAGCCTCTCTGAAGATCCTAATAGAAAGAGGACATCTAGGAAATGAATGTCAAGAGTATTTGTGCCTCTAGTGAAGGCTTGAGGCAATCTTCAACAAGTTTTCTGAGTTGGTGTTAACATGTTAACATCTTGCTTTCCTTGTGGATTATGTGAAAGTTACACAAAAGAGACTTTAATTCTGTAGAGGACTTGAATTAGGGATAATGAAGATACAGAGTGAAAGGATTCAAGTAGAAAGATCAGGAAAGATGAGTAGTGATGACTAGATGTCAGAAGAAATAGAGAAGTATCAGCAGGTATTGAAGGTGTTATAGGAAATACCGTAGCCCAAGGTAATCCTGATGGCAGCATCTCTTGACTCTCCTTATCCTACCATTTAAACTCCAATCATACTGACTCTCTTCCAGTTCCTGATGTGAATTAAACTCTTGTCTGGCTGAGGTTATTTTCACGTGTTCTTGTCGTGCAACTCTCTTCCTGGTAGCTTTGTGTATCCTTTGTTTTCAATGACTATCATTTCTAGAATATTCCGCTTTGAACCTCTATCCAAATCAAGACTTTATTATAACTTTTATCATATCGTTTTTTTAACACTAATGTTTCTAATTACATATTTATTTGCTGAATGTTTGTGTCCTCTACTAGACTCTACTCCTCATAATCATATCTGTTTTGTTCCTTGATCAATCTCTAGAAGCTAGCCCAGTAACCGGAACATACATAAGTTTTCTTTTGAATAAGCAAATAGAAGAATGTCAGTCAGTGATATGAAAGCCAGGTTTCAAGTTTGAGGGAAGAAAAGATTTTTTTAAAAACATGCTAGCAAAAATAAGAGTTGGGATTTTTGCAGTTGTAAATTATAGAAAAGCAAAAGAGAAAAATTTAGCTCTTTCATATCTTGGGATAGGTGGTTTAGCCTGGTGCAGAAGCTCCATATTCATCAGAGCCTTAGATTCCATATATTTTACTGCCCTGATTTCCCTAGAATTTTCCTGTCTGAACCAGTAAGATGGCCATACAAATTCTCCCCACAAAAGACTTCTCTTTATGTCTTATCAGCCAAACGTTAAGTGGCCATATCTAGTTTCAAAGGGGCTTCCCAGCTTCAACCAGAGTTCTGTTATCAAAAAGGAGAGAATAAGTGTGTGTTTGCACAATCCAATGTCTAACAAGGTAGCTATGATGAAAATTGGAAGGACTGGAACAAGTATGGGCCTTCCTTCAGAAGTACCGAGAAGGCCATTCTGATTAGAGGAGCTCTACTACATCGTATTTTGTGGCTGAGAAAAATGAGGTCAGCTAGAATGAGTGTCTGTACCCACACATTTCTTTCCATCATTCTGATAACATAAGGCTCAATCTGGTCAACAAATGGTTTCACTTATGCTGACATTTTCAACAAATTTCATTTGAACTAAAACTTTATGAGAAATTCACAAAACATCCTCAAAATGCTTAAGCAGTTTGCACAATGTAAATATTTAAAACAAATATATCCAAATATATAAACACCGACTGTCTAGTCTTTCTTGTAGATAAATCCAAACATGTCAATGGTAGGGTAAAAAGTCAGCTATCTTTGTTCAGATGTTGTTTTAGCATATTCCCAGATGCAGTGGAAAGCATTTTGGGGGTGTTCTTTCTGTTAATCTTTTTATCATTGTATAGTATTTTAAGATACAGAGACATAATACTGCTATTGTTAATTATGCCCAATTAAAATCTCATCCTTATAAGTGTGTCCCACTCACAGAATGAAATTTTAAACGATGAAATAAAGGTTCTGAAATATCAACAACTATTTTGTGTTTAATTATACCTTATTTTAATCAAATAACATTCTGTTCTTGCAAAATATCTTTTATAATATGTAGTAGTTCATCTTCTAATCATTTTCTTTATTTTTCTTTCTGGTCAAATTTGCAAGTTTCTGTTAATAATAACTTCTCATCTCAAGTATTAGCTTTTGTCAAAGTTCTATCACATTGAAGTATAGTAAATTGTTTACCCATTCATGGTAATAGAACCATGGCAAAATAACAAGAAACAAAATAATGGTCAACGAGAAAGTATTTATAGAAGTGTCCTTGATACTTAACATACATTATCTAGTTTAAAATGAACCATGATTATTTTTAGATTTCGTTCTTGAAGAAAATAAGTTCAAACACATTAAGCATCATGTTTAAGGGTATACAGCTCACAAAATAAAGCCATATCTGTGTGATGACTCAGGGCTTGTACCATCCCACTTTTGAGTATATGTACCTCTCTGTCCCCTTTCCATTAATCTTCTGACAGATACTTCATTCATTTAAGAACTCAGAAAATGTAGCTAAGGACTGACTTATTTGCTTTCTTGGACGATGTGGGTCAACAATTGCATTAGCTCTTATCAAAAGTTCATAACCTAGACATCCACAGACCCCTCTTGAATTTAAAAATATGTGTCAGAGTGCCTATGAACATCCTGAAATTTTATGTGTTTATTTAGGGAGACTGTTCATGGGCTCCTTCAGATTCTTACAAGAGCCATGATTTCTAAAAACCTAAGACTAGAAAAATCAATAAATATTCATGAATGATGAACATGACAAAGTAGTAAGAAATTTGTTGATACATTCCTTTGAAATATAGCAATGCCTTTGTTTTTTTTAGGAAGCTTGAGTAGAGGGTAGGTGACACTTGTTGAAATATATCCACTACTTTAAATTACTTACTATAGGAGAAAGTGTAATCAATATTTTCCAGGAGCTTGTTGACTTGTTGAAGGTACTGAAATGTGTGGAAAGAACACAGAAGAAAAGGTATGAAGACTGAACTCAATTGGGGATTCAGATCTTTTCTTCTCTTTGAGGTAAGTTTCTTAACTTTTCTCCTCAGTTAAAAAAAAATGAGATGATGATATAAGTCCTGTCTAGCTAATAAGGGCAAATGAGATGATGGGTATAAAACAAACAAACACAAACAAATGAACACCATTATTAGTAACAGCTAATTGAATCTCTAGAGTTTTCTATTGCATCCCAGGTTTTATAATGACACAAGTAGGCAAGTCACTTCACTGAGCTGGGACTTTAAATTCCTCTTTGGAAAATGAGAATGCCCTCTTTTCTTTCTGTCTCCCAGAAGCAGTGTTTGGAAGAACAATAATAACCAAGGGATAGTCAAATGTTATTTCTTCAGTGAGCTTGGCTATCTGAAATGGCATCTAGTTCATTAATTCAACAATGAACTAGGTTCTTTAACTAGAACTAGAACAATGAAGTAGGTGCATTAACTCTCATTCACTCTTCCCTGACCATGATCCTGTTTTCACTACATGAGGTTAAATTACTTATTTCTTCCTTTGCTTATTGTTCCTTTGCCCCACTACAGTGGAAAAATCCGTGAAGCCCAGGGCTTTATTTTGCCATATACAGTAGTTAGAACAGTACCTGAAATATAGTCAATATCGGTAATGAATGTCAGGTAATTTAGACACGTAAATGCATGGATAAGATTAAGAGAAAAATACTATCATATAAATTTAAATTTATTACAACTCACCACTGACTCCTCCCTTATTTTTCTGTTATTTTCTCCTTAGATCCCTTCCTTTCTTCCCAGTTATGGATGAGTTCCTCCCCAGTTTTTTACCACTGCTATCACAAACTTCCTGCTTTATCTATATTGGGCATTTTCAAGTCGTCACTGCAAACACATCACAAGTGTCAATGGCTTAAGCTCCAGAGTTAGTCATGAGGGGGCATCCTGGTTCTGTCTTAGGAAAACTTGTTAACCTTTTTAAGACTTTATTTTTTTTTCCCTATAAAATGAATTTTTAAATTGAGAATAGAGCCAAAGAAAAAGAAACTAAGAATCTTTTCAAACTTTACCTTGACTAATGGGCAAAGACTAGGAAAAAAATCTTTAAAATGAGCATTCATAGGATAAACATGATGGCAATTAGCAAAGTAAGTGATTTGTAAAGTAATGATGTGGACTTTGATCTGGTTTCAAGTTTAGCAGCAGCTTTTGTAATGTTCTATCCTTCAGTAATTATGCCAACAGGCCCTCCTGTGGTTGTTCTTACTATTTGGACTTTAACAAATCCCCTAAAATGTGTGTTTTTCAGGGAACTTTCAACTGTAGTCAGAAGCACATCAGGAGTTCCTATGTGGGCAGAGGCACAGATTGTTGGGGCCATATGGGCCTGTGGACTTCAAGTGTAATCATGTACTAAGAAACCTTCTCAGATTATTTCTTCCATCCAAAACCTCCTACTTGGTTCATGTTCCTCCTTCAAACCATGGTACATAAGTCATTTCATACTGAGAGTTCTAAACTTTCTCGGTAGGAAGGTGAAGTATGAAGACATTTGAGATAATTCTGGGGAAAAATCAAGTTATTACAGATGCTATTATTTTAATGATTTTGATGAAAACTGAAAGTTTTAGAGTCAGTTATATGCCAAGGTGAAGTTAGGTGTAGTTGATTTCTCACTTTTGAATATTAACAAAATCCATTCTACCTAAGTCTGTTGGGAGGATGGGTCCTAAGAATTGGCTGAGAGTATTTGATGTGGTTGGATTAAAAAAAGCTATAAAAATCCAGGTACAGTCACGCACACCTGTAATCCTCCAGCTGAGGTTGGAGGATTGTGAGTTCAAAGCCAGCCTCAGCAACAGTGAGTGCTAAGCAGCTCAGTGAAACCCTGTCTCTAAATAAAATACAAAAAAGGGTTAGGGGTGTGGCTCAGTGATTGAGTGCCCCTGAGTTCAATTCCCAGTACTCTCACCCAAAAAAGGGCTATAAAAGGATTACTAGTATCAGATAAGTCTATGAATGAGATCTTCCTGCAGAAGTTGCTATGAGATGACCTGTTTTCCCATTGGCTCCATAGATTTTTTTTTAAATATTTATTTTTTAGTTGTAGTTGGACATGATACCTTTATTTTATTTATTTATTTTTATGTGGTGCTGTGGATTGAACTCAGGGCCTCACACATGCTAGGTGAGCGCTCTACCACTGAGCTACTAACCCAGCCCCGGCTCCATAGATTTTAACCAGATGATTATGATAATGAATGATTTTTAAAATTTTTTGACCTGTTTTATATTTATACATTGACTAGATTCAACTGGTTTTCATGAGAAGCAAATTAAGAAGCTATGAATTTAAGTTTTACTTATCAATCCACAAAGGATGCTGTATGCCTGCATGCAGGTTTGTACCTGCAGGCAATTTGTCCCCAAATAACAGTAATTGGCTTGGTCTGCCACAATTTAAGTCTATGTCATTTTTGTCTGAGTAGTAAGGAAGCTTACAAGTTCTGTTGATATATGGGAAGGTACTGTTACTGTGGATGCTTTGCCCGTATCTCCTTAGCACTTCCCATTCTGTACATACCAATGGATTATAACTTGTGTCCCTATGGCTATGTTTCTCAGCTCTTTTTTCTGTGGCAACTTGGAAATATCTGGGTAATAATTCTAAGAGCAGACTATCCAATGACTGACAGCTGATAAATATCTAGCTTCGTTGACCTTTGAGTTGAACAAGTTTGTGGCTTGACTCATGGAGAGTCCCACCAGCTCCCAGAAGGACTGAGCCCTAACTGTGCATTGCACCATGACAATCTACTTAGTGATATATTTTGCATAAGCTTCCTTTCCTGTCTCATTGCTTCATTTCAGTCCTTAGGCTTCCTGGGATTATTTCTTAAATAATCTATTACACTCAAATCATTATCTTCACTTTTTTTCCTAGAGGTTACTTAACCTAAGATGGGGTCAATAGGATTCAGAAGCGCTGTGGCTAGTAAGACAGATGCTATTAATTCATTCATTCATTTATCATCTACTGATTGATGGCCTGCAATGTACCCATAACTGAGGTAGACATTTTAATGATGAATAATACTTGGTTTCCATGTATTGGGAGCTCATAGTGAAATATCAGGCCTTTTAAAAGCTAAGACTATTTCAAAAATATTTTCTTGATGTTTTAGGAACCAGATTCCAAATCGACAGGATGAAATAATAAGGAGAATTTGATAGTTCTTCATTTGTAAATGATGGGGCTTTAGAATTAAGCACAAAGCAATGTTAAGGCAGGGTGGCTCTTGTCTACATGAGCTGCCATTTTGTTTCATATGCAAAGGGAAATCTGTATCATACTAACTGAACTCTCTATATCCAACTCATAAGGGTGCCACTAGTGAATTCTTTCATAGTGGCTTCCCTGGGCTTATGATGGCTCCTAAGTACAAGATGTTATGTTCTCAACTCTTGCAATATTTTTTCTTTAAAAAAAAACCACACAGTTTTTGTTTAAAGTAGTGTGTAGGAAGGTTTTAGAAAACACGTTTTATGCCCACTCTCTTGTTCTGTTCCCTCGGTGCCATCTGGTACAAGGGAGAGCCTCTCTAATTGACACTAATGACTGGGAGATCCATTACAAATTACTGAATTTTGCAGATTAGCAAACGTGATTAGAAAAATCAAGGGGTCTGCATTGAACTAATGTATTTGTTGAGAACTAAGAAAAAAAAGTTTAAACACATTATTAGAGCTTAATATTTTAATATAAACAGATATTTTATAGGGGTGACTATGCTATTAGAAACACTGGAACAGAATGTTCTGTGGAAGAAATTAGTTGCAATTTAAAAGGAAAAATGTGCTCATGCTTTATGCATTTTCTGAACCCTACCAATATCCACAATGTGTAAGAACTAAAACTTAAATAAAAATTTTCGGTAAAAATCCTAGAGGTCATCTAGTGTCATTTATTCTGATACAGGAAATACAGAGAGTTTATTTGTGTATGAGTGTCTCTTTATGTTGTGTCTTATTGCTTTATAATAACACTGCTTATGTTAATGGAAATTTTGTGGTTTGTAAACATTTTAAATGTCAGCTGTTGAGGCCCTTAACGTTTATTATTCTAAATTCCCATTCCTCTGTTATCCTTGCTCTTTATCAGGCAACAAAATCGCCCTCTTCCTCCCACACACCAGAGTAAATAGTTTAACACACAATCCATATATGCATACAACTTTCTTAGGCCCAGCTGTGTGTGCCTTCTGGATTCTTCAGGAATTCAGTCATCAAGTTGGGGGTGAGAGACGGAGGGAAAGAGAAAATGAATGTAGATATCCGTAGCAAGGACAATTCAGAGATTTTTTTCCTACCTTAAAGTGTTGTGATATACAGTATGATATATGCTATTGTAATGTGAATTATTTGCCAGCTTTTCAAATTAAAAAAAAACCCACAAAACTCCTTTAAGATTAAGTGAAGTGTGGGATTTTGAGCTTCAGCTATTGTTGTTCTGAATCATCTACTTTTCTCATCACAAGAAACTGGGATGAAAAAAGGTCCCTTTTTGAGATACAATAAAAAGCCAGCATGAGGAGTGTCCAGGCAGAGGTGGCTGAGAAGTAACCCTACCTGCTTTCTCCAGTTGCAGGCTTAAGGACACAACATCCTAGCTTGCATGTGACATAGTTAATGCTTCTGTGACTAGAAGGGGGAGAAGTGAAGGAGGCCCCCTGACCTTGCGCTTGAATTAAGAGAAATAATGGCATCCATTGCTTTACAACAAATAGGAAGCTATTGAAGTCATTGCTTATTTTTAAAACCCAGGATTCCTCTAACACGAGCTCTTCATCTACATTTCGTTCTTGAAAATGAATTATCCCCCCAAATTAAACAAATACAAAAGCAGTTATAAAACTTAAATTCATTCTGTTATGTTCATGTTTCATTTAACACAATGTATCAAACTTTCTCTAAGAGGAAATGAAGAGGGGATACAAATACATAATACAGTTTTTTTTCCTATTGCTTTTTATTAATCAAGCTTTGTGGAACTTTCCCACTTCTCACTGACCAAGTCGAAAAAGATTAGACGAGATCATCCTACTTTAGAGAGTATGTGGACTTAGCCTTCTCCCACTTCATGGTAACGTCTTTAGAGTATTTTCTCTTTTCTGCTGTTTTAAACACTGTCAATATTTTTGTTTGAAGACTCCTCTATAACTTGAGGCTCCTAAAGGATTTTAGATTATGAAATGTATGTGATTTAGTCACTGAATGGATTATGCTTATAATAACTAAAACCCCATGGATCCTTCTAGCAAATGTATTTGCTTCGATTTATTAAAAAGAATGATTTTTTCCTCTTTGGTTTTCTAGCATGAAAATATGTTCATTTCATAACTTCTGGCCTTTTTTTTTTCAGCCTCAGTTTATATTGTTTCACCCTGCTGACAGAATTGGGAAGAACATAATACCAAAGAAGGGTTCATTGCCTACACTTGCTAAGAGAAATGCTTGACAGTGGTGGCAACATTGAATTGAGTTCAGGACAAACTCAGTTGGATGGTGCAGCCATAAAAATTGCACTGGATAAGGAAGTGTATGGAAGGTTTCAGGAAAGAAAAAGGAATCACTGATGCACCAGCAAATAAAAGAAATATCCATAGTGAATGGAGAGAAGCTCTAATCTCCTTCCATAAGGAAAATGTTCTCTTGGCATTCATAGATAAATTGGTAAAGGATGGGAAGGGTGCTGAGTTTTGTTTTGGTATTCCTGTTTCTTATTGATGCAGTTGAAAAGCAGTCATTTCTCAGAACTTGAGAGGTATTTCTCAGCAGTCACCATAATGTTTATCCTGAGGGATTTGGGCCCAACAACTTCAGCAACCAAATTGGCTTAAACACATCAAAGGTCTCTGTAATGTTCAAAAAGAGCCAATTGTCCTTAATCTACTGTTTAAATTGAAAGTGAAAGACAGTAGACATTATCCTGAGGTCTCCACTCCACAATGCAGAATTGCATTAAAAGGCCCTACTTGGAATGACAGTCTGGTAATATTACTATGGTTCCAGTGTTTTAAAATATTAATCGCTCTTTTTGTAGATCTGGAAGATAGAATGTAAGTGAGAAAACATTGTAACAAATGCAGGCCATAATAGGGACATTTCATTTGAGCCTTGGGAAATGTTTTGTACAATGAGCAAAGTATTCAGACAAGAGAAAAAGACTATAATTATTGTACATTAGACTTCTCTGTAGTTATATAAGATACAAGTCCTTCTTCCATCCAGACATTCTAACATGGATAAGTATTAAACCCATTTAAAAGACAGGAATACTAAGACACATATTTCTTTTTGCTTTAACTTGACTCATTCATAGTCATAATCAATTAGTACTAAAATTGAAGAGAAGATGAAATAAATCTTTCAACACAGCTCTTCCTTAGAGCTATTAAGTCCCAGGTTTCTGCTCATTCTGTCAAATTCTATTGCTTCTTCTTTTTAATCAGCCATCAATTTTTCAAAAGGACTGTGTTCTAATTCAAGACATAACTACAGTGCTATTTCTTAAACCCTGTAGATAGGCATAAAGTTGAATTGAGGCAAACCATAAGGCATATGATCCTCATAATATGGGTCAGGGGTCAGGAGCTGAGGCAGTTTGGGGGATGTTGTGAGGTTCATTGGAATAATGGTCTGCTTGCTGACCTTCTCAGCAGCTGCCAGCATTCTCTGGTCTTGAGCCCTGGTTGTGTAATAGTCCCCAGGTCTCCAAGTCTCCAATCAGTTGTGGCATAGTGAGAACCTAGGCTACACTTGGTCCCCCAATATATCCAGGGGTGGGGCTTTTGGGAAGTAATTGGATTTTGAGGTAATCAGCAGTGGCTTAATTCTTTGATAGATTAATCATTTGAATAGATGACTGGGAGGAGGTAGAAACTATAGGCAGGTGGTGGGGCATGGTTGGAGAAAGTAGGAGTGTGCCCTTGGTGACTATTTCGTGTCCTCCCTTCCTTCCTTCCTTGCATTCTCTGCTTCCTGGATACCACAAGCTGAGCAGCTTTCCTCCACCATGCTCCTGTACTATGATGTTTTTCCTTAACTGAGGCCCAAAGCAAGGGCCTCAATTGACCATGGACTGAAACCTCTAAATTGTGAACCAAAACAAAATTTTCCTCTTTTAAATTATTTATGTTAGGTACTTTGGTCACAGTGATTAAAAAACTAACTAACACACCATGAGATTTTGTCTCATACACAAAATTATTAAAGAATTATATAAAATCACCTCCAGATGGTGTGTATATGAAACAGGAATTAATTTCATGTTTAGACTTGGGTCCCATCCCCAAGATATCTCATTATATATCTACAAATCTTCCAACATCTGAAAAAATCCCCAATCCAAAATACTTCCAGGCCCAAGCATTTTGGTTAAGATACTTAACCTCTACTCACTAATTTTCTTATACTCTCTGAAACTTATTTGCTCTATAGGTAAAAAGCATATATTATAAAATCCTAATCCACAAGGTTGCTTTGAGGACTCAATATTATAATGCTCCTGCCACAGTCTCTGATATAGTGGAGCTCAATAAATGTTTGTTCTTTATTGCCTTCTGTTTATAATTGCAATGACTCCACCTGAGTCTGAATGGGTGTGCGGTGCTGGCAGAGACTATGTTTTATTTCAGGCAATATCTCTCACTACAGCAAAGTGCCTGGAACACAGCAGGGGCTTAGGAGATGAGATGTCTCATCTCATAACAGCCTGTCCTTGTTTATGATGCTCCAGACACACAGGCCTTCCCTCTGTTCCTCTCCCAAGCTCCTTGCTGCTTCCTTTCACAGTTGCCCTTCTCTTGGCTGGAATGCTAGTCCCACAACTGTGTGGCGACCTTCCTCTTGTCATTCAGGTACCAGCTCAGCAGGCTACAGTGAAAGTGTCCCAGTTATTCATACATATAGTCATCCCAAGTGAGGGTCCTATTCCAGGCCCAGATCCTGTGAGTGATCATTCAGGCACAACTGCAAGGCTATTCCTGACAGGCCTCTTGTGTGGGTATGTGTGTGGGGTGTTGGGGTCAAAAGGAGGGGGGAGTGCCACAGCCAGTATATTGCAGATTTTCTGGAGGGACCTTAGTGAAGGATCCATCTCCTCACTATCTCCCTGAGCTGACCAAGCCCCTGAAAACATATGCATATCTGCCTAAGCTCTTTCAATTGGAGACCTGCTTATCTAGCCAGGACTGTGGCCGACCTCATATACTTTGACTTCATAGCTTTCTATCCTAGTCCTTCCTCCGCTCCCTTGCTCCAGCCCATGTATCCATTAAGAGACAGAAGCCTTGTGTTTGGGGCTCAGGAGATGATTCTCTCATCTGCATTTCTTCTATCTTGTCCCCTGTGCCAATCAAGGGTGAAATGGAACACAGCTGAACATCCTTCTTTTTGCCTCTTGCACCATTGGAAGCTCGTGAGTAAAGATTTGATTGTTATTTTCAATTTAGTTCATTTATTAACAACATCTATATGTGATTGCTGTTTGAAATTATTGTGTTTACTTTTTTGGTCTTGTTTACTGTCTTTATTTCCTGATTTGAAGTAAAGTTCCATGATTCTAGGGGCCTCTTGACTCTGTCTATTGCTACACCTATACTACATAGAAGAGTAGCTGCCCTATACTAGCTCTTTGATGAAAAATATAAATACCAAGTAAACAATAGCTACAAACCTGGTAAACTGCTTGAACTGGGTGCTTCTCAGCAAGCAAATCTGTTTATGCCAAGGACAGCAATAAGATTCAGTTCTGTAAAGCTAGTTCTCATGTCACCTTTATTTTCCTGGATGTAAATACTACTTGCATTATGTCCATATTCCACTCACCAGAAATTCATACATTACCTCTTATAAGAACACTTGAAATAAAATTCTATATAACTTACTGTGTTCTACACTTAAAATTTCTATTTGTGCTGTCTGATACTACTTGCTAGTTGGCTAAGATATTCTTCACTAGCTTGTTAATTTTTGCTTATCTTATTAAATACCCCATCTTTATAGGACTTTCTTCTCTTGGGTTCTAGAAATCTTACTTGACCAATTTCACTTGTTGTAAAATAAAGGTTGGCAAGTTGTGGTCAATAGGACAAATCCAGCATGTGGCCTGTTTTTGTACAGTCCTGGAACTTTTTACATTTTTAAAAGGTTATTTAAATATATATATATA